>NC_082618.1:4496033-5176033 GCF_030936135.1 Gavia stellata
CTGCTTTTGGCTGGGTTTCTTGGTTTAGTATGTTTAATACTGGGAAGGGCACTTTGCTGCATGCATGGTCTCAGCCTCGTTCACTGCTCGATGAAGAAACAGAGGCAGGTTCACAGTTTGAGAGCCAGCAAGATCTGCCCATGGTAGAGTATCCCTTCCTCTGGCCCCGAAACTGCTGGGAAGATATTTTAAGCTTAAGTGTGGTAATATTACTGGTTCACCTGTTCTGTTTTTGTATGCCTGTCTTGGACCTGGGTGTGCGAACTACTTCAGGAGTCATTTAAGCACATGCAAACTTTAATTCCCATCCTGGTGAAATGGGCCTTACAAAGGAAAGTGCTTTTGCTCCCGCTTGCAAGACTTCCCCAGCACTGACGGCATTGCACACCCCCCCGGTGAACTGGGGAGGCGGGCTGTCTGCTTTTTGTAAGTACCACTGGAGTGGTAATTTCAGAATGTGCTTAAGTGCTTTGAATGGAAAAGTTTTGCTGGATTATTTGTGTTGTTAACTAAAGCATGTGCTTAAATGTCTCTGAATTGGGGATATGTGCAATTACCTCCCTTTTCACTTGTAACTTCCCTCTAGTAGTGCTTGTATAGGGTTATTTAAGCTTCAGTCTCCCTTCTAGTAAGGCAGACATTGCTTTCCCAATGATACTCGGCAGAAATAGATGTGCTGGATAGCGAATAGTCGCCGAAGGATTTGCAGCCGGGGCAGGAGTCAATCCTGAAAGCCGGAGGCGAACGCGGTGCTCCCCCGCAGAGCCAGGCGGCTGCGGCTCAGCCCAGGGCACGTTGCAGCTGGGACCCACCAGCAGTGCGGGCCAGGCGGGCAGCCAGCCGCGCACCCTGCAGCATGCCTTCCAGCACCCCGAGATCGGTGGCTCAGGCATTTCCCCAGCCAAAGGTTGGTGTTTTTAATAGCCTCTGATATTGTTCCATTCATTTGTCCAATCCCTCTTTAAACTTGTGTAAATCTTCATCGTCTGCTACCTCCTACTTACATACTGTGGGGAGCAGTTCCCATTCGGGGTTGAGTCTGATCCTGCAGGTTTCAGCTGATGCCAGGAGTGACTTAGGAACAATCATGCCCTCTCCGTGCCACCCCTGGTTTACAGACCTCAATCACATCTTAGTGCAGGGGTGGCTTTTCAAGGCTGCAGAGTCGTTGTCTGTGCCAAACGTTCTTCCACCTCTTCGACCGTCCATTAGAAAAATCTAGCAGTCCCGGAGCCCCCCACGCCTTATTAATTGAGGACACAACAGTATTTCAGAGTTGTCTTCTACAGTAAATGTGGCTGAAAATACTTACTGCAGGAGTTGACATAAGCCTCCCACCAACAAAGCCTACAGGTTTGCTGGACAAAGACAGATATTCTGCTGTTTTACTTTGGATATCCTGGATATGGTGATACCCGAATACAGGTTTGACTTCTTAAAGGCAGTAAAATTTCCTTCTGGATTGATTCAGTGGTGACTTGTATTTAATAACTGCACAGTAAATGGGTTTGAGTGAAGGTGAATTTGGTGTTGTGCCAGTTTGCTTTGGCAGATGAACAGTGGAAACCAGTACCAGGTGAAGCATGTAATGGGCAGATTTTCTTCCAGTGTCTGGCTGCTGTCCGCTGGCCAGAAATGTTTCACTTGTTGTGAGCAGATGTTTGGTCCAACACAAGGAGTAGACACCTTAAACTCTTCTCCAGTGGCAGGAGATGCACATGAGAGCCGCAGGACAGGTTGTGAGGCAGAAGCACACTCCATCAAAAGATGTGAGGGATATGACAGGCAGGTATCCCAGTTTGGTTTTGGGACTGGGACACAAGTAGCTTCGTTTAGTAAGAGCCTAAGTAAGGAATAAGAATAAGCAAACGAAAAGTCTGTCTAAGCAGGTAAGGTGGCTGTGACACTAGCCAGGAGCAGACGCTTAGCGCAGAACACGCACACAAGCTTGACCCAGGGGAAAACCCTGCTGACTTGCACAGTCAAGATGAAGCACAGCGGTGGTCCCTTCTGCTGTTTAGCTGTAAACTCGGTGTTTTATCCAGCTCACGAGAGGCTGAAACAGTTGCTGTCAGTGTGGCTGAAAGGAATAAAAAACATTATTTCCTGCATTGTCTGTAGAAAATGCACAGTTTCCCTACTGCAGCTGTGTCTAGGGAGACGAAAGGTGGCAATTCTGCAGAGGAATGCTTGTCTCATCTGAGCTATTGGGTTGAAGGGAGGGTCATGACACGCAGCTAAAGGTGTTGGGAAGTTACCTTTCCAGCAGCAGTTCCCTGCAGGGCACCTGTATGGATGCCTGCAATGCTCTGGAGCCCTGCATGCTAAGCCTGCAGCAATAACGAAGTGCCTGATGTGCAGATCAAAGCTGGCTTTTCTGAGATAAGACTTAATCTACTTTATCATCGATATGTGAGTATAATTTCCATTATCCCGAAATGTAAGCAAATAAGTCAACAGCTGAGTCAACACAGGCTTGTCTCTTCAGAAGAATATCTACTACAACCCAGGGTAGGTGCGCTGAAGCATCGGTGGTGTAGATGGTTTTGATTTGGTTTGGCTCTTGGCAGAGGTGAGTTCCTCAGACCTCATGTTGGCATGAGCCAGCAGAGCTGGGACACGAGTCTGTGATGGAGCTGCTGCACGCTCTCCTGTGACTCCTAACGAGCTGCTTGATCCATCCGTGCCTCCGTTCCCATGTGGGAAATGGGGACCTGCTCCTTCTCTGCCCCTGCTTCTTGCCTGTGCAAGTTCAGAGTCCCTCAAAACGGAGCGTGTGGAGGTGAGGGCTCTCGACTGCAACTACAGCTGCAAGGTGCTGGGTGATATAAATGACACCACCAGGAGAAGAGGGGCTGGCTTGTGTTTTATCACGTGCAGACAAGCTCTGTTTAGAAGATTAAAAAAACCCCAACCAAACAAAAAACCTTTCATGTAGCTGCAAGTGCTGCTGATACTGATCAATGAGGACTTTGTATAAGAGTTGAGAGTATTTAGCTGGTGGAGCAGATCAGAGAGACGTGCTAGAGCCTCTTAAGAAAGATTAGGCACTTTGATTTTTGTTGTTGTTTGATGCAGATACGTAAGCACTTGTTACTCGGGTTAGAAGCAGCCCATGGCACAGACTGTGCAGGTTGTTTTGGCAGTACTTGCTGCACGTACCCTGCTCCCCACTTTCCCAGTGTTCCCTTGAACGTTGGCACGTGTGTAGCTGTGGCAGGAAGCTCTGCATGGCCTCTGTGACTGGTGATGTATGGTGTGCTCACGCGGGTCGGAGAACAGCTGTAGAAGGGCAGCCTGTGGCAAGGCTACCTCTCCTTCCTCTTCCCCGTTGCTTCCTACCGGCAGTATCCTGTACCTGTCCCTTCTGTGGCAGTATCCCCTACCTATCCCTTCTGCCAGGAGTCCGGTGGGCAACCGGGTGCTGAAGATGGAGCACAAATGGAAGCTGGACTCTTCCAAAGGGCTGGGCCGTGCTGGTGTGTTGGGATCCCCCTTTGTAAAACCTGAGCTTAAGCAACATATTCAAGCGGCAGAGGTTTGATGGATGCAGCGAGAGAGTGGCAAAATAGCGAACAGAGCTGAGAAAATCAGAGCTGGGATCCTCACCCCAGCCGCTACGCGACACCCCTGCAATGAGCTGAGCATGGGAGGGAAGGTGTTCCCCTTGCACAGCCCACTACATCCATGTCCTCCGGCTCTTTCTCAGCGGAGCGTTGTGGACAAGTACAGAGGCTTGCTTCAAAGAGCAGCCTTCTGTTTTAAGCTCTGGATGGTGGTGTAGCAGTTTCCTTGGGAAGGTGCTAAATCATTTCTTTGCTACAGGGGTGATGTGAGAGTAATACTAAGCAGACTCTGCAGTAGCACCATATGGATTGCTTTTGCCCTTGAATGAGAATGGGATTCTGTTTTTAATCAAGTGTAATTCAGCATCAGCCTCAGTAAATAGCAGGATGTGTCAGTGCATTGCGAAGTTTTACATGTATAATTTTTAAATGGGCTTTTAAGCAAGTTGGTATTAACCTGCTGGAGCTCTAAGGTTTCCAGAAGGGAAGGCAATGAAAGGCACCTTTTTTAAAAGGACCAAGGAACAATCTTTCTTTTTCTAGCACTCCTATCTCTGCTCCCTCTTGGTCTTCACTGGCTGTTAATCTAGGCAGACAGTTCCCAGGCGTTTGCTTCTGAATGAAAAGGAAAGCCTATGTAGTCTCCGAATAGCCTGCGGTATCTAGAAATTAGGAGCATTTGTGAAATGTGTTGCATGTTGCAGAAAAGGCTGGCTTGTCCCACCGAAGGCAGCTAAGGGACTAAACAGAAAGAAATGATGTGCTCAGAGGGGCTTTGCTAACGAGCAGTGATGGAGCAGGGAGGCAGAGCAGCAGACCTGCGGAGAGCCCAGGTAGGCTCTGTGCTGCGTGCACAGATGGGAGCCAGCTGGCCCAGCAGCAGAGACACTGCCCAAAATCAGCCCCTTTCTCCAGCCCCATCTATGGTACCACAGCCACTGAGGGTTCACCCCTGCCTGAATGCTGCTTTGCGATAGGAGTGCTGCAGGATCTCTAAGCCACAGCACAGTTTACAGCGTGATGCTCCAGGACCTCGGCCCTGCCTGGGCGACCGGGGCACAGCTGAGTGGTGAGATCCCCGCGGGGGCAATGTGCGTGCTAACAGCAGTGGCGATACGTGGAGTACTGGCTTTCTGCAAGAGTTTCGTTTTGTAGTTATTGAAGTCGTTTGGCTCTGACTATTGCAAACTTAGTTCCACAGGGACACTGACCCCAATTCAGAGGCACGTAAGCCTATGCTTTCGTTTAATACCATTCCCACATCACCCACTGGCTTTTCACAGAGATGACGTTCAGCGTGTGCCAAAGCGGTATCCTAAACGGGCATGTTTTGTGACCTGGAAGTACAAACTAGCTGCTCATTCCCTGGACAGTCAGCATCCAGAGTGTTTGCAGGCTCGGAGGCGTCTGGATGGCAGAGTACCACCGGGCAGCTGTGACAGCCTCTTGGCATTAAAGACGTGCTGTCCTGTTGTCTAGGGCCAAGGTGAGAAACCGCGTTTGTGGTGCTGATGAAGTTATGGGAGAGGTGGGTACAGACTGCCTGAAACTGCTGAAAGGATGTGAGCAATCCAGGTCTGCTGCTGGAGAGGCTTTCAGAGAATCCATCCTGTGACAAGATCTGCCGTAAGGACCAGCTGTAAGATCACCGGCAGCTTTTCATGAAGCTGCGGGTGCTTTTTTCTGCCCCTGTTGGGAAGGTGTGAAAGCAGGAGAAGCAGGCAGCCCCGGCACAGCACACCCCACATCCTCGTTGCTCTGAGAAACTCCGGGTTCCTCTGTTTCATACCTGAATGCTCAAACTATTGTATCAATGCTGCTAATGCCAACCGAGTTAAAATACATCACAATGAAGAAACAAAACAAAGCCCTGAAAAGCCAGATTGTCAAGGAGACCTTTTATTTTGCGTTGTTGTTTCATATGGGCTCGAATTTGAACGCTCAAGTACGGGTTCATCCTAGCTGCTATAGGCAGTAGGTCCAGCGTACCTGCCAGAGGCTCTGTCTGAAATCGAGAGGGACAGAGGACGATGGTCCTTTCCCAACTGTTGCTCACACCCTGAGTGCTCTGAACCCTCCTCTAGAGATTGTGTCTCTCTACCCCATAGCATCAGCCTTCAAGGGTTTTCTTAGGTGCCTGCGCTCCATGCCCGAAGTCAGGAGACAGTCTAGACTTTTAGGCATGATTTCCCTTGTTTCTGAGCACGCCGGGGCTCTAGGGTTTGACTAAGTCCAACGTGGGATGTGCCTGGTCAGGCTTTCTAACACCGGTTGTGATGGAAATGCGGTACATGCGCCCTCACCTGCCATATCTTCTTTGTTCATGGGGTGGCTGTGAGGTTTAGCAAAGAAGTATTTCTAACATGCTTTGGGATCTTTGCTTAGACGATGCTCTAGAAATCCACAGGATTGTTATTCGGATGCAAATAGGTCTGAAATACTGTTACCTTTCCACTGAAGTGAAGGATGGGTCTAATAAAACCGAATTTAACGGAGTGCTGCGCAGTCAGACTTTCTCCTAAGGCCTCTGTAATATCTTACAGTTTCATTTTCATTATGAAGAGGTATTGATCTATTTTTTGAATCGGGTCTCTCAGCACAGAAAGCGCAGAGCATCCTGGAGCCCAGGGAAGTTGGTCAGGGAGCTGCTGACCTCTGCGTTTAGAGCAAAATCCTTTCCAGACAAAAGCGACAAGTGGAACCATTTTGTCTGTTTGTCAAAGCAGCTTCAGTAAATGCTCTGCTTTGGCCAGCTCAGCATCAATTTTGACCTTGGGAGGGATGCACATGGGTACGTTTGCATGGGAATGAGTGCTTTTTGGCTGTTGATGTCCTCCTTGTGTGTGGCACATGGGGCCTGGGAGGGGAGCACCGATACGATGGTCCTTCCCAATGCTGTGCATCCAGCACCCATGTCCCCATGGCTGGACGGCGTGGATCTCGGGGCAGTCTCGCCAGGGCTGACGTCTGCCTGCTTTGTGACTGTTTCTGTAACGTCAGGAGCAAAAAACCCAATGCCTCGTTGTGGCCCGTCTCTTTGAGGAGGACACAGAGTAGCTGAAAGTTCTTTCTGGAAGGCACAGACTCAGCTTAGGGGTTCCCAGTTCCCCATGGAGAGAGCTAAGGGGAGGTCATGGGTTGGTTTAAAAGAAAATCCCCAAACCCTCATGGAGCAAGTGGTGTGTGGTGATACAGATATTTTATGTTCCTTTAATGCACATTTGGGGTTTTATTTATGTGGAAAGTGCTTTTCCTTCTCCACTGTGCCTGACACAGCCCTGCTCCTGTTTGCTAGTGGCTGTGTCACAACGTGTCCTTAGTCCCAAGGACAGGACGAGTGTTTTGGTTTTGGGACCTCTGGTCCTGGCTTCCAGTGACATTCAATAGCAACCCTAACAAAGCTGCCTTTCCTACCTGCTGCTCTTACAACTGCAGAGGCAAGGAACTTGCTCCCAGATGCTTCAGGCTGGTGAAATTAGAGGGTTAATTTGTGCTGGTGATTGTGTTTAACTGACTGGCTGTCACCTGCTCCCCCATGGGTTGTGGGGTTGTCCCTTCTGTACAGCCATTAGCAGTCTGGAGGGTATCATTAGTGGTAGGCTTTTATTTCTGAGATGCTTAGCTCTCCCTCTGGAGTTCTGCAGGGATAACACCATCTTTTCCTCTGCATGTTGTGCTGGAAATGCAGGTCACGCTGGTTTAACGAGTACCTTTCCTGCAAGACAGCTGGCCCTGGGCTCCTTTCGCAGCGTGTGGCAGCGATGCTTGTGTCACTGCAGGCATGTCCTGCCACTTGGCTGGTCAGCCTTTGGCCAGCCTTGCTGAATTAATTGTTCCCTGCCCTTCTCCCTGCAATGCGTTACCTGCAAGAGATCTGGACTTGCAGCAGAAGTTGGTGGGTTGGAAAGTTTTTCTGAGCTTAGTGGCATTGATGTCCTGCAGGTGAGTGGTCCTGCTTCCTTTCTGCAGCTCTCAGACAAGCCGGGTTTTTTCTATTGCCTGCAAGTGGACTTGGGAATGATTTTTGGGGAATCTTTTACTCTTCGTTCTGCAGCCCTGTATTGTACTGAACTGTACCAGTGGCAAGGCACAGCACAGGAGGGGATAAGACCGTGCATTTTGCAGCCTGAAGCCCGTTTTGGATAGCTGTGCAGGGGAGGACGCCCACAGCAGCTGGCAGACTGGGACTTTAAGAATTGTGCTTCTTCAGAGCAGAAAAGGGATTTCAGTTTGCCTTCATCAGGTTAGCAGCTCCACACCAAATCATTTGTTGGCAGACGTGAGCTCTTGCTCTTACACTTTTTGTAGCTGTGATGGAGCCTCGTTCATTTACACCAGCTGGTGCTTGGGGCACAATTCCTGTCCCTCATCCTCCTCCCTTCATGGCCATTGCCTCTGCACAAGGCAGCTAGACAGGGGAGAGGATCTGCGGATAGCATAAGTCTTTCGAGCCAGCTGGCACAGGACTGGCATTACTGTCACCTAAACAGCGTGTGGGTTGGACACTGCTCCCAGCACCGCCACTCCTGACCTGGCCAGCCGCTTCTCCTCTGTGCCCGTCTCCCTCCCATCCCAGTTTGTTATTATTTAAACTGTGTGCCAGGTTTGCAGAAGCGCCTGGCTAACGCTGCATTGCAAAGCCCTGGGATGTGTCAGGCTCACTTCTGAAAGTGCAGCCTGTGCTCCTCTGCCCAGCAGGCACTTGTGCTAATTTTCACAAATGTTCAGTCTGGAGAAGAGGAGGCTGAGGGGAGACCACACCGCTCTCTACAATTACCTGAAAGGAGGTTGCAGAGAGGCGGGTGTTGATCTCTTCTCCCAAGTGACAAGTGACAGGACAAGAGAAGATGGCCTCAAGTTGCGCCAGGGGAGGTTCAGGCTGGATATTAGGAAAAACTTCTTTACTGAGAGAGTGGTGAGACACTGGAATAAGCTGCTCAGGGAGGTGGTGGAGTCACCATCACTGGAGGTGTTCAAGGAACGTGTGGACGAGGCATTGTGGACATGGTTTAGTGGGCATGGTGGGGTTGGGGTGATGGTTGGACTTGATGATCTCACAGGTCTTTTTCAACCTTAGTGATGCTGTGATTCTCCTCTGAGCAGTCGAGGTCAGAGACTGTCACTGTCCCTAACACTCACATCAAGCACGTGGATGCTCTGGTCTGGGAGGCGCAAATGTTCGTTGACTCCAGTGTTTGATGGCTTTGCTTTTTGCAAAGGATGCGTTTCTTATTTCTTTGTTCGACATTCATATTGCTCCTGTGCCTAACAGCCAGCAGTGCCCAGACCTGCTGGGTACCAGGCTGAGATGGGCACTGAACAAACCCAGGGCATTTGGCAAACAGCCCGTGTTTTTCCTCTACTTTTATTAGATTGCGCAAAGGCAGGGAATGTGTTTTACAAGATAAATAGTTATTTGATATGGGAATTGGTTTGTGGTTTTGGTTTGGTTTTTTTACTTTCCTGTGTGGAAGAAATAATAAAAAGCCTAGAGTACCTGCTTGCCTAGTGTAACTCCTTCAGTTTTCACAGACTTAGCTCCAGCGATATACTTGTATGGCCTGTGTGTATTTGTGGCCTGTGTTATTCTTAGAGGCATTGGGAGTATTAGCCCTGTGGTATCAGGCATTGTACCAGACACCTGCATTAAGGCATCATCTCCTGAAGGGAAACTTCACTCCCCCCTCACTTTTTTTTTTTTTGTTCTCCCTATATTACCATAATGAAATGTCAGCTTGCCACCAGCTTTGCTGCAAAGCAGATGTCTCCCCGTAATTACTGTTGTTGCAGGGTTTTCAGTGTTTATCCTGACTGTCTAGCCAGGCTGTTACAGCCTTAACTGGCTCACAGCACAACGTGGCCACGCAGTTGCTGCACGTCTGGAAGAGGATGTAAGTGCCAGTGCTCTCCAGTGAGCTTGTCTCTGCTGGGTCTCCAGATCGGCTCTTTAATGTGCCACGGGCAGCATCCCCCGGCAGTGCTTTAAACTAAAGAGAGGTCCTTGCAGAAGAAGTATCTGTGAGTGTGACTTCCCCTCCCCGGACACAGCCTGCTGGAAAGTTGGCTTGAAAGGAGCAGAACAGTTACGTGAAGTTTGTTCTTTCTTGGTCCTAAAACACAAGCTGGGATGCTCCGTAGGGCAGGCTGCCTTTGTGGCAATGCGTTGACCAGGTTTGTAAAGCAGGAAAGGGTTAGACCAGCATTTGCCCCCACCCAATTGTGGATTTCCTAGGAGATATGAAAAGTGCTTATGGGGAGATAGGAAAACAAACACGCTCCATTTGCAAGAAGGAAATGTGAAAATGGTGGTTGGGGCTGCGGGAGGAGGGAGGACGAGGGGTCCTGTTCCCTGGGAAAGGCAGTAAAGACTTAGAGGATTTCTTCTCCTGTTCAGTAAAGTCTCTTGGGTTTTCTACAGTTCTGCTTTTGGGGTCATTTCATGTTCTGAAACTTGTTTTTTCGATTTTTAAATTTGTTCTCCAAGTTCCTGAGAGGTCAGCCACTTTCCTACAACTCTCTGCTGCTGCTTCGCTCAGTAGCACAAAAATGGCTTTCTTGCAACTGCAATATTGCTTCCCAGATAGCTTGTAACGAGAGGGATTTTCGTTTGCTTTCGATGCATCTCAGCCTTCAAGCTCTTTGAAAGGGTTTCTTTCATTTTGGATGTACAAGCACTTCAGCCGGTGCCCACAGTTGGCCTCATGGAGCCAGGACAGAGCTGGACTCTTTGCTGCAGCCTTGCGGAGCGAAGGGCCACGTGTAGGAGCAGCCTTTGCTCTGAAGGACGGCGTGGCATAGGCTTGGCCACAGCTCTGGGTGCGAAAGTGGTTGGAGTAGCTGGCAGCTTTGGGGATCTGGGGTGATGCAGAACAAGTTGAGGTTGTTTCTCTGGGGCCCATTGTGAAGCACAGCTAGACAGAGTGCTGGCACCAGCCAGCCGGTGATTGCTCCCTGGTCGGTTATCTTTTGAGTTGGAAATACCCACTGATTTCTGAGCTGTTGGCTGGACTTGGCGCTCAGCTGCTAGTTCTCTTATTTTGCCTAAATATCTCCTCTGGGCTTGTTTCATTCTGCCTGTAGTTCTGCCCCTTTTGATTAGCTTTACGGCACTGCAGTTTCAAAATAAACAAATTAAAAATTAACCTCTTTATTTGCATCCCATAAACCTTTAATACAGCAAGTCGCCCAATCCATCAGCTGGTCTGATGAGGTCAAGCAAATCTGCAAGACTTGAGTGATTTCCTTCTCTAACAGCTCTGTTCGGTCCCGCTGGTTGGGCTGTTTCTGGGTTCATGTTCGGTCTTTGCATAATTCCTGGTGACGGATGTATTTGGGTGTTGTATTCCGGTGTACGTCCCAGTGAGGCACCGAAAAGGAATGGCTATAGGAAAGGGCACTTCTGCTACATTATACTGCATATCCAGCAGCAGCTTTGAGTGGGGTGCCTGAGCTTGCACCTTTATTTTCATCCTCCTGGAAAGGTTTCCCCTGGGTGTGTCGGCTGCCGTGACAGACAATGCTCCTGTGTTTGGTTTTTTTTCAGTGCACTACCAGAAGATCGTTCACCGGGACATCAAGCCTTCCAACTTACTCTTAGGAGATGATGGGCATGTCAAAATCGCTGATTTTGGAGTCAGCAATCAATTTGAAGGGAACGATGCCCAGCTTTCCAGCACGGCAGGGACACCAGCCTTCATGGCACCAGAGGCCATTTCAGACACAGGCAAAAGTTTCAGCGGAAAGGTAGGTCTCTGCTCATAGCTGATGTCTCCTGGGACCCCCAGGCATGGCACAAAGGGCAGCACCACACCTGCATCTTTTGCATGTTGGCCACCCAGGGATTGGGGTGGTTATTGAGTAAAACTGAAGCTCTAATTCTGTGTTCAGTCCAGGCAAAATTGACGTTGGTTGTTCTGTGGAGGGGGCAGACAGACTTTGCTGTGGATCCCTGCCCAGACAGGAGCTGTGTTAGAGCCCTTTCGCTGCCCAAAGGGAAAGGAGGAAACTCCTGATTCCCTTCCAAAATGATCAAGAGACACAGGGGGCTGCTGGGCACCAAGGTCCTGTCTTGATCCCCTGAAAGCGAGGAGCACTGCCAAGTGCTGTGATGCACATGTGGGGCTAGGGTCTAGTGTTTGGGGGTTTTTTGCCTGGAAGAAGACTTTTGAGGTTCAGCTCCTCTTCAATATTCAGCCTTGAATGGTGTCATCTCCTGTAAGAAGAAGGGGCTGCTTGCTGGTCACCGCGCTCCGCAGCAAGGACAAGGGTGGCAGTGGCTGGCCCTGCACAGTTCTCATTCCCCAGACATGCTGCAGATGCCTTTAGGAGCCCAACTTCAGAGAGACTCTGCACCATAAAATAGAAAAAGTTAAATGCGTACAAATAATATTCTGTGAGTCGGTGGGAAAATCCAGCTCATTCAGATCGTCTCTGTGTTGCATCTCATTTACTGCCTGCACATGCTTTCTTTCAGGCACTTGATATATGGGCCATGGGAATTACCCTGTACTGCTTTGTTTACGGGAAGGTAAGCTGGCTTTCAGATGCTGGAGCCCTGCATGGGAGTGTCTGCCCGCCTGGCTTTTGTCTCATTCCTTTCCAAATAAAGACAAATATTAGAAAGACCTACCTTCTGCAAGCTCCTGTTTTCCCAAATCACCCTGTGGATGAGAAGGGACTGATGTTGTGACCTGTGGAAAGGATGTTTTCTAGAGTTGGCCTCTGTACTCAGAGCAATTGTTCGTGCTACAAACCCAGAGCAGCATCAGTAGCACCAACAACAGTTTGTCGAGGGGTTATCCATATTGCTTGTATTTAGAAACAAGCCAGATAGAGCATGGAGGGAGGTATAGGTTTGATCCCAAGCTCCTGCAGCACTTTAGCAATCCAGATTACAGAAAACTCTGTCTGCCAGAGCTGAGCTGGGCCAGATGGAGTCCTCATTGGCAGAGCCAGCTCTTCAGAGCTGCCTTCTGCAAACTCCGTATCCTGTCATGGCTTTTCCCTCTCCTGTGGCCAGAAGCCCCTTGTCACACCCGTGCTCTCCCAGGGCAAGCAGTACAGCAGGTACATGCAGTCTGTGCAGGTGTGTTACCTGAACCTCCCATCCAAGCATGGACCACTGCAGATCCCACCACACAGGCATGAAGCATCCAGCCCAGGGGTAAGAAATGGCTGGGGGAGATGGCAGAGGCAGAACTATCGCCATTGATGGGGTGATATCACTGAGTTAAGTCGGGATGGAAAATATTCTCTGACCTGTGTCTATAACGATGTCTCATTTGGTGCCAAATCCTCAAGTGATGGGGTATAACCTTGATTTTATATGCTGGTGTAACCTCATGGTGATATTACTTTCCTATGTGGCAAGCATTGAGGGAAAGAAAGAGGGGAATATAAAGACATACAGACATTTGTCTGTTCCACGTGTGCCGGAGAAAAATATGCTTTGAATCCACATATCTGAATTTACAGTGGAAAAACAGGTGTTTTAATAGTAATACCTATCTCCAAATGATGCTTGTCACAGAGACACCTCAAAGCAGTGATACAGGCCAGGCGGTATCAGTACAACCATTTTGCAGGTAGAAAAAGTAGAGCGGAGAAAAGGAAAGTGAGTCACCTGGTAGGCTGAATAGAGGGGGGTATCCCAATCCAGTTCTGTATTCCTTAGGTCACTCTGCTGTTCTGCATTGATTATTTAATAAGGAATAAATCAATCTATTGTATGTGGGGAGATCTCACTTATTTCCATCTCCATGTAAAATCGAGAGAGTGTGCAGAGAGAGTATACTTCTGTTACGTGAATGACAAACGCCTAAGCAATGCCAAGACCTCTGACAACTGGAAAATCTTTTGTTTGTTTTACAGTGCCCTTTTATAGATGAATATATTCTGGGTCTTCATAACAGGATCAAGAACAAGCCTGTAGAGTTCCCAGAAGAGTAAGTAAACTTTACTCACTAGTGTAAAATAAAGTTCAGTTTTCATTGTTATTCGTTGTGCAGCATAAATGCCAGTAGGTCACCACGGAGGGACAGACGAGGGTGGGTAAGGTGCTTTGTGTTCTCCTGGGTACTTCACGTGGGTTTTGTGTAGACGTTGGTGTTGAAGCATTACAGCTGCCTCTGCTGCTCCTGTGTCCATGTTGTGCAGGTAAGTACTAGAGGAAATGGCTCTTGAAATCTCTGGAAGCAGAGGAGTTCCAGTATGGGTCTAGTAAGTTCTGCCCCAGCTACTTGACGCTGGAGATGCTGGGAGCATGGTTTTGTTGGGGTTTTGTGTTTCTCCCATGTGCTAGCCACCAGAATGATTCAATGTATTAATTTTCAAAAGCAGTGTGGTTTATAGACCTCGGTCTCAGTCTAAGTAAAGACATGCTGCTTCCTTGGACTTACCTTGGAGCTGCGGGAAGTGTCTGATGGAAGGAGGCTTGTCCTGAGATACACAACCACAGCTTGGTACATCCCCACTCCTCTGCCTCCTCCACCATTCTCCAGGAAAATATGTGTTTGTCTTGTGTGCTGGCAGACTGGGGCTGGTTACGAAAAAACCCAGAAATTAATTTCCCCATTTGACATTGAGAGGCTGCCCCCCACCCCGCTTTGGTCAGTGAAGGAAACCCATGTTGGCCACCGTCAGAGCTGCATG
Source organism: Gavia stellata (assembly GCF_030936135.1). Classification (NCBI taxonomy): domain Eukaryota; kingdom Metazoa; phylum Chordata; class Aves; order Gaviiformes; family Gaviidae; genus Gavia; species Gavia stellata. The sequence continues at coordinate 4,510,250 of NC_082618.1, forward strand.
GTGGAGACTACTGGGCTCTGTTAGGATGGGATGGCCGCCTGCACAGTCCCGGTGCGTCCTCTGACCCACAGCAGTGCACTCAGCGGGGCGGGGGGGACAAGCCAAGGCCACTTGCGTGCCATTTGAGCAGTGAGAAGTTCAGCATCGAGGCACTGAGCAATGAGTGTTTGTGGTCTTGTCAATGAGCCTGGCAGGAGGTTACACTCGATACGTGCTCAGTCTCTGCCACAGAGCCACCGTGCCTTTTCCTTCATGTATTGGCCACTCCTTGGCCTTTCCTCCGTCTTCAGGCCTCTGGTGACTTTCTGTTGGTGATTAATTTGTTCCTCCTGTTTGCTATCAGATGAAGTGACTAAAGTGGGACTCTTTATTTCCCTTCCCAAATCAGCACAGTAGTCAGGCAAAGATTTTTTGACTTCCAAGCAATTTTTGACCTTCTTAACCCAATTGCTCATTCTAATAGAGAAAAAATGACTTAATTTAAAACAAGCATGAAGACATTATAAAACTCTAATGAAAGGCACATCTGGTATTAGAGAGGAAGGGAGGGATGGTGTCAGGCAGCCCACAATAGGTGCATGTATCCACCATCTATTACGTGAATTTTTTGTGAGATGCTCGCTGAATTTTTAGAGACCTACAGCGAGGGGCTGGGCCTCTGCCTTGGCAGTCCCCGGCTTCCTTCTGAGTCTGCAGAAAGCAATGGGTACTCGGGCTGTCCTATTTTAGACATCTGCTTTAGATGGGATGACTCACGCCCCAGGCTCCCCGGGCTGTATTCATTACCTCTCCACTGACTGTGAAGCACAGCCGCTGCAGATAGCTCAGACGGAGCCATCTCCGCTCAGGCTGGTGGAGCCCACGCCAGGGACTGTGTGGAGCACACCTCCCAAGGACCTGCGGCCACAAGGTCAGGCCGCTTGTTACATGGCAAACACGGGCCCCAGTCGTGGGTATGGAGCAATTCTGGCAAGCCGACCCTGTGCTGTCGGAGAGGTTTTACAGCTAACCAGGCTTCAGGCATTAAGAGCACGAAGGGTGGACATGTCACACTGCCGTGTTCCCACCGGTTGCTCTGCGGTTGGGGCAGGACTTTGTCTTGACAGCACTGCAGCAAAAAAAAAAAAAAATTGTTTATGTTTCCCTGGCAGTTTTCTCTCTGCTTGCTTGGGTCCTGGCAAGATGCCTCTCCTCTCTCAGCCATCATATATTTGGGTTAGCAGTCAACTTACAAATGACTGTTCCCATCTGTCTCTGCAGTAAGTTATTAACATTTAATGGGCTAACTGGGTTGTGCTAAGGACCTTTTCTTCATTCAGACATTTCCTTCAGCGATAATTCAGCTGCATGATTTATTTGGGTTTCTTGGTGACCTGCTCTCGCAGTCTAAAAAAAGCTGCACCCCTGGTTAGGTTGTTGGAGGAGCAGAGAGTTACTGGGTGTTGACGGCTGTCTAAACTACATCTATTTGTTAGATAAAGGCAGCAACAGAGACGCACATAAAGCTGGAATTCACTGGAATGGATCCACCCTGAACTCCCACAGAATTAGCACCTCGCTACAGTTAGGAATATTTTGGTTTCAATTTATTTCACCATGGCTACAAAAGACACATTCCTGTTTGGAGACAGTCCATGGAAACTCGTTGCCTGTTTCCTGACAACCTTTAGGACAGATGGAGCTGACTGTACCAGCGTCATTGTCCCTTCCCTTCCCTTAGAGACGCTGGGATAAATATTTATCGCTCTGGAGTTCTCATTCATGTCAGCGAGTCCTTGGCATGACATGAGGTAAATGGGGTTAGCTCACACCTAACGATCCTGGCGTGACTAAAAAGCAAGTTGGGAAAGTTTCTGTCCAGACATGTGTTAAAGAGAGCCAGAAGCTCTGCGTAGTCCCTCCTGGTGAAGAGCTGAAGTCCGGGACAACATTCTCTGACCTGCAGGCACCCTGTAAAATGATCTATGGTGCTGGCAGCGCTCCCAAATGGGTGCTGAGCTCTGTGATGCTTGGCATTTTCCTGAGAGCCGTTACAGGACTTATGACTGTGAGAAATTCCAGATAGTGCAGGCTTTTCAGATGAAAAATGCCGTTGGGCACAGCATGCACCATGGCAGAACCGAGAGAAGGAAAAACAGAGCCAGGGTGATGCGGTCTGTTACCTGGCTATCACCCACCCGAAACTTCGTGATCCTGGTTACAGGGCTTTTCCTTAGGATGTTAATCCTGTGTCGCGCAGAAATCAATCTGGTGCCCAGAAATGTTTGGTGATTGTATATTTTATTTCTTGTATTTTAAATAAAGCCATTGCCAGATTGGCACGGATCTGATATTAAGTATTTTTAAAACACCATCTCACCTGCATCTCAAGTGTGGTCCCCCCGTAGGAGTCTTTTTATTCTGACCTCCTAAATGCACTGTCACTCCCCATAGCTGTTCCTCTGTGCCTGGAGCTCATCTTGAGCAGCACCGTTCTTCCCATTCCCACCTAAATTGTCACCTGCGGTGCAGCCTGGGCAGTGGGAAGTCTCTGAGGACTCAACCTGCCATTCGCCTTGGCTGGGCCATGTTGTCTGCGTGCTGCAGACCCTTGACGCAACTCTGAAAGTGTTCAGGCTTCAAACTGAACCCACTTTCTGCCCCTTCCCACTGACCAAGCAGGGTTTCCTTGTGGCTGTTTGTTGAAGATCCCATAACCAAAGTCCATATAAAGTATTCATAAATTATTAAACAGCAGCTCTGTTTTCATCAGACTAAATTATCCCTTACTGTGAAATGATCTTCATTTAGGTTTATGATAGTTTATTCCCTCCTGTGCTTGGGGAGGGCACAGAGGAGGGTTGGCACAGCACCTTGTCCTCATCAGTGTTTTCAATCTGAAATCCAGCCCTGCTGGGGAGTGACATTTTGTGCTGCCAAATCCCATCTCCATGCAGAAACGCAGCTCCTCGAAAGTCATTTGCAATACAGACTTTCAACTGCCTAATAAAATTCTGTCATATGCTGGCATTTTATTTCGGTAGCACTTAGATTATACAGATCAAGTGTGTTTTAAAGATGTTGCCTGCATCATTAGCAACAGAAGTCATTGAAGCCTTTGGACTAGAGGGACAGACTGCAGGACCAAGGGCTCCATGTGGATAGGATGGCTTCTGCGTTCAGGTAGATGCATTTCTCTTAGTCATGTCTGCTCATTCCCTCCTTTTGTTACCCCAAGGCTGATCTATACAGGTAAGAAATACCTACTTACCAAACTGGCTGCCATCAGCGTTCATGGAAGCAATTTAATTAACGCAACCTGCAAGCTTAGCTGGGAACTTAAAAGTCAAATGGGGATGTTCCGTCCAGCACACGGTTGCTCATGATGCAGGTTCGGCAGATCAAGTTGTGCCCTTCATGTATCATGGAGCCCAGCTCCAGTTCTGCTCTCAGTAACACTTCGTTGTCCCAGAATCTGTCCTCTGAAATTCCCCTAAATGTGTTATCTTTAAAAATGTCCTTAGATCCATTCACCTGATCCCTTGTGCTGCATTTTGAGAGCGTGCAGCCGTGTTAGCGGGCAGAACAGGATAACCAAACCCCATAGCAGTGACCATGATGCCTGAGAAGGAATCGAGCCAACTAGACCTTCCTTTGTCAAGCCGGCTTTGCAGAGAAAACACCTTCTGAGCAGAGCAGATTCTCTACCGAGTAACTGCAGTATGTCTTGAGCGCTTATAATTCCCTTGTTAACTGTATACTGCTCTTTTCTTTACTCAGAGCACAGATAAGTGAAGAGCTCAAGGAACTGATCCTACGCATGCTCGATAAAAATCCAGAAACCAGGATAACAGTCCCTGAAATTAAGGTAAATTGGACATTGATTTTATAGTCTTTTGTCTCAGCTGATTTTGTTGTTCCTTTGGTACCTTCTAATGAGGCAGAGCTGTTCCCAGTGTTTGTTTTGGGAGCTTTCTCTGGCATGCCGCCTCGGAAAGGGGGAGTGCTCATTTCGCAGCATGTAACAGCTCTGTCGCTGCTGCTGCTTGTTGGGGAATATTGACAAAAGCTTTCTTGTTTACTTATTTAAATTAAAATTGCTCAAAAGCTGGCTGATCCTCAGTGAATCCCCGGGAGAATTGACATTGTCACGGGGACTGCTAGCTGCAGACCCTGCGCTGTCAGCGTTGGACCTGCGTTATGGGGGCTGGAAGCGTGTTCCTCTGGTGCTTGCATGGTCAACAGCCTCAAGGCAGCACACTTGTTTCTATCAGCTTTACTTGGGGGATGCTTACTAACACAGGGAGTGACTAGGACTGGTAGAGCACAATGCTTCACAAGGCTCGGCTTTGTTCTGTTTTTGCGCGGGCTTTCTGTCCTCCTGTTACCCCCCAGCGCGGCCTTGGACCTGCTGGAGGCTCTCAAGATTTGCGGAGATCCATCAGCATCCTCTGCGGGCCACACAACCTTTCTTCGCTTTGTCTCAGGCCAACACCAGCACATTTGCCACTGAAGCTGACAGTAGGAAGGTTGAACTTTGAGAAGAAACGTGATGTCGCTTCCCTCCATGCCCAGGAGGCCACAGCCGGTGATGGTGGGAAGTGCTTTGGAGCTGTATTAAGTGGATTTCACTTGGCAGCTCTTGCAGGCACTTGATGTGGAAACCTGAGCCCTGTAAAAACCCTGGGGAGAAGAGCAGAGCAGGGCGCTGGATCTTATCCCTGGCAGTGCACTGAAGATGCTTGATGTGCTTGAGGACGTGTGTTTGAAGCATGTCTCTCTTGCGCCAGGCTGGGCTCTGGGCTCAGCCCAGGGCCTTGAGCACTGCTTTTCTCATGCTCTCCACCAAGGAAACCATCCCATGAGAGTCAGTAGAAAAAGGACAGCTTTCTTCTGTTGTTCCCCCAAGGAAGGTGATGGCCAAGCAGCTTCTTGGCGGAGGCGGCTGTGGAGTGACTGCCACCATCACTGAAGGCCCTGGCCAGAGGAATCCAACCCAGAGAGTACAGAAGACCCTGACACGTGCAGCTGATGTGGTCCAGACAAGGAGATGACACACTCCCTCCATATTTGCATTCACAGACTAATCCCAAGGAGCTTCTTTGCTGTGAAGCAGCACCCAGCTGGCCACATGGCGTCGGGGCTCAGCCTTGGCTTCTTGCATAGTCAGATGTTTCTAAGTGACTGTTCCAGGCCTCCTTCTCCTCCTCCCTGGGTTCTTTCCATTTTGTTTTCCCCTGTTTTCACGCTCCCCTCCTCTTCCTCTTTCATGTTCCTTACTTGTAAGACAAAACCCTGACGTGGCTGCAAACGTTCTTGTGCTGGTGAGCATTAGCTCCACGCTGCTTCTCGTATGTGATCGTTTATAGTTGGTAAATCTTTGATGTCAACATTGGAGATAAACATGGCAAAAGCAGGAAGGAGGTGGTAAAATTATATAAGGGGGTTAGGCTGGACAAATATCTTGACTGCTCTACCAACTGGGTTTGGAATTGCTGTTCACCATCAAAATAAATCAAGCAAATCGTTTTGTATGAGGAACGTTGAACATATGGCTAGGCAGTCCTCTCCCTAGCTGAAATGTTCGCAAGCCCCAGGCAGACTAGGGTTTAGTGCACTGGTTTCACTTAAGGCTGGACATCGTGATGTGACTTGAAAAGAGTTATTAAAAGCACAATTAATGATCTTTGGAAAATGCAACTTAATTAAAAGTGCCGTAAAGAAGCTCATCTCTAAGCCCTTGGAGAACACTCTGAACATCTGCATCCAACTCATTGGAATGGCAGTAGGCAGTAAGCATCCATCCTAATTAAAGTCCTTGTCCTGAAGGGTGAGGCAGGCCTTTCTAGCACCAACACTGGAGGATGCTCTCCCTGACAGGCAGAACGTCCAGCCCTGGATGTGGGTAGCAGAGAGCCTTGTCCTGTCCTGCCGCCAGCTCCCTTCCACAGCAGTGACAGGGAGGGATGGTGGGAAACTGCCTCCTTCCTTTGTGTGGGTGTGTAGAGGTTTATGTGGTGTCCAGGTGGCAAAATGCATTATTTCACTATTTATGTAGGCAGGAGGCCATTGCAGTAGCACAAGTCCTCAGTACTCAGACCTAAGTACTCACAGAATCACAGGATCAGTAAGGTTGGAAAAGACCTGTAAGATCATCAAGTCCAACCATCAACCAACCCCACCATGCCCACTAAACCATGTCCCACAATGCCACATCCACACGTTCCTTGAACCCCTCCAGTGATGGTGACTCCACCACCTCCCTGGGCAGTTTATTTCAGTGTCTCACCACTCTCTCAGTAAAGAAGTTTTTCCTAATACCCACCCTGAACCTCCCCTGGCACAACTTGAGGCCATTTCCTCTTGTCCTGTCACTTGTCACTTGGGAGAAGAGACCAACACCCACTTCCCCACAACCCCCTTTCAGGTAGTTGTAGAGAGCGATGAGCTCTCCCCTCAGCCTCCTCTTCTCCAGACTGAACAACCCCATTTTAAACTCCATTTGAAACACCTAAACCCTTGTTTGTGCAGATGCATAAATGATCTTGATTCTCCCAGGTGGCGAGCACTTGTAACCCTAGATGAAATGCGTGCATATGAGAGAAGAAGATTAAAAGGCTCTGGGTAACTGAGATTTTCAAAGCATTTCAAACTTGATTTGGAGGGTGCCGGGTTCCTCCAAGATGCTGGTTGGTGGCAGTGGGTGCGACAGCACTGGGCATTAGGGGATGCCGTCTGGCCAGGCACCAGATTGCAGCGATTTCCAAGGGAGCTGGTCGAGCTACATCAGTGTACGTGGAAAATGGAGCAGTACCAACAGGCAGCTTACCCCCGTAATCAGTCCTGTGCCCCTGTTTCCCTCTCATCACCAACATCATTGTGCTCTGGTGTAGAAGGGAGACCTGCAGCTGTCCGTGTTCCTCCCCGTGCAGGTGCATCCGTGGCTAACCAAGGGTGGCGAGGAGCCCCTGCCACTGGAGGAAGAGCACTGTACTGTGGTGGAGGTGACAGAGGAGGAGGTGAAAAACTCCGTGAAGACAATCCCGAGTTTGCCAGCTGTGGTATGTATAAACCACAACCACATCCTCTGCATGGGTTGAGAGCATGATACTTTGCTGAAGCTCTCAACTGCTGGAGGAGGGTTGGAGAGGGTGCACATGTGCTCCTGGCATGAGAAACTTGGCCTTTCAACCCAACGTGAACTTTCTGTGCCTCTGAGTACTGCAGCAGCCTGACTGCAGGGCCTGACCGTGTGAGCAGGCGTTTTATATCTCCCTGGCTGCTCTCATGAGAGCTGTAGGGTCACACCCTCAAAGTGTCAGGCATCAGACATCCTAGAACACCAGAAGCATCCCAAGTGTGTTTTGTTTCATTAATCTAGAGGTTGCAAGACACCTCATTTGGCTCCTCAAAGTGAAGGCTCCAAACCTGGAGACGACCTCGCCAGAGAAGCAGGGAGAGGACATCTGCCAGTGGAGTATATAGCTGGCACTTGCCTGCCAGCCTTGGGGGACCACAAGCGGGTGTTCAGGGCTCTCAGTTTGTGTGGAGCCAGCTGGAGGTCTGCCCTAGGTGATTACTACAATGCAGGTGCCTTTGAGGGTTCCTCGTACCGGGCACAGCGAGGACCCATTTCCCCAAAGCTCTTGTGGTGTGATGTTAATATAGACACTTGCCCCAACAGCCAACTGGGGGAGTGAAAACCCTCCTTTCCCCTGACAGCAGCAACTTTGCCTTTGAACCCCCAGGAGCTGTCGGCACTCTCTGCACAGCGCCTGCCTGGGAGGATGGCCGAGGAGAGCTCTGGTGCCTCTTTCTCACGGCCTTGGACCACCATGGGTTTCAGGCAGTGGTCAGCAGCATCTGCTTCGCCTCTTGCCAGCAATGGTCTGTGTCCAGGGGTCTGAGCTTGCTCCCAGGGGAGTGGCCTTGACACTGCCTGGAACGCACATAGCTGTTCTGTGGGTTTCTCTAGTTTGTGCTCTAGCTGTAATTCCGTTAAATGTCTGTTGAATTATTAAAGAAGCTGTCGTTAGCCTCCTTCGAACTAGCTTCAAGGGGGCCATATGTCAGTCCTGCTGTTCTTACTGGTCTGTTTTCCTTCCTCAAAGATCCTAGTGAAGGCCATGCTAAGAAAACGCTCCTTTGGAAATCCGTTCGAGGTTCAGACCAGGCGGGAGGAGAGGTCCATGTCTGCTCCAGGGAACTTACTGATGTACGTATATACAGCTTTACCCAGCTCTGCTGCAAGTGCAGAGTAAAGATGTGTGGGGAGGATGAAGGAAGCAGTTTGCAAATCTTTTCTGTAGCATTTAAGGACAAAACTCCCTTCTAAATCAAATACTGAGGCTAAAATCTACCTCAAGTCCTCTAAGGTTAAAACACAATGCAGTAAAGCAGCCTAAGCACTCTTTTTATAGATGCCGTTGTCTCTGTAAGATGGGTTTGGCCTAAACACATGTAAGGTGTTAAAATTGGGTCTTTTTTTTAACCTGTTAGTTTATAATACGCTGTGATCAAAGATCCATTAGAGATTGGCAAACTAAAATAAGTTTAATTAAGAGTCTAGTGTAGACATATATTGGAGGGTTTAATTCTTCTCTCCTTTTTATGGACAAGAGAAAAGGCACCAGATGAGCAGTTTGCATGTTTTATAAGCTGGAAATGAGATGATGTGGTTTGTCTGTGGTCTGGGCCCAAGTCTGGGCAGAGACACCATGGAGATGCATGGGTAGACAGTGGAGAACACTTTAACGTTGCTCTTTCTTCTGAGAAAACGTACAGTATTTTTTCCCACACCCAGTTGTGAAATGATGGAACACATTGCAATGGAATATTTTGGAGGCTGGATATAAATGGCTATATTGGGATTAAAAGGGAGTAGACCAATTAATTACTATTAGATTAGTCAAAATTTTTTAAACACAATGGTCTTGGATATTCGGGGGCAGGAAGGATTTCTCTATCCTTTATTTGGCTTTTATTCTTTTCCCCTTGTGTTGGTTACGGATCCCTTTCAGAGCCAGGATTCTGGGCCATCAGTCCACTAAGTAACAGATGGACCATTAGCCATTTAACCATTAAACCTGGGACAATTATTTACATGTTCTCACCCTGCAGAATCTGTAAGGCTGCAGTTCACAACAAAGCTGTGTTGTCCCAGAATGATCCTTTTCCACCCCAAATCCCAGTACCGTGCCTAGCAGAATCCCACGAGGGTGTTCCAAGAGCCTCACTGCACCTTTGACAATACAATTAGAGGAGTGTCTCTCTCAGGTGTGTAGGGATTTAAGGGCTCAGCTCAATTAAGGGTGATGATGCTTTAGGGCCCAACTGTGTATCGGAGACTTCGGTAAAGGCTTTGCCTTTATGTCCAGGACTAGTTAATATTAGAGAGCAGTTTATCAGCTAAACACCCCATGGACTGAGTGCTGCTGTGGGGACGTAGCTGAAGAGCACGGCAGTCACGGCTCCTTTGCCAGCTTGGCACAGGGGATTTGTCCTCATTTGTTTCCCTTGGCTCGTTGCCTTCCAAATTAGTTATTGCTAATTTGACACACGTCCCTGCCCATATCTTCACTATCATTCCTGGTCACTGCATTGCATTGCTCTGAGATGGGAGAACTTTTACTAAATTTGAAGAAAAATATATTGTATGCTTCCCACTGTCCAGAGCAAGGCAGGATTTCTTTTTTTCAAGCTCTGCCTGAATTGATATTTCAAGGTAGTCTGCTGTTCTAGTACCTCGAGCCTGTGTCCAAAAGGGACCTGTTTCCTTCCACCTTCATTTGAGATGCTTGAAAGCCCATGCCACTAACTAACCGACTGGTGGGAAAACTTTTTGACCCTGATGCTGTGGCTGGTTCCTGCCTGGAGCCGGGTGCTTTATTACCTGCTCAGAATAAGTAAAATTCATTTGATCTGATGTAGCTGTGAAGTTTCTGATTATCCACGTTACCATTGTCTAGTCCCTTTTTAAATCTTTTTAGGCCTTCAAGACGAGCTGTAAGCCTCCATTTTTTACTTCTATTTGTCTCCTTTCTACAGTTGTTAGTCAGATTCTTCTCAGCTTATACAAAACCAGCATCTTTCCCTGTCTCTACTCATTTCAGCCCCACGTTTGCATTCAGGCCCCTTGTACAGGACTATACTAAAAGGTTTTTGAAAGCAGTGTATAATTTTCACTGTTGTGCTGCTGTGTCCAGTGCCCTTGGTTTACAAGAACATGTCGGGTCAGGGACGGAGCTGCACCTGTGCTGGGCTGGCCTCTGCCCAGCAGTGTAAGTGCTTAGAGATGTCCAAAAAGAATGTGAATGGTCTTTGTGCCACTTCTCCACTGCACTAACCTCTGCACTTCATTTCTCAGTCTCATGCCATCAGTGCCAATTTTTGGCAGTAACAATTGACTTTCTCCTAAATTAATTCACGCACGACTGAAGCTTTGAGAACCCATCTCGAAACCCTTCTGTTGAAAAGAAAGACATTGGCTAGGTCTCTTCAACAATAGTGTCGTATATTAAACACTACAGCAGCGATGCTTTTTTTAAGGAATGTGGATTATTATTTCAAACTTTAAAAAAATGCTATACTGGTTAAAGCTGATGAAAATTGCTTTAAATTTAAATAGATTTGTTGAATCTAATGACATTCATTTTAAGTGAACAGAGTCTAAATGGGAATGTTCATTGTTCCATGAGTTATCTCTTGATTACAGTGTTATTTCCACAGGGGCAAACAGAGCTAGACACTAAGCCCATCCAGTTCTTAATTCACAGCAGGTTGTTCTGTAGTAAAACCACCCTTAATACACATATAAAATATAACATCAGTGCAAATGTTATGAATAGCGCTGTGTTAGTTAAAATAAGTTTTGAGTGAGTCTAGCTGACTATAAATTTGTAGAACCTAGCAGGAACAGAGTGCTGTTGTAGCATACTCGGCAGAGTTCCTGCTCGTCAGGCATCCTTTCCACCCCCGTAGCTGGACAGGGGACCCCAGAAGTGGGACTTGCCAGAAGGGCAGCACCCGCAGCCGTCACTGCTTTCTGGCCCCACTGCCGTATGGTTGCCCACAAGGAGCCAAGAGAAAAAGGAGCCACTTGCCAAGTTCCCAAGCTCTCCACCACAGAGCTTCTCCTCCCAAGTGGCAGTGTCTTTAGAGAGAGGTAATATTGCTCTTGTAAAATTGCATCTCCTTCCAGTTATAGGTAGAAAATAACTTGTTGTGTTTCTATATAAGAAAAACAGAAAAGCAATTAAAGAACTCCAGTTTCACATTCGATTTATTTAATTAGGCTGCATGTGAAATTGCCAGAGCTCTACTCACTGCTGCTTCAAGTATCTTACATCTGTGCCCATACTGAGATTATATTTTGCAGGAAATCCTCTGACAGCTGAGTCTGCTTTCTGGTATTTGATGCCTAATTGATGGTTCTTAAAATGGATCTGTCCTTTAAGAAAATAGAAAGAGAAATGAGCCAGTTTAACAGCTCACTCTCTGAGATTGGAGAGGGGGAAAGTGTAAATCATGTGGTTGAATTTTTTTTTTTAATTTCTCCCCGTACACAGTGTGCTGGGCTCTGTTCTTGGAAATGCTTCGTGAGGAAGCTGCATGTGCAGAAGTCTTTGTGATAGCGGGAGGTCTTTCATGTTTGCCGCAGCCTTTGTTCCTTTGGAGGACACCATTAAGACACCAGTGATTTGAAATAGTTCTTCAATTAGTACCGGGAGGAGAGAGGGCTTTTTTAGCACTCCTTAGACCGGGAAGAAGCAAATCCTCTCCTGGCTGTTATTTATTGCTTCGTTTAGTAGCACTGAAAAGGTAAAAAGGCAGCTGTTAAAATGGCAGGCATATTCAGCAGGTAGAAGGGAACTAAAATGAAGATGCCCCCGTTTAGCAATTCTTGTTTTGCCACAGCTGCCTCTCCCACGAGAGCGCCTCTGCACAGCTGGAAGCCCTGTGTGAGTGCTGCCGGCTGTCGCTTTACCCCCTCGGCTGCGCGGTAGCCAGGGCCGCGTGTCCGGGCAGCACCGGACCTGCCTTTTGTGCAGGACCTCCCAAAAGATGCAGGGATTCACTGAGCCTTGCAGATCCTGCAGACCATGGCCAGGTTGAAGCCTTTCATTAGTGGTGGCTGCGGAAGCAACCGATAGTTTTTAATTTTTCTAGTTGCAGAGTATTTTTTAAACCCAGCTGCTTAGCATTCACAGCAAAGTTCTGGGTTTCTCTTAGCAGTGTTTGCTACGTTTCTTCTGCCTGCTCCAGATTTCTCCTAATTGAGTCAGCCCTGGCTTCACCACATTTTATTACTCTCATTTATTGCAACTACTACCTATCAAATTAATTGCTGTGTTTTGACAGACCCAATTTACTTTCCCATTATGGCTGCTGTTACTATTGATGAAATGAGGTTGTCAGCTCCTGTACGGGGGATCAGTCTGTATACAGAAAGCCTACTCTGCTTCCAGCCTTCCCAAAAAGAGGAGCAAAAGAGCTGTCACTGCCCTTTGGGCCATACTGTCTGTGTAGGCTAGGCACGAGGAAGCCGGGGGGAGAGGGAGGTAAAAAAGTGGCTGACCCAGGTCTCCAAGCAGAAACAGCTTCTCCCAAAGCAGCAGAGAGGTACCTCCTACCTGGGGGCTTTCTGCTGAGAAAGTCCCAGAGCTCGGTGTCTGTGGGCTGCTCAAAAATAGGCTGCGGAGATCCCCCTAGGGCAGCCAGGTTTACAGCATCCTCTTTGACAAGGGAATGGCTGCAGGTTGGGTTTAAATTTGCCAGGCGTTTCCACTAAAGATGCTCCATTCGCCTCTGCTAGTGCTCGGTGTCTGTCTCTCCAGTCCCTGGAAGATTGCGGGTAGGTAATACATAGATACTGTCAGAACAGAGTCAAACCCAACCAAAAGCCCTATCAATTTTCACTGCAAAGAGAGAACTGTGTGTCTCGCAGGAAGAGCCATGCCCCACGGTGCAGGTAGGTATCCTCGGAGTCCACCTAAGGACCGAGGCACCGACTGTGGCACAGGATTTTCCTCTGGCAAAGACCCACCCTCAGCCGGACCCTCCGGCGAGCGGCCCCATGCTTGTGTGGCCACTGCACGCCCCATTGCATGTGGTGGTGACACCATGACCGTGGTAGGACACGGAACCCCCGGAGATGTCAAATTACATGGCCCGGGAAGGCACAGCGGGACATCAGCAGTGTGCTGGAAGCCATCTGGAGCTTTCAGCAGTGGTAGGGGCTGGAGAGGGTTTGTACCAGTGCTACCAGTGCCCATCCTCATCCATCCTTCGGGCTGCAAGTAAACGTGACTCGTGCTCCACGCTCCATTTCACTCTGCTTGCTAGGCTTGTTAGGTACAGAAATCCAAGCTCCTTCTCCTGCTGCCATCATCTTCATGGTCACTTTTTTCCTTTGTTTCATTGTTTTGCTCTCAGGGACAGACTCCTCTTAAACACGTCTGTATATTTGCATCCGTCTTTAAGGTAATTCAGTGTTTGTGTTTCCCCTGGGTGCTGTAGCAACGTGTGTCCTCTCCTCAGCCTGCGTGATTTGTGTGGTAGTGAGAGCATTCAGCTCCGTCCTTCCTTCCTGTAGGAGCAATTTTACTGCAGTAATTCTCTGTGTGTGACACTAATGTTTATGTATACTTTCTTTAATTACTGTTATTTGTGGTTCTTTGGCGTTTCAGCCTTCTTTGGGGAGGGAGGGGTGGAAAAAGCCAGGAACTGCTGCTCAGCTCCACGTTTGCAGAGGCAGAACTACAGAATTTGGGAAAGGCTGAGGCTGAACTTTGTAATTGGGGCTCGGGTTTAATATGTAGTGCTTATGCGAAAGAAATAGATCCAGAGCCTTCTCTTCTCTGGCTGCTCCACCACTCCCCTGTGCTTCTGCCTCTGATGCCGTGCTGGGAGGGCTCTGGGCTGACCGAAATTGTCTGCTCTGTGCGACCGACCGCCCCACCTCAGCCAGGACTTCATTAAAACACAGTCATTTGGCTGACCAGTTGCACAGACCCTTCTAGGAAGAGGTCCAATTAATTCTGTTAAATGACAAAATAACATAATAACATTCAATGCAAACCGTGACAAACTGCTTACGAACATCTCGGAGTGAAGTCCCAGGATCTCGCGCTTAGGCAGGACACAGCCTCCACCCAGGCCTGGGGAGATCTGGTCTGGGGTGAGAGGCTGGGAAATAACCACACACCTCTAAATACCTTTGGGAGCAGCTCCACCGCTCTGGAGACTCCGGCTGGCCTGGTTTACCGCTCCGAGTTGAATGGATGAGCCAGAGCCAGGATGCCACCCGCTCCGAGCGAGGAAGGACTTGCAGACATTCTCCAGAAATAGTTAGAAGGCAGGTGGAGGAGGACGGGGGCTGACGTCGGTGACAGCTGGTGCCACTGCCTGCTGCTACGTTTTTCGTAGAGACCTGCTTTGTGAGGAACGGCCCTTTTTCTTTCAAGACGTATTTCAGGAGTGACTGCACAGCCTGGCCACGGTCAGTTTGCCCCCGAAGTCTGCCCATGTCCTCAGCAGAGAGGAAGGGGATGTCACCAGTGTAGACGAGGGCAGATTATTGGTGTTAAATGGGGACTCGGTGGAGGAATTAAGCACTTACCAGGAGTGTGCGTGTGTATATGCTGTGATTCAGCTTTTTGTAGGTTGTCCCACTCCATCCCTGTCCCGTGCTGCCTGTGTTTGAGGGGAGTGCTGTGAGGCTCGTTCTTCGCTGGACACGAATCGGAGTTAAATACTCAGTGGCTGTGATCTTCCTGCAGCTGCTGCAGTTAACAGCGATGTGGTCTCCTGGGTAATTGTACAGGGCAGGCTTCGCTCGCCTGGGCTTTAAAAAATATAGCAGAAATACAGTCTTGTTTCTTAAAAAGAGTTATTTAATGGAGATTCACATTCAGCCTCAGGCCTCACGGCACAAACCCCGGCTCCCGTGCAGACTGCAGAGCGCTGACGCCTTGATCTCAGCCACCATACGTGCAACCCGAGTTCAGCTGATACTCATCGCTGCGCACGGGTCAGGTCAACCTGGTTTGCGTTGCAGCCCTCCCACGCTGCCGCAAGGTGTTTGGAGAGGCAGAAGGTGCTTGGGGCGGCGTTGAAGGCACCATGGGCACGGAGCAGGCTTGGCCGGACGCACCAGGCGGCTGAGGGCAGGGAGCTGTGCTGTGCGGAGCTGCCTGTGCCGTGCCGGAGAAAGGAGCCTCTGCTCCTGCGCAGGGTGATAAATCATTTAAAGAGGGTGATGACAGACACCAAAGACAGGGCTGTTTCTCAGCCTCCCCTCCCAGAGAAATGGTCCACGCTCCAGGTTCGAGGTCAGGTTTATCACAGGGCTTTGCTGGAGCACAGGGAGAAGGGAACGTGATTTTGATCATTTCCAGTTCTTTGAAAATTGGCACAGCCCTGTGTGCATTTTCAGTGTCATTCCCAGCCAGACAGTAACCCCTGAGCCCCAAACCCATGCTTCCCAAATGCTGCTCCAGGCACGTGGAGCAGCGCTGGCTCTCCGGTGCTGAGTTGGCTTGTCCCCACGGACTGATCCTCCTGCGGCCGCGCTGGCGTGAGCGGGGCCGGGTACCCTGGGAGACACGGATGCTTGGGGGTAGCATCACCTTCTTTACACCGTGGATATCTTCACATCTTTGTGATGGAGAAACAGGCGTTTTAGGTGCAAGTCATCTCCCTGCCGTAGGTCTCCGCTGTGGGGTGATGTGGATGGCACCTGGAGGTGTCACATTTTCTCCATTCAGTCTAGAGCAGTGACAGCTTTCTCTGGTCAAATCCTCGTCACGGGCTGACTTACGGATGGCTGGGCTGGGTGGAGGTGTTACTCCTCAAGGATGCCCGGGAGAGCTGGAGCTGACTTCGCCCCAGCGGAGCCAGTGGCACCGACACACTGACAGCGCTGGAGTGAAATCAGCTGGCAGCAGGGCTTGGGCTGCCCACAGGCTCACGGAGCAGAGACAGCAGCCACCCTGTGCTGTGGCTGCTGCATCCCAGGAAAGCGGTGGCAGCGTGTACCCCACCACACGGCATCCAGCAGTGCTCCTGGGCCTGTGGTTGATGTGGCTGCCAGTATGGCTGAGGCTTTGCTGGACTGGCTGGCTCAGCTTGGAGCCCATAAAAGCCCCCCCAGCCCAAGCCAGCAAAATGCTCTCTGAGCCTAAATGTCTCCGCTCACGCTTCCCAGTGATGCCCTCAGCAGCTCTGAGCCTGACTCCCCGCTGGCAGAGGTAAGGTGTCCCTCCCACCTCTGTCCCGTCCCACCACGGCAAAGCTCAAGCCTTCTACAGAGGACGACACTGAAAACGAAGAGCAGGGGAGCAGGCTTGAAGCTGTTGTGGCATACATACAATGCAAGTAAGTCACCTTGGCTGGGTTTTAGGGACTGCTGCTGTCATGTGCTGAGCGATTTTGGGGACCAAACTCACAGCAATTGAAATCAAGCAGCTGTTGCGTAGGGAAAATTGGGTTCTGGTAGAAGCATTCAGTTTTTATTGCCTTTTACAGTCGAGCTTTGGAGAAGCAGTTATGGTATCAAACCATCACTCCGATCTTTTAAAAAAAAAAAAAAAAAAAAATCAGGTTAAAGAAAAGGAAACTAGAACTCCCCAAATACAAACCAGATAATTTGGAAACATTGCTGCTGGTCTGCAAGACTTTCTCCAAGAACTAGGAACCTCCTCGTCACGCTGCAGCCGGATGAAGGGCACTCGGGGAAGTGCAAAGCTTAGTCTTTGGGGCGCAGAGACCAAGCAAGTGTTCGGGCAGAAGTTGCATAGCACTGCAGCACATCGAGCTGGGATGTTGCTGAGCTGTTTATGTGGTACCAGCCCAACAGGCTGGTTCTTTGCTATCCCCTCTTAATATTGATGTTGTTGACCTGGGTTGCCTGTTGGGAAAAAAACCTGCTTTATTTCTTGCATTGCTATGTACCTATGATCTCTTTATTTCCTTGCTGTTCATGTAGAAAACAAGGGAGCAGAGAAGGAAGCAGGGACCCGGAGCTGCCCGATGTGTGTGAAGATGAAGCTACGTCCTGAAGCTGCCTGGCTGTCGCAGGCTGGCCGCTCACGTGCTGCTGCTGTTGTACCCATCGTGGTGTTGTCTAGCACACATCTGCCCTCATCGCCAAGTCCAGGGCCTGCAAAGCAAAAGAAAAAAAAAAAAAGGCAAAACGGACCAACCCAGAAAACCAGAAAGGAGGAACAGAGCAGCCATGAGGAGAAGAGCGAGTCCTTGGGCAGCGCGGCTGGCAGAGGGCTGGCTCGGCCTCGCGGGCGGCTGCGTTCCTTGTGCGAGGTGTCCGTGCGCTCCTCCGTGCGTGCCTTGCTCTCCACTTGTGCTTCACGTGTGGGCTTCGTAGTTGGGTGTCTTGGCCGATGAATGTGGTTTTATTTGTAACGCAGCAAACCAAATGTTGTCTCGTGGGTCGTTCGCCCTGGAGATTTTTCCATGCTTTTTTGCATTCTTTATTTCAAGCATTGGGGAAAAAAGAAATTACATCGGAGCCAGGTTTTATATCAGAGGGCAACTGTTTTATTTAATGCACGGGTAAAGCACTTCTGTATACCAGGACACATCCTGCTCCTTTTGGAGTGGCCAGCAAAATTTCTATGGATATGAGTTAAATGAGGACGAGATCTTCCTTTTGGAGTGAGCACTGTCGCTCCCTATACCTTTCTTTCTCTTTTTTTTCCTTCTCTTCTTATCCCCCAGTTCTGCACAGTGTAAATCCCGCCAGCATCGATGGCTTTAGTCAGGGCAGTGCTGTAAAATAGAAGAACTACTCAATATTCTCTGTAATGTGCAATGAGCCTTTGAATGTCATAGAGATCTGGAGCATTGGGATATGCTGTTGCATGGAAAGGCTTAATGCATCGAGGACATCGGCTAACCAAGCGTGCTCTTCCCAAAGAGTTGGGATCGCAGTCCATCCGCCGCACCCCGTCCTGTGTGCACGGACCTTGTTCTCAAAGGTGGACAGAAGTGGCAAGTTTTGGGTTTGTTTCATTTAAGGGTGACTTCCTTTCCCTCGCTCATCTCTTAGCTCCTTTAAAATTACGTACCTGATGCTTTTAAACTTTAATTTCCTGACAAGTGACCCAAACTGGGAGAGCTCCTTAAGGTGGAAGATGTTGGTGGAGGCTTTCTAGGCTAAGGAACGCTACAGAACACAAATGAGATCAAAACTTGATCTTTTGGGGTTTTTTAAGGCTTTAATTTTTAATTTTATTTTAAAACTGTAATTTTTATGCACGTGCTGATGCTGCTATTTTATCCATAGATTGCTTCTAAACTTGGGATTAGAAGCTTCATCTCTACAGTTTGACAACAGGTGAGAGATTGCACTTAAAGGGCAAATGCAGCTATTTCAGTGGCTGTTGACTATACGGACTGTGTATAACCAGGAATTTCACTCTTGCACTCAGTAAAAACCAGTGATATCAATCTGTCAAATATACGTCAATATATTCCCTTGAGCTTTATGGGGTCTGAACATGCCCCTGGGAAGCCAATGGGATTGCATTCTTATTTTATAGTACTTAAATAAAGGACATGATTAAATTTGGTTCCTACATAATCATCTTACTGTCTTTTTTTAGGTAAATCCTGAGGGCTTGGGACTTTCAGTCCCCTAATTTTTTGTGCGAGGGGATACGTTGGTAGCGATTGGTGTACGGGTGTTCCCGTTCTGTTTACTGCAGTCTAGTTTGGTGGTTCCCAACATTTTTCCTAACGGGGCTTTGCTGCCGGTGCCTTCTGCTCCCTGTCCGCAGTCTGCCGCCTCCCCTTGCTGGTCTTCACCACCTCGGTGGGATGCCCAGAAGCAGTCGCCAGCGTGGGCTCTCCTCCGCGTCTCATCTGTAAATATTGGCAAATTGGGAGATAGTATTGCAGCTGATGTATTTTATTAAGGAGACCTTTAATTTTTAAAGCTGGCAAAGGGATGATAATCCTGTAAAGGTGTCTGCTCTGGGTCTGTGCTTTGCTTTGCTCGCATCCGGATGGTAAATCCTGCTTGCGTTTGTGTGTCTGCCCGCACCAACTGTGCGCTCAGCATCCTCCGAGGGCCTGCGCTTCTGCTTCGGCAGATACATCCCCCGGGTTGGCGTGCTCGAGCACGTGCTCGGACCCTGCTGCCTGGTAATGAATGTATAAGCACCTGGTGTAAGGGATGAAAACTGAGGTGGGGGCTCGGCAAGGCTGAGAGCGCAGGGGGTGCGCTGCAAACGCGAGAGGAGGGACTGGCCCGGAGGAGCCGCTGCCTGCGGAGGGGATGGTCTCTGGATGCAAACTGGTCTGTGCTGGGGACAAAGGGCTGGGGTGCCACCGTGTCCTGCTGCGCACCGGGGGCCGAGCTGAGCAGCCCGGGAAAACGGTAGGAGCAAACTGTCTGTCCTCCAGTTGCGGAAAAATGGGCTTTTTCCAGCTGCTGTCCCCGGGGCTGGCCATGGCAGAGCTCTGCTGCGGCAAAACCAGGCTGCCGGCAGCGGGGAGGACGGCTGTGATGCCGGGTGAGCGCCCAGCCTGAGCAGGGGGGTGACCTCGGGACAAGAACACGTCTGGAGAAGTCGCCTTACCCCGGGACAACAAAGGGAGTGCCAGGCGTCATTATCCCCAAGGCTCTTCTGAGGTCTAAGCAATACTTGGGTGGTGCTCAAAGAGCTCTAAGACTGCAAACGTGGGGTTATTTATTGTATTTGTAATATATGGTAAGAATAATTTGGGAATGGAGAGACACTTTGCTGATCCAGCCAATTGTTGGGGTTATTCCAGTAATGCCCAAGGGGGTGGGAGCTAGCGGGGCAAGGCTGCCGGAAAGCTGCTCTCAGCCTCAATTAATGTGACCAAGCAAATGATCCTTTATAAATTAGGTCTGTGTCATGTTCCTTTAGTGGTAGCTAGAGTGTTGTTTCAGTGTTGGAGGGGAATGGGGTTTTTTTTATGATTATCCCAAAATCTACTTTAAAAAAAATTGCCCTTTTTACTGAAGGAAATTCTTCTGGAGCTGTTTCCACAGGTCCAGGGAGCAGCCAGGATTGTACAGCTGGGCTTGTGCCATAGCTTGTTCCTCCAGCAAATCTGCCAGCCTTGTGGGTCTGTCTTTTATACCTCCAGAAACCATCTGTATTGTGTCGCAGACAGCTGCCTGAAAACTTCCATGAAATGAAATGAAAAAGGTGCACTAGCAGCAACAGAAACGCTCAGATTTATTCAAAGGCTTAGTAGGACTCCTGCAAAAATACGCTCTACTTCTCACTTAGCTGAAATGAAATCCTTGCTTGTTTATGTGCATGTTAGGGCAGCTCGGAGCAATGCGATTTCTGCTTTGATGAAGAGACTAAAGAGATAGTATTTATTTAAAAATAAAACGTCTCTGGCAAGCCAGCCCTTTTATTCGTTCAAGAAAGTCTTTCTCTTTGGCTGGATGGCTAAATACTTGTCTCGCTTCTCTCTGTGAACGAGGGGATGGGGTTCGGTGTGGCAGGGCTCCTCCGAGCAGCAAGAAGAGCTGGCATAGGCGTGCTCCGATGCTTTGTATATGCTCTGTATTTTTCCCCTCCAAATCCTCACTTGCCTGCACTATTCCTGGAGCAGCGGCACCCTGTGAAGATACCAGGACGCTCTGAACTGCGCTTGCTGGGCTCTGCGTCCCGGGAGGGCTCCTCTTTCCCCACTGCGTGATGGCACGGTCGGCTCTGGTCAGCTTTGGGTGGCTTTTCCAGCTTGGGGCTGGGCCCAGAGCGAGACACCTTGAAGGAAATTTCTCTTTTGGGAAAATCGCACGTCTTTGTGATCTCCAGGAGGTAGACTTCTCTCTGTCTTGCTCAATTAATTGCTCTGGGCTTTTGGTTTGGGAGGTGGTGCTAAGTAAAAATCCTGGTTTAGTCTCTCCTGACAGGCACAAAGGAATACTGCAGTGAATGTCTTTAACCCTTTGGGCAGGAATATGTTGCTATGAAAGTCACACTTGCAAATAAACGAGGTTTTCAGCTCTTTAATGATGTATTGCAGCGTGCGAGCAGATGCACGGAGAACCACTCACGGCATTTACAAAGCCGCCGCCCCCAGCTGCGCCCGTGCAGGGGCTCTGCTTTGGGTGGTGGTTCCCAGGGAGGTATCCCTGAGAAATGGCAGCGTGGGCAGCCGTGGCGTAGCCAACGCCGGAGGCCCGGGCTCGTGAGAGAAACTAAATTCCCTGCAGCAGTAAGTGTGACTGGAAGGTGATTATTTTTTATTTTTTCAGTGCCTTGAGACGCAAGAAGCAAGCTGCCCAGTAAAAGACTGGGCTTTCTGAAAGATCAAGTGCCACAAATGTCTTTGACGTGGTTTCTTTATCATCGTTTCGATGGTGGATACGTCAGGCCTGTCCTTTGCTGGTCATGGTGGCATCAGTTACGTATCTTGTTCATGTCCGATCTGGGGCCAACATCTCTGGATGCTGCTTCACTCTTTGCATCTTGTGGGATTGCAGGTTAGAGAAATCTTTGAGTTTCAGAGCTGAACGTTCATCCGGAAACTTGTGCCAGGGAGCGGTGCAGGTCGGTTGCGGGTTTGCAGGTGCAGCCACGGCGTGTGCTGACAGCGGGTCCGGCCGGGGGGCTGCAGCCTGCCTCGGGCACCAGCACGGGCTGCTGCCCTTCCTCGCCGCAGAGAGGTTGGAAGTGGAAAACGGGGCAGCTTTAGGTATCTTCTCCTTGCGTATCCCCTGTGATACACCATGGGGGGGACACCTGATACGTACGGGGTGTCTGGGGAGCCCCGCAGGCCTTGCCCCATTCTGTGCATGCCTGGCCCCTTCGCAGGTCTTCATCTCCTCCGCTTGGGCCCCCAAAACAAGCAAAATGGTGCAAAACCCACGGAGGCTAAACACCCCCCCAGCTCCTTGCAGCGTGGCGTTGCTAACCCAAGCTGCGCTGTTTGGGGGTCCTAGGGAGAGCGGTTTGACAAATGCTGCCCTGGAAAATAGTCCTGGGGAATAAAATGGGGAAGGTGGGAGCAGCCGGTGGTCGGGCAGCATCAGGGTTGGTCATGGGAAAGCTGATTTCGTGTATGGCTGCATCCGATGGGAGCCTGGCGGGGGGACGGCGTAGCTGCTCCTCGCAAAATGAATTGCAGCTCGGTGAAACAGCTCCCAGGATGGGGTTTAGTTCCTTATTTATTGCCAGACTTGCAGGGGAAAGCTGGTGGGAGGAATTTCCTGTTCCTTCAGCACAGCTCTCTATCCTGAAGCCATCAGCAGCGCTGCAGCAGGGGCTAAAGGTTTTGTCTCCATTTGGGGTGTGTGGCCAGAGGAGCTCGTTAGTTCTCTCCAGCTCAGTGCTTTCCCTCTTGCATCTTGCCCAAAAACCTGAAGCTTCATCCCACCAGCTGTAGGCACCAGCTCTCTCCAAGGGTCCTGGCCACCCTCGCTCATGCTCAGAGTCCCTTGTCACCCATCGGCTGCAGCGAGCGAGGTCCCGTAGCTGGTGCGTTGGGCTTTCTTACACCAAGCAGCACAATCGGATGCGTGAGAAGCTGTTGCATGATTGCAAGTTACCCTTTGACAGTGCAGCTAATGCAAGAGCTTCGAAGCAAATGCAGCAAGGATTGTTGTCTCTCCAGTGTTGGGCAGACTGCCTGTGCAAGTTGAAAGGCTCATTTACGGTCTTGGACGCCTTCATCAGTGATTTCCAGGCATAGAGCCCACATCTTCAGTGTTTTCAGGGTCGTTTTGCTAGCTGCTCAGTATTATTGTTCTGCTGCAATAAAAGATGGTCCTTCTTCGGGACAGGCGATCTCACCTTTGTGCCGGATGGCGGTGGCAGGAAAGGCAGGCTCCTTTCTGCCTGGAGGGGACGGGGATCTCAATAAATGTAAAAACGTTTCCAAAGGAAGGAGGAGTGTGCTGCAGTGCCGGGGGTCCTGCTGAGAGCGTGAGCACGTCGGGTGTCCAGCAGGAATACTGCAGGCTGGAAAGCAGATAGTGGGGGTTTTGTGTCTCTGTAACTTAGTTTGAGTACCCAACTTCTCCACTTTACCAGGGCACATTTACAGCCGTGTTTGCTGAGCAAAGCAGTGAAAGGGATTTCTTTTCTGGCCCAGAGCCTCCTACAGAAAACCATGCTCTGATCAGGTCCCTCCCAACCTGAATTAACCTGGATTATCCCATGATGCTGTTACTCTGAACGCAGCCTCCCGTGGGACCAGGGAAAGAAAGGAGCTCGAGAGCTAGTCGCTGCCTTTCACCTTCCCTTCCCTGAAGAAAAGCCATGCATGCTCAGAGTTGCTGCTAGCAGCCGCCCAGGCTCTCAGTCAGTAACCACAAGCCATCAGTCAAAGCGTTCCAAAAAACAGTGTAAATTCAACAAAAAAATAAACTGTAACTTTTGAGGATATAATTTGAATCCTCTGTGCCATAATTTTGCTGCTGTTTCTGATTTATAGGCCTGTTCTGTTAGTATTTAAGTCTCTTGTTATACTTGATGTTAAATATATGACTCTCTATGTACGCTGCTATAATTCAAGCATGATGTATATGCACTCAGTACTGTAATGGCACGTGGCCGTTACACTGTAAATATGTACCATGAATAGAGATGCTATTTTTTGCATGCTTTTGTACTCTAGAACTGAAGAGAAAATTACAATAAAGTCCCCAGAAACGACGCTTGGCGTAAGTGCGGTTCCTGACGCGGTGCTTGCTGCTGGCTCTCGTGTGCTCTCTGCTGTTCAAGCTCTCTCCGTGCTTTTAGCTACAGCAAAGAGGGGCTTACAGGGCTTCCACCACTCCATTCGTCCCTGCCCTTTCCCTGTTGGGCTTTTCCCTGGACAAAGAGGCTCAGGGACTCATCGTGCTTCAGTACCACATCCCCAACTGTTACAGCATCTTGCTGTAATGTGAGCTGTGGAGTTGTCTTGCCTTAATTGCATTTGCTTCCAAAGAAACGTGCAATTTGCTTTGAAAAAGAAGGGTTGGCCTGGGCTAGAACTGACTCTGCGCGGTTGTGGAATCGACAGCAAAACCTGGGCTCGTCTGGTGCCGCTGGGCAGGACTGGCCGGCTGATCCCGTGGTGCTCCGGGGACCTTCCTCCAGGTGAGGCATGCGGAGGCACCGCACTCCTCTTGTCTTTATAATACCAAAAAAGAAAGAAAAAAGAAGGTGAAGGCATCTATCTCATCACCTGTCATTAATGTTCTGCCCAAACAGACACATGATGGGCCCAGTAATTGCTAATGCTAAACACACCCGTTAATTCATGGGTATATAAATTGCTAGCACCCGCTGAGCCTGAATGTAGAAGGACCCGAGGTACAAAGTACTCGTAGTGAACTGGCTCTAGGGTCTCGTCTGTTCACCGAGATGCCCTGGGCTTTATCTCTTCTCCTGACACCTTCGCAGCCTGTTCCCGAGCACCGCAATGAGCTGCCCAGGAGGAACCGAGACCCCCTGAACACAAGGGAACAGTCAGGCTGTGTGTCCCCTGAAACAGCTCATCGCTCGGGGGGCACAGTGCTCAGGCCCTTCGGTTAAGCAAACCGGGCTCAGCTTCCCCGTCCCGTGAGCTGATTCTTTTTTGGCTTCACGGGGACAGAAATGGGGAGACCAAAACCCTTCCAGCCAGGGATGGTCTCCCATACAGGTCCAGGTCCTCGGCTGTGCCTGGACAGCAAAAGTAAGTGGAAAAAGAATAAACTTGGATGTATTGTCTCCTGAAGCATGTTTTTCCAGTAGAGCTGGGCTGTTTGCTGCTGTGTTGTCAGGAGGGGATGTGCTGGGGGGGTGAACGCTCCGTTTTGCCAGACAACCCATGTTGTTTCTAGGTGGGCTTTGTCATTTCATCTGGTTCGGCGAAGTCTCCAAGTGTCGGCGTAGCTCTGGAAATCCCTAACCTCCCTTTCCTGCCTCCCTGAAGAAAGCGAGAGCCCCCTTTGTGCTCTGAGCCAGTTGCTGTCTGCCGGGAAACTCTTCCCGTCACAGAAACGTCCCTGTCTGAGCCGATCCTCGCCTCTCCCCTGACAGCCGGCAGAGGATAATGAGGCACGTCCGTGCTTCACGTGAGGATGTTACAGCTTCATTTGCCTGTTCTGCTTGCAGCAGCAGACTGCACACCGAGACGATGGCTGGTGTTTCCCAGCAAACCACACTGAGACAAAACCTGCGATTTACTTTGCAAGTGCTGAGCTAAAAGGACTTTGTGGCCCCGTTACTTGTAACGAAGGATATAGCGATTACCATCTCTTAGGTGCAGCCCCAATTAAAATGGAGACAAGTTTTGCTTGAATTTTATAAGCCATGCAGCTTTATTTCTCACCTGAGAATGTTTATTCTTAACAACTTCAGCCTTTGCATTTTTGTTAAAGGGATGACCCTCTCCGGGATGGCGATGAGGATGGACGGCTGTGACTCTCCTAAAATCATGGCAGAAGTGGCCGGGGCTCAGGGGCTGACTCGGTGCTGGAAATGGGGGATGAGCTCCATCACCAGCTCCTGCGGGCTCAAGGCGGCCGCTGAACATCACTTCAAATTTTTATCCTCCTTTTTTTTTTTTCCCAGCTGGGTTTCCTAGCTTGTTCCCAGCACACCAACACCAAATCAGTGACCGAAGAGCTGAAATCCCCTTTGGGGCCGGGTCGCTCAGAGCAGCAGCAGTCCTGACCGGCCAAGCCTTAGCGGGTAAGGAAAGTACCGCGTTGCTTTGTGCTATGGGAGAAGCGATTTGTGTGATAAGCTCAGAAAAACATGCCCAGATGTGCCCCAGTGCCATAGCAACAGGGCTGAACCCACTGCAACCAGCGCCACGAAAGGAAGGAAAACCGCTCCGTGAGAGGGACCGGCAGAGGCTCAGGTGTGCAAACGGGGACATCGAGGACTCATGAATGCACAAGCACTTTTGCTGGATTAATGCTATCGCCCACTCCCACACCGGGTGGATTAAGACCCAGCGTTTTGTCAGGGAGTAAATAAAATATTGAAGTCACATAATCGCTTGTTCCCCGGGGATGCGGTGTCCTGGTCCCACCTTGGTGGGTCACCTCGCTGCCACCATCGTGCACCCAGCCCTGAGTCATGGTCAGTGACATGCCCCAGGCCAGTAAATGCCCCCGACAGCCCTCCCCCAGTTTGGAAAGCGTTTTCTCCGTGTATTTCTGGTCGGTTTAGGATCCCACTGGGGACTCGATCTGGGGTTTGATCCAGCCAGGTAAATGGCTTGCAAGCCTCTCCCCCTCATTTTCTTTTAAATGGGCTGCGTTTCAAAATGGATTTCTTGAGCAGTAAATTATAATTTAGTGCTTATTATAATATTCATTAAGAGCTGACTTCTGCTGTAGCGTTATACCAAATACTAATTATTAGAAATTAAGGTGACAGGAGGGAATAATACTCTGAGTTGTGTAAGTAGGAGTAATAACAGCCTGGGAGGGATAAGTGCAGCAGAGCAGCAGAAGTTCCTTTCTGTGGGGAAATGAGAGGTGATAAAATCCCCAGAGGCAGCCGTACGGGAGCCACGGCTGCCCGGGCAGAGGGTGTGCAGTGAGGTGCTGGGCTGGGGAGCTGCCGGGGGTAAGGGGACAGAAATAACCAGAGCAGCTGGCGGGTGCGAGGGCACCAAGCAGAGGGGTCGCAGGTGTGGGACCATCGTGTCCAAAGTGTCCGGTTTTGGGGCATCGCTGCCTGGCAGGATCCGTGCAGGGCTCAATCTTGCCTCGACATTATTTCTCTAGTCCATTTGCTTCTTTTATTATTTTTTTTCCCCCTTCAGGCTGAAATTAAGTCTCCTATGACGATTTCCAACACAAACTGGGAAGACGTTTCTGCTGGGTCTGATATTAAATGCCAGCGTGTGTCCTTACGAGCTGCAGGTTTGGGGCTGGTAAGAGGTTGCTGTCCAGGCTTTGGGCACGGTCCGGCTACAAATGGGTGGTGGTTTTAAAGCCAAAGCCTGAGTCCTTAGTTACAGCCAAGGCGGAGCTAAACCAACCTCTGTATAACATTTTGCCATTCCAAGTTTGGCCCTGGCAGCCACGACTGCCACTTAAAACTAACTGCAGCGTTGGAAGGATGGATGCGGGGGCAGGATGAACGGCCGGGGAAGCACCCAAAGCCGTGCTGGGCTGTGCGAGGGATGTGTTTTTTCCTGTCCCCGGTGAAAGGGGAGGGATGAGCCCTCAGAGGACATAGCCCCAACCGGGAGTAACCCCGTTGTTATAAACTTCACCCTTTCTTGTTATCCGTGCTGTTCCGCGCCAAGCTGCACCGCCTCCAAGGCTTCCCTCCAGCAGAGGCTGTTCAGTCACGCTTCCTCTTTCCTATGGTTTAATTGAGGGAGGGGAAATGATCTTATATGTGAAAGTGATCCCTTTGTGGCTAAACATTTCAAGGATTTTTCTTTTCTTCTCCTTGAGCAGGAAAAAGCTGTTTACCGTGTTCTTTTCTAAAGCAATTTCCGGGGAGGTTCAGCAAACACGGCCAGGAGCCGCCAGCGTCAAGCACTAACCGAGTTTCTTCGCTTGAGTAAATCAATGTTGTGCCACTGATGTGATCTGAATGCCCATTTTCTGTGCCCCATTTATTTTAATGCAGGGGCTGGGGTGCAGGGGGGGCAGCACCAGGCAGCTCTCCGTAAATAACACCGAGGCGCTCGGCGCTTTCACTCCCATCCAATTTTACGGTGTGTGACGTGCAAACACATTAGGGGAGAACCACCGTGCACACCGGCCGGGATAACTCGCAGCACCCATCTGCATCCCTACCTGTCGATCCCTATTTTTTTGGGCAGGGGGGGTTTCTCAGGGCTGTGTTTCGGGAAGGGGGATGCTCTTGCTTAGTCCAGGCCGGTCAAAATCCTTGTGAAAGAAAATTTTTTGGCATAACAGGGTGGGGTTTTTCTCATCATTAAGAGTGGGATGGTGTTGCGTGAGCATCTGCCCACTCAGATCCTGCTGCGGGACGGGGACGGGGACGGCAGCCCCCAGCCACCGTGGGACTGCCAGCGAGGGAGGGAGCTGACCCACCACCAACTTGAGGTGAAGCGATTAAAGCGTGTGGCTGCCACTGGTGTTTCCTGCCTGTAATTAAAGCTTTTAATGAGAAAGCATATGGTAACACCCCCTCCAGCCCCAGGCTGGCATTTTGCCAGGTGTGGGTTTATTAACGGCTGCTAATTACACCGTCATTCAGCATATACTGCGAGGAGGGCAGCAGTGCCTGGCCCTGAGTACTTGAACTGGCTGTGAATGCTGTCAAAAAAATTCTTAATTTTCTTTATATTTGTTTCCCTTTGCATTGGGAACTGAACCCCCAGCCGTTTGTAGGGCATTCTGGGGACACCACCACCCCGGGACATGGTGCCGGCTCCTTCCCCACTGCACCTGACCCCCTTCTGCATGCGCGGAGGCTGCAAATCCGGCTGCGTGTCCTCCCCGCAGCTGGCGAGTGCGTTTTATTCCCTGGAGTGAGTTTTGCTGAAAACCTGATAGTGCGGGTAGCTGCAGTGGGGCTCGAAGCCTTTCTCCACCCCGATGGCTGCTGGGACGTCCCTGGCCCCGACAAGCCTCAGGGCTCCCATGTGTCTCCAGACCAGGAGTGCTTGTTATCCCAGTAAGAAAACTGATGGCTTCATTCCCCTTAGACATCAGCTCTGCTGCTGGGGTGCTTAGTGGACGCAGTGCACTACAGCAAGGCTGTTTTCCCCTTGCAAAATGTTCTTGGTAATGTTTTACAACAGCTGGTTATATTTTTGCGTCTTATAAAGTACCTTGTTCCCAGCCTGGGGCTCTTTGAATCTTCCAGCTCCGTGCAATCATTTAGAGAAAATGCGCATTAAAATCAACCACGTGGAAGTTCTCCCCTTTCTTTAAAAGCCAGTCCCGGGTCCTGCTCCTGCAGCAGCTTGGTGCCATACTGTCTCTGCCTGCCTCGTGCCTGTACCGCTGTCACCGATGGGACACATGCTGTGGCCATCGCTGCTCCCGTGTGCTGAATCAGCCCCCGGCGAGCAGGGGCAGGACGGCCGGAGAAGCCAGTGAGGATGGAGTCAGGGTATGTCAAGCTGCTCACCAGTATCTGGACCTCGAGAGGACCCACAAACGCGTGAGCACGATTCGGGGCTGGGAACGCCCCTCTGACAGCGTTGGAACCCGCAGCTGAAGGACGAGCTGCTGCAGCAGCAGTAGAACCTGGAAGGAAAACCCCGTGGCATTCACTGGATGCCGTAACGTTGAGTGAGTGTCTGAGGTTAATCGGGAGGATTCCCCAGGCTCTGGGAGCTTCCCTGGTATTAGGGATTCGGGCAGCAGCAGCCCAGAGCAGAGCGAGGCGTTTGCAGGCAGCTGCCTAACGAGCTTTGGCAAAGCGTGGCGGCAGCTCCGAGGCTCGCATCCTGAGGGTGGTGGGTGCTGCCTAAAAGCGTCTCCCACACTATCCTCTGGAGTATCAGGAAATAATTTATTTCAAAATATTTCATTATGTTGACTCTAACGACAGGAGCGCACGTGATGGGATGTGATTTTTGGGAGCAGGTAGAAAGGGGCGTTTTCAGGAGGGTGTGAGGCCAGTGCCCTGCCAGAGCCCTGACCACGTCAGCTATCCTGCACCGGGAGGGTTGCATGTTCAATACCAAATTTTCTTATCTGAGCTATTTACCTCTTTGATGTTAGAGGGGATTGTTTTAGCAGCGTGATACAGCAATACACAGAAATCACAACACAAAGGTAACGTAGCAAATGCAATGTCCAGGCGAATCCCAGTTCAACTGTCATGCCCAGTACCCGTGCTCCCTGCTCACCCACAGCTCTGATTGTGAAAAATGTACTGGAGAAGACCTTGGCGCACATCAGGGCAACATATGTTTGAAAATACTGGTTTTACCAAGCTGATTCTAGATGAAGTCTTCAGAAGTCAGGGAAGAAAGAATTGCAAAGTGTATTTTATGCTTTTAATATTTTTTTTTTATTGCAGTAACTTCTAAATTATTCACAAGTGTAATGTCTTTCAAACTTCTATGATAGTAAGGCAGAAATCAGTATTGATATTTCATGATACGTCTGTACAGGAGATTCAAAACCTGCTGAGGCCAACGGAAAGATGCATGCAGACTGTAATGTATTTTGAAGCAAGCAGAGATAGAATAAGCGTAACTAACTGACTTCAAAGAACTCAAGCATACCAGTCAGTCTTCACAACATTCATACAGGAAAAACTGATTAAACATGAACAAAATGAACTTTGCTATTTAGTAGAAAAAGGACACTGGACAACAAAAATAAAAACAAACAAAATATATGTATAAAGCAACGTAATCTAAAGCAGGACAAAGCAATCGAGTTGCTCATTTCCTCCCGTGGCGTCTATATCTTCGGTCCGTGGAGCAGCACGCTCTCCTTGCTTAAAGAAAACAGAAGCTGCCTCTCTGCAAACACACGTGGAGCAGTAAGTAACACTGAAATTTCAGAAATTGGGTTGAAATTCAGTATTGATGCAAATGCTTCTCTTTCTCATCAGAGCCTTGACAACAGTGTCACGGTCTCACACTTCTCTATGGACTTCCTACTTGCTGGCTTTTAAAACACAGTGAACAGCACCTTAGCCTTAACAAGACTCTGCCTGTGCAGCACAGCTCCCTCGGGATGCTGGTACAAAGTCCCAATGTCCTCACTGACAGAAACATCGACTCTGAACTGGTATCAGCCTGGAAATTCACTTAGACATTCTTACAGGTGGATTTATTTTTTTTTAAATAATCACAGTAAACAAATGCTGTGTTGTGTACAAAGCTAATGTTCCTAAGGTCAGGAAGGTACGTTCACAGCCAGGTTATCCAACCCAAAATTTATTCCTAATCACCACTTTCAGAGTTACATTTCACGGAAAAACTAGGGTTTTTTCTCTCCCTACTTCCCTAGGGAGGTGCTAAATAGGTGCAAACTGACACAGGTCAAGAGCTTTTAGCCTAGATCCTGGCAGGATTACAGGAGTAAGGGATCAGGGGAGATGCTTCTGGAAAGGTAAGACCCTATCACTTTAAGCAAGCTGCCTAAATTATTTTTATTGCCTTTTCAGAATTTCCATTACAATAACTGATCATGCTTCTTTATTTTTTTGCTTTTCTCTTCAACATCTTTCAGCACATCTTGCAGTTTCTTAGAGTTCTGTGTCAAGAAAGCAAAGCTTTCTTTGAAGTTGCCGGTCCCGTGTTCCCTACAGATATTCTCAAGCCCATCAAACCATTGCAAAATCTTCTCAAGCTCAGCCCGAACAGCCTTCTGTTCTTCCAGTTCTGCGCGCAGTGCCTGCCCAGCGGACGCCTCAGCCCTGTACTGCTCCTGCAGCTGATGGATCTCATCCTGAAGTGCCTGGAACTGTTCTTTGCTGTAGGGGTACTGCTCGTGGACCTTGTCCTCGGGGAGGAGCACGTTCTTAGGGATGTTTAACACCAGCTGCAGAAGCACTTCTTCCATTTTACTGAAGAGTTTATCAAAGTGCTCCTTCATGAAGAGAAGAAATTTCTCCGTGCTTTTCCGGATTTGGAAGGGGCTGATCTTACAGTCGGGAAACCCTTCCAGCTTCTTCAGGATTACACTCTCAACCACCAGCATCATTTCGAAGAGGTAGTCCTGGAACGCGATGTAGACGCGCAGCATGCACGTCTGGGGCGTGAAGCCAAAGAACTGCGCTTCGTAGGCCATGGGATTGACCGACATGGCGGCGGAGGAAAGCCGGTAAGGAAAGGAGGGAGGAACGCAGGCCCTGGGGGAGACGGGCCTTGCTGTAGGCGGGAAGGCCGAGCCCGGAGCTGAGGGGAAGCCGGCTCCCACAGGAGGCCCGCGCAGCCGCGGCCTCCCGCGCCGTTACCCAAGGCACCGGGGCCGCTCCTCACGCTGTAGTGCTGCAGACCGAGGCTGGTGACTGAGGCCGCTGTGGGTGCCGGTGCCGAGACCCCCCCCGCCGCCGCCGCCGCTCACCCTCCGGCCGCTCCGCTCCCTCCACCGCTTCCCGCCTCGTTCGAACTCCCTCAGGAGGGCAGCACCGCCCGCAGCCAATCAGTGGCCGCGAGGACAAAGGCGCCGCCCAATCATCAAGCGCTCCAGCCCTCGGGGGCGGGGAAAGCAAGGAGAGCGTAAGAGGCCGCGCTCGCTGCTCGGCCAATGAGAGCGCAGCGCCACCGCCCGGACGCTGCCGGCGCCGATTGGCTCCGCCGGGGGTTGGCGGCGGGGGCGGGGGGCGGTGCGCGCAGGCGCAGACGCGTGGCGGAAGCGGAAGTGGCGCGGGGAGCGCTAAGATGGCGTACCAGACCTTCCGGCAGGAGTACCTGCAAGTGCCGCCCGTTACGCGGGCCTACACCACGGCCTGCGTCCTCACTACCGCCGCCGTGGTGAGTGGGGCCGCCCCGTCCCCCCCGGCCGCGCTCCCTCTGGCCCGCGCCTCCGCGGACCCTCCTGAGGGCCCGGCCCGTGGGCGGGGGCTGTGGAGCCGGCTCCGCGGGGCCCCGGGCGGTCGCCTGCAGCCTAACCGAGCCGGCGCGGCGCGGGGGAGATGAAGGCTGCGCGGAGGGTGCCCGGGAGGGCGGGCGTGGCTTGTTGGAGCCCTGCCGGTGGGCTGGGGAGAGGAATGCGCTTGGGAGCCGCGGAAGGGTTTACGTCGGTCACCCCCGCCCCAGGGCCGGGTCTCTTCCCCTCAGGGCCTTCTGAGCGGAGGGGATCCCCGGAAGGCAGAGCGTCCAGCAGAGCGTCCAGGGCCCCCGCTGCCTGCCCACCGTGAAACTTGGAAAGGAGCAAAGCACAAATAAATAATAACAACGGGGGGGGGAGGGCTGAAGCTGGCCTTTGCTAGAAAGATCAATGTGCTGATTGAGAGTTTCTCCAGCTCTTTTTGGCACAGAGGAAGGGGGTTACTTATTTGGGTGCATATAGCTTTCTCTTGGTGTATTGATTCCATCAAATGTTCTCTTCTTTTTCAGCAATTAGAACTAATCACACCCTTTCAGCTGTATTTCAACCCTGAATTAATATTTAAACACTTTCAAGTAAGTGTTTTCTGAAGTATGGGAGACTTTTAAGTACGCTGTTGAGTTTGGAAGTGCTTGTCTTCTCAAAACTTAGTGTTGCAAATGACTATGACTTTTCATATTGGAATTCTATCATAAAAAAAAGCTAATGAAACTAGAGTGCAGATCACTGTATCTTAGCTTAGGTCTTAGATTCATTGACCGTAAAGGACGTTTCAGTTACGTTGTTACTTGCTTTTCTATTTAGACAATAAAAATAAGTTGTCGTGTTTAAAATCCTTGTATTTGTCTTATTTCCAGGTATGGCGGTTAATCACAAACTACTTATTCTTTGGACCAGTTGGCTTTAATTTTTTATTTAACATGATCTTTTTGTATCCTTCATCAAGTTTGTTTCCTTTCCTTGGAAAGCAGAGCTCCAGAGTACAGGCATGTTGCTATGCATGCGTATAGGCAAAGGTTCAGTTCTGCTCCACTATGAACTTCCTGGGAGTTTAGCAATGCTGACTTCACTGATGTCATGAATGGACGGACATCAATGGGATTTCTTTCCTAAGTTGTCAAGAATTTTTCCGTTTATTTTTGTGGTGTTAAGATTTCATTGTACAAGCCTAATCCTTCAGGTTGGTTCTGACATACAGGAGAAAATTCGAAGTAACTTTTTTTTCTCCTGGGTCTGCCTTCTTGGTTGAGGCACCCAGAAAGAGCCAGTTGATGAAGTAAATTGATACAAAGCTTACGTTGACATGCGGAAACAAACTTCACAACTCACAAAGAGTTATAAAGCAGGCATGTTTATTGCGGCGCCAGGTGCAAGGGGATTTCTCTACAAAGCTTGCACACCAGGTTAAAATCATGACAGGTATTTAAAACAGTTAACAAAGTTAGTTATGCCTACTGGTGCTATCCCTTAATTAACTATTGGTTAATACTTTTCTTACTTCATCTTAAAGTTACAGTTCTCTTTTAATTCACCACGCATGCTCAAAAGAGTAGGGGGCTAAATTGGGTTGGGGCTTCTCTAGCTAGGAGGTGTGTTTTTTAGTATTATAATGAGACAAGTTAAGTCTAGGGCACTCTTTTGGCAGTCTTTTCTATTTTTCTACGATTCGTCCTTGTGCTAATCATTATTGCTAGTTAGCAGAGAGTCAGTGGAGACAGTCTTTATCAGGAGAGAGTCAGTGGAGACAGTCTTTATCTCTAATATGACTAAGTACGGGGTGCAGTTGTTACAAAGTATCTTCTCTACATTTTTCTTTCTTACTTTTAACCCTTGTTTCTCAAGATGCCCTGTAACAATGTCTAGGCTCATGTATAATTGAATCCTTTTCCGCTTGGTTCTTTCTTTAAAGTAATTTGCAATCAAATTTTCCTGACCTGCGACTTCAGATATCGTTACTGCCGAATGCTTGAAGAAGGCTCTTTTCGAGGTCGGACAGCAGATTTTGTATTTATGTTCCTTTTTGGAGGACTTTTAATGACTGTATCCTTTTTTTAATTCCAAACTGCTGTAGTGAAGCTAAAGATATGCGAATGAGAACTGGAACCATGACGTTACATTTATCTTATTTCTTAGGTGATATATTTTGTTTGTAGTATGAGGAATAACAGTATTTGTTAAAGTAGTTTTGAATGCTTTGTGGCTGTTGCTGTTAAATACTGGGCTGGTCTTTCAGGCTTTTTACTGCTTGACAGGATTATGGAAGTGAGATTATCAGATAAAAGAGGACTGCTCAGGTGTGTAATCATGCGCAGGCTGTCTAAGAGAAATGCCGTTGCTTCAGTGATTTCATGCTAAATTATACTTTAAAAGGATTATTCATGCTGCAGGTACCCTGAATCCTGCTATAGGTGTTGAATTTGATCGGCAGTAGGTTTGATTTACTTGAGCTTGGGAAAGTAGAGATAGGAATTGTATGGAAGATGTAGGATCACAGGTCAAGCTGGAGAATTCTTCTCATGCTTGACCTTACAACAACTATTTGGTGAACTGTTTTCTTTAACTACCCATCGCAGCTTTTTGGCCTGTTTGTGAACTTGGTTTTCTTGGGTCAGGCATTCACAATAATGCTCGTGTATGTATGGAGCCGCAGGAATCCCTATGTCCGTATGAACTTTTTTGGTCTTCTCATCTTTCAAGCCCCATTTCTACCCTGGGTATTGATGGGTTTTTCACTGCTTTTGGGGAACTCCATCATTGTGGATCTCCTGGGTAAGGAATTGCAAGAATCACAAGGATTTGTTCCTGCTAGTGTTTTACATGAAACAAAAAAAATGTGGAAAAACCAAAGAGCTAAATGCCTCTTACTTAGTATTAGTTAGTCTGGTATAATGGTGCTACGTTTATACTAGTCTTTTCTTGATTTCTAACCGCTGTAGCGTATTTTGTACTGTAACAAGGGTGGAAAGAGCTTCTGATGCTTTGGCTTTTTATTGCTTGGAATCAGCCCAGGTACATAATCCGATTGTGGGCATCAGACTATTGAAACAAAATAGCTTATTTTACTATTTTTATCAACTCTAGTAAAGCCATAGTATCAGTATGTTTAATAACAACAATTAGTTTTCCTTGTATTAATGTCTCGTAGCATAAGTTAAGCTTTTCATCTGATGTCAGTGTGCTTCGTTGTTTTTTGTATTTCTATATCTCTTACCGTATTTTCTGTGAAAGAGTCAATGTGTGGGGTTTTTTCTCCTGAAAACTAGTGAAGCATTTGGAAGCTGTAAAGGAGAAGTATTGAAAATCACCATTTGCCTTTTCTTTATATACTAGGCATTGCCGTTGGGCATATATATTTTTTCTTAGAGGATGTCTTTCCCAATCAGCCTGGTGGTGGAAGGCTTCTGAGAACACCATCTGTCCTGTAAGTATTGGTGTATGATTTGGAATGGATGTAGAAAAAGGGCTTGCATGGAAAACTGTTGATAGTTCAGTCACATCAACTTCTGGTAAATTAGACAGCTTGAGACAGAATTGTGGTGTGTCTGTACTTGCTCTTTTATTTAACTCATGTGTTGCCAAACAAGGGGGGGGGGGGGTCTTACAGATGTGTAAGTGGGAACTAACTTCTTGTGGAGAAGGGCTAAAGGGGTTTTGTAACCCTTGATTTCTTTGGTAATGCTTTATAGTCTTTGCTAACTGGGTTTTGCCTGTTGGTGGCACCAAAGATGCATGTCTCTTATTGAGGTGTGAGGAATAAGAAGAGTCCTGCTGTGTACGAACAGAGTGACTGAGGCGTTAAGTATATCTAATATTTTTTTCATCTGTAAATCTTCTCTATTTGACAACTTTGGCAAAAGATTTCAGTGTTTGTACTATTGAGTGGTGCTACTCCTGCGCAGTTCCCTCTTGCACAGAGTGCTGTAATCATCTGTAATGCTGTACAGCAGCCTGGGTGAGAGCAGCTTGCCTAAACGATAGGGCAGTTGAGACATTGAAAGTTGAGCTCTGTGAGACTCTTAGAATTGTCTAGAGCTGAACTGATTCTCTTTTTTTCGTTTGAACTGGCCTCCAGAAGCCTGGATAAACTAAGCAAGGGTATGACATTTTAGTTAACTGATGGGTCATACCTGTTTGATTGGACAAGTACACTTACAATGATAGTTTATTTCTGTTCAGTTTAGGCTTTGTCTTCGGCAAATAATTGTACCAGGTGATGGCTGCAGGAATGGCTGTCCCAGGACAGCTGTGCTGATCGCTTTTGTAGGCCTACACTGATCTAACTTGGCCTTAGCAGCTGAAGGCTGTTTCTGGTGAGGGCTGCCTTCGTATAAATGCAGCTCTAGACAAACTGAGTGTCCAATTACACATGTGCGATAAGGATATATTTGAGATTTCCCATTTTCGCAGAGGGTGTATGCACCCAGCTGTGTGCAGGAGGAATCCAGAGGCTGTTGGAGCAACATGTGCTGTCTCAGTAACTCTCTTCCTCTATGGAAGAAGTGTCAGCCTGTCTTCAGGCTGCCATTTAAATCCTTTTACATATCTGTGTTCAGAAGGCTGCTTATGATTCTTGTCTGGATCTAGAATTGTGGATTTTTTCCCCCAGATGCTTTAATTTTCTTTGATGTCTTAGCTGTAATCCTGTAATACCCGTAGTATTTTGTTTTTTCCTGTTCTGAAAACTCTGAAATGGCCTGTCACTCTGGGTGAAGAGAAATAATCCCTTTAGCTATTCTAAGAACTGTCTTGTTAAACACATTTTACTTTTAAGACTTTTTGGATATAATGATTGCTTGTATGCAGCCTGTGATTTATTTTGTTTGTTTGTTTCAAAGAATCTACTACATTTTTGTTTCTGAATAAAGAAATCTATGGAGAGAGAACCTCTAGTTTTGAGAGTGGCAAAATAACCTACAAAATTAAGCGTGATTTTTGTAATAATTAAAAACCCGAGCCTCTAATGTTGCCTCAAATGCAGACTCTTATGTGGATTTCAAGTCTGCCTGTCAGTGCCTGCATCCTGCCTGTGAGATTGAGATAATCCTGCCTGTATTTGACTCTTACTTTCTCCCCTTTTCAAGAAGTGAAGAGCTCGTCAATATCCCATTTGTGTTTTGCTCCCTTATCCTATCCTGGGAGAACATGCTAGCTGTATGAAATTCTGCCTTATGCTGGAGGTGGAATTTTAAGTTTTAGCTGAATCTTGTCAGTCTCGGTTGATTTAGGCACATAATTCTACACCTTCTTCCAGACGGCTCCTAACTGGAGAGCAAGTGTGACTTTGCTATAAATTACCAGTGCTTTGACAGGCTGTTTCTGAGAGAGGGATGCTGTACACGTGCGGAATTTGAGCAGTCTTGGTCTTACTGTGAAACATGTATTCTAAAGGAAAAAAACCAAAACGGCTTCTTTTTGGTTTTTCAGGAAAGCAATATTTGATACACCGGAAGATGATCCTAATTACAATCCCTTGCCAGAAGAACGACCGGGAGGATTTGCATGGGGAGAAGGTCAGCGCCTTGGAGGCTAATAAGTGTCTGTGCCAAAACCCAGCGACAACTGGGAGAGACTGACCTGAATGGAGTTCCATACTGGGGACTTTCTCATTCCCGTCGCAGAAAGGGCACTTTTTGACAGCTCTATGGTTTTGAATACAAGCACTTTATGAAATGGCAGTTTAGTCCAAGACACCAGTGTTACCAGTGTCTTTCCCAGCCAGGGAATTTATTGTGCTGGTAATGAAAATACTAATCCAGTGGAGCCAAAAACCTAAAACTGGAAACCATTTCCTGTCAACTTCAGTTAACAAGACCACAAGTACTTGTTTAAAGTGATTTCTAAAGCATTTTTTTCAAGTTATTTGATACAGGAAACTATATGGGAAGCTTTACAGGGGACAAAACCAACTTTTTTGGTTTTAACTCATTTTTTATTCTTGGATAAAACAGCTGCAAGATGGGTGAAAGTGTAAGTCCCTATTTCAATGGCAGAAGATTTTTTTTAATCTGAGATGCTGTTGTCTTCAGTCGTGTTTGAATTGTGAGAAATATAACATGCAGCATAATGCAGGCTTTTCATTTTGCCAGTTGGGTTTTTGGAACGTGCCTCTGTGTGAATACCCTTGCAGGCTGAGACTACATTTTGGTGGCTTTTCCCCCAAAGGCTGTGTGTTCAGATGAGCAGGTTTGAGTCTTACTGGTTTGTTTAAATAGGTAGTTCTACAACATCCACCCCCCCCACATGCACACTTCTAACAGTTATTAAATAACTTGGAGTACTAGGGAGGAAAACTTGTCTGGAGTCAGAACTGCTTAAATATCTCAGACGATTAGTTGAATAAAATGTCTTCTGGATCCTTTTTCATTAATCCTTTGTGTAATCCTGTAGTCTTGAGGCAGCTGGTGAAAAAGCAGAGGCTGGGAAAAGCAAGTCCCTTAATGCAAGCTTTTCCCACAAGTGTCTCTCAGAACTGCTAGGAAACGCGAATGCCTGCTCAAGATGTTAAATTGGTGGTCTGTGTATGAAGTTTGTTGTGGGAGGACTGTGTGCCCAACACAGGTCAGTGACACTGGGTGGGATTTAGCTTGAAGTTATGTTGATTATAAATACATGAGGAACCACATAAGGAGTTCGGAGCATGGTTCACGTCATCATGTTCAGTCATTCTCAAGATGTTATGGACTGTACTGGGTAGCTCTTTATTGATTATATCGTAGTAGATAAAGAGATACTGTTGAAATTGCATCTTCCTCCTAAATTTGGGAGGATAGGCTCACCCTTGACACACATGTGATCATCTTGTTTAGTCTCAGATTTTGCTGTTCTTAAAAACTGCTTACAGGTTTTTAACTTGTTTGTAGTCCAGGAGATGAATGCGTTGGGATCTCATGGGGAAATCCTTTGTCTGCAAGCAGTGTCTTAGATTCTGATACACAAAATTGGTGAGTCCATTTGTATCTGCATTTTATCTGTTAAAGGTTATAAAAACTTAAGGGAGATACTATTTTTTTCCAAAACAGATTTTTAAATCTTACTCTCTAGGACTACTAAAAATGTTTTGGGCAATGTTGCTTCAGGGTAGCTTATGAGACAGGAGTTGGATCAACCCCTTTTTTTTTTTTAGTTCCATGTTTAAGAGCCTCTTAGTAGTTTGCTGGTGGGACGTTAGGGAGTGGGGATGAAGCTAAGAGACAGCCCTGTGGCTGGGATAAAACGCAAAGCCCCGCTGTGAAGCGGCAAGGTGATGTGCCCCTTCCGGAGGATGACCTCCTGTTCCAAGTCATGTATTGGTAAGACAGCTTGTCTGTCCTCACCCTTGCAAAGCTGCTTTCCTCACGCGCTTCCTTCCACTCTGGTGGAGTATTTCAGGTTGTACTCTTCTCTTTACAGAGTAATGCCCTAGTATCTGTATCTGGGAAGAACTTTGTTGCTTACTTGCACCTCCGGACAGAATTGACTGTTACTGGCAGATTACTGTCTAACCTAGCCTTTGATTGCTCTTGAAACTATTCTCGGGCAGCCTGTCCAACAAAGAAGTGTGTTTAAATAGCAAAGTCCTCTTTGGAGAGTGTATAGTCAGCCGTGTGTGATGGCAGAGATTATCTGTGCTGACGAATCACGAATTGGAATGATGTAGGTCTCGAACGTGCCTCTCTACGGTACTATCTACTAGTCAACCCTCAGCCCTCCGTAGCTGATGTCGAGGTTCTGTGGCTTTCCCTGCTCGGAGAGAGGGTTTCGCCGGGCTCCCCTTGCCCCCAGGGACACCGGAGGGGTTAGTGATGCCCCAAGACGCGCCCTGTAAATGGCAGCGGGCGCCCAGGAGGCCCCGGGACTGCATTTCCCATAAGGCCCCGCTCCGGGCGGCGAGTCACGTGCGCGGGACGGCGGCGTGATAACGCCCTAGTGGCGCGGGGGGCCGTAACTGCCAGAGGGGCCTGAGGCGCGGCGGCGGCGGGGCGATGCGGCAGGGCGGCGAGGCGCCCCCGGCCAAGCGGCTGAAGGCGGCGGTCCGCCCCCGCGCCGCCATGCTGCCCGGCTACCCCGCACCGCGCCGGCGCCCGCCGCCCGCCGACTCGCAGCGCCGCGGCCTGCCCATCTTCCAGGCGCGGGGCTCGCTGCTGAGCCAGCTCCGCGGCCTGGACAGCGCCGTCCTCATCGGTGAGTGCGGGCGCCGCGCGGCCTGGGGCGGCCCCGGCGGGGGGCAGCGGGTTTCCTCAGCGCCGCCGCCCGGCCGGGCTCCTCCGGGGCCTCGGCGAGCAGGGCTCCGCTCGGCGGGCGGCACCGCGGCCCGCCGGGGAGCGTGGCTGCCGCCCGCTGAAGCGGGGCTGAGCGGGGGCGAGGTGGTCGGTGGTCGGCGCCCCGCGAAGGGCAGCGGGGGGCCCGGGCGCGGGGTTTGGGCCGGGCCGGCCGGGCGCCGGGGAATGGCGCGGCCTGTGAGAAGTTGCACAGAAACGGTTTGGGTGTAAATCCCAAATGTGGAAAATTAGTAATATTTTTATTCTTGAGTTTTGACTGGTCAAGGCAGCTGGTGACTTAATTTTTATGGAGAAGGCGAAAGTATTTCTTTCTCCTTTCTATTTCACCGTCCGCCTGGAGTTCAGTCAACTTAAAGCCACATGGGAAAACCTCGCTCTTTGGAAAAAGTGTCTCCTCAGCTACATTTTGAGGGACATTCACTAATTTTATTATGCTTTCTTTGAGTCCAAATGAATAAGCTTTTTGTCTGACTTTCAGGAGCTGAAGATACACAGGTTCCCAGGTGGAAGTCTAAAGACTCCACATTTGTTAGAATTAAATGACAGATGCTTTGTATTTCACTCCTACGAGTGAACCCTTAAAAAAAAAAAAAATCAGTCACAGTAACTGGTAGACATGACTGCATTTATCTCCTTTCCTCTGTGTAATCCTAAGATTGTCATTGCTTACTAAATATATACTATAATATGCCCCTTAAAATTTTGCTGCTGTGGAGTGAGCTAAAAAGTTCACTCCTGCTTTTTCCAGTCTGCAGCTGCAGTGCTTACAATTTGGCTTTCCGATTCTTCTCTCCTCGGTGGTCGTCTTTCTGAATTTCTCATGCTTTTTCCTCCTTCTCTTGTCAGTTCTCACCTCGCTCCCCCAGTGTGCTCTGTGCCATTCCTGTCTTGCAAGCATTGAGAATACAGGGCTCTGTTTTCCAGAGCCTCGCGCTCTTTCTCGTAGAGTGATTCTTGTAGTGGGTCAGTAGGAAGCTGAAGGGGATCTGATTTGAATGAGAGATGTGCTTTAAGCTGTAATAACATGTGCAGGAAAGTGACAGTGATGTTGAAAACACTCTCTGCTCTTCCCTGCACATTGCACTTCAAGATGGTTTTACTTGCAGTGCCTCTAAGCACTGTGATTTGTGCCGCTTTATACAGCGCCCAGTAAGTTACACTTCTTGTTGTGGATGTTGCAGTAAATACTGCTGGTAGCTGTCTGTATGCTTTTGCTGATTGCCACCTTTGGTAGAGGGGTCTACACAGAGTTTGTGTTGGCAATACACCTCGGGGTAAATGGGATAGTGTTTGTTGTGTTGTGTGCTAGTGCTGTATGGATGGAGAAGAC
Source organism: Gavia stellata (assembly GCF_030936135.1). Classification (NCBI taxonomy): domain Eukaryota; kingdom Metazoa; phylum Chordata; class Aves; order Gaviiformes; family Gaviidae; genus Gavia; species Gavia stellata. The sequence goes on from NC_082618.1 coordinate 4,552,269, forward strand.
ATTCACCTGAGCTGGAAGGGCCCGTCTCTGACTTCAGGAAGGCACAGAAGGTTTGCTGGCTTGTCAGTGCCCTGAGTGCTCCTCTGAGAGACTCTCAAACTGTAACTTGGTGCTTGCTGTCATGACAAAAGCTTTGCTTCAATTTGTTTACAGCCTTACTTTGAAATTTCCTAGTCTGTAGTGTCAATATATGCATAAAACCGAATTGGTGTCTATTCCATCATTACCTTCTTATGTTGGCTGTGTTAGACAACAAATACTCCATATCCGGACAGACTGGAATATGTTTCTAAACCAGAATATGACTGGAGAGAATCGGGGTGAAATGAGTTTTGTAGAGGAGTGGTCTAACGACTAGAGCAAGGCATTTGGGTTCGGTCCCTGGCCTGTCACTGCTTTACAGTGTGACTTGGGGCAAGTTGTCCAACGTCTTCCTGTCTTCAGCCTCCTCATCCTGAAATGCGATTAGAAGTTAACATAAAAAAATAAGTTGGGACCTTTCATTTGAAGATGCTATAAAGGGGAAAAACTCTATTCCTTTGATGTTCCTTAGGAGAAACGGGCTCAGGAAAGACCACTCAGATCCCTCAGTACCTCTACGAAGCAGGAATTGGCCGCCAAGGCATCATTGCCGTGACCCAGCCTCGCAGAGTAGCAGCTATATCCTTAGCTACCAGAGTCTCGGATGAGAAGAAGACAGAGCTGGGGAAACTGGTAGGTTGCTTTACAAAGTCTTTAGGGAGTTGATTTAGTACTGCAGTGCTGATGCAACTGTACCAGGACTTAATGGGTGAGGTAAAAAAGAGCCACAGGGGTAATAGGTAGTCTTCATTTAATAATATGCCTTAGTTGGAAAAAAAAAACGGCTTTTTACCTGCTTCTGGGGCTCAGGGAGGGCCGTGTCTGTGTCTGTGGTGTTTTACTACTTATTATCTGTGTTGTACTATTTGAAAAAATACTGGTTAATGGATAAACCAAAAAATACTGCGCTCTCTTCCATTGCTCTCTGTATCAAAAGTCACTGTCAAGGAGAGCAGAGTGCTGAATCTGTGGGAGAAAAGTGGAGGAGAAAGACTTCCTCTACGTAAAGTCTTCGGAGAGCACGGAGTAGTTTCTAGCAGAGGAGGAAGGAAAGGAAACTTGGAGTGTCTGTGATGAACTTCTAGTTGGGAAAAAGCCAACTGGGATACAGTGTTGAGACCATCCTTTGGGTGGATTATTAGATTTGCAAGACTAACGGCTCACAGACTGCAAATACACCATTACGCTTTCCAGAGTCTGTTGGAGTTCTAGAAGGCTCTGTCTGATGCATTGACCAGAGTGCTTTGTAGTCCTTCCTTGTGGTACGATGGCAATGAGAAATGCAAGTAACTTTGTGCTTGTACTTTCTGTAATGATTGCTTCTATAGGTTGGCTATACTGTACGCTTCGACGATCTTACATCTGATGAAACTAGAATCAAGTTTTTAACAGATGGAATGCTGCTTCGTGAAGCTATTGGGGACCCTATGCTGCGGAAGTACAGCGTTGTCATCCTGGATGAAGCCCACGAGAGGACGATCCATACTGATGTACTCTTTGGAGTGGTGAAAGCTGCGCAAAAGAAACGAAAGGCACTGGGCAAACTGCCACTGAAAGTATGTGCGTCTAGGATGGCAGTGAAGGGCAGGGATGGAGCTTGGACCCTGGGTGCTATGAATATCTCCTGGGGTTTTCCAAAGTGTTTGAAATTTCAGCCTTGACTTTTTTCCTGTTCCTAAAAAGCCCCTTTAAATCTGAATAGAACTTTTGATGTGTGGGCCTGATACGACACATCTGAACAAGGTATCTGGTCACCTCCATGTTGCCTTTTTTCGTAAGAGTCCCTTGGGTGTGAGCTATAGACTAGACACATTGTTTGGGGAGGTTTTGGTACTGTTGCTGAGAGCACCCTGGATACAGGAGCTCTCTGTCTGATATGACAGCTGTATGACATGCTCACACCAGGGAAGGAGATCAGACGTGTGTCAGGTGCACCAGAATTTATGTGGGTACATGATGACGTGTGTGAGAGCATGTTGGTTTTGATGGGGAAGGCATGTAGGGGCCTGGCAGGGTCCTAGCACTGTGTCGTTCAACAGACCATGCTGCAGCCTAGCTTTGTGGGTACTCGGGTCTGTTTATTAAATGTCAGAAGAGAATTTTAACACATCTTTGCTCATTTTATCATACCAACGTGTTACGCCTGTGTGATGCCACAGCTGATGGCTTTAACAAGGAAAGATCACTCTGTCCCAAACTCTGTGCGCCTTTTGCTGTTCTGAGCATATATCTTAGTCTCAGGAGGCTGACTTTTGGCTAGTCCTGACTGGTAGATGTCCTGCTGGGTCTAAACTGCAGTGCTAACCCATCTTACACTCGCATTGAAGGTGATCATCATGTCAGCTACAATGGATGTTGACCAGTTCTCCCAGTACTTCAATGGAGCTCCTGTTCTCTATTTAGAAGGCAGGCAGCATCCCATTCAGATCTTTTACACCAGACAGCCTCAGAGTGATTACCTCCAAGCAGCACTGGTGTCAGTCTTCCAAATCCACCAGGTATGGCAGTCTCATCAGGTTTGCGCCTCTCTGGGGCTGTGGATTGCTGATTGGGAGGGGCTCACAGGTTGCTGTGGAAGAAGAGGTGGCTTGAGCTTGCTGCTGCCAAATCAGAGATGTCCCTGAGGTGCTCCACTGCATCCTCGGGGAAAGTTGATAGTTGGGGAGCGTGCTGGGTTAGTGGGCTGGATTGGCTCAAGGGAGGGGTTGGCAAATGCCGTTGTTATTCAAGAAGGATAGGAAGTGGTCAACTGTAAAGAGCCTTGGCTTGCAGGGGGAAATCCAGGCATAAGCTCACAGTAGCGTGAAGATTATTCTAATTTACTGGCAAAGTGCAACCGCAGAGCAAGTAGAGGTCTATTAAACTAACAGCTCATAGGCATTTTGTGACTAAATGTTTGAATGCAAAGCTGCCAGATGGTTAAATCATTTAATTAAACTGTTTATTACCCTGCATTTAATGCTTTGAAGGTGCTGCTGCTGTTAGGATTTTGGGACTTCTGCATCAAGGCTGGAGTTGAAAGGAGCCTGCTAAGCAAAGTTCTCTGATGCCAATTCATACCTAACACCCAAATGTTCCTCTCGCCTGAGTTTTCTGTTTACTGGCTTCTACCTGGGTGCTTGCTGGTGCTCTCGTTTGCATGTCCTGGACAGTTATTAAATGAAAGAGACATGTGACTTTAAATGATTCCTCAATCCTGCAAAATGTGATTTACCCTTCACCTGTAGTGAATCCTTTGGGAACTTCAGGCTGTTGCATACATTGCACAGCACATACGGCTTTTCTTTCTCCCTTACCTGCTTTGCTGACTTGCCTGTCAGGACAACATCTCATTACATCTTAACTTCTCACTTGCTTTTTCCTCTGGCTCCAGGAAGCACCCTCTTCTCAGGACATCCTGGTGTTTCTGACTGGTCAGGAAGAAATTGAAGCGATGACCAAAACCTGTCGAGACATTGCCAAGCATCTCCCTGATGGCTGCCCACAGATGATGGTGATGCCTCTTTATGCTTCTCTGCCCTACACTCAACAACACCGCGTCTTTCAGGCTGCCCCCAAGGTGAGGCAATATGATGGGTAAACAGGATCCTGCGTTTGTCTCTTTGCTTGCATGAGTGTCTGGAAGAAACGTGGAATTTAAGGGGTTAAAGCGGTCTGTAATGATAGTAAGTAATAGTCTCCACTGTCCACTGACTTGAGGCTGAATGGTTCCAGTGTGATATAAGACAATGCAATTGGGATGGTATTAACAGATGCACATGATAAGTCATCTGGGATCATAAAAAGAAGGAAGGATTAGGGGAGGTGAAAAGGGCAGAGGAATTGAAATTTGCTCCATTTCATAGGAATTTTATGTCCATATCACAAAAAAAGCTACAGCAGCTAGTGGGCCAAATAGTAAGAAAGCTAAAAACTTGGGCATATTTGGCAGGGCCATAAGAAAAGGAAATTGTGCTGCCTCAGGCCCTTTTGTACCTATTCAGCAGATAAATAAGAATTCAGATCTTGTGCCAGAAATGAAACCAAAATGGTTTAAAGACATATTGATAACAGCTGTCCTGGGCGGTGTATTTTGTTGCAGGAAGTGTAAGCACATGTTTTAGAAACTGATTAGGAACTAGAGATTATCTGAATTTATGAGAGCTGGCATAGCAAGCATGGTGTGTGGCTTGGCCCACGCTGGCCAAAATTAGCAGCGTTTCTTCGTTGCACCTAATCTAAGGTGGCTTTTGACTGGCTTTAGTTTGCTCCTCCTTCTAGGGCTGTCGCAAAGTGATCCTCTCCACCAACATCGCAGAAACCTCCATCACCATTCCAGGAATAAAATACGTTGTGGACACAGGCATGGTCAAAGCAAAGAAGTACAGCCCTGGTGAGGAATTCTAAGGAATGATGGAGAGATTGTTTTCAGTTTTGTAGAAGTTATTTGAAGCCCCACTGAGAGCTGACTTAAAACACCCTCTGCACTGTCTAAATGAATGTCCTAGGTTTTAGGTGTGTGTTTGGGGGTTTTTTTTTTGACTACCAGCAATGCAGGGGTAAAAATCTGCCAAATTAATCATCTCCTATGGACACAGTGCATGATAATTACGTTTGCTTGAGGATGCTAAACCGAGTGAAGTCTGAGCAGTATTTGGATGGCAGACCCTGGGATTTTTTGTTGTTAATCCTACAAAGTTATGTTTTTCAAAGCTGTGTGTTACACAGACTTTGACTGAAGTGATGCTTTTCCATACACAGAAATTGGTCTGGAAGTGTTGGCAGTCCAGCGGGTGTCGAAGGCCCAGGCTTGGCAACGAACAGGGAGAGCAGGGCGAGAGGACAGTGGGATCTGTTACCGGCTCTACACAGAGGATGAGTTTGAGAAATTTGACAAAATGACAGTACCTGAGATACAGAGGTGAGAAAAGAACCCTGATGCTGTTGCGCTTCTTGCCACACGTCTTTTATGTACTCTTACAGATGGAGCTGTGTAAAGAGCTGAACAGCAAAACTGGATCTAGGGTCTGACCGGTTGACTTTTAAGAAAAATGAACTCTGGAGACTAAACAGAAAAACTAGGAAGCATTTGCTCGGGGTGGACAGTTGGGCTCTGAGTCTCCGAACACACATGGACAATAGTTCTCTTCACTTCCCTCCAGATCTTGGACTCGCCTTCTACCCTTCGTGGTTTAGGAAGTAAGGCTTCACCAGCCAGCATTAGCCTACTTTCTGTCAAGTTGCAGCACAGACCTGAGGACTCCATCTCAGCTTACAGGCAAAGAAAAGAAAAGAAGAAAAAAAAAAAAAAGAGAACAATCTCAGTAGTTTTTTCTGCCTATGCAGGTGTAATCTGGCCAGCGTGATGCTTCAGCTCCTGGCCCTGAGAATTCCCAACGTGCTCACCTTCGACTTCATGTCCAAACCATCTCCTGGTAAGTAGTTATACGGGCAGCCTTGGAAAAAACTGATCAATGAGTCACTGAGGAATTGCTTAAAAATAATGCCTTCAGGCCAGCCTCAGAAGACAGAGTATGGAAGGTCAGGGCTGTGAAAGGAGAGCTGTCTCTCTCTGCTGCTTCTTCTCCTGGTGGTCCAGAAGTCTCAGATTTATTCACTGCTCATTGCTTTTGCTCAGGCTCATCAGAGCAGCCATGGTTATGGCAGAGAGCTGGAGAGTCCAGCTTCCAAACAAAGCAGGGAGCAGTTTTGAGTCATAAAGAACATGAAGGTGGGCCTTAACTGCCAGGGAAAGCTGTAGAGAATCTCGCGCGGCCTCTGCTCAAAGCTGGAGATGGCAGCTTTAGTTTTGCCTCTGGTTTTGCTACTTAAATTGGAAAAGGTGATTGTTCTACTAGAATGAGGGGGATAAACCACAGTTAGGGGCACTATTTTCTCTAAACAGAAAGTACTTGTCCCTCTGGCTGGTGGAAAGAGGTAGTGGTGGTACCAGCTGATCCTTCACATCCCTGCCAGTGTCAGCCAGAAGGCCTCACAGCCCGAACATCCTTGTTTTGACAGACGCTATTCAGGCAGCAATTGAGCAGCTGGACCTGCTGGGAGCTGTGGAACGAAAGGACGATCAGCTTGTCCTAACCCCCCTGGGAAGGAAGATGGCAGCCTTTCCACTGGAACCAAAGTTCTCTAAAGTAAAAACTACAGAAAAATTAGCTAATTTTTATCTCATGTACTCTTCCCAGTACCTTTGGCATTTCTCTTTCAAACTCCTTAAACAAGGTTTGGAATTTGGGATGACTGCAGCTGTACTAGTATATTTGCAGTACGTTAATGAAGCACAGCTTTATTTACAGCAGCTGTGCTGGTTTGCTTGCCATTTGTTGTTTAATTCAGGGAGATTTTTTAGAAGATAATTTCTTTCCTCAGGCACCTCTGATGCTGAAACAAGGCTAATTCCCTTGCAATTTCCAGGATTGCTGGTAGCACTGTCTAGCAGTTTCATGAAATGTCTGATGCTGTAGTTGATTTTAGTCGCCGTGTTTGTACTGTATGTGAACTGGCCAGTCTTAAGAAAGAGCATGACAGCTGCTGTTAAAGGTGCTTAGTGGGCCCATAAGAGGATTTATAGTTGTCGCTAGGCCCAAATGTTTATGAAATTGTCCTAAACAATGCTTGGTGAAGTTCCTGGGCTGCCAGTGATCAAAAAAGTCTGCCCACTGAAGTGGATTTGGTCGACCAAAAATCGTTTTTGTTCTGTGATTTGCAGGCCATCCTCCTGTCCCCCAAGTTCCACTGTACAGAAGAGGTTCTGACCATCGTGTCGCTGTTATCAGTGGACAGTGTCCTCCACAATCCCCCTGCCCGGCGGGACGAAGTGCAATCCGTCAGGAAGAAGTTCATCTCCAGTGAGGGGGATCATCTTACCCTGCTCAGCGTGTACAGGGCCTTCAGAAATGTCAGTGGCAACAAGGTAGGATGCTCTGAGGATGCCAGTGCTGCCTGGGCTCACGGTGGTGAGGAGCTTTTTCGGCATACAGCAAAGTGACATCTGCATCCTTCACAGTTGATGCAATGTGCATCCTTCCAAAGCAACGAGAAGAGGGGACTTACTCATCCTTTACAATTGGGTAATTGGAGAAAGCTGTTCAAGTGCCGAAGGTTCCCCCAGAAGGCTGTAGCAAAACTGATTATCAAAAGCTTCATAAGGCCAGTTCTGTAATTAGAGCCAGGACTCTTCCTTCCCTGGTTCCAGCTGGAAACAGGAGGGAGTGGGAGAGTGTTGAGACTTGCTGATAAATACCCTAGACATGCTGTTTGGCAGGATTCATTGCAAAAACACTGAGCATGTTTACAAGCAGATTTTGATTTATCCTACCCTATAAACTCCTCAGTTTGATTTGTAAATCTGTAGACTCGTGTACCCTATTCCTTGCAGCATCTGCCATTCTTATGTGATTTGTTTTCACCACCTGTGGGATAGCAAGTGCTGTTTCACAGCACTCAGTGACCTTGCAGAACAATTGTGAGTGGGAAGAGAACAACACCATGCTGTTTCTCAGCACTGTGGGATGGAATGTAGACAGAGGGGAGTAATCAGGGGTAGAAATATGACAAGGAAATGGGTTAGCACCTTTTCTCTGAGAAAGATCGTGTGTTTGGAGGATTCCGCTTTTCATGGTGTCCAAAGACTGTCGTGCTTCTTGGGTGAAGAAGCCTTCTAACTCCTGGTGTCTCTTGCAGGAGTGGTGCAAAGAGAACTTTGTCAACAGCAGGAACATGATGCTTGTGTCAGACATCAGAGCTCAGCTCAGGGGCATTTGTGTAAAGGTAACTTGTTGCCATGCTGTACTTCTCTGTTTCACCTCTTTGCATTTTTCTGTTTGTCCCCAAACTGATTTCACTGTGCCCCATTCCCAGGAGTGAGAAAACATGTTTTTTTCAGTCTCCCGTGAATAGTCAGGTACAATTCCTGACTCTGCAGCTGCATCCCAAAATCTCAGAGCTGCAGAGCTCAGTGGATCGAGGAGAGGTGAAAAGAGAAGGGGAGCTCCGGGAAGGCTTCTCGGGTAGAGGACAGTTTTTCCTAAGGGATTTCGCTGCTCTAGTGTCGATGTGACTGTGCTGTGTGCGCCACTGAGTGATGCCAGCCTCAGCGGCCCATGCTGGCTGGCTTCTTCACGGAGTCAGGCATTCAATTTAACAGCAGCTTTCACATCAGCACTGTTGCTGCCACTCACAGAGCATAAGGCGCAATGTGGGAGCTGCTGCTGAGTTGCTTCCAGTCTGTATGTGACGTGGGAGCCACCGTTTGGCACCCCTGTCCTGCTGCGAATGCTAGTTGGCCTAAAACTCACTCCCAGAAGGAGAGGCTCGATCCATTTTCCAGCTCATCTTTTGTTTGCTATTAGTCTGGATTAGCCTAACTTGAACTGACTTGAATCTACTTGAACTGAATTCCTAGTAGTCCTTCTGTATTTCCCATGCTATCAGGATTTCTGATGCAATACTACCTGATCCCAGAAGCCCACTAAAATGGGGCTGTGTTTCACCATGAGGGTGCACACACACGCTTGCTTATTCTCGTCTCTCTCGCTGCTTTACAGCTATCGATGCCAATCGAGTCCTCCCGCTCAGACACTGGAAACATCCGCCGCTGCCTGGCTCACAGCCTCTTCATGAACGCCGCAGAGCTGCAGCCGGATGGCACCTACAGGACCGTGGACTCTCACCAGGTGGTGGCCATCCACCCCTCCTCCGTGCTCTTCCACTGCAAGCCAGCTTGCGTGGTTTACAACGGGCTGCTTCACACCAACAAGTGCTACATACGGGACCTGTGCGTGGTGGATGCGGACTGGCTGTACGATGCAGCGCCTGACTATTTCCGCAGGAAGCTCCGAACAGCCAAGAACTGACCTGCGGGCCTGGGACCAACAGGTCCGGGGTGTTTAGGCTCAGTCTAAAAGACTGTTTTTGGTTTTGTACTGAATGTACGGGAGCACTAGAGCTTTGCCTTGCAAATCAGGTAAAAAACTTCGAGGAAAATTGCTTCTCCATGAGAGCCAGACCTCACAAGCTTCCGTGTCTTAGAACAATCATCCTTTTTAACAGTTAATATGTAAAAGGGGAACGTAGCATGTACTCTGTGTGTGTGATAAATCTATACTGGGGGAAAAGGGGGAGCTGGTATCGGATTCCAGTTTTTAATGCTTACTGAAGTTTTAATAGGCTTGTATATGAGGAAATGTCTTCTCAGAAGACTTGATATTTTTGATGATTGTGCTTGTATCCTTAGCAGGTTTTATTGGGAAAAAAGGAGAAAAAAAGTTTTAAATGTCTACATACAGAGAAAAAAATGCCTTTTTTTTTACTTTTTCTAGAAGGGAGGTGCTACTGTCTTTTACCTCATCAAAACATCTTTCTGTCTGCATGTCATGTTCACCGTCTTATTTGGGACCATACGAAGGCCAGTGATGGGAATGCCTGCTTGGACAGGGTCCTCACTGCTTGTGTCTAAGCCTCAGGGGCTGGCAGTGGTTTCTTGGAGAGGTTGTCCAGCTGCTTGTGTGTTTGCCATCACCCTTGTTCACCCTTTTGCTGTTAGGGCATGTTGTTCCTCAGCAAACACTTCTGGCTTTTCTGACTATTGTCCGTGAACTTCTAGCTGTGGAGTTGGCACACCATCTGCAACAGCTGATCAGGCCAACTCAAGGAAGACTCAGCAAAATGAGGATGAAGATGTGGTTTAGAGATTGGACTTCCTTTAAAGGCCATTGATTCGTTAAATGTTTGTGTCTTCTTCTCTGACACCCATGCTTCTTCCCTGTTCTGCCTTCCCTAACCGTGACCCAGTTACACTTTGGGTTTCCATTAGAAGTTTGGAGCTTGACATTGTCAAGAGCCACAGATCTGCCATTAGTATCTATTATTTGTTTTTTCTTCCATATTCCCTTGGCATCTACCTATCTCTTTTTTTTTTTTCTTTTTGGAGAAAAGTGGCAATACCAAACTTAATTGTCTTTTTAAATACTGGAGTTAAGAAACCTGTGCTACTCCAAAGGGAAAACTTGTTCTTTAATGTGAAGGAAAGTGGATTTATTCCATTATCGCTGTGTGTTGGCGGGGGAAAAAGGTAAGTTGTTTTTAAATTATATCCTAAGTACTTCTAAAATAACCTCTCTGGGAGACTTCAACAGAGTCTGTTGACACAGTGTAGTAATTTATACAGGTTTTTGGATGAGTTGAACTAAAGCAGCTTAGGTGTCTGAAAGGGTGGGAGAGGAACCTGTTCTGCACCTGCAGTGTCATTGCATAATATATGGTGGGCTGTGATGGGACTGTGGTGTTTCATCCTTGTATCCTTCAAATAGCAACTTTAAAAAAAAAAAAAAGCTTCTAACATATTAATAGGGCTGCTCAGGGATGCAGTCAGATTGGCTGTTGGCAAGCCCTTACTCACTCCATGTGCTCGGGGAAAGCTGCTGGCTTTGCTTGTCATCCGTGGGGACAAGCTGCGTTTGCCATGTAATAGTTTGTCCTTTCTGGTTACACGCATCACAGTTACACAACATGTTGTAATACACCTTTTCTTTGGGCTCCAGTATTGGCTTACCTTGGTTTTCTCTTTGAAAACTGGGGCAAATACCTTTCTTGTTCTTTTTTCTTACTTTTCTAACTGGAATGTCACTTGTGCTGATCTGCAAATTGCTGTCTCCCAAAGAGTGTAAGTAGGTACCCGGTGTGCCTGGAACGGCCTCGTCTCTCAGCCAGTTCCTGGGAAGGGTGATACTGAGTGTCTGCAGGGGTGCAGTGGAAATGGACACGCATCCCTCTGTTGTGCCCCTTTGCAATAGTGTTCTTTGTTGGTTTGGAAAAAAGGAAAGAAAAAAAAAAATACGGTGAGTTGGGCACAGGCAAAACTTGCCACTTTTCTATGTATGGCCAGCTGCAGTTTTGGCTTGGCATTTCAAGAGTATGTAGCTATTTCAATTGTTCTCACTCACAGGAATTGCAGGCAATTACCGAAGCACTGTATCTACTGATTTCTTGGTTTTACAGACTCTGCATCTGTAGGGGAAAATGGAGTATAAGCACGTTTTGTTTGGGCAGTCTAATTTAGCAGTCTGTTTTTAAGGGAGGGGATGGGTGTTTGTTTAGAACTAATTTGTATCTTTTTCCCAAAATAAAGAAGTGATGGCAAAAATCCAAGTCCTGGGTGTTGTTTTGTGAGACACGAAAGCTGTGTGGATGGCAGACGTGATTGTAGGATGTTCAGATCGTAGGACGTTCAGGTACAAGTCCCGGCGTTTTTGGTTCTTGTGGGAGTGTCTTCATTTTAAGTAGCCTGGGGTGTCTGTGTGCAGGTGGCAAAGATAAGATGTTAGGTGGGTCAGTGAACCTGTGCTGCACATGCAGAACCAACCCCTTCATTAGGTGTGCAGTTCTCAGATGCCAGCATGGAGTTGGAAGTAAAAATCCCCGTCCTTCGACGCGATGGGGGGACATCATGGATGCTCTCCTGCAGTGAGCAGCAATGGGCCTTTTGTGCTTTTACTCAATAGAGGGCAATGGTGCCAGCTTTTGGACAAAGGGAACACTATGCCAGGAAACAGTTTGCCTTGGTCAATCTTCCCTCTCAAATATTTATTGCTAAACGAAAAAAAAACAGTTTTTTTTTTTCTTTTTCTGAGTAAACTGCTGAGGTCTTGTCAGAAAGCTGACTCTTTTAATAAAGAGTGGGGCGAGGTGCGGGAGTAAAGCTTTCCCTGTGTACACTGTTTGGAAGCACCAGCATTTTTTTCACATCCCTCAAGCTTCCTCTGCGCCTTCACCGCTGCCCCAGCCTCACCTCAGCGCCGGGGCGGGAGAGGCGGCCAGTACCGGTGCTGCGTACGTGGCGTCCCTGCCCGCCCTCCTGCCCTTGCTTTTTCATTCTAAGTCAAACCAGTAGCCAGCGCGCCTGTTCTCACCCTCCCTTCTGCCGGGGCCGGGACTCGAACCCGCGTCCCCGCGCCCCGCCGCGGGGGCCGCCGGGGCCGGAAGCGGGGCGGGCGGTTCCGGGGCCGGCGGTGTCCTCTGCCCGCCCCGCCCCGCCGCCCTCGCCCCGCCGCACCATGCTGCTCGCCCGGGCCCTGCGCGCCGCCGCCGCCCTGCGCCCGCCGCTGCGGCAGCCGCCCCGCCGCTTCCTCTCCTCCTCCTCTCCCCGCGCCCTCCTGCCTCCGCCCGGCGCCGCGCCGCCCCTGGCGCGCTCCCTCTGGCAGCTGGGCGGCGGCGGGTGGCGGACGGCGCTGCTCCGCCCGCGGCGGGGCTCGGCCGGCGGCGTCTCCTGCGGCTGCGGCGGCCTCCACACCGAGGGTGAGCGGGGGGGGCCGGGGGCGCCCTGCGCTGGGGGGAGCGCGGACCCGGGGGCGTTGTGAGGGGACCCCCGTTGGGGGGGGGGGGGGGGCTGTGAGGGGGACGGAGCGCTCCCGCCCTTGAGGGGGGCGCGAGGCGTGCGCGTGCGCTGCACCCCCCCCCCCCCCCGCAGGTGGCACGTGGTGGCGGGGGGGGGGGGGGGGCGAGGGCCTTTCCTTACCCCCCCCCCCGCCCTTTCCCGCCAGGCGACAAAGCCTTCGCGCAGTTCCTGACGGATGAGATCAAGGAGGAGAAGAAGATCCAGAAGCACAAGTCTCTGCCCAAGGTCTCCGGCGGGTGGGAGCTGGAGGTCCGCGGCACGGAGGCCAGGCTGGTGCGGAAGATCGCGGGGGAGAAGTAAGTGTGGCCTCGCGGAAGGACTCACCTGGGCCAGGCCTTGTGCCCCCAGGGCTCTGCGCGCTCCCCTTACTTCTGTCGCTCTCTGTCCGGATGTTGAGAGGCTCTTTATTTTACCCCCTTGGGTCAAAGGCACCTTTTTTTTTTTTTTTTTACACAAGCTCGCTGCTGTATTGTGTGTTACAAAGCTTCCTGCAGTCTTCCTGCGTTAAAAATAAGTTTAGTCCAGTAAAACTTGAAAAACGGTTGTTGGTGAGAGCGATGGGAGGAAGCCCCCTTCATTCAGGCGTGCGTTTTAAACTGGCCTTGCTCACGGGGGGTGAATTCAACACCAGTAACGCTATCGCCACAACAGGAGCTCCGAACAGAAGACATTTTGATGGGTGTTTTTTGAGCGTGTTCAAAGTAACTGCTTCTGTTTCTTTTGAAGGATAACGGTCACGTTCAACATCAATAACAGCATTCCACCCTCAGTTGAGGAAGAAACACAAGAAGAGCAGAAGCCTGACGAGCAGGAGGTAAGCTTAGTCTTGATGCGCACTTCAGCGATGGGTGCACAGAGGGAAGTTAGAACCTTGCCCTTAAGCATTAAGGGGTTTTTTTCCCTCTTGCTTGATATTTGGGAGCATTAAGTCACAAAATGCAGCTTTTTCTGGGTTGGCTGTCACTTGGCTGTGCCACTCCTCTCTACAGCAGAAGGGCAGGGCAGGGTGAGAGGGCTCCGCGAGGAGAAATGAGAGGAACTCGGATATCTCTTGCCTTTGCAGCCCCCTGCAATGCGTACTGCCTTTTGTACTTTGCTAGCATAACTCACAGTGCTGGTAGGCAACGTCAGCGAAACACAAAGCAATTCACGTGACTTCATTTGCACGGTTTTGTTGGTCAAAAGTGTCTCAGTCCTGTTTAATAAAACTCTGTTAGTAAAAATACTGGTAAAAACTGTAAATGAGCAATATAATTTGAGGCAGATGGCTTCATCTGCAGTGACAGTGATGCCGAAGGAGTCAGGAATGCAGCTGCACCGTTTGTGGCAGTTAACTTGCACTTTCTGCAGGGTAGTATTTATCCAGCACATTGCACTCAGCTGGGTGGGACGATACAGGAGACAATGGTACACAATGGTACGTTGCTTCCCCTCCCGGGCGTGCCCGTGTCTGCTGAGAAGGCGCAGTGCACCTGACGTGCGAGCGTTTGGCAGTCACTGTGCCCTGCCGGGTCTCCTCCGTGAAGGAAGGCAGGCACGAGCAGCCCCTGCTGTCGACACAGGCTGAGTTTGTTCCCGCTTCCCGTCGCTTTGGAGGGACCCATCCGGGTGAACTGCAGCTCTCTGGGTGTCGGGGTGGCAGATGCTCCCACCCGCCATTTTACTGCTGCGACCAGCCACAGAGCAGAGGGGGGGCTGAAGGGCCATGGGTGAGGCTGGGGGAGGCTTGGGTCGCCCTAGCCAGGTCCGAGACTCCAGAAAGAGGGTGACTGGGAACAACCTGCATCAGATGGGCTGGGCTGTACTGTCACCGCTTTGGCTCCTGTTCAGGCTCCAGTGCTGATGCAACTTTCCTCTTTTTCAGCCTGATCTTACATCAACTCCAAACTTTGTTGTGGAAGTCATAAAAGATGATACAAAACAGACCCTTGTCCTTGACTGCCATTATCCCGAAGACGAGGTGGGTGTCAAACTGGGCGTGTGTCAGCCATCGTCAGCCCTGGGCTGTGACTTGCTGTGTGTTCCCTGCTTGACTGTAGTGTAATTGTGTCGCTGTTGAATCTTAACTGCTTTTTATAGGCTGTTGGTTTTCTGAATCTGCAGAAAATGCCGTCTCCTCTTATTTCTCTTCTTTTTAACACAAAAAAAACCCCGCTTTGTGTTTGCAATAACATTTTGGGGAGATGTTCCATTGCATTCCTCACATCCTGACCTGGCGTTTCTGATCGGCTGCTTATTGGCCTGTTTATTGAATTACATTGGAGGGGAGGCATGGCTTAACTTTAACAGCACGGCAGCTTGGGAGGGTTAAACACGAATGGCCAAAAGAAGATAGATTTAATACAGTGTGTCAGTAACTTGCACATCTCCTTGTGAGGTGTCACAAAGAGAAGTAGGATTAAAAAAAGGGGGGGGGGGGGGATAAAGTTAAGAGCTTTGCTTCAGACTGATCTTTGTGGTTTATTTTGTAAACCTTAACAGATCATTTACGCAGCCAGTCCTAGCTGACAAAGGTTAGACAGACGTGTGACGACAGATTTGGAACCATGCAGAAGAGGTTTTTACATCTTTGTCAGAATCAGGCTGCTGACTTGCATCAGGTCGCTGCTGGTAGGCTGACCTCTTAGGGGATCTCCCGCCTTCTCATGCATGTCTGCGCTTCTCTTCACAGGCACGCGATGAGAGGGGAGAGGCACGGCTTTAGTACCAGTCTTGGGGTTTTGCCTGCAGCATAATATTCCTAGCTTCGGGATGAGATGGCTGAAGGTCGCCAGTAATTAGAGCTAATTGTATGTCTTACATCTCATCTACTGTTTCAGGTTGGACATGAGGGAGAGGAAGAAAGTGATATTTTCACAATTCGGGAGGTCAGTTTTCAGCCCACTGGAGAATCAGATTGGAAGGACACCAACTACACCCTCAATACGGATTCCCTTGACTGGGTAAGTGCTGCTGACTCTTAGGGCTGTAGGATGCAGAGGGCACTTCAGCGTATCTCGCTTGGCTGTCCATTTGCTCCTGAATTACGAATGAGTCCTGTCCTGATGTCTGAGAGGGGGGATTCCCCTGCTGTGCCCCAGCTTGTCGTGAGATAGTGGGTCTGCTGCAGATCAGGGATTATTACGTGGTCCCAGCACCTGGGCAGTGCTGGCGGCATTACTGGCAGTCAGAGACGGACATGTTGAAACGTGTTCTGTTCCAGCCTTTATAGGTTGATTTCGCAGCAGCTACATTACATTTTAGAGATGTTTTGACGCTTGCTCAACCATCTTTTGATCTATGTGTTTAACAGTGTAGCTTATCAGATACCACGTGTAGATGCTTTTGTTTTCTGGGTTTTCCAGGTATGTTTTTATAGCGGTGACACTAAAAACTAATATGCCCAAGAATCTGGCATCCTGTTACGTGTTCTTGATGCCAGGCTTTCAGATGGTTAAATCTTAGTTGGAGGCTGTGTATCATATGGTTAAGACTTTACTCCTAGAGTGTATCTCTCTCTGGGAAACATTCGTGTTAGCCTGGGTTAGTGTGCTCTAGAACATCCCACACAGCTTTTTTTTTCCCCCCTCTCTGACTTGAGACAGAAAATTAATTAAAAAATACATATGATTTATGATCTGTTCAGATTACAGAAGTCCAAAAGTAATCATTTGCTCAGTAATATTGATCCATTTAAAAAACCAAAAACAACAAACCAAGAAATGCATGACAAGTATTAGCATTACTGCACTGAGCAGTAATAATGAATCTGTTCTCCTGAGGAGCGAGGGGGGAACCCCCAACCATTAACATATGCTGGAGTTGCAACAGTTAAGTAGGATTAAAAAGAAGAAAAAAAAAAAAAAAAAGAGTTGATGATTGTAAAATATTTACATCAGATACCAGCCCTTCCAGCCACTCTTAAAGCAGTTTGCCCCCAGGGCCATAGCACTGTCTGGGGGGACAGGCAGAGCTGGGTGTGTGTGATCTTTGACAGACTTTACCTGCTCACTCCTACAGTCAGTTGATCATCTCCACAGAGTGCGGCTCGTTTGTAATGTTGCGTTTGGGTTTATATGACCAAGTTTGGATGCCCTGTTCCATGGCCCCTTCCCTCCAACTGATACACCCAAGGCCAGGCCCGCTGAGAAGGGGATGGGGAGCTGCCTGGTCTCCTTTAAAAGCAACTGCTACCCAGGTGCGCTCTGCTAAGGAAGTTTCCTGTTCATTGCTTCCAGGCTCTGTACGATCATTTAATGGATTTCCTGGCTGATCGAGGAGTGGACAACACATTTGCTGATGAGTTAATAGAGCTCAGCACTGCACTGGAGCACCAAGAGTACATTAAATTCCTTGAAGACCTTAAAAGCTTTGTCAAATGTCAGTAGGTTAGACTAGGAAACTCGTCGTCAAGTGTGGGTATTCCACAGCACTGCTCCAGCCAGCAATACCCAAGTATATCTTCACAACAGACACAGAAAGTAAGTAAGTTTGAATTTGGAAGTGAACATCATGGGAGAATGAGGATTCTCACTTGCATTTGGGGATTTGTATTTATGTTGCAGCCCAGATCAAGTTCTCTAACATTATGGTCAGGAATTGCCTCGCCCTACCTGGTGTTTTTTGTACAATTAAGAATGAATGTGAAGAATAAAATCTGTTCAACATATCACTGAAAACCGGTGGTTTCTCTTCTTCCTGCTGTACCATTGCTGACCAGAGAGCTGCCATAAAAATGATGCTAGTGTTTGTGCCCGGGCCCGTGTTAATACAGCTGCCTGCAGGGCTGTTCCTGCAGCGATGGTGTGTGCTGGCCCAGCGTTTTCTCCAGGGAGAGCTATTCCAGCACCTCCAAACACACGCTGTGCCCTTCTGTCAGCATTTGTGTGGCTGTAGGAGGAAGTTTCCTGGCCAAGCAGTGCTGATTATGAATTTGAGTCTCCTTCTAGCAGTCTTGGCTGGCTGGCTGTGTGTTAGGGAATAGAATTCAGGGTCCTAAACATTGTGTTTGAGGAGCTGTTTTAAAAAGGGGTGTGCTGCCATAACCTACTGTATTAATATTAATGTAGCTGTTTTAGAAACTGCACTTCAGTTCCAGCGGAATGACTAAACAGCGGCTGATGCACAACAGCTGCAGCCTTCTACTCAACCCCCTGTCTCCAGTTAGAATCATAGAATTGTTCAGGTTGGAAAAGACCTTTAAGATCATCAGGTCCAACTGTTAACACTGCTAAGTAAGTCCACCACTAAATCAAAGCGCTTCATCCACACATCTTTTGAATACCCCCCTCCAGGGATGGTGACTTAGCCACCTCCCTGGGCAGCCTGCTCCAGCGTTTGACAACTCTTCCAGTCAAGAAGGCCGTTTCCTCTCGTCCTGTCACTTGGGAGAAGAGACCAGCACCCACCTCCCCACAACCCCCTTTCAGGTAGTTGTAGAGAGCGATGAGGTCTCCCCTCAGCCTCCTCTTCTCCAGACTGAACACCCCCAGCTCCCTCAGCCGCTCCTCATCAGACTTGTGCTCCGGACCCCTCACCAGCTTTGTCGCCCTTCTCTGGACACGCTCCAGCACCTCAATGTCCTTCTTGGAGTGAGGGGCCCAAAACTGAACACAGCATTCGAGGTGCGGCCTCACCAGCGCTGAGTACAGGGGCACGATCACCTCCCTGCTCCTGCTGCCCACACTATTTCTGATACAGGCCAGGATGGCGTTGGCCTTCTTGGCCACCTGGGCACACTGCCGGCTCATATTCAGCCAGCTGTCGACCAACTGATGGTCACATTAGGTTTAAACAGAAATGAAAGCTGAAGTCCAATGATGTGAGCTGAGATCACTGATGCCTTTGTTAAAGACAACACAGAAGCTGAAATAAACTAAGTGTATTTATTTCAAAACATACACTGTGCCATTAAAAGTGCAGGTCAAGGCAGTACTACTGCCTTTTCAAGTATCTTCTTGACACAGCAGTTACAAGTATATACATAAAAATACTAGCAGCTCTGGGTGGATTTTCAGTCTTGAAGTCCTTCCAGTAAAAAAGCAGCAGCCAAATCAACTTACAGGAGAATCGTCCAGGAGTCACAGACCTTTACAAAAGGTAAGTTGAACAGAGAAGCTATAGCAATGTATAAAATGAATTATTAATGTTCAAAACTATTTGAAATGCTTTGCTCCTAATGCAGTCCTCACAGTGATTCTACATAAGCAGCAAAGCTAAAAACTTGCTAGCTCTAGCTTGAGCCAAAGGGATGGTACGTGTTTTCTAAGAGGTGTGGGTGAGCCTTCTGAGGAGCTAGAACTGAAGTAATTTTTAAAACTTTTCTTCATGAACCACTTGTCTGAACAGCTGCTCCACACCAGACTCTGAAGTTGTTGGCTAAGGGGTGAGAAAGGTAAGGCACGAGGTTTGACGGGTCCTTGAAAGATTCCCTAACCCCAGCAGTTTAACTAAGTTGTGTAATTTGGCTGCTTTTTTTACAGTTACTGGTGGTCAAAAGTAAAACCATTTCCAAGGAAGCTTGTGGAAAAACAGCAACAGAAACCCCTGGGACCAACGGACTTGTGGTTTCCACCCATGTAATTGAGAAGTGGATCTAAGCAGAGATCCCTTCCAGGATCCTGACATTTAGACTCACCGGACAGCTCATGAGAAGACTGGCTTCCTCCTCCATTCCACTGGTCACTGTGAACTCTGGGTTGTGAAAGCATCTGTGACTGTGCTCTGTTACGGTGTTTTCTAGAAGTGACCGAAGCTTCCCTTCTGTCATACCCTGAGAAAAATTGGGTTAAAACAGATCTTGGCACTTAACTTGCTGTCGGTAGCTTAAAACTGCCTCTTTGCAGCAGCAGACGTAAGACTCACAGCACAGCTTACCTGCGTGCTGATGTATAGTCCACACTGGCAAAAAACCAAGTGATTCCTCACGGTCAGGTTATTCCTAGAAGGAGCATACAACGAGCATCATCACAACAACGAGAGCAAAGGTAGATTTTAGCAAAACCCCTCTTCGATTTAGGAGATCATTGCTCAGGGTTTTTTATTTTGTTGAAAGTAATGCTAACAGCAGCCTCTGCCCACTGCTTTTGCCTGTTTCTAAGCGCAAACTGCTGTAGGGGAGGGAAGAACCTCATTCCCGTGCTAAGGGCTTTCTTACTTTCTACACACTGGGCAGATGATCCTGTCGCTGGCATCCAAGCCATCAAGCATCGCGTTGAGACATTCTTCATCAAACTGCAGACTTCGCTCGTACTCTTCTATAACAGACTGTTCTGCAATAACACAATGAAATACCCTTGGACATCTGTTATGAACTGAAGACAAAGCAGCACACGTGAAGCTGCTGGGCAGCCGGAGCGTGGGGTAGCTGCTGGTTTCTGAACTTTTCTTTGGATCGGATTTCTACACTTGAGGAAAAATAATTCCTGTTCATCCAGTTTTTCCTACGGCTCAATCTTTAGCCGGTCTCAAGTGGGTGACTTTCCACTGTCCAACCAACAATTTAGAAATATTCTGAATTGATTTATACAGGTTCCTACAGTTCCCACACGCCTCAGCGCTGTTTCTCTGGTCTCCTCTCTTACTAGCTTCTCACAGACCTTAAAATGCCACTTGAACTCTTGAAACTGTCAGAAAGGGTCTCAAGGCATTAGAGAGGCTACAGAGATTTCTAAGGAGGCTCTTCTTTATCACATGGCATACAGGAACCGAGGAGTGCAGCCTCGGCTAGTTTGGATTACTAGAAAGTCAGGACTATTACAAATCAAAGAGGAGTCAGAAAGAGCGTAGAGAATTTACCTTGCAAGATCAATTCTCGTTGGATCTCTTCTAGTACCGCTAGCTCATCGGGGTCCTCTAGCATCTGAAAGGTGCATCAGTCAGTGAGTCTTGCATTTTGGCTACTTTCTTACTTAACTCCCAGCACCTGACTGAGCTGCCACTTTAAGGCAAATTCACCCTGTTTATTCTTCTGTCTGGTAAGTCTCTGTATTTGCAAAACCACACACGGTGTAAAGCAATCTATACTATAATCACCTCTGCAAAACCAGCCACGATGGATGGGAACACAGCCCGTCCAAGAACTTGCTTTTTGAAATACTGAAGTTCTATTCCCATTCTCAGGAGCAGTCAGTGACAGACCAGCTCTGAAAACCACAGATGAGGAACCCACCCTCTGCTGTGATTCACACGCAGTTTGTGAAGGGAATAAGGAAGTTCCCCGCTCGCGAGCCCGAAGGCGAGCACTCCCACAGCACAACACCCCGCACCAGCTGTGGGAGCAGGAAACCCAGACGCTCAGAGTCTTGCCAACTCCAACCAGCGAGAGACCGAAGTTACGGCTGCAGAGAGCTGTATTTGATACGCCTGCATGCATTAGAGAGGTAGCGTGTTGGTGCTGAGACTGCCTCAGCCCAAGAGCTTGTACTGACCTGCGCCAGGGCCTCCTTTCCCCTGAGGGAGGGCAGGCTCTCCTGCGCGGCCTGCAGCGTCTGCCACTCCTGCTCCATCACCTCCTGCACCAGCAGCGCGGCCGGGCCGCACGCTCTCTCCCCGGCCTGGCGGTACCGGTCCAGCAGCTTCGCCCGGCTGCTCCTCAGCCTCTCCATGCAGCGCTTGGAGGGAGCAGACCACACGGAGCCCGTCAGTGCCGCGCTGGGGGGGCAGGCGGGGCCCCAGGGCCAGCCGCCTCCCGGAGGGGCCGCACGGGAGCGGGGTGACAGCTCCCGCCGGGGGCTGGCCTCGACCCGGCCGCGAAGGCAGCGCCGGGCCCTCGCAGGGAGGGTTTGGGAAGGGGCCAGGCTCGGCCCGGCTCACCCGCCCCGGCGGGACCGAGCGCGGCCGGCCCAGCGGGTCGAACCAGGCCCAAGGAGCGGGCAGAGCCCCCCACCCCACCCCGGCCCGGCCCCACTCACGCGGCGGTAGGTCTCCTTCCAGGGCGGCGCGGCCGGGCCCTTGTAGCGAGCGCGGTGCCGCCGGACCGGCGCCTCCATCGCTCCCCCGCCGCGGGGCACGCCGGGAAATGTAGTCCCGGCGCGGAGGGGGCGCGGCCCGGCCGATTGGCGGCGCGGGCGGTTGACGCCGGGGTCGCGCGGAAGCTGCGCGGCGGCGATGGCGGCCGAGTGGGGCCCGGCGGAGCAGTGGCGCGCGGCCCTCCCGCAGCACGCGGTGCTGAGCCGCCTCCGCGAGCGCGCCCCCGCTCCCGCCCCCGCCGCGCGGCCGCCGCTCATCCGCAACCTCCTCTTCGGCCTCGACGGCGACCTCTTCCTCTGGGACGGCGAGCGCAGCGCCCTCCACACCATCGGCCTCCGCCGCCTCGGCGGGCCCGACTCCGCCGGGCTCGGCCGCTACCAGGTGGGGCCCGGCGCTGAGGGGGCTCCGTGAGGGGCCGGCGGGCGGTTACGAGGGGACCGTTACCGGAGGGGGGGTCGTGACGGGGAGGGGGGCCGGTCCCTGAGGGCCCCCGGCGGGGCAGTCGCCCTCCAGCCCGCTGTCGGTGGGTCTTTCCTCAGGGAAACCCGTCGGCTTTGTGCTCGGCCGTGGCTGGAGGCACGATTTTCCCTCGTTCTGCCGTTGTACAAATCGCCGGCCGAAGTAAAGACGCGCCGTACTTCGTGAGTGCTTTTGATGGCTTGTGCTTAACCGTAATATTTGTGTTTTCAGACCCTTATCTGCATAAACCCACCCCTTTTTGAGGTTTATCAGACGCTGTTAAGCCCCACGCAGCATCATGTGGCGCTCATCGGTACGAAGGGGCTCATGGTGCTGGAGCTGCCCAAGCGCTGGGGGAAGAATTCGGAGTTTGAAGGTGGGAAATCCACGGTGAACTGTAGGTGGGTGAGACCTCAGGCGGTTAACGACATCCTTCTCCTGCCCTCGTTCCTCGACAGCCTCTCCTCTCTCGGGGCCACACAGATGTAGAGGACATTGGTTGTATTGACAATCTCAAATTAAGTTATTTTGGCTCAGGGACTTGCTGATCGTCAGGTTCCCCAAATAAATGACCTTCTAAACTTGTTGCACGTGCTGAGGAGCAAGGTGCTTCCCTGTAGTATGCTGTAGCCTTCCTGGGGGTCTTTTAGCTGTGGTAGCTAAAAGCACATGTCCGTATGGAAATAACAAAGGGCTTCGAGTTAAAGCTGTCCCTCCAACTTCAAGAATAGTACAGCTAATGGCTTTGAAACTTTTTAATTGTGTTTCTAGCTCCTCTTGCCCCCGCTTCCCTTTAGAAGTAAGTTCTGTGTTTCTTGTAACAGTGCGTATTTCTGCTCTGTATTTCAGCACTATTCCTATTGCGGAAAGGTTCTTCACAAGCTCAACATCTCTGACTTTAAAGCATGCTGCCTGGTATCCCTGTGAGACATTAGAGCCCCATATTGTGCTCTTGACTTCAGACAACACTATAAGGTAAAACCTGTTTGTAGTTAATTATCTAAGTATTTTTTTTGTCATAGCCAGTCTGATTTTCCGCTAGATATTTGTGTGCTGCCATTCTTACCA
This sequence comes from Gavia stellata, assembly GCF_030936135.1. Lineage (NCBI taxonomy): Eukaryota > Metazoa > Chordata > Aves > Gaviiformes > Gaviidae > Gavia > Gavia stellata. The sequence continues at coordinate 4,575,214 of NC_082618.1, forward strand.
GGATTATCAATAAAAAATAGGATGGGAGAAACTTTAGACTGATACCAGCTGATGTTCCTGCATCAGCAGGGATTTGTGCAACGCTGCCAGCTGAATGAACACTGCTGCTGTTTCTTCCCTCTAGGTTTTACAGTCTGAAGGTACCTCAGACACCCGTCAAAGTGATTGCTCTTTCAGACACTGAGGAGGAGACTCTTACAATCAAAAAAGGGTTTGTGTGGCTTCTTGAATTTTGAAATGCTTTCGACAGAATAAGCTCTGTATTCTCAGTTGTGTTTTTAATGAAAAGGTGATAAATGTACCTGAAAATCTGATGTGATCTTTTTTCATGGACTTCTTCAGTGCTAGGACTTCTTCCTAGCACAGTAACTGCACTTTTTTTTTCCTTCTAAAAGAAAGTGGTAACAAACTGTACAGTCAAGTGTTTGTCAGAACAGTCATTTGAAAAATACACATTGTCTTTAAGATGGGGTTAAGAAGGGCTTTTTGAGTGGGGAATGCAGAAAACAGATGATCTTTTTATTTCCCTTTTGGCCTAGTTGGTAAGGAAAAACTTGAGGGTCTCTACTCAAGTCACAGACTGATGCCCTGCAGAGGAAATACCAGTACGCCCTCCTCTTTTGTCCTGTGAAACTGGGCTGGTTGGTGGGTGATTGCAGAAATGAGGTACCATAAGAAGGATGTTATTTGCAGGCTTTTGCTGCTGAAAATAGCCTGTGTCAAAGGACTGATGGACAGGTGGTTTGCAGTAATTTGTCAGCACGTACCTAGTTAAACACTTGTGTTCTCACAGTCACTGCTGACTTCAGGTCTTGTTCTGATTTGTCCCTAGGAGAGCCTATACGGCATCGCTGGGAGAGACCGCGGTGGCGTTTGACTTTGGCCCGCTAGTGCCAGTCCCAACGAACATTCTTGGACAGCGAGGGAGTGAAGAAGTGTTGGCCTACCCACTTTACATTTTATATGAAAATGGAGAGACATTCCTCACATATATCAGCCTGCTACAGAGGTAGAATCGCATTCATCCTCGGGTTTCATGGGGCGCTTCTGTGTTTGTACAATGTTATTAGGGTTGGAGAGCCATCTTTCAGTTTGGCTGGGACTCTGTAACGGAGGCTGGGCTGAGTTTTATTGTATTGCAGCTGGTTTTATCTCTTTGTGGCAGTGCTAATAGACTGAAATCCAAGAATAGTGTGTCATCCTTTTTCATCCAGATGTTAAGAGTGCGGTTTGCACTGCTGAGAATCCACTGTCTACTGTTTACAATCAGAAATTTGAAATGAAGACACTGGACTGTTAAAAGATCAGTAGGCCTAAGGCTGTTTGTTAGGTGTGTTTTGTGGCCTTCAGTTCACAGTGCAGACATTCTTAGCTTTGGATGAGGCTGAAGGAGCCAGTGGCATCTTAGGACAAGAAATATTTTAAGGTCTTAGAGGGTTTGCAGGCATGTTCCATAATGAAAGGTCAAGAATATGAATCAAGAATAAAAACACGATAAAAGAAAAAATCGCTTCAGAAAACTGAGAAGATGGTGGAAAACTTACAAGTTAGGTCTAGTGTAACTCAGTATTAAAATGCATAGTATTGAGGTTAGAAACAGTACTGTTTGCCCCTGCATGAGAAATGATGCAGCTTTGAGCAGATTCTGTCTGTAGGCAATGAAATAGGCTTAGTCCTTCAAAAGTTCTACCTAGAGAAATGCCAGGCCACAAAATGCTGCTTCTAAAGTGCTTTATTAAGCAAGAAAACCATTAAATGATAAAGATAATTAACTTGAGCTTTCCGTGGGTACTTTGTGTTCTTGTACGAAAATGTTTCCTCTTGGATTTGTTGAAATGTGGCTTGGTTGCTTTCAAAGCACTAGAAGTTATTATTGGGCTCCAGTTTCTTTTGTGAGCTCTCCACCAAGCAGGTGTAGTGCAGACTCTTAATCTGCAGAAATCTGGGTTGCTTCTGTCTAATGGAAATTAACCAGAACTCCAAACCATTGGGTTTTGGGTGGTTTTTTTTTTTAGTCATCTTTATTTTGTCGTTATTGTCCAGCAAGCTCCAGCAGGCAGCTATGGGGAACTCCCCCTCCACGCCTTGTGTTGTGAACACATCTTCTTTATTCCAGCACTGGAAATCTTGGCAAGCTGCTCGGCCCTCTGCCCATGCACCCTGCTGCAGAAGATAACTATGGCTATGATGCCTGTGCTGTCCTTTGCCTGCCTTGTGTTCCAAACATCCTGGTGATTGCCACTGAGTCGGGAATGCTTTATCACTGCGTGGTACTGGATGGAGAGGAGTATGATGAGCAGGTACTTTGTCTTGGGTTTTTCTGTATGTGTTTTTGTTTCTTTAGTCAAAGTTCCTGGCTGCAAGGTGGCAGGATGCCTGGAAGTGAATGCCAAGTGCCAAAGCTGTGTTCTTGTATAATGAGGTAGTGAGTCTTCCTCCGACTCCAGCCAGTCCTGTGATTCTCTGGTGATTTTATTTTACATGTCAGTTCTGTGTATCCTGTAGGTATATCAGGTTTTGATCAAACTTACTATGAACTATTTTAAAGAGGATCTTCCAAAAAGAAACCATGTTTCTGAGACACTTATTTTTGAGTAAAAAAAAAAAAAGACTTGAACTACTTTCCCTAACAATTAATACTCTTGCCTATGTTATGTAACTCTTCCTTGATGTTGTTTGTGTTGGCATTTCTATTTAAATGATGTCTGACAGAAGAATTCAATGCTCTTTACAGTCAGAAAAGTCATGGGACCCAAGATCTGATCTTATTCCTTCCCTGTACGTGTTTGAATGTGTTGAGCTGGAACTTGCACTGAAACTGGCATCAGGAGATGAAGAAGAGCCACTGGAGTCTGATTTCTCTTGCCCAATCAAACTGCATCGAGGTAGGGCTGTCATTCAGGTTGTTGGCTTTTACTTGCTTTATTTCTTGAATTTAGGATTCAGCTATTTACAAATTATCATTGGTGTCAAAGAGTGGTATTCGAATAAGGGTTTGCCTGATGTCTTCAATAAAGCTGTGAAAAGAGCAAGCCTGGGAGGTGCTTTAGTGTTTACTCAAGGGCAGGTGACATATGGTCGCATAATAGTAAATTCTTTCAGCTGTGGGTTATAAAGTAGAAGTCGTTGCATCAGTGATGACCAACATATGTAAGCAAGTGCTGTGGGGACGGTGATCCTGAAGGAAGAATGGGTATCTGCTTATTAGACTATCTGATGTAGCTGCGGGGCAAGAGGTTGGGTAGGACAAAGCGTTTGGGTCTTTCTGAACAAGCAGCTTGTCAGAATGTTGGTCTGCTGGCTTTAACCAATCTTCCCTTTAAAATCTAGTGGATTGATATGGATGTGGTGCGATAGGAATAGTTCAAAACAATTCAGCAGGTATTTTAAGCGTAATTTAATTTTATGCAGAACTCTAATAACATGGCTAACGCATCTAGCTCAATCTTTGGATGGGGACGAGTTAGTACTTGCAACAAGATGTTAATGCTGACCGGACAGTAAGTTGATACACATGTTCAACAATGCAGGTTTGAAGGATGAGTTTTTTCTCAGTTCGGTGCCTTCTCCTACATTTGCTGTTTAAATTTCAGATCCGAAATGTCCCTCTCGATACCACTGCACACATGAAGCTGGTGTCCACAGTGTGGGGTTGACGTGGATCAATAAACTGCACAAATTCCTTGGTTCAGGTGAGTGGCGAGACGCTGCTGCATGTAGAGGGAAGAGATTACTATCCGATCACCTACGTTTTGCTAGTAACAAGTTGGTGGAAGTGGGTAATAGTGAGAATCCCTTACCCTGCAAAGTGGATCTCGTACATTGTGACAAATCTCTTCGCAGATGAAGAAGACAAAGACAGTTTACAAGAGCTGGGAGCGGAACAGAAGTGCTTTGTTGAGCATATTCTTTGTACAAAACCATTGCCATGCAGGTAAAAACCAAACCCTTTTTGTTGCTTCCAAATAAGTGCATTGCTATGGAAAATATTTATAATTTGCCCTCTTTTGCTGCATTCTTGCCATTAAAAATAATGAATTCAGCTCAACGGAATTCATGTAACACAAGTAATAAGCAATTTGTGCGTCAGGGTTCTTAATGCACAGTTAGGGGAAGTAAGCTAAATTCCTGTGTTACTGTCTGAAAATCATCCATCAAACCAGCAGAAATTTTCACTTCCATTTACCTGACCCAGGACAGCTCTGAGGCTTGATTTGGCTCAGTCTTGAATGCTGACATGTTCCTCCTACCCACTTCTTAGAGATCAAACAATGCCTTGAAAGAACATCTGCTTTTATTTTTTTGGGGCTCCTGAGGTACCCTAGGCAGGCTTAAGAGGCATCGTTTTCTGGGCTCTGTAATGTTTATCTGTCTGCTTTATTTTCTCACATTTATAAGGCCTAATTATTTCTATAGAATGCGACGTATTAAACATAAAGAAAATTAAAAAAAACCACAAACCCCAACATTTACTAATAGGTGTTAGTCATCTAAGCTAGCACAGACGGTGACTCGACAGTGGTGTTAGTAGATACGTGGGGAGGGGGTGTTTGGGGCAGAAAGGTGGTACGCAGAGCACCTGCGGTCTCTCCTGAGGAAGTCTGTGCCTTGCATGAGAAGTGGGTAACATTTCCTGGGTCGCAGCAGACTTTTGCTTCTGTTTCACAGTGAAGTTGTGCAAGTGCTCCCTCTCCCAGGATGGACGAGTTTGTCCTGGTATATCCAACTGCCAGTCAGATTGTGTGGTATGAGAACAATTATTTTGCAGGGCTCATTCTAGGGAGTGGTTCTTAGCTTAGTGGAAGGTGGCTGGCTGAGGCTGATTGCTGTAGCGAGAGCTTTTCCAAGAGCGTGAACTTGCACAACAGCTTCAGGAGCAAAGAATTTTTCTGACCTGGTAATTCTTGTGTTTTCTTCCCTTCAGGCAACCTGCTCCGATTAGAGGATTTTGGATCGTTTCTGACATCCTGGGGCCCACAATGATCTGCATCACAAACACCTATGAGTGTATTACAAGGCCTCTCTTGTACGTGGCTCTTAATTGGTTTGAAATCCGTGATTGGTGCATGAAAAGGATCTTGGGATATTATTTTTTTTATTATTCTTTTGATCCTCTCACCCCAGACTTCTGCACCTCTTATGACACACAATGAAGTTTGCCTTCTGAACACTCCCTGCTTGAGCCCTTAAGCGTTATTGTAGTAGTTATTTACTACTGATAAGGTGTTTGTAAGGGATATAATTAATCTGGATCACTTTTTTAATAAGTATTAGGACGAGTTTGCATCAAAAGGTTCTTGACAGTATTGTTAGGGTTTTTTTCTTCATTTTTATAATGAGGGAAGCTGCAAATCAGAAGTTCATTTACAGACAGTAGTATAGAGATTCTTATGGGGCACCAAGGGTTTATTTGCAAGAAAGGGGAAAAAAAAAAGTGGGTTCTTAAATTGCTTTAGAGAAGTGGGATTTTAATATGCATTTCCAAAGCAACTTTACTTTGTTTGGGGTGGTGGGAAAGATACAGCCTAGTGTGGTAGATCTGCACTTGCACAATTCAGTGAACACACTGAGGGGAGGGCACTATTTCCAGTTTAGTTGTTGCTGTTTAATGTATGACAGGTACCTTCAGCGAGCTAGTATTAATGTCAGGTTCTCTTACAGACCTTTTTATTAATTTTTTTAACTATTTTTGCAGTGTTCTTAAATAGGTTTTTCTTACAGCTCTTTTAAACGCCATTATCTGAAATTATATAGGTGGCCAGTGACCTAGCAGGCTGCTTTGAAAAGCCGGTCATTCTGCTCTTGAAGTGCTTGCTTGCCTTGTTAGGGAACTTTCTTCTCCTTAAGTAAAAGGATATTTATCATTCTTGCTAGCTTCAGCTGTGGCCAGACAGAAAGATGTGGGAATGCGAGCTCTACCAGCCTTGTCTAGAACTGGGTTTACCGCATAATGGAAGTATTTACTCTTGGAACACTTCTGACTTACTGCTGTAATACATTAATCCCACAGTGGATGAGTTCCTCACTTTAACTACCATTTAAACTCTGACGTAGTTTGAACTTTTCTGGTGTAAACCGTGTTCTCCAATTTAATGTTCTTTGGTAGAAGTACAGTCCATCCTGCATCCCCTCCCCTGCTGTGCACCAGAGAAGACAAAGATGTTGCTGTTTCCCCTCTCCGTATCCTGGCTGAGTCGCAGCATTCATTTGAGAAGCATATCCGAAGCATCCTGCAGCGCAGTTCTGCCAACCCCTTATTTCTGAAGTAAGTAAATAGACCTGAAGAGGGCCGACTCTCAGGAACACCCTCTGTTCATCAGCTCCTGATTGAACAGCACATTAGCTTGGACATAGCAATCATAGGGGCATGGCTCCTGCAGCTGACTTGTGCCTCTCTCTCTGTACAGGGATGGCATCAAATCAAGTAATGGTGCAGGTTGGGAGGGAGATCATCTTGCTCCAGACCCCTGCTCAAGGCAGGGCTGACCTCAGCTGCTTAGGTTGCTCTTTGCCTGTCCCATGGGCTTTTGAGTCTTGAGCTATCTTGGGATTTCCTCATAGAAGAAAAATGATTTATAGCAAAGGGATTTATTACAGTCCCTCACTTCCATAACAGAGCCCCTACCATAAATACTGTGAGCTGTTTAGCCTTTCAAAGGAACATGTTAGAGTAGGATTGCAAAAAACCTGTCTCTCATCTTCTTAAGATCTGCTGATAAAGATGCTGCTCCGCCCCCTGAAGAATGCCTTCAGCTTCTTAGCAGAGCCACACAAGTGTTCCGAGAGGAATATATACTGAAACAAGATCTGGCAAAAGAGGAAATTCAGCAAAGGTAAGACAAACCCCTCAGTAAATACGTGCTGTACGTCTCTGTGAAACAACATCAGTAAGGAGCACTAAACCTCCTCTGCTGGACTAATCCTTTTAAATGAGTAAAATGTAGTCATGTAAGACTAATGGAATACCAGAAGGGAAGATTGAGTTACCAGGGAAGGCAGGAGTGAGTGTAATACTTGATCTCTGTAGTGGCTCACAGGGGAAAGGGAAAAAAGTAAACACACATACAGAGAATACTTCTCTCTTGCTGTTGTCAGTCTGTGCGTGCGGGTGGCAGGAAAGCCTTTGACCTCAGCAATAATCCTGACAAAGCTGCTGAAAGGAAAATTGCATTAAATAAGTGTCTGCTTCTTCAAATTAGAGTTCTTAATAACATAAAGTTAGGACAAAGTGGAAGAGTTTGTTCTCACCACTGCCCATTTTTCAGTGTCTTTAGTTCTTCATACTCCGAGGAGCATTAATCATGTCTGTCATTTTCTGTGTGGCCTAAATCTTGATTCAACTGGATTGCTGTTGTGGGCAGTTTGATTTTATATATGTATTTATTTTAAGAGTGAAGCTGCTGTGGGGACAGAAAAAGAAACAATTGGAAGATCTTAATTACTGTCGAGAGGAAAGGTGAGTATGATCTGTCTGCTTTTAATCAAGTTAGACCTCGGGAATGATGGACCTTTGTGCAAAAGGTACTTTATGCAGGGTCCTGTGTGAAACAAATGAGAAGCGAATGCATTTCCATCTGTAATTAAGCATGTAGGTTCGCTCCCTGCTCCAGCTCGCTTTTGCAGGCTCCTTGTCCTCGCTCCCCATACAGACTTGCCTTGCGTGAAAATTTAAAGTAAATAAACATTTCTCACTTGCATAAAGGAAAAGTTTGCGGGAAATGGCTGAGCGCTTGGCTGACAAGTATGAGGAAGCCAAAGAGAAGCAAGAAGATATTATGAACAGGTGAGTGCAAATGACACTGTTTCATCCCAGATCACTTGCTGTTACATAGAAGTTTGCAAGTGTGGTAGCACAGAGTGGGCAGAAAGCGCCACCCTGGTTTTTTAGAAGACTGGGCTTCTGAAATTCTCTTCGTTGGAGCTCCGTGGTGAGTTTTCAGTACGACTTCAGGTCCAGACTGAGTCAGCTTGCCGTTTAGAAATGCCACGTGAGACTAACTGAACGAGGAAAGTCCTGAGCCCTGGAGGCTTAGGAGGAGTGAAGGAAATGCAAGACTGCTGCTGTCTTGGTAAATTAATTCAGCAACATTTCTTGCTTTGTACACAAAGGATGAAGAAAGTGCTTCGGAGTTTCCACTCTCAGCTTCCTGTTCTGTCAGACAGTGAAAAAGATATGAAGAAAGAACTGCAGACAGTACATGACCAGCTGCAGCACCTGAGCAATGCTATCAGACAGGTGAGATAACGATTGTCCAACACCTCCCTCGCACCTAATGACAGTGCTGATAGAGTACAGTCCCTCCACTAGAGCAACTTTGTACTTCTGATAAACACACTAAAATATAGACAGTGTAAACCCTAAGAAAGTCTACACACCTTCCTCCGTCTTAGCGCTAGCTTTCTTGTCTCTTTGTGGGAAGAAGTGTCCAAAAGGAAGCAGATTTTAACCCAAAAAGAATTGGAAAGTATGACACACCAGTTTGTAACTCTAAGAAGCTTTCACTTTGGCAGGCAGTACCAATGCTGACTGGGGTCTTCTTTTTGTACGTGGCTTCCAGGTTAAAATGAAAAAGGAATACCAGCAGAAGAAGATGGAAAAGGGTACCAGCCCCCGAAAACCCAGCATCACCCTCAGTGCCTACCAGAGCAAGTGCATCCAAACCGTCCTGAAAGAAGAGTAAGTTAAAGCTGTAGAATTCAAGCCCTGGCACTAACATAAGCCATTCTATCCCTGTTTCTAGGGTTTAATTTAACTGCTGTGCTGCATGTGGGGGCTGACTGATGCACCAGCTGGAGCTGGTTTAAGCATAAAGCGTGCCAGCTCATCACAGCAGCACTGTCCATCTTATGCTACTATTAAAGTAGATTTAGTCCGAGCCTGCCTTTTGCCCAAGAACCTTTTGGCAGTCTGTATCCAGCCTGTGATTAACAAAATGACTTGCAACAGCACTCCCATTCTCTGTTCTACCCTATGAAGTATTTCCTTCCTGATTAGTCTCGAGCAAAAATGACTTGCAGCCTTTTGACTTGGGTTTCTTTTTCTTGAAGGGGAGAACACATACGGGAAATGGTAAAACAGATCAATGACATCAGAAGCCATGTGAACTTCTAACATGTCCATGATGAGGAACCTACACCATGAGGGTGGACGAGCTTTAAATTTTCCCTGGTATTTCCCCTTGTATATTTAACATTTGTATGTTGAACAATATGCCTTTTACTTATTATTTTGTAAAGAGGGACTGTGAAATAAAATACTTTTGATAAGACTCCTTACATGCTGTGGTTTTTGCTTTTCTCCTGGGAAGGAGACTGTGCAGCCAGTATTTTATATCATCAACCATGTTACAGTGTCATACTTACAGCTAGCTCGGGAGTGTGGGAATTGCTACTTCCTTCAGGAAGCTGCCTGGGGTTACTCTGGGAGACATCTCCTACCCATGGTCCACGGCACAGTTACTGCAGGGGAGGCCTGTGGCAGAAGGCAAGAGTAGAAAGACCAGAGAAGCGCACACACTTCAGCAGCTTTTTTTTTTTAATTTGGAACACTTTCTTCATAAAGGACACACCTTCGATACAGTTAACAAATGGTTACACTTGAATCCTGTAGACAGCAGAATTCTACACCCACAATTGCACAGGACACCAATGGCTTGGTTCACTGGAATGCAGTATTAACTTCCAAACGCTCAGTTTGCCTTTTTCAGAAGATGGCTCTGGAGTCCGTCTTGACGTTCAAAGGCCAATTATTTATCTGCTGTAGACAAACCTCAGTGGACAATAAGTAATGGTTGTCCCCTCCCCCCACCCCTTAGAAAAGGTGACCTGGTCAAGTGCCATTTTGAAAAGTAGTACTGCACTGCTACAAAAGTGGCACAGTAAGAGGTGCCAAAGTAAAGCTGTAAGGGAAGGAGGGCTGTTTGTTAGTACCTGGTAGGTAACAAGGTTACCAGACATGCTGCAAGAACACTTTTTTTTTGTACAGATTAAGACTATACAAGTATAGGAATGCATACAAAACTCGATCTCGTCCCTTTTACAGCCTACATGAACAGAATCGTTTTCTGAGCCACGCACCCTGTGTATCGTAGCTGACCTGCCAGGATAGAAGTAGTGCCCATTAAGAATCTCTTACTAAGCGAGGAGAACCTACTACCCTACTCAAATCAAGCTCCAGAACACCAAGAACTGGAGGGAAGAGCATTTGTTTTATAACCGATACCACCAGAATCCATCCCGTGAGTACCTACACCAAGAGCTTTCACTACACTTACTTACTTAATTTACAGTCTTTTAAATTTGCTCTGCAAAATTGGCACGCACTTTTTTTTTTTTTTTAAAGGCCCCTTTAATTTTCTGAAGTTCAGCAGAAGCTTGAGGTCCTGCTTCAAAAGCTGTGCTTGCCTTCCCCAGGAGGGCCAGCCCCTCTGAGTTAGCAGGACAGCTCTGTGTAGTGAGCACATCTCCCACCACTTCTGTGAACAGCCAGGTTTCTAATTCAAAAATAATAAATTTGCACTGCTTGGTGAAAAAGGTCACTCGTGTTCCAACTCTAAAAATGGAATAAGGTGGTAAAAAGGAAAACAACCATGCAGTAATCATACACCCTTCCTTCACTGGAAGTTCCTTCACTGACTCACCCGGTGCCTGGTTGAAAAGCAAGGAAGCCCGTAGTTGGCACCAGCCCTTCCTGGTGAGGTCTCATCTCACTCCCTTGTGCCTTACCACGTATGTCTCCAGCCTCCTCTGACTACACCAACATGCCATCGCTGTCCACTGAGAAAAATACACAAGCATGCATACAAACACGCACACACACACACGCAAAACTTGATTCAGCAACTGTTGTATTTGTTACTGTGTCTGTGAAAGATCACAAACTGATTGCCCACTCCCCTCTCTTCCCCTACGGCCTGCAGAGAGCCATCATCTGCAGTACCACACCTATAGAAAGCCATGTCAACAATTTGCAAAAATACACTAAGGAAAAGCCACACCAGCCTTGTACTACTCGAAACAATCTAAAATGGTCAGCTATGGCCGCGGTTGTTTAGAGCAGACAGGAGGGTAGGGCTGCTGAGAAGAGGCACTGCCACGTGAGCCAGAAAGGGATGGTGGAAGGCCATTAGCAGCCGCTTGCCTTGCTCTCTTGTGCTAGGAGGACAGTCCAGAAACTCAACCAAAAATTCTTTTTCTGCTTAGGTCTTCAGTTGCATTTCCTCAAGTGTTCAGCTCGCTGAAGAGATGTATAGGATTTGTTGTAGTTTTGCCATGCAAGAACAGGCTTCCTTAAAACACTGCTGCACAGGTTAAGAATCAGTAACCAGTTAAGAGTTAGTTTTTGGGAAGGAAGGGAATGTAGGGAAAAAGCTTTTCATTCTGCAGCTCCTAATAAAGGCCTATTTTATTTTTTTTCTCCAAAGTTTATTCAACAGAATAGGACCCTAACCACTGGAAAACTGAATGCAAGGCATCTGGTATTGGATTTATGCATCAGGAGGCCGCTGCTGCCACCTCACAGTTCAGCAAAGTGAGAAAGGTTAAAAACCCTAAAATCTGGTAATAGCCAATTAATAAGAACCTAACTCACATTTCAGTTTCACTTTGAAGTGAAATTGTCATCTTAAGAAGATGACAACTCTGCCAACTATTAGTCTAGTCATTACTAAGGTAGGAAAAACGGCTTTTGGGTGTCAGGATTATGAAAGGAATTAATTGCTAGGGTGAATAAAATGCTTTAATTCTTGCAATGAGTGACAAGGAATTGAGCTTGTATGCTTCTTTTTGGCTGTTTTTAAGGCATTCCTCTTCAAAACCACCTGTTCTAATTTTATGTTAGTAGCAGGACATACACTGCTAAAAATAGGATTTAAGCACTTAAAATAGAGTCATGTGCATTACAGTTCAGCACATTTTCCATCACTTCTGGTCTTCATCACCTTCAGATCTATGGCCATGTAAAGAAAAAACAATAAGCAGTGGCGGAAAGTCTAAGTTACAAATTTCAGACAGTAATGATCTGCCCCTTCAGCCTCCTTTCTTTTAATTGAGTTGTAAGTAGGGGCCAGTTCAAGAACTCAATTTGCACCACCAGTATTATCAACACCTGCAACCGTACAAGAAAGCATTGCTATCCCCCTGTGTGCATGAAACTCCAACAAAAGGAGAAAAAGGAGGAGGAACGGTCATGTTACCATCATACATTTATAGAAAAAGAAACCCAAACCTAGCACCGGATTGATCACAAGAATTTCCTGCCTCTGCTGTCATGTGACATAGTGTAATTTAAATGTATGGTTATAGAAATATGGGACAGTGTAGGAGTCAGCTCTGAGCAATACCATGATACCATACTTCAAAGTAAGAGATGCACTGTACCTTTCAAACTTGAACCATCAGAGTAATGCAGCTCCTTCGGATTTGTGCTCTGTGATTGAGAGTGCAATGGCTGTTTTGCATACTGTTACCCTGACCCAGCAGAGGTGGGTCAAGCTGACTGCTTCGTTCAGCACCTTACCGTGACACTTCCCAGTGAAAGCCAGCGACTTTACATCTGGTGTCACCCACCGGAGCACAGCAGACCTGCACAAACCCCATGCCAATGCTCAGACAATGCATAGGATTTTTACTAGCTTTTGTTTGTTTACATGGAGAAGGGATTACAGGTACTGCTCATCTCTAAAGCTGAGCAAGAAGCAGTTGTAGTTCCATATTATAAATTACATTTGTGAAAAGAGATTACAAAACAGTGCATTTCTTGTGCTTTTCTTTAAGTATCAGAATTCAATGGAAAAATTTCAAGAAGCTAAATTCTCAGTACGGGTTTTTTTTGGATTAGCATTTATCTGTTCAGGAGACACACAGCTCTCATGTCCACCACATTTCAGCAGCATTCAGATTCTTCAACACAAAGTCAATGGTTTAAAAAAAAAAAGTACTGAGTTATGAAATAAGATCAATATCCAGTGTCCTGCTAATAAAGTCATATTTTAATATAAAATATTCATACAGCATACTCTACACCTCATTCTCTCTGCTAGCTGAATACTGTTACTGACTAGTCAAACAGAAAAACTTCAACCACTTTGCTCTTCAATGTTTTGGAGGGACAATATGGTTTCCAGCAGCTACTTTGATCACAGTAGTGGGGGGGGGAGGGGGGGAAGAAAGAGGGAAAGACAGGGGGTAAATGTTCCAAAACTCTATATTAGGTTACGAAGTCGGCTGAAAGAGGGGAAGTTTTTCAGAATGTAAGGACTGATCCCGCTCAGTGGAACACGAAACACCACACTCATTAGTGTTTCCATTAGAAAGTTCTCCTTCCTACACTGCAGCTCACCCTTGTGCTCTCTTCCTGCCCAGTACGAAACCTTTTTCCCCTCTAGAAACAAAACTTAGTCATTGCTCCCCTCTGTTGTCTTCTGCTCTTTCGGTTAGAGTTAAATAATAATTAATGTTGCTATAAAGATGAGTTAAAAACCCCAAATGCAGCCTTGGAGCCCGCTCATCAGGGTGTCATGTTTCAGGAAGCTGATTAATGTCCGTCAGTTTTGTGTCATTCAGGATTGCACGGATTCTCTCCAGGGAATCTGCCTGCCGGATCCGCTCCAGCTGCACCTACAGAAAACCAACAGATGCAATGAGCTAGTAAAACGTGCCGAGGCAAGACCATAGACCCATAACCAGAACTGAGTCAACAGGCCATGTTAGCAACCCCTAGTACCTGTGCAAGCAGAAGAGACACCAAATTATCATTGGCTGAAAAATGCAAGGCCTAAAGGAGCACAAGCTTAATTTAGAACCAAATGGGGGGAAGGAAGACACAAAGCAGTTGTGTTTTTACACTAAAAAGCCACTTTCTGGGGGGCTCAAGCAAGCTTTCATCATCACTCTACGTTTTGCCTAATAACCGGTCACTGACACCATACCGGCCAGGCAAACTGGAGATGTGCAAAGCAAAGTAAACTTTCACAGAAAGAATGTAAAGCAAGTACAGACCTGCGTAACATACGGCTTCAGGCCTCTCAACATCAAAGCTAAAATGCTCTTGGAGGAAACGTCCCATTGCCAAGCTGACTCCTGGTACTCACTTTTCTGATAATCTATCTTAAGCTATTTCTTACGTGCTGAAGAAGTGCCCAGCAGAACTGTGTTGAAATGAATGCAAAAAGATTTTTTTTTTTTTTTTTTTTTACATTCAAACTTTCACATTCTTTGTATTAGGATCTGGGCTTTCAGGTGTAAATTCCCAACTAGTGGTTAATTGATTTTTAGCCCTTCCTCTGCATTGCTGATACCTAACTTGGCCAATGGACACCTCACACAAGTCATACTCACCCAGGCTCTCCACTGACACAGTCAGGGAAGGAAATAACCCTGCCTGCCTATCAAGAAACCAAAATCCTCATTTGATGTTAATCTCTCATGATACGCAGCAGATCTTGTGCTATGCACGGTAGAGATGGCACAAACCACTGTTTAAACTGAAAGCAATAGCTGCTGAGAAACATCTTCAATGTTTCTGCACTAAAGAACTCCATAAACCAATGCATGTAGTACTTAAAAAAAAAAAAAAAAAAAAGAGGATGATGACAAGCAACTTCTCTAGCCAGGACAATTCAATAGTCTCCTTTGTCCTATACCTAATTCCTCCAGAAACAGCCAGAACAAAAGAAAAAAAAAAAAAAAAACAAACAAGAGGACAGTTCCCTATTGCCCATCCAGCAAAACTTTGTCTAGTAAACAATATCCTATATTCCTGTTTTAGTTTTCCAAATAAACCTGAGCACTTGACTCAAAAAATCTGTACTTTTAATTCTGCTGAATTTCACCAAGCAGACTGGCCAAGAACTCAAAGGAGACAGTGCTCAAATTCATTACCTATTTGTGAGCAAGATTTCTAGTAAGCTGAAATGTGAGGGGGGCGCAAATTCTAAAAATCACAGACACTGAAAGTGAGATCGATCTAGCCTGGCTCCCTGAGGAGACAGTTAGTCACCCTGCAAACACAAAAACTGCAGGTCCCTTCGCATTCTCTACAGTTAACAGAGAGATCAGCCTGACAAACTGGAATTAGCCTCGATGAACACCCCTGCCAAAACTCCTTCCTTCAGCCACCTCTCAGTAACTCATCACCAGCCACAGGTTCCACTGTTTGGAGGAAATGCAAGGATAGCAACAGTGACAATAGCAAGGATAAGGCTTTTAGACAGTATAAATAGAAAGCAGTAAATATAACATGAAGAACCATTTCATATATTCAGATCAAACAGTGCAAGTTCCTTACTTTGTCCTCAAATATTTGCACCCTAATGATTTGCTATGAAAAGTAACACACTGGAAAAACATCAGGAGATGGACAATGAAATGCTAGGGTCTAAAGGTATCATCGTTTATGGCCCTCTGCAGTTCCTTTTAGTATAATAATCGTGCATCTTTGCTGCTGAGAATTGGGTGGAATCAAGTAATCAGAATAAAATCCCCAATAGGCTTTAATACTAGTATTATACTAGGAATACTTGATCAGTTTATGTTACTAACAACTTTTAAAATAGTTCATAAACACCAACATAGGAAAATTTACAACAGCTACTTCTTATTTTACACAGCTCTGGAGAAGTAAAGAACCAAAGTAGCACCTTACAAATTGATTGCACTTCCCTTACCTGAAGCGTCTGAGAAAGCTTTACAAAATCTCTCTGCACTTGCTCACTGACATCTAATTCAGTCTGCAACCGCTGAGCTTTATTCTTCTCTTCAAACACCAGCTGTTCAAGGGTTGCCTGAAGAGAAGGAGATTCTTTATGCTATGCTTAAACTGAATAAAAAAGGAGAAGCTTGTATAAACTGATTAAAGCATGATACTAGAGCAAAGAGGCATGGTTATTCTCAGAATCCTGGCAAGAAATTAAACCACCCACTCTTTCTATACCTCCATTTTCCTAACTGCAAAATCAGGGGCTAATACCCATTAGACAAACATTCTTAGATTGGTTAAAGCATGAAAAAGCCCCATGTCTTTTAAAAGCACTATGTCCAAGGATCTCAAAATAAAAAACCAGATTTCTGAGTTTTAATGGAACATGTCCACAGATGAAAGGCAGTAATCTGCTGGTGAAAACAGAACTATCTTGCTGTCTCAAGTTTTAGTCAAAAAAGTCTTTGGTGGAGGGGGAAAAAAAAAACAAAGAAAAAAACCCAACAACAAACGAGAGAAAGAGAGAAAAATCAGATCACAATTAATTCACCTGACTGCCAAAGTAGGGCTCCTTCCTACAGCAACAACAAAACATTTATTCAAAAGTATTAAAGCATTCAAACCAAGGTTTGGTTAGTCAGGAAGCTTTCTATATGCAGAAATGTTACTGAAGCCTAACTTTGGATCCAAAAGAGATATTCAAGTTAGCAGCATTTCAGATCCACTGCTTTACAAATCCAAGTGCAAAGTGATTGGGATGAGGATTTAAACCACATCCAATGGACACTATTTCGCTGCCAGAATCTTACCAACATTCAAAAGCTTCCCTCTCCATTCTTATGTAGTGATACATTCTCTGACCACAGTTTGATCATCATAAAAGACGTATATATACTTCATATCCAGACATCATAGCTACCTTTGCTGCCGTCTCCTTCTTCAACTGTTCTTCTAGAGTGTTTTTTGTTTCCTGCAGACTCTCCAGCTGCTGCAGGTTTTCCTGCGAAGAACTTTCCAACTATATTATAATAATAATAAAAAGAAGTATTAACTAAACTCCTAACATTTCAATTACTCACAGTCCCTCCATACAGGAAGTATAGCCTAAGTGTCTTTCCCAGGACTCAGAAATGCTCCTCAATAATCTCTCCTAGGGACACAGAAAACACCTAAATAACACCTCTTTCTCTCCATTTATTTCCTTCTGGAGCTGGAGAGAAATGGTCAAACCTGACATTTAGGTTATTACTAGGTAGCCTAATATTAGTTAGGAATTAGTTAACCCAATATTTAGGTTACAGATTAATAAACAGACAAAACACCTTCTAAAGGAACCGAACTATAAACATGTCACAGTCCTACACTGGCATCAATACAGCTATTCTGTCCTTCAAAGTTCCAGGCGTGACTTTGTGTTTCCTTTGAAATGGTCACAGAAGCCACACAGGTGCAGTTCCAACACGGGTGCATCTACATTCTTAGTTGATACCAAGAGCTGCAATAGACAGAGTGTCCAGTACAGTGTCAGTGCCTTCAGTAAGAAAATTCATGTAAAGGCACAGGCTGGTTTTCCTTCTTACGGAAAGGAAAGGTTATCTATGCAAATAAGCCAGCCCTCAACCATCCCACAAGCAGGCTGAGATGAAGGAACAATAATGTTAGGTGTTTCAGAATTCTTTCCCTAGTTCAGCTCTCTTTCCCTCCCAATACTGGGAATACTAAACATCATACAAAAATATATTTAGAGTGTTACTGACATCTCAAAGACAGATGGCAAAAAAGTTCATTTTCTCTGATAAGAAGATGACACCAACACTGTGCCACCGATAGAACTAGCAGAAAAAAGAATCCTATTTTCTTTGTTTAAAAATAAAAACCCCACAGCAAAAGGGCTCCTTACCTGTTCCTTTTCCACTTTTATTCTTTCCAGTTCAGCTTTTAAACTGGAAATGGAAGCTGGAAAACAAGAATGTTACAGTTTAAATGCAAGAAAAGCACAGGAAACTGGACAGACCCTGTTTACTGCTGTTAATATTTAAAGGAGAATTAAGCACATGCGACATCAAAGGTACCTCAAAAGGTAAACAAATAATTGTACTTTTGTTTTCAGCTGCACAGCTTTGGTGTATCTGCTATCAAAAATGGACAGTTTTAAAAAAATTCAGGTAAGTCTACTTATCAAAAAATCAAGTCTTAATTTATCTTCATAATTTCCAATATTCCTATTTTGAGACTGTTTTACCCTGCTCACCTATTTCCTCTTTGCAATTTTCTATTTCCAGCTGTAGAGTTTCTTCTATATTTTCTTTCAAATATTGTTCAGCTTGAATCTGTTCTTTTAAGAATAAAATCTCTGCCTTAAGTTTCTCCTCAAGGTGATCTGCTGCTGTCCGCACACTAATTATGTCTTCACGGTATTTTAAAATCAGCTCACGGAGCTCCTGAATCAATGATTAACAAATATTTGTATTATGATCTTCAGATGCACACAGTACTGTATTCATCATCGTACAAGCCAAAGACAAAGTTATACTACCCCGAGGTTTGTCCCACCATACCAGATCTTGCATCCAGCAACGTATTAAAACAAAAATCACAAACAGTTTGCTTGGCCATAGAAAATGAAGAATGTGTAAAGATCCCTGTCTCCACAGACTTACTACCCTCTCCCCCTGCCCTTCACCCCCCACAATCTTTTAAGCTTTACATGCTTGAGCATAAGGGAGTGGCCATGAAAAGGCTTATCATTATTCAAGGCTCAGGATTATTACTGGTCTTAATGCCTGGACAGAAATTGAAGTGACTGACTTAGCTCAATTTATTGAATCAATACTTATGTTGGAGCCATGGTGACTGAACACTTGTGTGCCCATTTGCAAAATACAACTTAAACTTGCTGAACTGGGACAGGCCCACACTCTACTGACAACAGAGCAGCTGTCAGGCAATAGTTAACTCATTCTATTATTATTTATCCATATCCTGAAGCATGCTCATGGCACAGTGGGATCAGACTGCTAATTTTGTACATCACAGACTTACAGGGTTAAAATCCAGATTATTGTTCATTGTGCTATTTGAGTCAGTTTTTTGGTAAAGAAGATTCTTCCAGCGAGATCTAGTCACATGCATTATTTGTGTTTATGATTTAAAATTGTTCTACCTCTGCTGCTTCCGGTAGAATGAAATCTTCGGCTTGTTGTAAAGACACATGCAAGCTATGTTTTCCTTGAAGACTTTCATTATCTTTTTGCAGTCTCACCAACTCTTCTGAAACCTGCTCCCTTGACTGTGTCAGGACAGCCTCCAATGTAAAGAAAAGCATAAATTCTCACTTAGAGTCATGCTCAGATCCCTTCATGTCCCATTTACTATCATCTCTTTAAGTCTGGTGAATTGATATTCTTTGTAAAGAAGGGAAACAAAATGTTTGTGTCCATCAGCATGATCAGTCCTCTGCTGTCTGGCCTATGCACCAGAAATAAAGGCAAGATCAGTCTTAACTGTACAGGCAGACAGGAGGAAGCAAGTGATAAATGCAGCATTGTTAAGTCTCCCAGTTTTCTTCTGTATTTATCCATTAGCTCATGGCAGGGGAGGCGGGGAGAGAGAGATCACATGTGGTTTTGGGAACTGGCAGTGACGTTTATTAAAATCACCTAACAACCTAGCTGTAAGACCAGGTTATTCAAAAACCTTAAACATTCATCCTGAAACTTTCAATGGCAAGTGTCTGCCTCCCACTGTCTTTTTAAGGAAAACATCAAAACAGCCGATCCGATGCAAAGAAAAAGGATTAAGAAAACATAGTTTTGCTTGCATTACAAAAGAAAAAAATCCAGTGAACTTTTCTGAAAGGAATGATTGCTTCGGTATAGGGAAACAGGGACTTGAACTCTGACAGGGGCTGCCCTTTGTATTATAGGTGGACAGCATGAAAAGCTTATTCAGATCCATACATTTTCTGAATCTCCTGCATCTCCATTAGGCGTGCTCTCATGCAGAACATCAAACAGAACATTTCTGCAAGCGGTGTCCTGATGTCCCACAGACAACCCTGGGCCCTAGATATGCAATACAATTCATGAGAATGAATGCTCTTAGTCCCCACAATGCTGTGCAAGGGAGGAAAAGAGAAGACACTTGATTCTAATATAGAAGGGAATGAATTGCTCTAAGGAAGTTAGACTTTGTTCTGCCCTAGAAAATGAGGTCCTATTCCTGTTCTCTGGCTTAATTCCTACAAGATGCTCAAAATAGTTTCAAAAAAAAGTAAGTTCTCATACATATATATCTCTTCCAGGGTGTTGGGGCTGGTATTTTAAGTCTGACCTGTAAAAACATTGAGCATTCATCTCTAAAACTAAAGAAAATATTCACTAGTTACGGTACTCATAATGAATCCTAAAAAATTGTCTTGAGAAAGTCTATTTTGTCTTCAGATCTGAGGTGAAATAAGATCCTAAATGGGCATGGAATATGCATAATAAAAAAGGGGGAGAAGTAGTTGACTAGTGATCTCCGTATTAATCAATATGCATACACACAAGAAGTATGACAGACTGACCCTACAAACTGTTACAGGTCCAGCACTTCCTATGAGAGATGACTTGATCAGTAACTTTACATGTAAAGATGCACATCTCTCTCTAGCCAAGCTCTGCTGAGCAGCAAGACAAAGTCTTTTACAAACACACTGAGCTCCAAAAGGTTAGACAAACAGTGCTGTTCAAGTGATCTCTGGGTTTAAGCTGTCTTACCATTTGCTCCTGGACGCTTCTCTTTGCTTGCAAAAATGCCTGCTGCAGTTCGCTGAGGAAGTTCTCCGACTTTTGACATTTAGCCATAAGCAAAGAGATCTTAAAAAAAGAAAACCCGCACACGCAAAGATATAAAGCATGAAACAGGTTTTGAAGAAGAAATAATCATTGAAGTTCTCCGTTATCATTACTAACATATACTTTGAAATTTCAAACTAACCTACTAAAGTTTATTTTGTTAATTCCTTAATCAGTAAAGCAGTAACACAGCTCAAAAGTCAGTAAGAAGAGATGTTGTGCTTCTAGACAGTAGTATACTTACATTCTATTTACCAAACTCTGAACAACAAATAAACAGTTTATTCTAATCAAACTTGAATGTAAGCCAGTTCAGAGACACTGAAGGGAAACTGCAGAGCTACTACTTAAGTTTTCAGCATTTTTTTTAAGGTAAAGTAATTTTTTGTACCCCTCCCTGAAAGCACAGATCTTCAAAAACTTTACAATTAAATTATTCTACAACAACACATGCTTAAGAGTAAAATTAAGCATTACTTAATTAAGAGCATCCTGGTACAGCCAAAAGAAAGAATGTATAAACATATTCCTGTCATCTAAGATAGACTTTGTCTAATGACTACTGTTTCTTTAATAAGAAAAAAAAATACTAGGTGGGATGGAAGAAAGTCAGTCTTCCAGGCCAAGGGAGTCAAATTCAATGTCTTGTACACAGCATTTACCTAATATTGTAATCTTTAATAGGCCAAAGATGATGACTTTTTTTTTTTTTTAAAGCTATGATTACCACACATCCTATTTGGCTCTGTTGTTCCAGGAGAGTTATGTGCACGTCTCAGACTGAAAAATCTTTTCAGCAGGCTATTATTTTAAAGAAGTCTAGTGTGTATTTTGGACCAGCTATTGTTACTGCCTGCTTAGATACTCATTAACTGCATGTCTTCACCACAAGTCCGTTAACTGGGTGTCAAGTATTGATGAGAGCAAGTGGTATGAACAGTACCACTTTTCTACTACCAAGGACAGCGATCAAGAACACAGGGCTACTTTTGCATGTTTGGGTGATTTCATACACAGGTCACTTCAAAACTCAAACACTACTCAAATTCCAGTTATCACCTCTGTAATGGATTTCAAGATTAGAGATGAAACTTTAGGGCCAAAACTTGATAACATGGTATTGGAGACATGTCAGACTTATCTAGGAACTGTGGCAGGCTCAGGTGGAGCATAACTAACCCTAGAAATTCTTGTTACATACTTTTGAATAATATTGCATGATTCTACCATCTGGATTACAAAATGCTTGTACCTGGTTAGATGAGTCCTCAGCACTTTGTTTCATGTAATCCTCCAGTTCCTGTTTATCTTTCATTGTCTTTTCCAGCTGGTCATTAGCCTGTCTCAGCATCACCTGCAGCTTTTTCACCTGTGTTGTTACAACAAAGTAATTTCATTTTCCATTCTTTGGGGGAGTATTTACTTACTGAACACAAATATAACCCACCCCTTCCGCCCCAAACCACAAAACAAATCCCTCAAAACGCTATGCAACCCAGACATTCCTTTGCTGTTCTTCTGAAACACCCTGCATCACAGATTACCTATAGGGAAACACTGGACATCAAACTGCACTGGACCACCACCATATAATGAACTCAATCACTTATTTCAAGGCAGAATGTGACTCGTGCCTTCCGTACCCATCTGAAAATTCTTCTTCAGTATATGGCAGGAAACAAACATCCTCCAATACTTTAGTCATTTTATGCTGCTAGGAGGAGGTCCTCTAATTTTCACTTTGCTGTTAACAATTCTGGCAGTATCAAAGATAATAGAATTCAATGCATGAAAAGCATTTTAGAATATAAATTATGAAAGATGCTGACTTCAGCATGAGCACAACACTTTTTATAGAACAGTGCCTTTACTGCATGGTCTTATAGCATCGGATAAAGTGGTTCTCCAAGGTGAATCCTTAATAGGTACACGTGGTGCTCATGACCACACAAGAGTAACAAATCAGGTTATGTCAATAAAATGTCAAAAGTTGTCCAGATTTTAAGTATGCTGACATTGTTCAATTAAAACCAATGAATAAAACAGCAGATGGTTCACTGTTGCAACCTTAGCAGTACTAACAACTGCAAAAGTCTTGCTAAAGTTTGAAGAGAAATCCCACCTGGTCTCTGGTCTCAGCCTCCTGAATCTGGATACCTTGCAACTGCTTCTCGTAATTTGAGCACATATCACAGCGTCTACCCAGCTTGTTCCCTGCATTCTGCACCTGGAGAACACAGAGTTATCACCTGCCATAAAATTCTTCAAGGAATGCAGGAGTGCTACATACTCTAAGGTCTGTAGTGTGATCACAAAATACCACAGATAAAAGACAGTGGCAGAATCATGTAATAGCAAAGATTAAGTTGCTCTAAAAGTAAAGGATAATGTAAATCAGCTACAGGATATCAGCTTTTCCTGGCAAAAGACCCACTATCAGCACAAAAGCAATATGCCATGACATGCAAGAGTTCATCAAGTCATTCAGCATGTCCTTTTGAAATATATTACTTAATTACCTGTATATAAACAGACATCTCAGAGAAAAGGTTTCAACAGACCATAGCATTTTTTCATGCAATTATTTTGTATTGTAAATCAGATTATAAACACAATACTACGGTGTGTGGGGTTTTTGTTTTGGGGTTTTTTTGTTTTTTCTCTGTTTGTTGTGTTTTTGGTTTTTTTTTTTTTTTAAATCAACACAAAGCAATTAAAAAGCAAGTCAGTTCATCAGGTCAGGACTTCCTTAAATCTTTTTTCTCCTGTAACTCAGCTCTGAATACTTTTCAATGGCATGTACTAATTTTGTTTTACAACAGTCATCAAGCTTCATTTACTTTTTAATACCCTCCTCCAGTATTGCTCAGCATTGTTGTTCAGACTGAAAAAAAAAAAAAAGCATTGGGGTGTGCAGCAGGGAAACAAAGAGTAAACCAGCTGCCGTTTTGAAATTTTAATGGCTTTGGCCAAGGGGACAAATGGAAGTTTTATCAAAGCTGCAAGTCAGGTTTGAGCTGAAAATCTGTATTCGCTGCTCCATCTCCCACCCACACAGAGTGGCATTCACATACCCTGCCTTTACTCTTGCCTCCAGAAAAACGTGGGAAGCAGTGCATTTCTTTTCCGAATTCGAAGAAAGGGTTGGAGTAAAATGTCATCCAAATGTCAACAGGGTAAGGAAATACTCAAGAGTAGAGGATTTAACTCAGATCTGAGATCACGACACCGTAATTTCTCCAGATACTATAAATTAGTAGCAACACGAAAAATAGCAACTTTACAATAGGTTTGGAGAGACCTCTTAAGTAATGATTTGCAAATAAGTTCAATTCCAACAAATCGAGGAAAGAAAACAACACTAGTTCATTTCATCTGTCCTTTGCCTGGCCTCTTCTCTTTCACTGCATTCTTACATTCCTTTTTTTTAAGCCCCATCTTGTGTTCCTTTTCACCCATTATGGATTGTTATATCTCTCCCCCCCCGCTTTTCTTCCCCCTAATCTTGCTCCTTGGTCTCTCTTCTTCTGAAAGAGCAACCACAGGAGCCCCACAATACTCCTCTTTTCAGCAATAAGACAAATGCAAGCTTTGAAATGGCATCATATAAAGCTGCTGAAAAACTGACAGGCGGAACACCCAGAAGCAACAATTTCCTTGATCACCCATACTGAAACTGGCACAGCGTTAAGTCTAATCTGCTGCTTGTTGCTCTCAGAAATTGGTTTCTGATGATGCAAGTCCCCAACAATTTTCTGAAGTTTCCTTTGTGGTAGCTTTGTGTTTTATGCATCTCTTGGCTGCTCATTTCTAAATTGCACTCCATACACAATCCTCAGTAAAATTCCTTGGCATACAAAACCAGCACTGTTAGCTCTGCTTCTTTTGTTAATCTTTGCACTTCCCCAGTCACCCCCAGTTGCACTATAATGTCCTTTCCTCAGCTTCCCATTTTCTCCTTTTGAGTTCTCCCATCATTTTTCACCCTCTCACATATTTGTGAGATCAACAGCTACCTCTGCCAGACCCTCCCCTAAGTGCAAAAGTATCCTGTATTTAGTAAAGCTGACTTGCCCACAAACAGAGTCAGCCAATACGGTTTACATCAGATGTGCTTTACCCACAGAAGTATTCCAAAAGAGAAAAAGTAAATAGCTACATATGGTGCTACATACTTCCTTTCACACCTGACTCCATGTAAAGCAAATTAGGAAGAGCTTTCACCTAGCAGAGAGCCCATAACATGCAGGCAGCCTGTCACACAGGCAGCGGTCACAGCACATGCACACAGTGGGTACTCACCTCCTTCTGCAGTAGGTTCCACTCCGTCTCGCTAACCAAGCGGTAACCGCTAGGAGATACATAAGCACTTTCTACCCCTTGTGTAACACTGGAAAGAAGCGAAGCAGTCTCTTCTTGCTCTGGTGTCATTGCTTTGATTGCTTTTTCCTGATCTTTGGTTAACATGAACCCACTTGGCATTTGCAGAGACCCAAGGGAAGCTGTATCAAAGTTCTCAGATACTGAATCTGCTCCAACAAGTGGTCCAAAATCTGACTCATCCAGGTTCCCAGCAGATTTTGCTTTGTTGTTGTATCCTAAAGCTTTGGACTGTAAAGATCCGGATGTCCCCAGACTGTCTGTTGACTGTGCTCTCCGTAGTCCATCTTTAAACATATCATTATCCGATTTATTGAAAGATTCGCCAGAAGAAAGAAGCAAGTCTGCATCCAACGAATGAGCTGAGCCATGGGTGCTATTTACATGCACCTGGAATTGAAAAACAAGGTAGAAAAAATTATATTCTAGAAGCATTGTACAAGAGGAATGCTGGACACTAATTATCAGACATGGTGAAGGCAAGTTTAAATTGGCTTTAGCAAGAACATATAATCACTAAACTTAAGATGGCAGAGAAAAGCATAGAGAACTGAAATGTACCAGCTAGAATTAAAAAAACAAAACAAGCAAGCAAAAAGAGTCTTCTGTTAACAGAGAGCTTTTGTAAGTATCTGTGTTCCTGCCAGACAAGCAAGGACAGAGTCACCTTACATCCTCCAATATTTGAAACAAGGCGCATCTTCCAATAAAGAGATATACTTGCATTATCACTTCTAGAACTATAATCTACACGATAGAAGGCAAATATTCCACTTCCACAAATAAACTCAGAAGCTTTTTGCAAAACAAAAGAATTTACATTAACAAAAAAAATAAATGGAGAATTATATACTTAAAATCTACTCTACACTGAGAAGTGAATATTCTTCTATTTCTCGCTTCTGCTTTAAGTGTCTAACAAAATATTGTAAGAGAAATATTTTCTTTAAAAGATTATTTGTACATAAAATAAAATGAAAAGTGAAAAGGCTGGGCTTAAACAGAAAGGGATCTTGGGGAATGCCAATACCAAAAGCCACACTAACTGTCCTGTGACGTATATAAGGCATGTTAAGTCTCTTGATCTATTTTTATTCATTTGTAGCACTGAAAAGAGAGCAGTAATGCTTTATTTAAAAAGCATATGACTGCTTTCAAAATATCTTCCAATGTATTATGCACTTCTGCTTTGCCACTAGACATATAAAGAAAATAACACTGAAAACAAGCCTCTTGAGAAAAACAGTCATTTCCAAAATAGGTCCAGCAGAGACTAGCAGGCAGCTGGTACTTCCATATAGGTGTTTATAACTTCTAACTGTATATTATGTACTACTGTTTTTATGACTGTTGTAAATGCCTTCTTTTACTCATTTTCAGGCATATTTATATTTACATGTATATATATGAGTTCAAGTTCATAACAAAAAGTCAAGAGAATACAGATTTATATAAAATTGCATCTTCAGACACCAACTGCTCGGTGATACAGTTAACAAATCATTTGTTTGTACCGCAAACTGCTCAATAGAGAAGAGCTCAGAAGTCAAATTATGACAAGTTGCGAGACATGACTGATAACAGGTTTCATTACTACTTGTAAAACACATTCTGTACAGCTAAAAAAGGTCATAAATAGCAACAAAAAACAAATCCATAAAGAAAACCAAAACCACTCTGGATACTATACCCTTACTCAAAATGTAAAATTTTCCATTATGTATAATGGATTAATTAAGGATTAAGGAACTAAAAGTATCCCGGGAACTGAGACTAAAGAAAACATCAGAAGACAAAACTTTTGTTTTCCATCAATAGGTCTCACTTGCATATCTGGATACAGAAGTGTTAATACACAACATAGTATTGCAAATAAAAAAAGCTGTATCCTTTTAAATGTAGCTACATTTAGATGTTATGCTTCTGAACATCTTTCTGCATTCTGAACTGTTACCCATCATTGGTAACAGTAATGGGCAGACTCTAGAAGTTATACTTTTTTCCCTTCAAAAAGGATAAATAAAACAGGCAAAATACCAGCTCACACTGCAAATTATCAAGTCTCTTGAAGCTTACATAAACTTCTATAGCACAAAACTTGGTTTGTTTTTATTAATTTGTCTCTATTTTGACTTACAAAGCTAAAATGGAACCGTCAGACGATTAGATAAACAAAAGCAAAATGCAGTGGAAAAGAATAAGTAACTGCCGATTTTGATATTGTTTCCAAGTTGCAACCTGTGTGCTCATTGGACTTGTTTCTTCACAAGTGAAAAGCTTAGGCAATTTTCAAACACAATTTCAGCTTGTCCCAGTGTATGACTATCTACAACACACAAAAGGCTTGCTAACTAATGACATCCAGCAGCATCATTTTTTCTGGCTGTTATAACGAGTCTACTCATACAGCTCATACAGCTTCCGCAATAACTTAGTGCTGAGCCTCAGCTACTGGCTTGGCTAAAAAAGCTTATTTTTGGTTGCTGAACAGATGTGGCCAAAAACCTCTACTTGCACAGTTGGATGTAGCTTAATACATACAGACACACACATCATGCTATTTTGCACATGCTAAGCAGCTGGCTAACTTCACAATCCGTGATCTCAGACTTGTCTAACCAGGTTAAGTTTAATGCTGAATTCAACAAGTAGGTTAGCAAAGTAGCTACAATACACTTGCTGAATGTTCAGATATAACAGGTTTAATTCTGAAGATTTAGGTTTGTTAGAACGTGGTTATAAATCCCAAGAGAATTTAACAGCAGTTAACATCCATAATGCAAAAAGGTAAATTACAGTTTTTAACAGCACCGCTCAGAGGATTTTAAAGTATTGTCTTCCAATCTTTATTAGAATTTACGTATTCAAGTGCAACTCCAAATATTTTTCATTGCTTATTAAGGACTATAAGCTACAGAAAATGAAGGGCAACAAGTTTGCATTTGTAATCAACACCCTGAGGAATGCACGAGTGCTCAAAGTTGCTTTGAACTATCCAACTGTTTTACCTCTTCATTAGAGAGCTGGGTAAGGGTTTCCTCATGGGCTAGAGAACATGAAGCTTTCGTTTCATCATCTGAATCTTTTTGCTTCTGCTCCTTTCTCTTGCTAAGCCTTTGCTGATCATCTTCTTCCTAGAAATCAATGATCAATAGGGAATGCATATAAGTGGGATTCAATTTTGCCATAGTCGTCGTGACATTAGCTTTCATGATAAACTAAGCTACAAAGGCAGCACCGGAAAAGATTATTTTGGTTAAAAACCCAGTATTTATCATATAAGGATTCTTTTGGTTAAAAATCTAGGGTTCATTTCACAAGGCACCCAAACTGACTTAAACAAGAACTTACTTTTCAAGTTTATTGGCCAGTTCATGTTCTAGAACAATTTTATTTGAAGAACACATTACCGAGATAAAAATTCTAATAATAGGGATTACCAAATAAGTAACAAAACCAGCTGTTACACTGGCTATTGTATAGAACCTGATAACATAGTTGTACCACTTATGGCCCTGCTAACGGCCATTATACACGCACAAACATCAAGACAAAACATGAAAATAAGAAGTGCCTTGATCACTCATGAATGGAATATAACATATAGAAAAAGAATCAAAAGAAAGACATCATAGAACACTGTCATAAAGCATGTACACAATCACTTGCATAAGCTAATTTAAAATTAAGTTCTTAATTTATGCCTGAGCTACGTACTATATTGGAAAAAACCTAGAAAGAAGTGAAACTAACATCCTTAACCCAGCTGGTTTGCATCGCAGATGACTGTTTCTTCCTCTAAGATTAACTTCTGGATATTATTACTTTTTCATTTAACAATATTAGCAACATTACTTTTAAAGATACTGTATACATTAATATTAAAATATTCACACAAATTGAGTTTCTGTTATAACTGTTAGCTGTCATTCAAATTGAGAATTTCTATTAAAACTGTCAGCTATTATTTTTTGACATTATTAACACACTTAAATAACTTGTCTCCAACATGATTTTCATACCTGTTATACCACATTAAAACTACAGTATTTAAAAAAAAAAAAAAAGAAAGAAAGCAGCAAGTAACCTGATCCTTTTTTTTCAGTTCTTCAACTTGTCGGAGCTGCTCAGAGGTCAGAACAATTTCCATACGTTGCATGTCCCTCATCAGCAAACGCTGAGACTCCAAGAACTGGTCATTGGCTTTTTGCCATGTGTGTTTCAACTGGTTGTGCTGCTGTCGTTCTTGCTCTAAGAGACGGCAGACTATTCAAAAATAGAAAGCGTTGCTCTGAATCAGAATTTTTTTTAACCTCTTTTCCAAAGAGAAGCATTTTCACAAATAAAAGTAATTAATGTTCTAATGAAAACCAGTCAGGCTTTGTTCAGCAGCTATTTCGGATGAAGTAAGACATCTTCTTAATTCCCAAACTTGGCTTGTGATTAGGCATGCAATACTGACAGTTTAAGATTTCACAATTAAAAGACTAAAGCCTTAATTTCATTCATGAATTTTAATAGTTTATTTTTTTTAGTGCTGGTTTCAAAAGACTGTCTTCTACGCCCCTATTTATTTCAGACAGTTCCATTTTTCATTCCTCTACAGTGATTCTGTGCTGTACTCGCACGCACGTACATTTACACATCCATTCCACCACCAGGCATTCAGAATTGACATACCTCAGGGAGACACAGCAATACATTACGGAAATAATGCTCATAATTGTACACAAATAAAAGACACCAGTAAAATCACTTTAATAAGAAGGACGCTTGCAATACTAGAAGAACTTAGCAGAAATTCAGAAGCATCCCTCGAGAGAATGAATAGATTTGTTGTTTTTCTGTCATAAAAGAACTCCACAGTCAACTCTCCTGTAAAGATTTTAAGGGCTTTCACACTTAAAAATACTGCTTACTCCCCCCACAATTTCTTTAAATCCAATTCAAATAAGAAATCAGAAAAGAAGTAACAGCTATGTTGATTTTTGCATCCTTAGTGTAAAAGAGTAAGAAGGTTTATTATTAGATAGGTACCTTCGTGTAGTTCTTTCCGCAACTTCTCTGCATCTTCTTGCAGGACTGATTTTTGTGTATTGAGAACAGCCACGTACATCTCTAAGTCTGTCCTACATGACTTCTCAGCTTCCAAATAATGGTTCAGTTCTTTAACCTGAACAAAAAGAGAGAAATTCACCATCTCAGTGGGGGAACACTCTCAGGCATTTCCTTTTGTTAGAAGTTAATAGTGCTGCCTGTTTGGGTGACTTACAGGTGCTGAAGACAAGTTCATTTCTAGAAATCACAAATATTCAACTACCACTATGCAAATATTATTTGTATTTATTTCTGAATAAATTACTCATTAAAATTCTGCTAAGTCTAACATAAGTATATTTGGAGTTCCTACAGCTGGATCACAACAGCCGTGGCACTGAGCACACCGATGGTAAAGAGGCAAATACCCAAGAAGAGCAGACAACGAAGCAATCTTTTAATCAGCGCTGATAAGCCAACGACTAAGTAGGATGTGGAGATGTTCAAAATAGAGTAATAGTAGTAGTCAGAAAACGTGACTATGAGGCAAGTTTGAACTAAACCAGGGATAGTAAGGCAAGAAGAGAGAAAACGGGGACAGATAAGAAGAAAAACATTCAAACCCATGAGAGGCTGCTGCAAAAAGAAAAGAAAATCTGTCCATGGAGGATGGGATGAAAAGCAATTAGAGCAAGAACAACTAAAGAAATATATTAGGATTTTTTTCTTCTTTTTTGTTTTTTAAATAGCAAAGCTAACAACGAACTGGAAGCAGTGTCCCGCAGAGACTGGAGAATCTCCGGTGAGAACCTTTTAAGATAGGGTTACAAAAACATCTGTCAAGGTATGGAGCAACTTGGAGCAAGGAACGGGCCGAAAGATTTCTTTATGGCACTATTCAGTTTTATGGTTTGGTGAGTCAGGAATCACAGGACTTTTTATTTTAAAGGAAACAAAAGCCTTCAGGCAATTCCTGACTGGCTCCACAGAGCTGCTGTTTATCTTCCTCAACACAGTACAGGAGCCATAGACACAGAGTTCAAGACAGCCCTTCGGCTTTAACTTGCCATTGATGGTGGGGACAGCTTCTCCTGCCCTAGGATACCAAGTCTTCTGTCTGCAAGTCTTTTAGCCATTGAAATGGAGAAATCTGACTCCCATAGAACTACCCTTAGGAAGGATGGAACAGGTGAAAAAACCCAAAAAACCAGCAAAACAAAAAAAATGCATTGTTTTGCTAATCCAGCTAAATACTTGACAGTGAAAAACAAAATGACATGACTCAAGCAGATCTGAAGGATTTTATCCTGACCAACAGAAAGGCCAAATGTATCGCTCATTCTGCAGGTGTTAGTCCTCATACCAGTCTAGTAATGTAAATCATGTAAATAATACCTTGCATTTTTATAGCACTGTAGATTAAAATACTTTAACAACTTCGTAAGTTTGTGCTCAAACATCTCCTTGCTAGATACAAAATAGCAGTTCTTTCCAATTAGGCTAAAAAGGTGACTTGAAGTAGCACTGTCAGCAACTTCAGACAGAAGGAGTAATGAAGTGGAATAAATCACAGGTAAGAAATAAGGGCCTAAGTTATTTTTTTTTGTAAGAATCACCATCTAAAGTGAGACTTCTTTAAAAACAACCCCTCAATGACCTAGAGACATAGATGAAGTGATTCTTCTCTTGATTATTCTTTTTTTCAAGAGATGTGTTCTTGTGTTTTACTCATCCTATAGAATGACATGCTCAGATTTGAGAGGACTGACAGAGAAACCAACACAATTCCTGGTCCTGAAACACTATCAATTTTACTCGGGCCTTGTCTGTAAGGAAAGAGGGAGACAAGAATGACCGTGTGATTTTTATAACCAAACTCAGCAGAAAAGTTCTAAGAAAAGTTTTAGACTACTCTTAAGAAGAGAAGAAGAAGAAAAAAGGCAAAAAGCGCATTTTGAGAGTAAGCAAGAAGAGAAGGTTCACATTTCCTCATCTTCCCCAAATTCAGCCTGGCAATGAAAAGAAAGTATTATTTGCATCAAGAGAAAAAGCAGAACTACCTGGAGAACTATTATTCCTAGGAACATTTCAATCTCAAAAATTTGACCTATAAAGCAATACACAAGGAATCTATGAAGAAGGAAACACTCAAGCATAGACTCCCATTTGAGTAAAATTAAGACTGTTAGATCAATTGCAGTGCTCTCCCAAACCTCAGACAGACCTCCCAGTTGGACTGAAGGGGGGGGGCGGGGGGGGAAGAGAGAGAGAAAGAATTCCAGCAAGTGATGAGCATCTATTGAAAAGAAAATGCAAGTGATACAAATAAATACCTTCCTTGTCTTCTGTATGTCTTAAAAACATCCAAATGGTAAGTTATTTTGCAATTTCAGCCTATTTGACTTTCAAGATCAAATATTTGTTACAGAAGACAACATCTTCATTTCTGTATAAAACAGTACATTAAATGAAACTACGTTACACTGATGTAGAGATTATTTACCCTTCACAGCTAGTGAGAAAGTTTAATAGGGGTTCTGACATTTCTGACGAATACAGGATTGCTGGGTAAATCACTTGCATTGTCTTCTTGGCAGCAATGGCCAGTATCCCCTTCTATGAATCTGAGGTTTGCTTAAAGTTTAAGATATAAAAATTCTGGTGATATTGCCTCAGTTTTATGCCCAGGATTAGAAAATTAAATATAGCAGACACTGGATGGAAGTAGATTAAAAGAATTCTGACAAATGCAAATCTTTCTGTAGCTGCAAGCATGACATTAATCTAAAGGCCAGACTGTTGGAGCAGTGCAAAGCAGCTATTTTTCTAGAGGTTTTTCTTTTTCATTTCTAATAGAGCTGAAGCCACGCAATTTAAGCTAAGCACAGATAACACACACGTAACCCAACCCTCAAACCAGAAAGACAGGAAAACATATATAGGCCAAATAAGTTATTTGGGCTACAGCAGTAAAGATGTATTGTGCATGAAGAGTTTCACAATACACCTTTTTCTCTCTTACAAAATTTGCCTTTACTTGTCTGCATCAAACTAGCGCGATGCAAGATATAAATTAGGATACAGTTACAACGCCACCTCACCTTTGATGCTTCTAACTCTTTTATTTTTTCTTCAGCTCCTGTCAATTTCTCCTTGAGCGCCGCAATCTCTTTCTCCATAGGCATCACAACCGAACGCAGCTTCTCAGCATCTTCCTGGGCCTAAAATTAATGCAATAAATTATGAATAACACATTATCACAGTTTTCACCACAACACTTTCCATTATTGGAGACATTTGGAGAAAATCTCTATGCCAACAAAAAGAGCTGACTAAAGTTCCACTTTCAATACTTATCTTATTGCTATTTATTTAGTTCAGCAGTCATCTCTATGACAACAGGCCAATACTCCATTCACAGAAGGCAGCTAAATTTTAAATCCATGTATGGATTAGGCCATGAGTATAACGTTAGTAAATCTACTGCTCTCGATACTTGGGAGAAAATTTACAGATCAGGCATTTCAAAATACGTACACTTTTCTGTTATTCAAGGCCTAACTGTCTTGCAACTTGCTGCCACATAGCACACATCAAAAAAAGTGTACACAAGAACTGCGTGGTGAGATATTGACCATTCATTTACTTACTCATGAAGTTAAAAGAAAAAGGATCTGCACAGTAATGCATAGTGTAGCTTTGTTCTGTTGTGGAAGACCATTTTTCAACTTTAAATGACTACTGATGTAGCATCAGTTTTTGGTGTTACTGTACTAAATATTTCAAAACTATATAGCGACAATTTATCAAAAACCTCAGGATTTTTTCAAAAAGTAGTTCTGAAAAGGTCAA
The DNA here is from genome assembly GCF_030936135.1 of Gavia stellata. Taxonomy (NCBI): domain Eukaryota; kingdom Metazoa; phylum Chordata; class Aves; order Gaviiformes; family Gaviidae; genus Gavia; species Gavia stellata. Next base: position 4,609,018 of record NC_082618.1, read on the forward strand.
AGCAGGACAACAGAACGAAAAGATTGATACAAGGAAAAAAAAAAGAGAGCGCGCCAGGTAAAAATAGCAAGAATTGAAATGAGAAATAGCGTTCAGTGTTCAAATTCAGAATTACACATGTCAAAGGGTGGCCCTGACATCCCCATTTCTTAAATGCTCTGGCTTTCCTTCATGGATGCACTAAAAACTTTCCAAGTGAAAGTAACAGCCCCCATAGACTCCACAACAGCAAGCGGAACACTCAGAAATTCACCGCAGTAAAATTCGTCAAGCCACAAAGAATTTAAGCAACCTAATTTGGGTTGGTTTTATGTATAAAGACTCAGAATGTTCAATTGTTCTCTCTCTTCCACTGGAGGAATTCAGCTGGGGGGGGGGGGAAGGCAGAGAACTGTGTCCCAAAGCTGAAGTTTCAAAAGATGACACTTTTCCTAACCTGATCAAAGACAGCTGCTAAAAGATAACATTCATGTCTTGTTTTAAGTCTAGACTAGAATGCAGGTCTTACAGGGTACTCACTTGTCTTTCAGTTTCTGGTAAGCTTATTGACAACTGTATTCTGAGCAAGACTTTCAGGAAGAAAAATAGACAACATTTTTAACCACTGAAGTTTTCTAAACTTAAAATTAATAGACAAAATAAAATAATATTGCAATACCTGCCAATTATCCAAATGCTGCCAGGCCCTTGGGCTCTAAAAAGCTTTAAAGAAAACTCTGTAGACAAAACAAAATTAAATTTCTTCATGCTTCATTTTCTTCTGCTACATTTTGTCACTGCTAGTTTGTTTGTCCAAAGAATACAAATAAAATCTGTGAGGAAAGCGAGGGATATCACATGATGCAGTGAATTCAATAGCAGGGACATGTGACAGTGTCACACGTATGTACATACCCTATCACTCCCAGCCGGCAACTCATCAATCACATTTTTTGAACAGATGGGAGCAGGAGTTCAACTTCAAAGACTGCTTTACATTTCTATTTATTGTATCAGTTCTACTCATTTAATGCTACCTATAGCTGGCTCATGTGGACTAAAGATAGCCCAACATTTTTAGGATCGTTGAATAAGCTTTTTCCTAATTATTCATGATAACTGCAGGAACATTTCATCACCAGCCTGATTTCACACGGTTCAACACTGAATGTAGAACAACAAATGCATCCATGTTGGAGCCAGCCAGTTCAGAGAAACAGAAAGCTCCTTCAAAGCAAAATCAGACTGTTTAACAGCAACCAACTGGAAAGACAAAACCGTATCAAATTCCACATTACAGAAAAATTATTCTAGCTTTTACTACTTGGTAAACAGAGATGAAGTTTGACACTATGATTGCAACATATTGCAAATGTTTCTTTTTATAAAAAAAAAAGGGAGGGGGGGTGGGGGGGTGGGTCCGTATTAATGATCAGTGTGATACTGAGCTCAACACTCAGAATAGCCTGTATCTGCCAACAAAATGAGGGCTGGTCACTGGGTCTGCTTTTGAAGGTGAAGTATAATTACTGAGACTCCCAAATTGAGGTTAAAGTTCCCACTCAAACTTTTAATAAAATGAGGATATCTACCCTGTCAAAAAACGCTACATTAAGATACTGTCACATGTGGCAAGAGGTGCCACAGCATCACATTTCCTGTGTTAAAAGGCATTATTCAGACTCTTCCAGAAGTGTGATCATTAGAACATTTATTTCCTTTCAACTTTTTGCCATAACTTTACTGTCTGTCCAAGGCTCTACACATAATCAGCTTGTATTTATTCATCACCTAATCAAAAATAAAGCACCCAAGCCGCTTCTGCCCCAGCACAGCGGCTGAAGAACACGCTGAAAGGGGTCTGTAGACCACAGCATGAAGATGACTCCACAGACAGAACATGCTAAAAATTAGTCCAGGTCAACACATGAAACATTGCATTGCTAGCCTGACAGCTAGCTACAGCAATCCTGAATGTCCTTTACTGTTACTCCAACCAACATTTTCAGAAGAACAAAAACCTGGCTGAAGAAGTCTCAGGCATGTACTGCACCTGAATTTGTTCCTTAAAAATGAGACAAGCGGAAAACACAGACACAACTTCAGAATCTCTCTTTAAAATAGGAGTAAACCTTTTAAAGTTCATCTAAATCTATTCCACTGTTCTTTATCATTACCAATGAAAGCAGCTTACTGTATATCAGATTTTATGGCCAAGTCTGTCACAGAAATCAGATTACCCTCCCCTTCCAATTTCCCCTCTTCTGACTAATAAGCACACTTCATAACAGGAGGTTTGTCCTTTCTTGCTCTCTCTATATGCAAAATACCTGTTCTGCAGACTTCTGCTGCTCAAGAGATTGACACAACTGTGCTAGAAGAGTCTTTATATTCATCACAGCTCCAACAGAAAATCACATTATTTCCTGGACGGAAAATGAGGTTTGAATAAAAAGGACTAGCCAAATTTTGCCAGTGTGCAAGACTCATCCCCACCAAGTCATTGTCCACAGGGAGCCCAGTCATTACTGAGCAGAGAAGTTGCATGGAAGCACATGCCGCTATGGCTAGACTGCTTTTACCCTCTGTGATAACAAGAAACTCAAAACGTATCTGGTGTTACAAAGCCACGGGAAGATAGAGAGATTTTTTATAAACCACCAATACATTTTCTTAAAGATTAATCACTAAGTAAGCATGCTTGTCATTAGAACAAGGTATTTACCTTTTTTGAGATGAGAAGGGAGATTTATAGAATACACAAAGTTTTCAGCACAGATTTCTTAGAAATCATTGCTTTATGATAAAAATCACAGAACACACAAGTTTTCTACAGTGATTTGGCAATTTGCAACTCGAAATATATTTACATGGAAAAGCAAAACAGCTGCTTCCAGACAAGCGCATGTGTTCCACCAGACACGCTCTTTCAGACAAGAGGAAGCTCAAGAATGCCAAATGCCAGGTTTGCAGGCTAGAGTTGGATACCTCTGGCAAAGTAGTCACAATCTAGTAAATACAGCTCAAAATAGTATGCTTATGAGAACATTACCCACCCACTCTAACTGCTCCCAAAGCAAGATAAATAACATGCACACTGGCAGTCTAAGAGCACACATATGAAAACTGTACACTCAACCAAATATTTTAAATTCAAAGAGATATTTACAGAATTTGGAGCAACATTTGTTACCTACCCTTCACCTCTTTCAGGGGAAAAAGTATGCAGACAACAAGCATAATTGTTAGCAATTGTGTAGATGCAGTATTAAATTTCACAGATTTTCTTTGTTGTTTAAAATGGATTTTATAGCTAAATTGAACACAACTGAACTGATATATTATCCAGCCAAGAGAGCCAAGAAGGTTAGTGTCCTGGACTGAAACATATGGCTTGTAACCTTGTCTCTGCTCTGTCCATTCTCCTCACCTCACCTCTCATTGAGAATGCTGGACAATGGTAGGGTTTTCTGCTAGTTTTAAGAAATGTGATATATTATATGCTGGTACAGCACCTACTTACAACCCAGGGAGCACAGAGAGCAAAGTACTTTTTTTACTCCTTTGAGATTTTTGGAGATTCCTTAGAACTAGCTAGAAGATGAAAATATTTCTTAAAAACTCTTTCCAAGTTTAGGCCTAAAAATAAAATAAATCCATCCTTATAATGGAGCATATAAAGATGGGGGATGAATACAACACTGTTGGCTGGAAATATCATTTTGCGTGAGGAATTGATCACAAGTCTTCAAAGAGCACATCCCAAGTGATCAAGAAAATTCCTCCTTTTGTACTGACTGCTGATGTATGAATATTCATTATTTCACTAGCCAAACACAGCTTTTTGCGGGCTTGCGATTTGCTTGTTTGTTTTTGGGTGAAATGAATGTCCTTTTTCTAATTTTGATCTAATTCTTAGTCTCCTTGAGGAAAAATCTCACAGGTTTAATAACGAAGAAGATTAAAAAACCCATGCAAAGCAGTTTAAACAATTATTTCAAGCTGCACTCTGAAGACCAGATTTGCCTCTCCCCCTCGTATTACATAAAGTACACGTTCCTCTGCTTTACAGGCCTATAAAGCTTTCCAAGCTCCTATTAATCACAGATTAATAGACCTATCACCTTTTCCTTCAGTATTACAAGGGATATTTATTTCCTTTTCAAAGGAGTAGAGTTGAAAATGTTATTTATCTCCTATACTAAATTTAAATGTTAACTGGCACATTGTAAAGCCACTAAGTTCAGGTGAGCTGCTCTGTCATCTGAGCAACTTGCAACTCCAACTGTTACATGATCAGTACATTCAGATTAAAAAAATAAAGTGCTGAGATTTTAGTTATTGGAAAGACTCTCTCAGGCAAGAGAGATTGTTTTCTGAAAATTCTTACTGGCAGTTTGTTGGTAATGCGCTGCTAGGACTTTTACCCTATGAACTCTGCATCTTCCGGGTTGTTTCTATAAGACTCACCACACTGATCCGATTTTGAACCTTCCTGCTAGCTTCAGCCGAATTCTGAAGTCTTTAGCCCTTCTCTTAATACGGCTAAAGCCTTTTCCTAAAAACAGCTGATGTCTTAAAATTCCAGGGGCAGTAATTCTGTAGTCAGAACATCAGCAAGTAGGCTTTACTCTAACTTCCACCCTTATAAATCAGGACTATATGAAGAGCAGTCTCACTGAACACCAAACAGCAATTCGGCAACTACAACTAGCAATATTTACGAATCTCTTTGTAAGTCTCAGAAAAAGAATTCCTTTTTGCAACACTAATACTAACTGCTTATTACAACACAGTAAAAATAGGTAAAAATACGTGGAGTGTTTGTGATACTCAATACTGCGTTTCTTCTGCTGACAGCAAGCATAAACAAGGAAATGCAGTGATGAGGCAGATTATCATATGGTAGTCTACTCCTTTATTGAATATAGGGTCATTTATTACATTAAAATTGTCTTAGAATACCTTGAAGACTACTGTAAGCCTGCTGAGAAGATAAATTCATTTAAATGCAAGTTTTTATAATGTGATAAACAAAGATTCCAAAACATTGATCTATTATGACAGGTTCAATTTCCTTCCTGCCTGAAAGAGAAATACACCAAATCTTCAAACTCAACCAAAAAAAAAATATCCAAACTCAATACAAGGCACTACAATCTAAGTCACAGATCTTTGATGACAACAACATCTTTCCAAACTCCAGGGCAATTATCTTTCATCATCTAGAGCCTGTTGTTTTAGACAGCAAGGTTCTGTATTTCCTGGGAAGCCAGTACTACTATGTTGCACAAACACTGCTTACCTTAAAGAAAGACAAAAGACATTTTAGATGTAGTGCCCATTAAAAACCTCGAAAGAAATTTATAAGATCTGAGAAAAGGAATACAGGTGCTGAAGTGCAAAGGAAATTTTATAAATCTGCAGTCAATTGAGAAAAATTTAAAGGGGGCTTTACCTGAGTTCATTTGACATTATGACAATAGACTTTACAAGGCCTCCTGCTTTTACAAGCTGAAGGCCAAACCTTTCCATCTTCTTAAGTGCAATCCTCTTATTGAATCCACATAATCAGATACAACACCTTTACGGATTCAAACGCAGGATTAGGTCATGATGACTTCCATGAACAAAGAGCTGAAAGTTGGCAGAACGAGGCTATGTGTATTTCTGAGGAATTATAGCAGGGTGTAGAAATGAACTCATGCATAACACCACAAGTGTATCTTGAAGCAGAAATTGAAGAGCTAGACTTCAACGTACCTTTTTCATTTCATTTTCTAGGTTTTCTTCCTCTTGACCTTCAGACAGTCTCCTTCTTAACTCTGCTATTTCCCGTTCCACATTTTCTCGATATTGATTCCACTGAGCTCGCTCTTGCTCCAACCTGTGATGATACTGGAGCTCATAGTCACGAACGGTCTCTATAAAACAGTATTTTCAAAACTTATTTTCAAATGTAAGTTAAAAAACAGAGCTTTAAGAATTCCATCTCCAACCAGTCAATGATTTATCATAACTGATCTAGGACAACCGTGAACTGTCCCTTCCTCTCTCTTCCCTTTGACTCTTCCCCCCAAAACCAATACACAAGCAAAAGATTCAAAGTAACTGCATCTCAATTTGTACCATCACTAGAAAACAAACAAACAAGCCTCCAAAACTGTGTAACTCCTAATTTCAAAATAACGTACATGTTTAACACCCTATTTAGCAGCACAGTTTGTACCTCCAAGCATATCACCCATACTACCAAAACCCTACTTATTTACTCCAAAATGCAAAGGAACTAGAACTTCTCATATAGCTATCATTTCCCCATTATTAATATCACCCCTTCAGGTAAGACGCTGTCTTTGTTTACATATGTACAGCAGCTGGCACAACTAAGCCTTGATCTAGGTTCATGTTATCTATGTAGATCATAAATAAACAGAAATTTGTATACTCAATATACGTTCAGATTTGTGTTCTCTGGGGCAAAAGCATAATCAGGTGATGGAAAAACTGCCTACAGCCAACAGGCTGTAGGCTCAGGATATTGTGATTCTGTTTGTGAACCTTTAAGAAAACAGCCAGTTATGGCAACAGTCTGTGCCCAGTTTACATCCTGCATTTTGTTCCTTGCACACAGTTTGTCTCAAACATCAACAGCTGTGCAATATGCAAACATAGGAAAAGATAGCCCAGAACTATCAAGAAAAAAAAAAGATGCATGACTGATAAAAAGCAGCAAGTTCAGTCACTAGCCTGGGGAAAGTCCATGCAATAGTACTTGAGGGGCCCTTAACTGTCTGAGAGCAGAACTATGTTTACACAGAAGGAGAGAAGAGAATCATGCTGTCAGCCTAAAGCTGTTTTCAGACTTGTCAAATTACATGCATTATACTTACCTTCATGGAAGGATCAAGTATCACATTCATAGTCCCTCAAAAATGCTTTGCATATATGTGGGAGTTCTCATTGCCATGATTCCTTCTAAATTCTATCCTTATATTATCAGAAAAGAACCACCAAGCTCCTTTTCACAAACTTAGGAACAAGACTTCATCCGTCACTTCTGCAGCCCAGTTTTACCAAGCCATGAAAAGCAGCTACCCATATTCCGTGCAAGAGCAGGCACAAATCACTAAACACATACTAAAGAGGTGTCTGATCTCAGCAGCACCAGCTTGTCTGGTTGTTACCTTTCATAATAGCTTGTAGTGAAGCTACTTCTTCTTGCCATTGCCTCTTCACCTCATCGATAGCTTCCTGCTTTGTATTCTCAGATACTGTAGCTATAGCTTTGATGTTCTCCATTTCAGCATGAGCTTCCATCAGCTGGGTCCGCAATTGTCCCAGATCATCTTGGGCTGCTTGCAGCACTGCATTTTGTCTTTTCAGATCCTCTGAAAAGAAGCATTATTTACATTTAGCTTGATTAATAAATTCAATCTGAAGAGTATCCATAGTTGCTGTCAAAAAACAGTGCTCTGACAAGGGGGTGAAAGAAGCACTGATATTAAAGCATCTACCCCTAACAACTGAACAAACATTAGCAGGTATCTTTAGGGAACATTATTTCTTGACTTCGCTTGCCCTTGCCTTTTATTAAAAAAGTACCTTCTCATGGATGCAGCCACAAAGCAGACACTGTAGATATAACATATGAATCAATATACCAGATGAAAGTGAACTCTGCTTTTAATTAGTTCATTGTTATTTAACTCATTCTGGTAATTAATCTGGAAAACATAAGAACAACAGACGGGAAGACAGTTCTTCCCCCAGTTTTGGCACCAACTTGGTCCTGAATTTGGATAGAACACTACATATTTCTTGAACAGAAACACTCTGTGACCACTACGTGGAGCCCACGTAAGAAAACTATGCAGCCTAATTTGCTCTTTACCCTGGCTTTGCTAAAACTGAGCTTCTACTAAAAAAAGGGATACATTCAATGGAACATCGACTACTTCTCTAATTGTTGCAACTATAAACAGAAATTAAACCGATTTCACATTATCCTCCTGAGTTTTCAGTTAGTCTGAAGCAAAAAGCTCTGGAAGATACGTATTATAAAATTCATTCCAAAAGCACTAACACAAAATACAGTTTTATGCCCACATAGCCTATTTCAATGGCAATCACTTTTAGCAGAAACATCTGGCCAGTGTAACACAAACAGCAAGCTATCTCCATGTATTCCCCTCAATACCAAAAAGCTTAATCAATCCCAGTGCCCAACACCTTACCCCTTGATAGAGAATATGGAATCCTGAGCTAATTAGTTACTCAAAAGGGCATTAACCATGTAAAAAAAGAAAAAATCCACGATCCTGTAGCATTTATATTACTTAGTTCTCAAACGACAGTATTAAGGATGGGTTGCGATAGTCCCAATGTACATTTAGGAAAGGGTCTTGGAGAATGGGGAGGTAAAAAAGCTTGGGGGGGGGAAGAAAAGTAATTGCTTGTATATTCTCCTCTCGTGTCCTTTCACTTCAGTACATGTGAAAGTTGGGTATTTTTTTTCCCCTCGTCACAATTTATTTTTATTTTCTATTTTTTGACTGTTCTGAAAAGGGAGAATTATTGCTGATCTCATCAGCAGTGTCTTGTATCTTAAATTTCCTTTCATCCAGCTGCTTGAAGCACAAAGAAATAGGCCTTCTGTATGATCTGATCTTCATTATGCCTGTTGTATTTCTGCTCTCATAAGCTTATACAAGCAGCTGCAGTCTTAATGCATTATTTTTTGGCTCTGCTTTCATATGTTAAGGACAGGAAAATCATCAGGATTAGAAATAAATCAATTTGGCTTTCGGAACAACAGCTATCTCTACTCTGCAATTCTTCATCAGATATTTGAGCTCATATGGTTCAAATTCTCCTATAAAGAGTGTTATTGAAATAGATGCCCTTGGCTGGTATTAAAACTTTTATAATGTTTGTCTGCTTACATTCAACCTCAGATGGAAATTTAAGACAAATTAACACTACATAAAAAAAGCTAGCCACAAAGTACAAGCAGCACACCATCTAGACTATGCCTTTCCACTTACCAGATCAGCTGCTGTTCAGCGAGAACGAGCACACCATGACTTCAGAAAGTTAGTATTAAAACTCAGTGGTGGTGTTTCTCCATGTGCATTGAATTGCCCTGATGACTCCTATCCATGCAGGCAAATCTTTAAATTTAAATCTAAAAATTCATTCTAGGAAGTTAAATAGCCACCTACTGAATTTTACTCTCTGCTTGTCTCTTATGTTCTTATTACATCTGTTTAAAAGACTGCTGCCACTTTTCCATTTTTGGCAGATCAGACACGACAACAATGCTTTATCCCACTAACCATGCTGGATATGCAGCCGACTATCCCAGTAGAAAACCCCCTTAAATCCTAATTATCCTTAACAAAAACAAAAAAAAAAAAGCAAGCACGTCATGTGCATAGGTAAATGGGGAGTAGTAGTTGGCATTACAAAGGTTATTCTTCACATAGGGATTATTTGAAGATGAAGTTTAATAAACTTTAGAATAATTCCGAGAATTGAGAACTTACCTTCCTTAGCCAAGTATAACTCCTTAAATTTTGCTCTCTTTTGATTAAATTCTTGCTCAAGTTGCTGCTTTGTGCGCAGAAATTCTGCATTGACCTTTTCCAATTCTGCTACCCGTTGTAGAAGAGCAACTAAAAATAAAATAGAAGGTAAGGTACATAACTAAGGTATCCCATTCTGCAAGTTTGAGGTTTGGGGTTTATTCTTTTTAAAATATCTTTACTCATTAGCTCAGCTGTTGTCCTATGATACATCAGGACAACTAGTCAGAGTCCTTTAAGCAACAAAGGAAGATAAGTTTTCTTAGATTGTAGCACCAAATTGTAATTAGACATCTTCACAGCACTAGAGATGCATGCAGCAGGGAATTCTGTAGAAAACAATCAATCTCCCAAAGAAAACCACCATTTTCTATATACAATGAAGGAAGAAACAGAAAAAAACAGCACCAGAATTATTTCCATTGGTGCTTCTTTCCAAAACACTGGGACTCTAGTCACGAGGCACAGAACAGTGTGTGAAGGTTGAGCAACAAAGCACCAAGTTCTCAAAGGCTGAGGTCAAAGAAAACAAAATGACAGCTGCTCAGCTAACAACTTTGGAAGAACAAAGCACAGAAAAACCCGTAAGCTAAAAATTAGGCGCCATTATCTTGCCTGCCTTCAGTTCTGCACGTTCACCAAAAGAAGGTGAACCAGACTATACTTGGAGAAGCTTGCCAGAAGATGACCACAATCTATGGAGAAAACTCATCATAAGATCAAACTCTCCTCATTTCCAGCAGGTAAAAATGTTCAAGGGCGCACACACATCACACTATTTTCCAGTATTTAGCACATCAGCAGTTGATACGGTGGTACAACAAAAGAGGAAACCGTAGGAAGTCCACAAAGCACCTAAAGATTGTTGCAATGCAGTTATTACTGAAAAAAAATGATACCATTGTATGATGCTATAAAGATCCCACACAACCACTGACCTTGTAATATTGACCTTCATGTGCAATATTAACTTCTTTGCACCTCAAGAAGAATAGGTCTTGTTTAGGTGCCAGACAGTTTCATATTGCACACCTCAGAGTTCAAATATGAAACAAACAAAAGACAGACGAGCTAGAACAAAATCCATCTCTATGCTGCAATGCACTGCGCAAATAATGTTCCTCTACACAATTCTCTATCTGTTCTGCAAAAGCATTTTATGGACATGTTCCAACTCTGTCCTGCAAAGCTGAATCACTTCTTTTCAGTTATAGCCTCTATACAGCACAGACTAGACACATAAAATATTGATCCATCAGAAGTGTTTACATATCACACCCAACACACTTCCCACCAAAAGAAAGTAGCGAAAACACAGTACAAAGGCTACATGACTTCAGCATCAAACATTTAGACTTACAGACAGCCAGAATCAGATCTAGAGCTTACAGTGGTAAAACACTGGATAGTCAATGCCACTGAGATTGGGTGAGTTCTACTTATTTTTAGTACTGGATGACTTAGAGTAAGAGCAGACACAAACAAAAGGACCTTTTAAAAGCACAGGTATGTTTTACTGCTTGCTGGTTATGAGGGCTTATGGTGTTACAAAATACAGCACTTAATCTGTTCAACTCTGTATCAGATAAAAGGTATCTGTAGATACAGGACTGAAGAAATTTTAATGTTGCTTTTTTATTGAAATCCTCATTTTCTTTTTTATCCTCTTAAATATCAACACATCAGTTCTTCTGGCCAGCAACCCCTACTTGGATTGTCCAAAGCCAACTGCACAAGGGTACTCTCCAGAAAAATGAAAGGAATCTGTAGCAAAGATGACACACCGAGAGCAAAGCTTCGAGTGAGTTAGGAAAGCGGCTGGATCAAAACCAGGAAAGAAATAGCACACATGGAGCCAGGCCCAGGTAGCAAAAACGCTTCCCAAGGCTAAAGAGTTGCCTTTGATCTTTTGCTGAAGTCTTCCAAAGGGAAAGGGTTTGCCTACATTTCCACTCCCCGCTGACTTCTGAGAGAGGGTGATGCTGCCAGCAAAGCTGCTTCCTGCGGCCCGGGGGAGAGCGGCTCGCTTGCTGGCCATGGCCAGAGCCCCCGCGCAGCCCGCTGCTGCAACGCCTGCCTCACGCCTCTGAGGAATGAAAAGCGATGCTTGGCTCTAAGGAGGTGGTTTTGATCTCACAGTTTCAGCTCTTGAAAGTAAACTATTAGAAGCGCTAAAGGCTAAGTGAGCTGTATGGTGTGGTTAGGGGCAGGTCGCTAAACCCTATGGGTCCAGCCAGGCAGCTCTGCACCTGCAGTTACGGGCCAGAAGGCCCAAAGCCACACACACACGTTCAAAAGAAACCAAGGAGGAATCTGGACGTCGCTCACCTTACAAACACCATTTTGAAGACCATACAAGAAATTGTTTAATTCTACAACTACTAATTCTGAAAGTTAACAAATCAACTGCAGACATCAGTTAACTCCCCCCCCAAGACTCAGGCACTCCTTGTTTACTTGCTTCCCTTTCCATCTTTCTTTTGCAGAGAGACAGCAGCAGCTGTGCTACTGCTCCCATCAGAAAGCTGTTGTGCAAAGCAACTGAGTTGTATTTCTTCCAAAGGTGAGAGTTGCCTCTGCTGAGGATGGAAGGAAGAGAGGACACCACAACAGCAGACACTTCCTCTGCTTTAAGCTGGGGGAACAACAGACTCATCCTTTTTAAATCCTCCTGCCCAAACGGAAAGAGGGACAACAGAGTCACCAAGCAAGAAATGCAATTTAAACTTCCAATATTTACATTTACAGTATTCCCCTTCTCTACAGCTTGGCAGTTATGTATTAAAGAAGAAATAAATAATTAACCCCCACCACAACAGAACTCTGGCCACTGTCACAACCAGCTGCAGGCGTCCAAAAAACCAAACAGTTTAAGATCTCAACTGCAGGTCACGCATCACTGCAACTGTGTATTAACATCATTCTTTTTAATCAGATACTAAGTTTAAAGTGTTTTTACCACCTGTACTATGTACGTGGCTCAGGACAGACCTTGCCATTCCTCACACAGGAGAGGAGTTTGTCCACACTACTGCTACCCACATTGCAGTGATACAAGGCACAAACCTGAGAACAATAAGCTGTGTAATACATCAGCCCCCTGAAACACACGTGCATAAAGAGTAAAAGCAAAGGAATTATTATTTTCTAAAACAGCATGACAACTACCTTCTTTCTACTAAGTATGAATGATTAAATTTTCACAAAAACTACTTTCTTCTCTGGGGGTATGACTTGTACAACGGCCGTACAGACACTTCACTTTCCAAAATGAAAATGTGAACCCAAATCCAAACTGCCAGATGCAGGTAACCGCAGGCTACGTAACACAGATTAAAGTCCACCTAGAAACGCACTGAAATCAATGGCAGGAAATGGACTCATTCATAGATTTTCAATTAGGCCTTTGCCATTTATAGCTGACTTATTGCACTGAATTTAGGTCCAACTCACCCCAGGTCTGTAACAGAGCTGAAAAAGAAAACTGTATTCACCGTCACAGGCTATCAACCCACACCTGACCAAAAAATAAAAAAAAGAATCCCAAAACCAAAACATGCGTTTTGCAATGACAGCATTCATTAACTTGCCAGAGTCCCTGTCCCTATGCTCCCACTGCCGTGCACAGAAATGCAGTTATCAATGTTTAACAACACCGATGAAGTATATAGTCAACAAAGCCTGACAGACGGTCAGCTCTTGTGGAGCTATGCCCGACTGAAACAGGATCTTGTGTTACAGATGAGATCAGAACAGGCACAGGACATGCTGTATTTCATAACAGCAGTAGTGTGGAAGACCTAATTCCCTAATTAGGGCCCTAACTCATCAAGAAAAAAACCCAAAAACCCTAAAGTCCCCGATTTCTTAACTCCTGAAATAGCACTGAGAAGAATTTAAATTAAAATTGATATGCCAAACTGAAAAACAAACAAGAAGTCCCTTTGGCCAACAATTTATTAGCTGTAAATAGCACTTTTCCCCAGAGTATTGGGGCACATAGACTACTGATGACATAGTTCATCATGCCAATTAAATTACTAGCTTTGTTTCTAACGAACAATACTGATTTTGCACAGACCCTTCAGGTCCAATGCAGGGATCACCATCTCCGTGTTTAACACTAACATTATAGCAGAGTACAGGGTATTCTATTACATGGCTTAACCAGGTAGAAGAACTCAGAAGGGCAGCAAAATTCATTTCCGAGTGGAGTCACCAATTTACAGGAGAATCATGAAACTACTGGCGTACACAAAGAGAAACTCCAGTGAAAAAGATACAACTTTCCCTTAACCCACTACACAGCAAAATTTCAATTCAAGGAAAACGCAGGAGCAAACACACATTGATTAGTTACTTAAATGCTGTTTCACAGATCAGCTCCCAAAAGGATTAAATTTTATGTATGACAAAGCTTCCAGTTACACAAACGTAGTGACCATTCCAGAACTAAGACAAACAAAGCTGATTATCAATGAGACTATTTTTGACTACTGGGTCTATTTATAAAATTAATGCCACAAAGCTTTCTACTTGATATTTAAAGTGTCAAACATGACATCAAGAGTTCAGTCATACATAACTGAAATCTGAAAAACAGATCAGAAAAAAAACCCCTATATATATACAATAAACTTTTTGGAGAAAAAAATTTAAAAAAAAATCACTTCTGTCATACTTGTGTCATTTTCTACCTCTTTCTTTTCCTGTCATGATTGCTTGAGACAGAAGTAGGGAAAAATAAAAACATATGGCTCTCCATTTTTCTTCATGCTTATTTCTTAAAAGTACTAATTTTCATCTATCATGACATCATATTGGAGCCACAATTATATTACTATACAAATTTTAATCTAAGAGTCTGCCACCAGAACATGTATTTAGACTGCAAAAAGCTTTCCTTTATTTTCTTCAAACAGGATTTGATTAAAAAAAGCCAAACAAACCACAACAACCAAACTAAAAAAAAAAAAACCCCACCACCAAAACGAAAACCCCCAAACTCTTAAAATATACTCCAATAGAGGTGTTCTGTAACAGGCACCCAGAAGTAAAGGAATAGATTATGGTTCTTTTAATAAGCATGTTGAACAGAAATAATTCTGAACTTATGAAATGGAGGTTGCTTTATTTTCAAGGAACAAAATTTGCCCTTACACACAGATATTCAGCAGTGGCAGACCAAACTGAAGGAAAAAAAAAAAAAAAAGGACGAAAAGAATTACTTGCTTTTCCCTAGCTTACACGAATAGCTAAAGCTTGCTGGTCAGCATATACTTTTCTAGTTTTATTTGAGGACAGAGAATTGCACCAGACTTCTCATTTGCCACCTTCGTTTTCAGAGTGGCAACAAATCCCTCTGGATTGTCACACCTCTCCTTTCCAGAGTACTTCACTGCATGTGAGATGATAACTAAGCTACAGAAAGGGAATTAAAAAAAAAAGGAAAAGATTCAACCCTGCAGCTGTGCAATGGAAGACATGCTGTTGCTTGCCCATATTACCACCAGTAAGTAGCTCTGCAGAAGTAACTCTTAACGCAGTTCCCCATTTTGGGCAGCGTGGCTTTCGGAGACATTTTTGCATTCATCCAACAATTTCTAATTTACTGTAAAGTTGAAGGTTATTTGATATCCACAATTTGTTCTCTATTGACTAAACATTCACAAGCAAACAATCCAGTACAAATTTAATGCTATATACATAAAAACTTGGTGTTGCTGACAAATGCAGACATCACTTAAGATGCAGAATTGAGCCTTGCTGCATCATATCTACTATAATATCTTCTTATTCACTGCAGTACATCAATAACTGCAGGATCAAAAATATTCAACTGAGCACTGCATGTTACAAACATCTAACCACATTATAAATATTATAGTAACATCAAGTGGAAGTCTGCAATATACTATTAAAGTTTGAAAGTAATACTACTTTTTCATTGAAGTTGAATGACTAAAACACACCTTTCCACCATAACATGTAGGCTCAACAGTGCCTATTCATACTCTCTATTTTCCTTTTTTATGTTAAATACCGTATGACATGCTACATTGAGGATCTCAGAAAAAAGAAAAGCCACCACTGAATGCAAATAATTTAAAGAAATGGAGGTGTTTGGATAAATGGGAAGATTCTCTTCTATAATACAATCAAGAAGAGAACAAAAACAAACGACGAGAAAACAGGGTCCTTTAAATAACTTCATTAATCCTGCACAGTTGAATAGCCACACACAATAACAACTAAGTAATGTTTGGCACAATACTGTAAAAACTTGCATAGCTGTTTATATGACCATCTTCATGGCATTTTACATGAGTTGCTTCCATTTCACAGGTGCATCATCTCTAAAAAGCTTGTTCCTGCTTCCACCAGCTGGGGTGTCTGCTATTCACTATGAAGCGCTGTTCAAGATCAGCACCAAAGCTACATCTGGTGCTGCTGTTTTAAATCGATGCAGAAGCATACAGCAGGCAAATGAACATGAGAGCATTTCCAGGTACAGGTCAAACACTGCTTACCAGAAATGTCACTTAGTACTTGTTCGTAAGACAATGTCTTGTCCTGTATCTTTGATGTGCAACCATTTTTACTGCAATCTTCCATAAAGTTGTTTGTACAGCAAACATCTTCATGCAGAATTACAAGGAAAAAAAACCAACATACTGTTTCTCCTTCCCCATTTTTTTCCACATCCCACTTTTTCTCCCTTTTCACAGCACTCACAACACGTTAACTGCTTCCTTGCCTTGTTATTGCCTCCCTCATCTTCATTCTTGAACACAAAAACAGAGAGTTACTCTTCTGGGGTCCAAATCTCTATCCCCTGACACTCCATTCGCCCTCAGTAAAGGGGAATCACACCTGACTTGCTCCCAGTTTCAATAAAACCACTTCATGAGATAAGTAATGCTCCTCACCTCTTCTACACATTCAGTCATTCTGGCCGCAGGTAACTTAAGTCTAGTTTTAATTTAAACAGTGTTTGACTAAGCATAAATTTACAGTGAAATGGAACAGTGTTCACTCACATCAAGTATTACAGGAATGCAGTTAATCACAGATGTCCACATTGATGGAAGCAGGCTTGAACTTTTTCCCAGCGATTTATCGTTCATTTCTTAAAAGCACCATTTCTTCCCAAGGATAGTCCACTACCCCCATGATTATAGCCTGGCTTTTCCTACATCCTTTATCATAGTAGCTGGTTCTTTCCTTCACTATTTAACTAGCACTGCCATCAGACCTCTCAGTTTTGTGCACACGCTTAATTTTCTCCATGGAAGTTTCAACTTGATGCGCGAGGGGTTTTGCCATCATTAGTTTTTACTCCATTTCATTTCTGCCATTGATGTTTTGGTGGGGAGGAGAACAATCCTTCATAAAATCTCAGGAAAACACTATTTGTTAGCATTTTCTCAAGAGAATCAACCACGCTTTCTGACTCATGGATTCAGTGAGAAGTAGGGCAGCAGTGGATGAATCAGTGTTGGAAAAGTCAAATGGACATCACATTAGATGGTATCCTATAGAAAGCATTTTGCTTGCATCCTGCTGCTACCATCAGTGAATCTTCTCAGAATCGCAGTGTTGGTAAGCTTGAATGCATATCAGAGTATCTCAAAAGTCAACAGCAAGCTACAGTCTGGTGAACACAGACACTCTGAATTCATCTATAGCAACACAAAACAGAGAGAACTGCGTTACCAGTCTCATCACAATCATCAACATTTTCCCTGCTCTCTCATAGCTTCTATTTTATTCCCCTGGCTTTAACAATTTTTCATTTTTATAACCTCTCTTTACAAGGGGATCAATTTTAAAAAAGAGTGCAGGAAAAAAGCTCAATGACTTCTTGGGTATATGAAGGGTCTATTTACTCTACAGGCTGTGTACATTTACTCAAACTAGTCACCGCTTGAGCAGACGAGCATGGTGATGGCAGCACAAAACTCAGCAAAGGTTAAGTATCCAAGTATTGGTCAAATTTCTCTAAAGGGGTTCACAGCTTGCGTTGTCATTGCTGCTACAATTACACCACTATCAGCTCAAAGCTAGCCTAGGTAGATCTACATACCCTGCAGTCACAGCCTGACTTGATCCCCTTGAGCGTTTAATGCAGCTAAGCTTAAACAATGCAGCTGTCAAACATGTCAGCATTCACACACACTTTCACCACTCCTTTTATTTCATCAGTCTGTCCTACCTCAGTAACTGGTAAGCTAAACATTCAACATCAGGTATTCTAAGCAGAGGCACAGAGGAGGGTCCTTCAGCCTGTAACAAGACCTCCAACAGATCCACCTATTCCCCTTCCACAGTATTTTACAGCAAGTCCCCAAAAACTGTCAAGTCACTTAATTGTTCTTGACCAAAGCAACACTGAAAATATGAATGACTCTTCATATTCACCCAGGAATGTTTCTGCCAAGCTTTTCCACACTACCACATCTCATTATTTGTATGATATAACCACAAAATCCAGAACAGGATTAAACTAATTCACGTGGCAATTACACTTGACAGTGAGGTTTTCAGTGTATCTTGTCTTGCAAGAAAAACAAAATTTAAATAGAGGATATCGTCTGTTTCAGTAAACCATCAGAAATCTGCTGTTCTGATCAAATAAAAATACTTCAGATTGACAGACATTTAGCGACAGATTCTGACATGCACTTCACTATACAGGAGACCACTTACACAATTTATCACTCTGAAGACCACTATGAAAAATGTTTTCTTAAAATGTACACATTTGCTAAACCCAGACAACCAACTCAGTACTGGTTTTCTTTCAAGATAATTTAATTGCTGACTCATTTTCAGTGGGAGGGGAAAAAAAAATCCCTTTGACTCCTTGTAATATGTTTATCACTTCGCCTACAGATTTATTAAAGGCTGTCCTCTTTTGGGAAAAAAGTAAATAAAGTATGACTCAGCTCTCAGAAAAAAAGAACAAAACAACACTACTGCATTGTTCTCTTTGATGAAGTAATTTAATATATAAAACAAAACCATTCCATTAATTCAAAAATTCCCTCAGATACCACTCATCTTGCTGTCTTGCCATTTGTCCTAGGGACAGTAATTGAAGTGTAGCTTTGAGAGCATTCAGGCTACAGACCACCCCAAATTCCCAATTTCTGAGCAGAAAGAACAAATTAATGATGACCTAACACACTTAAAAATTCAAAGGTAGGTAACAAAAGTGAAATAGTCAACTGGAGAGATAAGCACATAGCTAGACCAAGAAAATGATGCAGAGGAAAACAAAAAGAAGTCACTGTTTGTGAAATTTATATAGACAATGGCTACTCTAGTTTACCATTGCTACAGGTATGAGGAGACCGGCATTTAAAGCGAATCAGCATCTTTGTGGACATTTTCAAAAGCTGACATAATCAACAATGGCATGCAAACTCACCTCCATGTGTGCAGCTACCAGACAGCACTACTGGGGGTTTTTTTGTTTTTTTTTTGTTTTTTACAGGTAGCAGAAAAGGTTCAGAAATACCAGTAATTCATACACAACTCAAGAGTTATGAATGTGAACAAGGACCACAAAAGGGAGTTAACACCAGATTTCTTTCCCTCTGTGGTTCCCTATCCCTTCCTACGTGATTTGGCCACCCAAATTGGTAGACAGAGAATAAACTGAGAAAGGGAACAGGTGAAGACTTACTTTCAAGGATCGGTAATATAAAAGTATTAGTTGTCTGAAAAACAGGTTGCAGGCATGAAAACATAGTGCCTTAGAGTAACCACTTAAATGATATAAATCTTAATAAATGGCCTGGAAAATATGGTTGCCAGATGTATTTATGGAGACACTGTGGTGATAAATACAGTATGACAAATAATAAAAGATGATTAAATCTTTATTTGATAAGGAACAGGATACAGTTCCTGTAATTTGGAGTAAGGTTTCTCCAGCAATTTAATAGTTTCCCTGAGAACAATATACTAATCCCCCAAGCCTCTATAATCTATTTCTTGACAGATAACATTGCCATCATTCTATATATTCATATTTTTTGCTACCACTTGTCAACCAAATGAATTCCTGAACAGTTAAAAAGGAAGAAAAATCCTCCTCCAGAATGAAATCTTAAAAAAAATTAAATATGCCTAGGGTATAAGCAATATAGAACACAAAGACTTTACTAAGCCTGCAGTTATAATCAGTTTAAAATGCTTTAAATACTGGCGGTCATCTGAAAGGGTAACTCGGCACTCCCACCTCACCCTGACCACACATGCCTTTTATCCCCATCACGCTACAAGCACCTTTGAGGCCGTACAGTGACGGGATCAGAGAAGTGATACAGCAAAAAGTTGGGGGGTGGGGGAGAGTCAGTCAAATGAATTTTCAGCCAAACCAGGTCCCTCATCATGCTCATCACTGGCTCAGCATATACCAGAACTGGCACAAACATGACAGCGAGGATGTAGACTGGTTTATACTGTGAAAAAGAGTCTGAACTATACCCTTGGACACTCATATTAGTACTGTGTGGTCTCCACCCCTTCCTTTATGGCAGCTCTAACGCTCATCAGGTCTTTCGCTAAATCAATTAAAGTCATTAATCCAGCAGTGAGTAGTTCTCAACTGGGTGACTGAGCTGAACTGGCTCAGCCATGGGTCCGATGCGCAGAGCTGGCACAAAGGAAAATGATGGGAACACGATAGTGGAAGCAGGGAGAGCAGGATCACTCCTTTCAGCAGCAGCAGCCTTCTAGACTGGCTTAGCTGTCACATGAAACCACAGCCTATGGGTACACTCTGATAATCAGTTTAAACCTAAGTGATGCCGCCTGCCAAAAGCAAGAGCCTGGCCTTCCTTCTGTCCTGCATTCTCCCTTGTGGCAACTGAGATTGTGTAGTCACGCAGGAGAGCTTACTTTTTAAGACTTGATGGCTGTCATTTGTAAGTGATAAATGACCTTCCTCCTATCCTGATGTCCATTCAGACTCTCCAGGGGAAGCTTACAAACTTAATCTGTATCAGAAAGCAAACTCCAAAGCTCAGATTTCCCATCAGTGTTTGTATACACACAGGCTTTGAACAAATGCAACTGAAAGGGTGTCTCCAATACGGATGCATTTAGACTGGTACAAAACCTAGAGCTGTATATAAAAATATATCAGAAAACACTTGTATTCCAGAGTAAGGTTAGGCTTGCATTTACTCTTACTTGAAAGCAAATACGCTAGTACAAAACTGCAGTTAGATAAGACCCTATAATGTGACATTATAACCCTTCCTGATGTCTCATCAGGTAAATTTAAGCCTCAGTGTCTTAAATGAACGTAACCTTTGCAACATCAGGAGTTTCTACACCATTTAGAGATTTAGCATCTTTATCTCCAGTTTTATCTAAAACTCAGACAGAAGCTGTGAAGACCAGACAGACAGCTATAATATGTTCACAGTTAGAAGTGTCAGTCAAGCATAGAATCCAGAGTTTGGCTAATTGCTTTCCCGTTAATTTAGCACGCATCTCTAGATACAGCACAAGGAAGAAGATATAAACAGATATTGCGAGCTGACAATTAAAAAAACCTTACTAGAAACCAATCTTTAAAAGAAAATTTAAAAGATGTAGCATATAACATGCCAGCTTGTCAGATGATTTGAACTAACACAGCCAAATTTATGCGTCATATTTCACCAAAATAAACCAAGTAACACCACAGCTAAATTATATCACAGTGATTTTGGTGCAGACTACTGTTAATGTAAGATGAATGTTCTAATTCCTGTGTCTGAAGTCAATGGGAGTCTAATATGAACTTCAGTAGGCCTTAAGAAAGACAATTTTCTTAAAGGGTACCAGACATGAAAATTTATAGTGGATGGTTAACATAATTATTGCTTGAGCAGTAACTTCTAGCACTCATCTGTGTTTCTTCCTATGTAGATTAAGCCAATGACACTGAAAACACAGATGTAAGGATTGTTTTATACTCTGTGGTTGTATTCAAGTTACTGTATTTTTTTTTTTCAAAGTAACCAACCATGGTGCTAGTCTAATTACTTTGCATAGCACTGATATAGCATAGATTAAAATATAACACAAAAATTACTTATGTTGGGGAGTATTTTAACGGTAACCACCCATGCAAATACAAAAAGTTACCCTACCAAAGCATGGGTGTGGTGGGTAAACAGTTGTACATGGAAACACTTAGACAAAAAAGGTGAAAGAGAGCATGTTCTTCTTTCGTTTTGCACATTTCTCTCTTTTGTTGCCATTTAAATAGCATTTCAAGAGTTGCTGCAATTATCTGTAAGTTAAAAACATGTATCAACAAAAGATGCAATAAAAACTATAGTCTATTCAGGTCACTTTCTTAAAGGCATGGGCAACACTGCTATGATCAGCAAAGCTAGTCTGGTTTGATCCTCAGTTAATCCTTTTCTCTGACCTACTGGCCATTCCCTCTGCAGCACCACACAGTTAATGCTCTGTTGTCTTCCATTTATTGATTCCGATTCACTTTGCCATGTATAACTTCTATCTGTTATTGTATTGTTGCTCCACAGGTTTACTAAAAAACATTTTCAGAAACCACAAAATGTAACAAGAAGATAAATATTAACAAAAAATTCCCACCTGAATTTAAATTTCTTCTCTCAGTGTGACTCACCACAGTAAGGCAAGCCTCTTCTGCTTATTAAGTAATTAAATCAGGCTGTTTTGTTTTGTTTTTAAGATCTTAGTTATTTTTCAGTTCTTAATGCTGCCAGACATGCAAGACAAGGCAGGGCTCTTAACTGCACGCAGAACAAAACGAGCAAATCACTGCAATGTGGGTTTCCTGCCCTGCTCTCTATTGATAGCAATTTTCAGAACTGCTCTGATAGCCAGAAGATGGAACTCTCATATTTTTCTGCCTTTCCAAGAGGCATAAATTAACTTCCAGCAATTAATTTTCACAGTCCGTGAGGCACATAACTGCTTTGGTTTACAAATACAGATACCAAGGTATTAAAGAATTAGATGTCAGCCAACCTCATGATAAATAGGTGAGTAACTTAAGTCCATTGCCTGCAAAATACTATAACCTGTTCTGAGAAAACTGAGAACCTGAAGATGTATAAGGTGGCGTTGACAAGCAGATGAGTACGTGCTCTATATCAAGAGTAAAGCAGGAGATCCTCCCTTTTTATTAAAAGAAACTGGAGAGATCTTAAATAAAGAAAAAGATATTAAAAAACCAGCAAACAAGCAGAGATTCAACATGGTTAGGGGGCAACACTGTTTGGAAAAGAAAAGAGAAGACATTTTTCACAGAGGAAGTTTACATGGTCATGCGATTTTTCTCTAGAAAAAGAAGAATGGAGGCATGGAGGAAACGGAGAGTGAGGGTGTGCCAACTGCAGAGCAGAGCAAGCAAAGACCAGAGCAGCCAAAACAAGGGCAAGGTACACGGGACGCCCACAGAGTGGAGGTTGCAAAAGGCCTGCGAGAGGGAGAGCAATATTTGAAGAAGATGAGGTGATGGCTGGGAAGGAGGACTGAGGAAACCGGAGGATTAGCTGAAGAGCAGCAGTTGCCTAAGACAAGGTCAAATGACTGGCTGTTTGACCAGAGAGGAAAAATCTGTGACCAAAGGTCAAGTAAGGCCACATTTCTGCCGCTAAACTGTGTGGAAGCAGAAATTGCCAGGGAAGATGGAAACAGATGTGAAGGGTGATTCGAAAGCTTTTATTTTTCCTCTTTGTTGTAACTGGAGGAGTCAGGCCAGGGAAGACAAGCACAGAACGGGGACAGGAAGGAGAGAAGCACCACCACGAGTCAGCTGAATGCCAACAGGAGTGGTGGCTGACAGAAGCAGACATGAATGGGAAAATAGATACATAAATAGATAAACACAGCAATTCCTCATTATATTAACAGTCATGCTGCAGTTCTGCATTCTTCAGGTACTATAGGCACTGCTAATAAAGCAACAGGACAACCCAGAACTTTTCTCAAGCACCAGGTATACTTCAGTGAAGAGCTAAAAAACAATTCTCTTCTTGAAAGACAGAAATATTAACTAAGGGTACACTACTCACTGGTTCCTCCTATGCCAATTTATGTAAAGATATCAAATGATTTACATTTTTCCAGAGATAATTCATCATCATGCTTAACTGACTATAACATGACTAAAATTACACAATGCTTACACTATTTATAGAATAACTTGCAGAGGCTAGTACCATTAACTCAGACACCACAAATCAGATACTAAAACCAATTCTGCAAGTAAAGACTATGAACCACTCAGAAGCACTAGACCTTTGGAGTGAAGGATGTTCCTCTTAAATACACACACATAATGGCATTTACAGCTAGTCATCTTTTTTTCCAACCTTGCTGTCAGAGACTGCTCAGAAGTCTGCTTAGTAAGTGCTGCTTATCAATGTTACCAGTTCTTATCTTGGAAGACTTCAGTCAGAGTAAAGCCATAACCTCATGCTTCTTTTTTTTTTTAACCTACAAACTTTTATTTTTAAAAAATACCAAATATAATAAAATACCTAAATATAATATAGAAGACGTCACATCTTAGAAGTATTTTTTAATAAAGTGCCTGGAGTGAAAACCCAGGAAGTCTGCCATTCAACCATCACACGTTATGAAGCCTATGGGATTTGGTCCACTCCCATGCTGAGAGACGTTGTTTGTTTCAGCTTCTTAAAAGTTTTAAAACAAAATTCCTTCTTCAATCACTTTCAAGGGAGTGCACACAAACTAGTTCCACAGTGGGAATCCGCTCCACCCACAAAAGGCTATGGGAAAGCAACTAAGCATCTTGAGGCATCAAGCCAGGAAGGGAAGAAAACATTTGCTAAGGCCATCTTCTCTGTGACGACGGTGAACTGGCCAAGAAGCAATACAAATGGGCAAAGAATTTATATTTTCCAGTGTTCAAAATGCAAGAGAGAGTCAGTCAGTCCACGTGTTAAAGCATATTCATTGTGCCTTCAGGCGAGTCAACAGCTAATTATGAAGAACAGGGTCACGGTATTTTTCAAAATTAAGAGAGAGATTTGGGACTTGGCTTCAACAGGAAAACAGACACCCTCAACGTGCATATTTCCACTCTGGAGCAAAATGACCTGCTGAGCGGGTCAAAACTTCCTTAGAAATTCTAAAAGGTGGAAACATGTACATTCAAGGTGTCTGTTTTGCTTTTGAAGCCAAATCGCAGATTTGTCCACTGAACTGACATGGAAAAACATACAGCTTAAAAAACCCAAATGTGTGAATGTTTGTGGTTTTTAATTAAAAATGTATTTGTTTAATAATATTAGTAACTATTAAATAATAATAAAACAAAGACCAAGCAAAATGAAACTGAGGGAAGAATTTTTTGGCTCTTGGAAAGTACCAACAATTTTGAAGTCACTCCCCAAGAGAAGAGAGTTTAACATTTGACAGTTACATCAACAACGACACAGAGCTGCACTTCAGTGCTCAAAACCAGTCCCCTACCAACCACAGGTAGCTTTTGAGATGAGTAATAGCATTTTTAGATACTTCAATTCCTTTTAAAAGTGATACTTATAAGCATTTAAGGTTTAAGTTTTGTTCGTTAATTTTCTATGTGACATCCCAGACTCCTGCACTAGGAATGTTCAGCCTCTGGGATACGTGAAAAGTACGGTGACAGCAAGTCTCAGCTCTTTTCAGGATCCCGCATTATTGCCACAGGGAAACAATGCAGCTCTTGGTGCCGTTAGTGGTACTAAAATCAATATGGCAACGTCCTCCAATCTTCTATATACAGCTGAGCAGTTCTCTCCACTGAGAGCTGGCATAATCTCTGACCACAAAAAAGAGACACCATTTTTACTGGCCAAAGCACAGGCGTAAGAACAAGTTACTCCAATACTGTACAAATTCCTTCTGCCAGCAAATTCTTATTAAAATATTTGTTAGACTGTGCCATTAACAGTTTCCTTTATCATAGAATAGTATCAACAGGTATGCTATTTATCTGTCTGACTGTACTAATAGTGCAGTAAGAAGAGTTTAATAATTTACATATCATTGTAATTAATTTTAGTCTTGAAGAATTAGTGGTTTATATAACTGCAGTTTCTTCATTGAAGCATTTGCCAGATATGAGAAGGGGAATAATACTAAAGCCTAAGCATTCCGATAGGGAAAAACTATGCCAAAATATTTTGTTTGGTAACCTTATTTTCAGAGATGGCAAGCATCCAGATCTGAATTAAACCCAGGGAGGCTGAGAATACACCATCTTCAAAAATAAAAAATATTTTTAAAAATTAGGCCTTACTGTTCCAGTCATGCTATCTAGACAACACGTGTATTATTTAAAATCTCAAAAAAAGCACCCTTACCAGGATCAATAAGAAGCACACACCTACTTGCAACACAGGTTGACATCATTAGCTAACAGTTCATGGCACAGTGCACAAAGCTTCACCAGCAGCCAAAGGACTCTGCACTTAGCCTTTCTGCGATTGTTATCATATGGAAACTCTACTACCCCACACAAAAGACTTAGAGGGTTATTAATGTCTATACTAAGCCAAAGTACAAAAACGGGGTAGGATCTAACGTCTGTTCTTTTCCTATTTCTTTGTGCTATTCCTTTCCCCTCTTCTTGGGCCCATTTTCATGGGCATTAGAATAGAATATACATTTTATATTATATTCCTCTCATGTTGTTCCATATATGTTATTTCTACTCAGTAGAAATAGTAGTTCTTTTATACTTCCTTTCAACAAAAAAATCATAGCTCGTGTGTCCTGCACAAGTAAAGAACGCATGAGGTATTTATAATCAATATAAGCAATTATAAAAAGCCATTATTTTTCCTTAGGGGAACATACTAATCCAGTTCTATTTGGTCACACGTAATCTTAAATCATAGGTTACACTACTCCTTGAAACAATAAATTCAGTGCAGACAACTAAAAATATATAACAATTCCTTTCTTCAATATTTTCTCCACATTAAAATACAACGAAGAAGTTTCAAGGCACACTTTTGGCAGGTTACTTAAAAATAAAACCAACACACATGAGAACAATAGTATAGCAATCAAAGTGGATAAAAACACCAAACTGGTCCTATTACTGCCAAAGGAGGATGGGAGAGAGGAGCCATTTTAGAAGCTCTAATTCTTTAGTGCAAGAACACAGCAACCACTTTCAGAATCCATCCAACCTGCAGCCAGTTCCCCCCGCCATGTGTCTTATTTACAGCATCCTCATCTTCCCACAGCTAGAAAGCATGAGAAAGGCAGCAATCCATACCTCCTACAAGAAAGACTTCATCAACCTGTCAAATTACTAAATTTTATTTGCACCTTTTTGACTGTTTTTTAAACAACAAAAAAATAAAATCCATCCAACTTGTAACTTTTAATGTATTACTAACATAGAACTACCTTTCCTGGTCAAGAGGCAGCAAAAATTTGTACAATGCGCAGTTCCACTGCACACGTGCAGTCAGATAGTCTGCAAGAGCCAAGAGGAAAATTTGTTGGAAGTTGTTCTGTAGCTCTCAGAAGAAAAGGCTAAAGAACAATAAACAATGGTTATTCACCAGAAAGTACACCAGAGCAACCCATACCAACACCGATCCTACAAGCGTGACAGAAAGTAAATTCCCCTTCCCCTTAGTGCTCTAGAAGGACAAGCGTGCAATCATTGACCTTAATGTAGGAAAAATACCTGCAATCTAAGCGCCTTCATCATTATAACTTTGAAAAGGTAGACTGAAATGCTGAAATCCCTGAGGATGAGCACTTTCTCATGTAACTCCACAAGAAAAAAAAAAGCACCCACACAATTCCCTAGGTATGCATAATTAAGAATACATCATTGCCCTTTTCTAACAGAGTGCTTTCCCAGGGAAACTCATCTGCTCTCTAAAAAAAGAGAGCTCTGGCATAGTCCCATGGCTGGGTAAGCACCTATCCTTCAAGATTCTGCACATGTCTCTAGGCTTCCAATTTCTACATTATGAGCAGCCTCAACTTAAATTTCTTGCTCTCTCACCCCTTCCCATACATCCCATACACTAAACAATGTCCCTTCAATCCCATCTTCCAAGCTAAGCGTTACCTACAGTTTTTCTGATATGCATACAGTTCTGGAACCTATTCCAAGGGAAAAAAAAACCTCCTTGTCTGTAATTCCTCCCAAACCAGAAACAAATAACCTTTCCACAACAAGAACCTTCAGGGAAAGCTTAGCTTCCTTCTGCACAGGTAAATACCATCTCGAGATAAGAGCTGTCATTTTCTTTTGTCTTTTCCAGCACAGGAACGAACTGTCCACAACAAGCATCCTGACCTCAACCTCTCGAAGTCCCTTTACGCCACACGCACACGACGAATAGAGCCCTACAACACCTGCCGTGGCCAAACCAATGGCGAAGTCCTGCCCTGCCACGAAATGTCTACCTGGATACAAGCATCACCACCCGATTCCTCCCCTTTCCCAGGGCGGGGAGGCCTTCCTCGCCCCACCGCACACCCAGGCTGAGAGCCCCTTTCCTGGCACCAGCGAGCAGCGCGTCCTCTGAAGCACTACCCTCCCTCCTAGTGCGCGCTGGGGAGCCGCCCTTGCTCCACATTAAGCACCCTTACAGGCTAATAACCACCTGCGATGCCCCCTTCGTCCCCGCAAGGCCTTCCCGACCCACCTCTCCCAGCCAAGCTCCCCCCTGGGTGCTCACCGCTCGCCCTCCCCTCACACGGCGGCTCCCACCGCCGCGCCACCGTCCGGGCACGGCTGCCTCCCGGCACCCCAGGCCTCTCCGCGGGTCTCCCCTTCGTGCACACCCCCGCCCTCGCCGCTGCCCCACGCATCCTGTCCCGGCGGATCCCACCTCCCCGCCGCCGTCACCACCCACCGCCGCGGCCCGGCAAGGCCGCCTCGCCCAGGCCGCTGCCCCCCGCCCCCCGGCCGGCGCGGCTCCGCAGGCGAGCCCGGGGCTGGGCAGGCCGCGGCCGCCCGGCTCCGCGGAGCGAGGCCGCCTCCCCCTTTACCGTCCGTCGGGGGACTCGGGCCGGGCTGGGCCATGGCTCCGGCGGGCGGGCGGCGCCGCCGCGGCCTCCTCCGCCTCCAGCCGCGACGTCGGAGCGGGAACCGCTACGCCAGGGGGCCCCGGCGAGAGACGGGAGCTGCCGGCCTGGGCCTCCGCCTCCTCCGCCTCATCCTGACAGCGGCCGCCGCCGGCAGGAGGAGGAGGAGGAGGAGGAGGAGGAGCGCCGCGCAGGCGCCCACGGTGAGACCACGGGACCGGCTGCCGCCACCGGCGCTGGGAGGGCTGGGGCCGCGCCGGCCGCCGCCGCGGCGGGGTCAGGGTGGGTTCTCCCGGGCCGGCCGCCGCCGCCCGGCCCCATGCTGAGGTGCTTTGTCACCCAACGGCCGAGAGGGGAGGCAGACCCGGCCCCGGCGGGAGCCGGGCCGAAGCCTCCGCCTGTGACGGGCAGGGCCGGGGCGGCGGCGGGCTGACGGAGGAGCTGGTGGGGCTGAAGGCGCCTGAGGGCGTTCCTGCCGCCCCGGGTTCGCCTTAGGGCCCGGTCGTGGCGCGGGCCAGGCCGGGCGGTGCGGAGCCGCCGCCCGCCCCCTCCGCCGGGCCTGTCCCCACGGCCTCGGCCTCGCCTGCGGGCCCGAGTGGTCTCCCGGGCCGCAGCAAGGCCCTGCCCCCGGGCTTCCGGGCCGGGGAGGCATCCCTGGGACTGCTCGCAGTTAGGCTAGCCTAAAAGTATAGTTAGGTTTTATCGTTAAGGGCACTGGTTAAAGTGACACCAACAAAGTACTATTCTGCTGCATAATCTAGGGAGGGAAGCAGGTGTGACCGGGATGGGTGGCGGAAGGAGCCTGTCCAGCTACGGGATCTCTTCCCGGCCACCCATGGTGCGTCGGTCTGTATTGGTGGAGGAGGTGTTAATCCTTCCGCCTAACTGGAAGATCGTGTTTAAACTCCAGGTTTTTACCAATAAAAAAGTAGATTTACATCCTTTGGGCACATGTAAAACTATAGAAAGCAGTGTTGGAGTGGATAGTACGATACCAAGTCCTGTCAAGGGCAGGATCTGTTATGGCTTGCCTTTCTTATGGCTTGCATACCCTAAAAATCAGTCATTTTTAAACTGGGTCTCACAGGACTTCACCTTTCCCCTCACAGTTTATCAGGCCTTGCTATCAAAATAGGTGATATGGCAAGACATGGGATTCTGCATTTCATATTACGTTTTTGCTCAGTTAAACCAAATACAAACTTGAAATTGGGAGTCTTTGAAAATTAATCCTTTACATTTTGCCTATCTTGATCAATTGAGGTAAATCTTCTCAGCCTCGCTGTTGTAAAAAGCGGGTTTAAACTAAAGACCTAACTTTTCAGTGTTCCCAACTTGAGGCACTGAGAGCTTCCATTTCATAGGTATTTCGAGAACCCAGAGCTGTAGATTGCTCACAGAATTGCTGGCTTAGTGACAAAATGATCAAAGGACTAAATATCACTTGAGGTACATTTCCAAATTTCTTAGCTCCTGCTTAGGCTTTTTTAGAAGTAGCTGGATATTACAAGCATTCAACACATAAATCCTTTTGAAAACCTAGCCCTAACTGTGGGAACTGAGCTCTTGAAACTCTGTCCTCGTGTGTGTTCATATGGGTACCCCAAACCACCCATATTAGCAGCTACTTTCATCTTGTTCAGGTCAAGGCAAAACTCCCACGTGTTTTGATCAGTCCAGGATCAAACCCTTATGCATCACTCCTGCTGCAAACAGAAAGTAAGATAATATCAAGCTTGGTATCTATTGTACCTACAAGTACTTATTAAGGGATGAATATCGTATCCCTTCCATCACTTCCATTGCCAAAATATTGACTATTGGAATTGCAACATTTCAAAATCTGCATCAGAACTCCTGAGCTTACATATTAAATGTGATTTATACAGTAGTTTGAAGAATAGGAAAACTCTCAAGGGGCTCGTACTTTTTTTTTTTTTCTTGTTCTCCAGTGTAAAGCCGTACTAGCTTTATAGGTATGGTTCTTACTTAATATTTCCTTCTTTTTCTGGACAGTAATTGGACTTGACAGAGGCAAAGGTTTATGTAGTATCTATTCACAAAGTCTTGGAACCTGGAATAAATGGGTAACTTCCTATGTGCTTCCCAAAATGTCCCAGTTAATTCTGATCACTTGTGGTTCTTATAGTGTTGATGTCAAAGGATTTTCCAACAGGACTCAGCTAAACCTTAAAAGAAGTAAGCAAAGTTTAACCGCGGTTTGCAGTCATAGAAACAGGTCTATTGCAGCGGCAGAATCAGCAGAGACCAAAAGTCCTGAATTCCAGTCCCTGTGCTGTAAATGTTGGACAAGCAGTGTTAATGAATCAGTGAGACATGGGTCAGATCTAGAGAGCTGTAGGTGAGCAGAGACTATTTCTGGAATAAGCTCTCCAGAAATAACAGCGCTCCTAGAATCCCATGTATTTTTATCAAATATATTTGGCCTAGAAGTCTAACATGGGCGTTTTCAGCAGCGGTAGTGCAAGCAGCAAACACAAGTTAATGGAAGATGCATCTTCCTGGAGGGTGTGTGCTGCATTAGTACAAGCTGGAGGAGTAGCTGTCACCTTGCAGTCTGCCTGAAATTTAATCTTGCAGGCTTACTGAAAAAGATAAGTTTGCAGCTTTTGTTTAAACAGTAACATCCAGTGACAAGCAGTAAGTGTGTACACTCGGTGGTTGTCTGGAGACCAGGAGTAAACTGAGGGGGACTGTGGTTATTTGGTTGCAAAGAGCATAGTGAAGTAATTTACATAACACATCCAGGAGAGAAGTAGTATTTTCTTTTTGCCTGAGGAAAATAAAATAAGCAAGTAGCCAAAGAGCTAATTAAATCTATTTTCCTAATAGATCTGTCTTGTGGTTGACTGACTTCAGTGCTTATGAATACCCAAGTTCCACATGAAACTTTTCCTACTTTTCTTTTTTAAGCATGTAGAAGGATTTTTCTCTTTGTGTAGATTTGCCTTTTCTTCCCCCCCCCCCCCCCCCCCTAATTGGGGCACTTTGACCTCAGCTAAAGCATCTATTTTCATTAGACTTTGAAGAATGTAATGATCGCTGTCTTTATCTGTGAAAATAGTCCCAGATCCTAAGTCTAGTTGAGTTACCCTGGCTATGTCCCAACTCCGTGTCAGGACAAGACCCAATTACATACATTGTACTACCACCTCCAGCAAAGTACACAGCTTTGGGGGAAGTCACTGCACACTCCAGCAAGTCCCTTGATCTGGATGATCAGAGGGCCAGGGCTGTGATCAGACCGATGAAGAGTATGATCACAAAAGCTTTGTAGTCGTAGGAAGTGAGGCTAATAAAATACAGAGCTCATTCCTTTAGTTTTGAATGGTACAAGATACTGTTATTTTATACGACAGCTAAGCCGATTCTACAAAAAACAGAGTCTTTAAAAAGATAAACTAAAGTTCTGGACTTGCAAGGCCAAGTCTACATCTGGTGTGAATTCAGTGGAAACAGGCTGATGTGTGGGAAATGAGAAGCTGGCCTGTAGCACACAATCAAAATGGAGATCAAAAAGACCCTCTGAAGTGTGCTGTTTCCCATTTATGTTGCTTTACTGGCCTACTGGCCACAAAGAAGTTTGATTCCATTGTGCCCTGTATGGTGGGAGCATGCAGTGAATTACAGGCCCTCCTCCCCAGTGTAGTTCATCTCATAAACCACCCACTGTTTAATTCAATTCATCCAAGAATGCTGAGTAACAAGGTAGATTTGGGAAGCGGCTTTGTGGGTTGCCAAGACTAGGCTCCACTGCACTCATAGAGGAACACAATTGCAGAACTGAGGAGCCTCTGCCTGAGCAAATAGGAGAACTAATTTCAAGAGCAACATCTCATCTATCCCAGATGACTCTACCTGTAGGTGTTACACACTAAGGATTTTGGTTACAGTCTCCTTCATTGGACAAACCATGAAATGACATTGTCTTTAGATGAATGCAACAAGAATGGTTTGAATGTGGAGAGTAAACATATGACCAGAAAAAATTGTGTGTTCTTAACTCCAGGTGAAGCCCAGGGAAACAGAAGTTGCACACATCTTTAAGGAGGGACTCGGCTGCACCCGACAGCAAGCCCTGGGTTCATTCAAAAGGCAAGTAACAAACTTGTCCTTCTAGCAAAAGAGGAAAACCAGAATTTATTGCTTGCACTTTATGTATTTCTAGGTTTGCCAGAGTTTGTCTACTGTTTTTCTCACTTCTTTATTTGTTTAAAATAAAAAAGTGTTCAGAGTTTCCTAATGTTTAAACGTTTATTTTCCTTTTGTTGAGATTGATGGGTCGTTAGCATTAAGTATTAGTTCTGCAGATATGAGTGTTTGTAGGCTTTGGTCCTTTCTTTTTAATGCAAAGCTTTTGGAGAAAATTTGCATTCGGCTAAGTATTACCATAAAGAGGTTGGTTAAAAATCCCAAACCAGTCATGCTCTTTGCTTCAAAAGTTATTCTGGAATGCAAGGAATTCAGTCTGGAACAATTACATTATTTGCAATGGTAACTTCTTAGCGAACCCTGGAATAGTTTATGTGGTTAAAAACCTTTTCAAGAGCAATTGAAAAATTATGTTATCCCATCTATTGTTTAAAGGATTCCATGTGGTATAGTTCTTTGAATATATGGGAAGAGACTGAAGCCAAAAATGAAAATTTGGCAGGCAAAAATTGAAGTGCTTGCATTGGCCCTAAATCTAGATATATGCACATTAATGATCTCATTTGAAAGATGTCTATATTAAGATTTGAAAGCTCTCCGGGTTCCCAAGGGACAAGCTCATTGAATATTGTGATGTACCATGAAACTGTACAATTTTTTCTTACTGCAAAATAACCAAGGAATCAGAAACTCATTCTCTATGCATAACAAAGGGCACATTAAGAGCATAGTCTTTTGGGTAACCTTGCTCAGCAATACTTCATTAGAATTGTCATTGCAGGGAGGCACAGAACCAACACTGCTTTGTGCTTACACACTCCTTCATTGGAAGACCTAAAAATATGCCATAACCCATTCAGGCTCACTATACCTGTATTAACAGTTACCTGCACCTGCCTACAGACACACACAGAAGGATGCAAAGGGGTTCAGCAAATATTCTGACAAACCTTCCCATAGTGGTTTAAACTACTAGTGCCGTATAGCCTGCTCTGCCTTTGTGTTAGAGATAACTGTTGTAGTGAAGCAGAGAGTGGAGTGTAGGATTGTGCTTAGCCATGTAGTGCTTAGCCTTAGCCCAAATCTGCCTTTGTCAGTCATTTCAGTAGAGATGCTGGACTTCGTATTGCAGTAGTTGAAGTGTGGATGCACACAGTCCTCCTGCCAGCTCCGTTATTGTAGCAGGATTTGGTAATAGAGGAGAGCGGGCACCAGCAAGGCCCATGTCAGTCACCGCACATTCATCAGACCTCACCCAGCAAAGCCCAACATGATCCAGCAGCAGAGACAACAAGGGTGAAGGGACCCCAGAGAGAACTCTCTTGTTTTTCACTCTGTTCATGAGATTATACTTTTATTTAAAAAACCTAAAATAACAACAGGGGGTTCTGCTTTTTGAGGCTGTTTTGCATGTAAGTATTGCATGTAGTAGTATTTTTCAAAACAACAGACCATGTTAGCAGTAGCGTCTTGTGCATTCAACGTCCTAATCTTGAGAAGACCAGTTCATTAACATCAATAAGGTGAGTCACATCAGATCTGCAGGATTGGGCCATTTATCCCGTTTTCTTCCTCTGAGGCATAAGCAGATCAGATCCCATAAATTCTAATGATTGCAATGCCCACTTGCCAAGAGAAGGAGGGAGTGTTGCAAGTACTGTAAAATTCATTGTCCCATGTGTGTTGAATTAAATGGTGTAGCCAAAGATTTCCGTGTTAAGACTTCAACAGCAGTGCTCATTTTGGAGTGTTTTATTCATCCAACTCTTAACTCTCGGTATATCCTTTTCAGAACTGTCTTTGGAGATATTTAGAACATGATACTCAAGAAGACTGAGCAGTCTTTGTGTAAACAATGGACGGGGCAGCTGAAGAGATGCCATAGGATTTCAGAGGATCACCAAATCTTTTCAGATCCTTAAGCTGAACAAGCCCACTCTTCTGAACAGTCTAATCCAGGTAGGATTGCTGGAAGCTCCACAAGCGTAGCTTGAGGTCTTCCTCCAGGTGGGACTCTTCAGTGATTGCTGAGATTTTTCTGGGGCTCTGCCTATGCCTGTATGTCCAGAGGCGGACCAACCCAAATACTTGTTAATACAGGTTTAAATCCCACATCTTAGGTCAGTGGGTAGACCCAGCTAGACCAGCTGTTTCTAATTAATGCCATCCCATCCTTATGAATCCTTTTATTCCCTATTTTCCCTGATTTCTCCTAGGTGTTACAGTGGTCTCTCTATTTGCATCTTTATTTTACTAGAGTGCCTTTTCCCGATCTATGTCCCTTAGATGCAGACAGGCAAAATATTTTGTACTTCTATGGCACCTTCCACAGGAGAAAGAGCCTTTCAGTAGAGCCAGAAGAGAAGAAATTATCTCAGATTTACAGGCTGGGAAGACCCAGAGAGATAGCCTGATTTGCCTGGGGATACACAAAAGTCAGCAGTAGGGGG
Source organism: Gavia stellata (assembly GCF_030936135.1). Classification (NCBI taxonomy): domain Eukaryota; kingdom Metazoa; phylum Chordata; class Aves; order Gaviiformes; family Gaviidae; genus Gavia; species Gavia stellata. The sequence continues at coordinate 4,644,284 of NC_082618.1, forward strand.
GAAAAACCCCAAACATGTATTTCCTATCTCCCTATAGCTTTTTCGCCATAAAGTATATTTCCTTTGCTTATTCATCACACCTTTGAAAATATCAAAAAGCTTCTGACCTTCTTTGAAAAATAGCTGGAGACAAACATCTGTTGTAAAATGAATATTTCTTAGCAGGTGAAAAGATCAAATTAACTCATTTTCTATAGAATCTCAGTCTGATTGTCTCAAAAATGCTAGCTGCTGAGATATGCTTTCCTGCCTTACTCTTTCACCATTCAGGCAGCATGAAGAAGCTCCCTTCTCCTCTGAGACCACAGGAGGTTTCACATTGTTAACCTCCTTCAGATCACCTCCTCCATGCACAATCCGAGTTACATTTACATGCAGACATAATGTCATTCAGCCCACTTTATGCCACTTACATCTCTTTTGTTGCCATGGGGAACATTGATAAGGAACGAGTTAGCAAATAAAAAATTTGAGGAGGAATGTGGAAGCCACTACTTGGTGGATTTGTATGTAATAGGCAGTGACATTTTATTTGGCATTTGTCCTTACCTAGCTGAGCTTCTTCCACTGCAGCTTCAGCTACATTCTGTGTAGTCAAAACATGCTCTTCCCATAGGATTTAGAGACTTAGACATGTAACTGTATCTGACCCTGGGGAATTTTTACAATTCTCATGAGAAGAGGGAGTTTGCTTGCTTTGAAAGTGCTTTTGCTGGCATGAAAGTGCAAAGAGCACCATCCAGTGTCTAATCAGAGTAAATGCAGAAAAACTCAATGGCATTGGTACAAAGGCATCTCTGCGTATCTCATAGTCAAGCTACACCTGGTGGGGCACATGATGATCTAAATAAAAAGAGGCTACAGTCAGTTATAGAAGGAACTTCTAAGGGAAGACTGGCAAAGTTGTCAACCTTTCAGGAAGCCATGAGACAACCTGGAAGATCACGTCTTTTAAAGAAGTCCTGTATTCTGAGTTGGAATTGCTGATGATTGAGGGAGCAAAAGACACAAGCAGGAGGAAGTGGAGGTGGCAATAGGTGGGGCTGGTCAAGAAAAGTATGCATATTAAATCCATGAAGGGAAGGAGCTACAGCAGAGAGAAAATTGTGCCAGGTCCTTACCCTGCAATCCTTCCCCTTTGCAGAGTGGAATCAGCAAAAAGAGGCTAGGAAGTTGCACTGGAGGCTAAGAAAATAAGGGAGAAGTGACTTCAGCTGCCACTGCCCAGTCTCAACAGCCTTGTATTGCTTGACAAATGTAGGTAGTCCTGGATTTCAAGAAAGAAAATGATTTAGAAAAAGATTTTGCACAGAAGCATGCAGTAAGTAGTAATTCTTCTTATTACATATGGCTACAGACTTTTGTGGGCTAGAGGGTAGGAACTAATAGGAGAACAAGGAGTCCATGGGGCTAAAAATGGGCACAGGCAAAAATTAATATTATCTGCAAAGAAGTGATACCCAAATAGATGTCCAAGAAAAAGCATGCAACTTTTCCATGGACTAGTAGTTGTGCAACAATCTATTGAAACTCTATGTAAACAAGGAAACAGGAATGTTTGGTACATTAGGAACAGGATATTTATTAATCAAAGATACAGAGTGCTTCAGTTTAGCACAATGTTTGTAGTAATATATCGCTAATATATCGTCCCTAAAATTAGACTTTGGGCTGGCATAAATTAGAAATGCCATAATCCAAGATAGCGCCTCTGTTGTGTTTAGCATTCCCAGGAACAACTTAGCATGTGTTTGCTCTTACTCTTTTTATATTGGACTTGCAGAGCAGAACTCACTTCTTGGATTAATATTAAGCAGTGTTTTGTTTGTGCCCTGTGGCAGAAGTGCCCAGATGGAGTGCTTTGAATACTGAAAACATGAGAAGCATTTCATGTTCTATGGAGCTCTGTTAAAGTTGTCTGAATAGAACATCTGGTATCAAATCTTTGGATAAATCAGTTTCTGCAAGTATTTGGACCTGCTATGGGTCTGTGCTTTGTTCCAGCTTTACATTCCCTCTCTTGCTTCCCTGTTTCTAGAGCCAATAGAGGATGGTTTATTGCCTGGTGCAACCCATTAAAGTCCCTTTGTTGGGGCTTGGCAATTGGTTGAGCAGAAAGAGTATAAAAATCACTTTGGCATCTGCGGGGTTGAAATGGCAACAATGACTTAAGATCTCCCTGAAAGGCTTTTTATCTGTTCTCAAGGTGATGGAGAAAGAAGAAAGAGTGGTCATCCGGAGACTTAGGGAAGATACTATCTTATGTGTCTGCAGAGTGTGACGCTGCTGGAGAGTATAAAATGTCTCTGCCCCCCTGTAGGGAACTAGTGTGGATACATCCATGCAAGACCTCCCTGCCAGGGGAAGTGAATGGTATCCCACTGCTCAGCACTGACAGATCCCACTGCCAGTCCTGCTTTCTGTGCAAGAAAAAGTCCTGCAGAGCTGCAGATTGAGAAGGGGAAATGGGAGCTGTTGTCATGTTGTATGACTGATACCGTACAACAGATGAAGGTGCCCGTACTTAAGAGATCCACAGCCCCAGCCTTCCAAATCACATGCCACTGCTGGGCACAGTGAGGAAGGGCAGGCTCACATGTTTTTCACTTCAATAACTGAGGCAGCAGAGGCAAATCAAGGGCTGATGCATATGGACCACCTAATTTAGAGGTGTTTGAGATTAACTCCTTTCACTTTAGGAAGTGTTTCAGCTAAGAAAGGCTGAAGAGTTCCCATTAGCCTTCCTGGGACTTAGGACACTTGGCTCCACTCCTGGGCAGATTTTCAGATGAGTGGTGTTGCAAATAGCCCAAATTTACCCATGCAGAGGCTCTGACTCCTGGAGCTATGACCAAAGCCATGAAAGAGCATCAAATGGGAATTCCTAAGTTGGATTCAGAATATTGTGAAGCAACTGTTTCACATGTAGTAACCAAGAAAAACGTCTCACAATGTAACATTTTATGCTATTGAGGAAATAAGATATTTTGAGTTATATTCCTTTAAAATGTCTTGCTATGTTTAAAGGGCTAATTTTCTTCTCTTTTGTCTTGTTTTCAGGCTTGGTACCTCAAGCAAACTTCAGTAGAGTTATTCTTGCCTCACACCAATGGTAAGAGGAAAGAGAAGCAAGTTATTCATGTTTAATGTTGTTTTGTGCCAGATGTTTGCTGGTAGAAATCCATAGCTCCACAGGCACCAATTTCTTCAGGATCTGGAATGTCTGGCTCAATTTCTTTCTTCGTTCTGGATGGTCTGTGAAGGAAACTGCTTTATTTTGCAATATTGAATATTCATGCTGGGAAGTTATAAGCAAAAACAAAATAATGAGAGACAGGGTCTCTAATAAGCTTCCTGTCACATGAGGCTCTGGTTCTGTTGAAGCAGATGTGGTTGCTGACTTGTTTCCAAAATGTTTGCTGAGTGGTGATTAGATTCTGTCATACTGATGTTATCTCTCTGTGATCTCATTCAATACAAGTAGTTCTGCAAACAGTGAAATCTTTTTTCCTATGGATTTATACCTTGGATTGTGTTTCGGCATGGATTCTCTGGTGTTTAATGGAGATTGAGTTCATTTTAGCCTGTTTCTTCACTGAGGGATGAATAATCTGTCTTTTTTACTTGGCCATCTACTTTCATAAAGCTTGCAGAAGTTAAATATCTCAAGTATGTCAAATTTGAGTGGGAAGTATGAACCAGTTCCAAAGTTATTTGGGGCCAACTTATGTAAACAAACATGAACACAAGTCTCATTTTCTTACAAAAGCAAAAGTTAAGAATCAAATTTTTAATATTTTGTCCTTGTATATGACCTGCTTGAGTCTATTCTGTTTATTTGTGATCAATCCTATAAGATATGCTTTATTTGTAAAGCTGTATGAAATATGGGAAATTTTTTGCCACATTGAATGCATATTAAAACATCATTAATTTATACTTGTTATGGGCCACATAGGAGATTAAATTTGTTTTTTATTGTCCTTGCTTGAGCATGGGAAAGAGGTGATATGCATTTTAACTTATGTATTTGCACAGGCAAGTGCAGAGAAAGAACAGATTGTTTTTCCTTTAGAATTAGACCTCACCAGTTCTGGTTTGGAAAGGAAGACAGGAAAACTAGAATTGAAAATTACCTTTTGAGTTGCTGAGTCCAGTCTTCTGCTTCTGCAGTGAGTCAAGTTCCCAATCTTTTTCATAAACAGATTGTGCTATTCAAAAATATGCTGTGTCCTCCTTGTCGTCTCTTCTGTCCTCCCAGTTTCCTACTTGATTTGGACGTTTGCTTCAGAATTTCCTTCTTTTGATAGGAAGAAACCTTCTAATTTCCATGGTCAGTTTATGCATGTTTGTTCTTGTTCCAGGAATGTCCCTTAGGTTGCTTAGTTCTTTTCTACACCATCTAACTAAACTCAGACTGTGCACGTGCTCTGCTGTGCCAAGTCCGGTAAAGGAGGCAGGAGTTAGTCTTCATAGCCAGCCCTTCACTTATTTCCCTCATACTTTAGCTGTTTAGAGCAAATTCTTCATGCATTTTTCATGATATGTCACATTAAGCAAAGTTCCTGTGGATCATAGATAATTTGAGGAACTGGTCAAGTGAGAAGGGTGGTAGGAAGGTTCGCAGCAGTCTCAGTTCGGTGAGTACAGGAGGATGATCTCTTGCAGACCCTAAGGGGGTCATATGAAAATTAAGGAAACCATGAAAAAAGTGAGGAAATCATAGCCGTTTTAGATCGTTTGTACTAAATAAGAGGCCTGAAGTCTTTCCCTGTTCCTTTGATGTTGATCTTTCAAATGTTGATAACATCCAGTCAAGGCTTCATGTGGTTTGACAGGGGTTTCTTGGGGCCTGACCTGGGAAATTGTAAGCTGCTTAGAGTTTCATGTGAAGGGTCCAGGGTTCTGTACCTTCAGCAAAGCTGACTTTTCTTTCACGTCCTTCTCAGTGACAGTGAAAGTCCATCCTGATTTTATTCATTTTACTTGTATAACATGTCTGATTAACCTTGTCATCATCTTTCTGATTAATAACCCTACTAGCCATTCAAACTCTCTGCTTATTTTTTACATTAGAAATGTAACTTTTGCTTCTTCTAGATTAAGAAATGGTTATATAGCTATTACAAAACATCAGCAGGATTTAAGAAAAAAGCTTTGAAAAAATCACAGTTGCTTCTTTCAAACATCGTTGATACATTTTAAGTTACAAAGAGTAAAGAAAAACGACATCTATCCAATTTTCTGCTTACATCTTGAGATCAGTACTGTAAGTAAGACAACTCTGGAAGTCTCTCTCACTGTCTTTAATCTTCTGCAAGGTTAGTTTAGTTTGCTTAACATAAATGAACAATTAATTTAAAAATGAAAAGCACGAAGAGGGAGGGCAGTAATTCAAGAGGTAGAAGAAGTAGATAAGACAAGAAGGCAAGAAGTAGATCGGACAAAATTTCATGTGTTCAGCTTCACTTGCGCCAGTGTAAAAGGTGGCATCTGTTTATAGTTAAAGAGGAGCTATCATGTGGAAACAGAACAAGAGCTAGAGATCAGGGCTCACTCATCTTCTATTGCAAAGTAGCCAGATTTCTTCATTATATTTAATAATGGCAGATTAAGCCCTTGAATCTGAGTTGGATCTCTAAAAGGTCCCAAGAAAGATGGCAAAAGAAATTTTAAACCCAAATTTGGGGACTGTGATTGTTCTTGCTGTGGAGCTTTTCCTTTAGGAGACCTTGTCAGCTGGAACCAGTGTCTGTATTATGAAGTGACCCACATGTCAGTGCTAAGCAGCCATGCTTGGATGCTGGGTGCGGAGGCCTGCGTCAGATTCTTTAGATGTGAGTGATTTCTGAACAATGCTCATCCTGGTCCCCAAGAAAACATATTGGCAGCCAAAGATAACTGGAGTGGAATCTGGCTAAACTCATCATCTTCCACATTGGTCCCCTTCCTCCTCTGAGCCTCACCCTGTCCCAGGGGTCTGCAAGGGTGTGTGGCAGGCAGCCATCACCCAGGAATCTCCCCTGTGCCTGGCAGACTAAGATTGGGAGGGATCCTTCCTGTTTTCTGGCCCGTTTCAGGACTGACAAAAGGAAGCCAGACACAGCCTGGAACTTGTGCCAAAGTCTTCCAAGTCTTTGTTAACTGGCAGGATGGTGGATACTGGCCAGTGGTGTCTGGGTGTAAAAGAAAAAGGAAATCAGATGGAATCTAAGAGGCTAAGGGAACTGCAAATGTTTGGGGATGAATGTCCTGACTTTCTTTTTTTTTGGAATATTAAACTTTAACAAATGATGTAACAAAGAGCAATCCACAAGCCACATAGCATATGCTCGTATCACCAGAACAGGAGCACGCACGCATTCCTGCTCACCACACAAGTGCTGTTAGTGATCTCTTTGCCATCTTATTCCACCTTCATACTTAACTTTGATTGTTAGCTTGGCTATGAGAATATACTGCCTACCTGTGTGTTAGCTTGTTTATCTCACCTGTCCCTTCTTAAGCCATTGACCATATTCAACCACATCTGATAGAATGAGAGAAATCTCAAAGTTATGAAATTCCTAAAAAATTCATTACTATAGGTAGCCATGTCTGTATAGAGAATAAGGGAGGAAGACCCTTCTAAGAGGATAGAAAACCTACATTTGGGTAAATCCTTAAGACACAAGTCTGTTGGAAACTGGGCTTCAACAGCACTTAGCATAAAATGTTTGTTTATCTAATATGACTAGATTTTTCTGGGACTGGCAAATGAATTACTTAGTAATGGAAACTGCATACAGCCATCTGTTTGGCTTCTGTGGGTTCATGTTATAGAAAACTGTAGGAGTGTCTGTAGGGATCACAACTGCCCAACTTTGCGTCATAGACCTTGTGTCTTAACAGGACACAGAAATTCCCATTTAGCTGAGTAGAGAAGAAAGCACAGAGTGGCAAGTTTTAGCTTTTATTGCTAACGCTTTGTAAAATAACCTTTATGGTTTGCAGACTCAGACCTGTACAGGTCTGTGTGACCTAACATTTATTACACTACTACCATATTTGTACATCTCTCTCCAGTTCCTGGACGTGAAAGAAATTAAAGGTCCAAAAGTTCAGGTTTATGTTAATAGATCCAGATATACCCAATATTTAACTTCTCTGGACAAAGGAACTGCATCAAGGGTTGGCTTGTCCTGTTATGTTGTGAAGGTGTCAGCACTGTGTGCTGCAAAGCTTCATGCAACCTTAGGGAAAAAAAGGAAAAAAAAGCCAAGTGTATGCTCAATGGAAAACAGATGGAGTTTTCATTAGATATTACTTTTAATGATCTGCTTTAAAAGTAAAGATACACCATTCTGAGCAGAAGAAGGGCCTCCTAATAGCTTTGTTTAGGTCCCAGGGTCATTATCTTACCACAGATAGGATCACAAGGTTGTTGTATCATTGGGAGTTCCAGTCAAACTTGCCTACCATTATTAGAATTCCAAACACAGCAAAACAATTTTGGGGCCTTAACAATATTTTTCCCTAAGATGTATCTTTATTTAATGATTCAGAGTTATTATTATGGGCCTGGCAGTTGGTTGCTCAGTTTCTGGAGTATTACCATTTAAACTATGTCAGAATAAAAATCCTGGAATATTAATTGCAGGGCAGACCTTTTGCTTCTTCGAGGGCCTGGTCTTCACAGTCAGCTTTGGTGTGACTCCTCCAAGGGGTCTTACTGGCTGTGAGAGGTGATCCCAGCAGTCTAGAAAGCCTGAAGATCCTTCCTAAAAAGATGAACCCTGCAATCTGTGCCTGTAGGTACTAAATCAGCTTTTGACAAGTGAAGAACAATGCAGTCCCAGGGTTTTAGGAATAGGTCGCTGCTGCCAAACCACAATAAATGCTTTTGTCTGGAACTCATGGAACAGTAACATAGCAATGGAGGGTGTACCCTTGTCTATTATTCCCTCTGAGCAAATTCTCAGAGACATGTTACCAGGATTCAGATAGATTTCATGGAACTAGTAGAGAAATAGGCTTTCATTTCCTTACAAAGGGAGGAAGAGACAATGGAACTCAGCATAACATATGGCATTTTTTTTGTTCCTGTCTGAGAGTTATGCAAGCAAAACCCAGTGCCTATCCTCAGACAGTCCTCTCTAAAGTGAGACTCACGTGAGAAAATGTGGGTTACCTTTCTTCTGTTAGGAGTTGACAAAATTGCTTTACTTCCTCTGCATATGTATAAATACAACCTATGTCTTCAACTGATCTGCAGCTGGAGAGCATGAATCAGAATCCAAGCTCCTCAAAATTCAAGGAAGTTTGGAGCTGATGTTCTGGTTCACTGTCACCTCTGTAGAAAATACCTACATAAAAATAAAAAATACATGCATGAATAAAAAAGAAATAAGCCTCTTGTTTTCATAAGAGAGGGAACAGAAGGATCAAGTCCAGTGACACTCTATCACAAACTATTAATTACTGTTCTGAAACCAGGTAGGTTTTTCCCACTCTGTTAGAAACCTTCTTCAATTTCCAGGCTAGAGTTATTAATGACTAGTTTGTTCACATACTGTCTTTTAGTTTAGATTCTACACAAATAGAATGTGAGCCTGAATATTAGGTTTCTCCTGCTTTTTGTCTCTTTCAGGGGAAAAAAAAGAGAGCTTAAATATAATGTCACCTTGTATTCAGGGTCAAATGATTTCCTCCTTCAATTCAAGGTGTGGGGGAGAATAAGCAAAAGGAGCAGATGATTAGAGAGTGCTTTATACTTAGGCTTGTGTAACTTAGTTGGAATGGTCCAGTCTTTTAGCAACAGCATCCCTGCTCTGATGATTGCTCCTGTTATCTTATGTCCAGGTAAATACAGTCAATTTTATTTCTTTGTGATATATTTGCAGAAATCGAGCATGTGCCCTCTCTCTCTATGTTGTGAGATGAAAAAACCAAACTCTTCTCATACAATTGTTTCTTTCTTCTCCAGCCACTCAGGTGGCCCTTTTCTGATTCAGTGTAGCTTTCGGAGCATGGGTGACCAAACCTGTACACCATTTGCACAAAGCCAGTTCCATCAGGCTGGTGATTACAACAAGAGGGAAGAGGTTTCCAGATGCTGTTGTTTGTGAAGAGGACTGATTTTCTGAGGATGAATTCTCAGCAAATTCTAAGGAGGCGCCTCTAAGAGGTATGTAGTTATGTAAACCTCAGTCACTCATGGGGGAATTTTGTCCTAAGCAAATAACATAAGATGGATCAATGCAAAAATATACACCTGAACTGACAACAGGCCTGCTTCGTACGCGTGAATTAACTCCCTGAACTGCTTGGAGTAGTAGCATATGGTATCTTTTATTCACAAGTGCGATAGTGTCTGTGTGTGCATGAAGAGCACTGACTAAAGCTATGTGAGTTACTGTTAGAGGGTTTCTAGAATCTCAGGAAAGACAACTTCTCAACAAGGTAAATTGATCTTTGGGGAATCTTTGCTGCACTGCTGAAGTATTCCACCGGTGAAGACTTCTGGAGAAGTGGTAAGAGGAAATACTCACAAGTGACCTCCAGAGCAAGGTACTTCCGTTGAGAAGTTCAGTAGCTTAAGATCTGATTTTAAGATGTCCTGGTTACCTTCTAGAAGTTTCTTCCTAAAGTGTCTGCACATTGGCATCCTACATATTTTAAACTAAGCATGCAAAAACACAGCATGGATGGGCACTCTTAAATGTGGTGGCCTACGTGACTTCTTCATCGTTGCTTTGCAGTTCAAGAATAGAAATAGGAACACAGGGTTTCTTATGTCTATTGTGTCCATTAGAACAATACTGCTGAGAGCAATGGAGACCAAAGGCCTGGCCTTCAAAATATATGACTTGAAAGGAAAGCTGCATTTTTTTGGTAAGGTCCAAATGTATTTCATTCGGCTTTGCTGCTACTCCCAAAGTTTGGTTGTAAACAAGTATGATTTTTACCCTGGAAGCCACACATCTGGATTGCAGTGCCTGTAACTGTTTTCATCATCACAAGTAGTTACTGGCTTCATAATGTTCTGCGTGTGCAGAAAACAGCTTGTAAGAGGTAACCTGAGCAAACTCTATTTTATAATTGAAGAGCTTAAATGTCCTAAATCACCAGTCTGCAAGATAGCCACAGCCATTAACTTTCTATATATGACCATGAAGTCTTAAAATTCTTCATTTCTAGCCCTGCAGACGACTTCTGAGTCTAACTGCTCCCTATGAAATTTCCATGCTGACTCTTTGTCCAGGTAGGTCACCTGTCCAAAGCAATGATATACCAACTACTTTAATGGGAGATGAGTGTGAACTTGAGTAGAGCTCACCTATAGCTATAAACCTTTTTGTAGCTATACAGCAATAAAACTTTGAAATATAAATCATAAATATAGTGATGTAAGTTGTCAGGATTATCAATACTCAATGCCAAGTGACAAAATAATGTTGCACCTGAATAACTTCCATTTAAGTAACAGGTTGTTTTCTCACTGCACAGCTGGCATATCCTGGAGTCTTTGGATTCTGCACTGTGGAGGCTGAATGTATTTGAATGAATTAATATTTAAAATGTTTTATGCCCGTTGCCAGCCTCAGTTCCCCAAACCACGGCAATGCAGGTGATTACAGAAAAGCCGCTGGAGCAAATAGCCACTGAATTCCAGTATGGACAAGGAACCACCGAAAGGGACGGGGAACTTGGAGACATCCAATTTGTGCACAGTTCATACAAAGCAGGGGTTTGGAGGTACGTGGCTGCTGACAGAATGAGGAGGGGACATGAACTGTTCAGTCTAAGGGACTGAGGACACCTAGAGAAGGCTACATTTGTTTGGAGGAATTGACAGGTTTCACTGGTTCTCTGCCTTCCCTTGCACTTCTTGGAAAGGTCATTCAAAAAGCCTTTCCAGACTTCCGAGCATGGTGGTAAGGTCCTGGGTGTGGAAGAGTAGAGTAGAGTGCTTTTGCTGCAAATTTGCTGTTGTCTTCTGCTCCTAAATTGTTCCTACTCCTAGTTAAACCTGTGGCTTGCCAACTGACTTCTGTGTAACTTGTGGCTGATTACCTCATGTTCCCAGTTTTCTTCACGCTTGTCTGGGCAATTCTTTGCTCTCACAAGCAGAAGTATGGACAGAGCCCTGGAACAGTCACTTACTAACCGCATTGCTTCAAGCAAACAAGTAGGGCTGCACACCCCCAGTCTGGGTAACGCTGTGATGTGATGGTGTTTGAAGCTCTGCACACTTACAGATAGCACAGGAAAGGCAGGCTGTAAAGGGCAGAGACAGAGACCTAACATACGTTTTTCTGGCATTCTCGTACCCCTCTGCTAACTGGGTGTCTCTGTTAACCTGTTTCATAAATCACCAATAAATTATACTTCTGAACAAATACTTTCTCTGTATCTTCTCCAATACTAAGGATTAATTTTGCATGGGTCTGTGCATTTACTCTGTTCTTCAGCAGTCACAGAAATCAATCTCTTGGCCAGATTTTATGAATTATGTCCCACATTTATGATGTATTATGACCTTTCTGGATGATATAAAGTCAAGTCTAGGGGTCTGTCTTTGGTTCTGTCTAACAGTATTTTTCTTCTCTAATGAACAATATGTTGCATTATATAGATACCTGTAATTTACATCCTTTTTTTGAGTTTAAACTAAGATCATGATTAACATTTTATATGAAGCAAGGTGGTGAATAGGAAAGTTCATTGACTTTTGAACCCTGGAATCACCCAAACGCTGGTTTACGTTCCAAATAAAATATTTGGTGGGTTTCACACCAGTCTTTACCAGTGCGTATCACAATGTTGCTGTTGGGAAAAACTGAATTTATTAAGGCAGTATATTTTAAAAATTGGCTCCAGCACCACACAGCTGGCAACAAGGAAAAAATAATCTAAGGCAGCATGTAAAAAACTTGTTCTCTAGTTAGACTGAATTTTCCAATAACTGCCTCCAACAGACCACCCTATGACACTGATTGCAAACATATAAAGCCTGATTGTTTCAAAAGTCATATAAATAAAATGTAGATGTTGAAATGCCAACCTCCCACTATTCACCTCCAACCTTTTCATCTCTTACTGCTTATTTTGCTTTTTCCTTTCCTGGTGTCCTTCCTCTCACTGATGTTTTCTTTCAGTACCCCCCCTTTTTTTTTTCTCAGAACTGAGTGGAGCTTTTAGCTTTAATGGCAGAATGGGAGCCAGCAGACAATGAAAAGAAGCTGGGGCAGCAAATTCTGTGGGCACACCAAGCTCCCAAGAAAGAAACAGTGCAGGTTATTTGTGTGTGCACACAACTTCACATGCCACACACCTGCACCAACCTGAGCAAACCAGCGTATCATTGGAACAGTCATTCTCTGAAGTATGAGCCTAGCTCAGTGTGTTTTGTTGTTTGTAGCCATTAGTTTTACAACTTGGAACTCTTCTAAGATCTTCCTTTAATCTTTCACCTTACATGCCTTTGTTTTAAATAAAAAGGGCTTAATAATCAAAGAGAAAAATACCTGGGGAAGTACAAAACACAACTGTGATGAAGAGGCTTTCAGACTCTAGCAATGTGTTTGTTGATTTTGAGCATGATGGTGTAGAAGCGCTTCAAGCACTATATGAAAATAACTGAAAAATCTTTCCTACCTGAAAGCAACAATAAAAGTAACTTATTTTGAGCTGCTACAGCCAATCATTGTTACACCACTACAATGAGTCCCATTGAAGGGGACTGACAAAAGAAAGGGAGTGCCAATTTTTTGCCAAGAGACCTGTGGGCATTTTGAGGAGGCCAGGACAAGACCTGAGCTACTGCCAACAGCAGCCGGCGGCAGCGCACCCCACCCTGACCGCTCTCTGCTCTCCCTGAAGCTTCCCAGAGAAAACCCTGGAGAAAGCCCTGACTGCACACTGTTTGAAGGCCAGGAGACAGATGTGTAAACAACTGAGTAGATTTTTGAGGCATCTTTTCTTGGCATCTTGGAAAACAGAGTATTTGTACAAGAACAGGCTACTCATTACTCAGAAAAGACTGAACTATGAAAATAGGAAAAATAGTAGACTAATTAACCTAGATCACTAAAAACCCAAGAAGCTGTCACTCCTGTTGTCTTGAACTAAAATAGACCAAGTATTTCCTGTTTTATAAAATACTTTCTGTAAGGGATGTTTACTAAAAGACAATGTTGGTGAGAGGACAAGGCTGTTGTAACAAATACACTTGTAAAACAGCTGCAGCTCAAATATAGCTGCGTGGCATGAATATGCAATGAAACAAAATCTGTAAAATTCAGTGCTGTGGGTCAGACATAGATCTGACAAGCCCCCGATTTCACACTTCACAAGGTGAGCTGCAGTACAAGGTGAAATGGGATGCTTCTCAAGGATTTCTGCAGTTCCTGCTCCCAGTCCCTCTCTCCTTTAAATTATCTTCTGAAAAAAAGAACTGTGTGGATACATGCTTCTGTTTTTCATTTGTCATTTCTTTGGCTATTTGGGTCAGTGACAAGTTTTTGTAAACATCTCTTGTTGGAGCTAATTAGTGTGAAATGTACTATAAATTTATCACTGTTTTCCTTACTAAAAATTAAGCAAGTCGATAAGAGTTCCACACAACCATAATTAACTTTCCCTTTGAGAACAAAAGGGATGCATTTTTAAAATGTTTTTATTGCTTTAGTACTGCACGTTACAAAAAAACGTCTGCCACAGCAAAACACACTAAGAACAGGGATGAATGCAAACCAAACAAATCAGAAAGTAAATTATCTATGAAACCACTTATTTCAATGCAACAGGGAACAGTAATAGAAGTTTGGAAACAGCTTTTCCTCCTCTGGAGAATGCAGAACTTTTTTTTCTCTATTGGAGCTCCTGACATAGGTCAAAGTATTGCACTACACTGAGATTGCAATTTTTTTCCTTCCAGAAAGACCTAAACATTGTCCCCAACAACACATTTGTTTTGTTGGAATAGAAGAAAAAACTAGTCCTGAGAAAGGCTGCAACCTACTCTGTCTTGCCAAGGCAATAGCTATGCAATGTGCTGTCTTCAGATGCTGGACAGAAAGATAAGGAGAACTTGGAACATAAAAATGTGGATTCCACACCATGACTACTTCTCAGATCTCTATTCCAATCAGTTTGTACTGACTTCCAAAAGCATAACTTCTCCAGGAACATAGCTAACATGAGCACTTTACTCAGATGCTTCAACAGAACTCCACAAATCTTACGTTCTGTCAGGCTTTCTTTTAGCACCTCTACAAAATGGGATTCTGAAGTGAAGGGATGACCGATACCTTTATCTTTTGGTCCACACTACCATATTAAACAATACTTTCCTGTACCTCTGATGCCAAATGAAACCAAAGTGCAGCTAAAGTTACCCAAATTCCTGGATGTGCAGCCATCTCTTTGGCATCACAGATCATCTGATGTCAGCACTTGTTTTTTTCTGGTAAAGTCATAAATTGTGCTTTATTTTCTCTGAAGTGTTTATAGGCTGGCAAATTCTCGTTGTGAGGACCTGTTCACAGGCTAGTATAGCTTACAAAGTGAAAATAATACTTTTTCATCCCTGTTCAGTATTTCTTTTAATGTTAGGAGATAATTGACATTTCTTCCCTCTCTCTGTTCTCGTTTATTAAGGTGATAATGCTTCTGAAGTATTTCATAAATTCCATCCGAACATCTTCAGGATCTTCTTCTAAGTTGGAATGTATTAGTTTCAGCTTGTTCAGTGGGTAAGCTTTGAAGGTAAATAAAAAATAATTAGGTATATTCCTTTTATAAAAGAAATACTCACAATCAAGCTCATGGGAGAACTCATGCTGAAGTCAGTTGGAATTCAGTAGTATCCAATGTTTGATAACATGTAACACATGAAGAAGAAATGCATCATAGTTTGTTAGCGTTACAAACAAGTACAACTTGTTGCTAGATTAAATTCTTCAAACATTATTATTAAAGCTTAAAGTACTGGTTTTGGTCTCACATTCAGTTAGGCAGGATCAAACAATTCCACACTGAACTGCAATTTTACTATTGAAGTGATATGACATTCTTTGATTATTTCAAAATTATGGAATTATATTGTCATGTTAAATATGTATTCATATATTAATCCTTATAATATGTATGTTTGAACACTGAAACAGCTGCCCAGAGGGAGTGTGTGTTCTCATTTCTATAAAGACCCACAAAAAATTTTGCAATATATAAAGTACCTATTACTAATTTTAAGGGGAAGATCATTAGCTGTTTATTTCAAAGGGCTCCTATTCTTTTGATGGATAAAATGCAAGCTTAAATGGCCTCAAACGTGTCAGTTAAACAAAAGATAAAATTCAACATAAGAAACAAACTACTAGTGATGATGACATATGGCTACAGACATCAGGAGTTCTAATTCCTGGCTCAGCTGTATACTTACTGTGTGACCTGAGAGAAACCACTCAAACTTTTCTTGCCTTTACTTTCCCTTTCATGAAATAGGAATATTGCTCGCCTTCTAGATGAAATTTTGAAATTCATTATTTCTGTTTTTGCAAAGAACTTCGGTATTCTTTGATTGGCAGATTTTAATGAAGAATGCAAGCCGTAAGGTATGAACAATTTTAAAGATAAATAGATCAATAAAAAACTCTGAGTTAGAGATCGAGTTTTCCATCTTCTTACCCAAAGACAGATTTTCTGTGTCCCCTGCACTGCCTGGCTTGTGATGTGCAACTAGGAGACACTGACTATCAAGAAGCGGCTGCTGCTGCACAAAACAGGAGTACCACATTTCAATTTCTTTTAGGTGACTGGGCAGTTCAGGATTGAAGATTATTATTACGCCATGAGAGTCCTTCATCAGAGCTGGCCAGCATGTTTCAAACCTTGAAAAACAGGTGCATGGAAAATGGTAAGATGGATAGCTGGAAAACAGAAACATGCACTCAAACTTCCTCAAGTTTTTTGTACTTCAGTACTTTATTATAAAATCAGTAATCTTGACAGCGATCTATCATATTCCAAATATTTTGACTTACCTATTATGTTAGTTGGTCCCATGATTTGCTGACAATGTACTATTTAGTCAAATGCTTATTTAAACTTTTTCCCTAAAAATGGATCTGTCCACTTCTCAAGTGTATCTTTTGGAAATTAAGGCCTAAATCATATATATACATTGTTTGAAGTCCACTCACATAATAACTTCAAGGAGATAAAGGCAATTACAGAGTGGGCCTCTGTCTCCTGTATCTGTAATTTCATTCTAGGAGCTATGGTCTTTACTGTTATACTCAGTTCTTATCCAAAACAAAGTGCAGTGTCAGCTGGGATCGTGGCAGAGAGTACTGAGTATCAGATGCTTTACAGCAGAAACTAAAAAAAAAAAAAGGTATAATGGGGTAAAGAGTTGGGAATATTCCTCATGTCAAAAAGATCATTGGGTTTAGGCCTTAAGTATGAATATTTTGTGCAAACAGAACTATTATGAATTAAGCAGCCTGGAGGAAGTAACAATGATGCTGGCTTACTTTTGATCACCACTGCAATCCCACAGCTCAAACCGACACCCAGCTCCCTTGCTGTTACCGTTCAAGTTTGGCTTCTCGTACTCCAGGATCCTGTGAAAATGAGCGGATATACGGTGTGGTACCGTTCTACACACCACCACGACCAGAAAGTGGGACTTTCTGAGGGGCAGACAATTGTCAGGGGGTTGGTTCACAGAATCATAGAATCACTAAGGTTGGAAAAGATCTGTAAGATCAAGTCCAACCATCAACTTCAGTCAGCATGCCACGAGGTTTTGCTCACCTTACACCTTGCGTCGGGCTGTAACTGCCAATCCCCTCTATGCTCTCCGAAACAAAGTTTGCCAACACCGATTTTCCAGACTGGCAGAAAGCGGGAGTGAAAGACACCCGTAGGAATTTAATGTGCCAAAGCCACAACGAAGACAAGAGCACGGTGTTTATCCAAGCACCCTGCTCTCCCTCCAGCTAAGGCCCCTGTCCATGCAGGCCTGCCCCCTCCGCCCTCCCATCTCCAGGGTTCCCCCCAGCCTCCACAGCCGCGTTCTCTCAATGGCGGTGCCGCCAGCACGCCACAGCGGGCCCCGCCTAAGGCAGGCCGCAGGGACTGCGGGCCTCAGGGGGCAGGCGCGGGCCTTGGAGAGGGCGGCCAAGGGGCCGGGGCGGAGGTAAATACGGCCTCGGAGACAAGCGGCGGGGGCGGGGGGGGGGTCCCGCGGGCCCGGGGCGCGCTCACCTCGCGGGGCCCCACCAGCAGCACCTTCGCCTTCAGCATGGCGGGAGGGGGCAGCTCCTCCCGCCCGCCCGTTGCCCAGCAACGCGGCCGCGCTGCCTGCGCGGGAAGGGGGGAACTGGGGAAGGCGCGCTGCGATTGGTGCTGCCGCTGTCACGTGCCGGGGGGTGGTGCGCGCGCGGATCTGGCCGCTGCCCCACCGTCGTGAGGTGGCGGCCGCCCGCCCAGCGAGGAGCTCCGCAGTGCCGCGGGGGGTCCGCTTCGTCCGCGCTCCGTCCCCGCTCCGTCCGCGCTCCGTCCCCGCTCCGCTTGGCCGAGCTGCCCGCCGCAGCTGCTGTCTTTCTTCTCCTCACACACAGCAGGGCCCGTGGCGCGGGAGGCGGACGCGGCCTCTGAGGTATCCTGGCGGCGGGTTTGCCCCGGGCCCCTCCTGAGGGAGCCGGCGGTGTGGCAGCGGTGGGCTCGGGCCCTCTGCCAGCCGAGGGCACCCGCGCGCTGCCCGCGGTGGGGTTTGCAGCGCCTGTACAGCCTTAAACCGTAACCCAGTGTGCCCTGAGGGGACCCCCGGCTTTTGTGTCCATCGGGCGCGACTGGCAGCGGATCCTCCCGCCCGCACTGTTTTGGGGGAGAGGTGTCCTCTGGGCCTTTCTGTCCTCCGGAAAGCAAGAGTCAGGCTAACAGATAAAGACTTAAAAATCACCCAGTGCTCGTGCACCGCTCTGGTGTCCCTCACTAGCTTGAGAAGTGCTGTCCTTGCCTGAAGTTTCACTGCGATTTTAACTGCAGATTCTCCTTGAACGGACGATGAAGCAAGCTCTTGAAGTTTCTTATTAAGGATTGTTAGGGGAAGCAAGAGGCTTTTTTAAATAGCAGCTTCTAAGAAAAAACATCTGGCAGACAGATGTGCTGCTTCAGAGCTGTTTAGTGCCCAGGTACAATAGCAGTTTTAGACAAGCTTTCAAATAGGGCCTCTAGGCGCTACCATAATGTAAATGTTTATTACTCGCACTACTAATAAATGTGAACCAGAATGGCTTTGCTCTCACTGAGGGGGTAGAGTCTTTTCTATCACACCGTAGACTTACTTGCTGTTTCACTCCTTACATAAGGATAGTTTAGGGTGGTTCAGTGTGGCAGTGGCATCACACCATTCACACAGTATTTTAAACTTCGGAAAACCCTTTGTTTTCAGGTTGGTGGGACAAAGACAATGAAAAAAACAGTAGTTGTACCTAGCACTGAATTTGATCCTGCTGTAGCAGACTGGATGTTTATTTTCTGTTTGTGAAGATCCATGTGTGATTCAGGACCAAATTCACAATGAACTGGGACAACTTGTAGTTAATTCTTTCTGCAGCTATGTTGTTTTCCACATTTTAGAGCTGCTAACTTAAAAGACAGTAAAGGTGACCCAGAGATAAGAAATTAGGACAGCCTCTCTTATTATCTGGCACATGTTATTAGCTGCCACCAGGACATGAAGAGAAATGTGTTATAAAGGGTCCTATTGTGGACAGTAGCACAAAAGAGGGGGAAAAAAGAATAAGAGGTAACTGAAACTGGGTAAAACTGGCTGTTTGTGCAGCTGCCCAGAAAGCAATTAGGATTAATTTTTAGATGAAGTGTCAGATAGGGTCTTTGTGTGTTTGTATTACCCGCTGAAGAGTAAGGAGAGCACAGCTGACTAAGGCTGCAATTTTTGGATTTATCCATGCGATTTAGGGTTTGAAGTCACTTTAGAAAGTGGGAATTAAGCTTCTGAGCTACTTAGGGTGATGTTTTCAAAGGCAACTAAGTCAAGTACATTTGATGTTATCAGTATCTGCCTTAGGCGTATGGGTAGTTATGTTAGTTACTGATGTATTGTTTGCTGAGCGTACACGTGTACAAATCAGCAAGGCCATTTTGTTTCACTTGTTTAAAACTCTTTGTTAGACTGCAGCAGAGAGAAAACTCCAGCAGTAAGTGAACTACTTCCAGACAATACTGGTAATGGTCTATAAGTCTTGCATTTATTAGATGGCTGTTTTTCCACCATAATGTTTTGGTAGCAAGCAAAAATTATCATCTCCAGATGATTCTCCGTGGACAGATCCTCTTTCTTCCTTCAAAAGCCAAAAGCAATTGCAGGCTATCAATAATATTTAAATAAAACTGTTCTTCACTCTAGAAATGTCTATGAGAAGTCAAACTATGAGACACATTGATTGCTGTATCGAGGCATGTGATGCTTGTTGCCTGAATTGCAGATAAGAGGACTTTGCCTCCAAGTTAGAGGCCCACAGGTTTTACTGGAAGCAGCAGTAAAATGTAGTGCCAGTCACCTTTCAGATAATACTTTAGCGCTTGCAAATCATTCAGCCTTTTGGAGAACAGTATTTTAAGTTTGCATTGTATTTCATTTAATGTGGCATATAAAAAATTTCCTATGAAAACAACTAAAAAAAATCTTTCATAAGATTTTGTGGCTCAGTACTGGTACTTTGTTTAATGTGCTGGAACAATGTTTCCAAACTTTGGAAAACATACCCTAAAGCACTCAAATCAAGTTGTGTGTGAAAATAATGCTTTGGTTGGAAGTACAACCACATGGCAAGACTTACCATGAGAATGAATGCTCTGCCTGTTTGTTGTGCATTGCATGACTTTTATTGTGTGTGTGCAGAAACAGCTTTCTAGTGGGCGCAGGCAGAGACCTGCATTACATCCTCTGTTTATATATACTGGTTCATTTGGGGGCAAGGCATAGAATACAAGAACTGAAAGGAAGAAACACCTATCCTTGTGCACTGAAGCCTGTTATTAAAAATTAAGGAGAAAATCAATATTGTTGTAATCTCGATGCTTGTTGCTTAAGAAGCTCAGGGAAGGGATATGTCTCTGAGGTTCAAAGCCTAACTGATTAAGTAAATGATGAAGGTTTGTATGAAGTTGTCTGTGCTCTGGGTAAGGTTTTGGTAGAGCTACGAAAAAGGACCGAATGGAAACAGGACATCAACATCCATTGACAGGGGTGCAGCAGAACGCTGGTCTTTATCATGAGGCTGTTTCACTTAAAAGTGGCTACTAAGGAGGGGTGAGCACTCGGTTCAGTCTTTCTCTGTCAGAAAACCTATTCTGGAATCAATAGGAAATGCAAATCTGTTGCTTGGGTCATGACAACAGATTGTCAAGGACTACAGCTCTGATTTATCTGTGGTCTCAAAGTCCTTCCCAGAGGAGATGAGGATCTTTATTTCCATTTTATAGGTGGAGAAACAAAAGCAGAGAAAGGTTAAATGGCTTGCCTGAGGAACCCACCTGGCTGACAGCAGATCTAGGATTAATTAAAGTGCCTCTGAGTGTCAGTGCAGGCTGTGGCCCGTCACAGAGGAGGCAGGGAGGCAGACAACTCTGTGGCCAATGTATATTCCTGATCAGTGGACATGAACTCAGTGACACCTTAAGCAGCCCAATTCTCCCTATGTACCTTCATCAAAGTCAGTGGAAGTTCCCAAGGGATAAATTTGACTTGCTCCATTTATGCAGTGATGTATAAACAAAACACAAGGAGCAGCAGTCTACTGCCACAACCCCCCCAAGAAAACACACCAAAGTGTTCTGATTTTTGAGTCACAAGATGTGAATCCAGAAGTAGGATTTTGTTTCTACGGTTTAAATCTTAAGGTACAGCTGCAGATGATGTCTCTGGTAGATGTTGTTTTGCTTGTTGTAAAGTGGTTGCTGTGATCCCATTCTGTGGAGCAACAGTAACACCTAGTGGCTAAATGTGCCGGTCCATTGCCTCCTTTCTCTCCTTCCCTTCAAGCAGTACGAGTTGGAGGGGACATGGTGTGATTGACAGTTTTGACTTGCAAGGCCAACGATTAGGATCTCCAGGGATTTGCCATTTTCCTTTCAACCCCCCACCACGTTCTGTTTTCTATTAAAAGTGGTAGATGAAATATGAAACTCTTCCTCCCACCTCCCAGCCCCCTTCGCTTTTCTGGCTCATGGAGGAGGTTGTTCCAGTCCATCTTGATCTGTAGGTGGGTGGGCTGTGAGTGGCCGAGCCTACTGCTTCCAGCTTGGAGCACTCAGATTTCTGTAAGGAATCCAAGTTTTTTTCTTTTTCTTTTTTTGTCTGAAAAGGATCAAGCAGATCATCTGATGGAGGTTGGTGACCTCAGTGCATTTGATAATGTGGTGTTAACTTGCCTGTGTTAAGGCAGACCAAACCGATCTGTTCCAAGAAGTACCATTTCTTCAGATGTGGTATGCAGGATTGTTTGCCATGATCTACTGGGACTGCTAATTCATCAGAGAGGGACCCCCTAGAAAAATAGCATTTGAGAGGAAAGAACCCACAGATGTTTATTGTGTTAGCAGGAGAGCCCTTCAGAGGGTCTTCTTTCCCCCTCACAAGGGAAAGTTGCAATTTTTCCATGGAAAAAAAACATTAAGCAAAAGTATTTCTGCTAAAGCCCAGATCATTTGCATTTGTAAATAGACCCTCAACTCTTTGTAGGAATTACAGTACTGAGACATTATGGTCTTGTCATATTCATGCTGTCTAATTTTAGGCTTCTAGTTTAGGTATTCTGAACTACCCGTTGGAAGCATCTATTTCGGAGAGTCTTCACTGCTTCACTTGTCAACTTCACTGTTGACAGAGCCTGGACTCTTAATTTATGCTGTGGATGCATGCTTTTCTACATATGACACAAACTTGTATCACCACCCACTCAAAGAAGTAGTATTACTTCTATCCACGTCCCCAGCTCTCCGTCTAGATTCCTTCCAATGACCTGTTTAGATGGAGCTGATTCAGTTGAAAGCTAGTCTGATGCCTCTGGGGAAAAAAAAAGATCAGCTCCCTGAACCTCTTCACTGCATAACTGCACAAAAACCTGGTGCTAACAGAAAGAAGGTAATGAGGACGAGTGGGGACATGGCCAAGTGGGACAAGGATGGGACCATTTATTTTGGCTACTGTGCAGACGTACACTGAATTAAAGCATGCGTGTAGTCATACCATGAGTCAGACCTCTTAAATTTGGTGTTCTCAATACCTGTTTGTGAGAGCAGTCAAAGAGAAATGCAGCCTGATGGTGAGAAATGAGAAATACTGTGCTGGGATGTGTTGGGCACACTTTACTCTTAGAAGAGAGCATGGCAGCCTTGTTGGGCTCTGTGAAAAACCCTTCTTTATGTTTGGTAAAAACGGTTTCATAGGTGGTAGAGTAGAAGGTACTGAAACAAGACAATCAAAGGATAATTGTTATTGGTGATTCAGAAGGTCTCGTGGAAGCTTTTCTATTAGACCCGTATGCTTTGTGTTTTGAATATAAAATTTCAGAGTAAGTTTTGTTTCTTACTGACAGCTGTGGTGTCTGCCGCCCCTGTTGGTCTGGAAAGAGCCTGCATGTATTAACATTGTCTGGTCTATTTATTCACTCAAGGCCAGACCCTCAATGTCTTCATAGAAAGCAATCAAAAAAGCGTGTACTGTCTTTAGAGGGACTTCCATGTGGTCCTATAGGAGAGGAGATCCTACTGACAGGAAGATTTTGTTTTCTCTCATTTTCATCCTATGATTTGATGGCTGTATTATGTTGGAGTTTATGGGCAAACACGGGAGTTCCTTAACACTGTGGTCCTTCCAGGCATTGTGTTCCTGTTAACATCCTGGGCCAAATCAGCTGTCTTTTCAGATATCTTGCATTCATTTTCATTTAAGGCTCAATTACCTCTTGGCAGTATGCCATTAGAGACAACAGATTTGTACCAGTAATTAGTATGTTTTGAGGAGTCTGGAACAAGATCTCAAATCCTTGCTCCTTTGCTTAGGTACCTGGATACAGTGATGAATGCTTAACTCTATGCCCTCAACTTAAAAATCCGTAGCCTTGATAATTTTGCCTCGATTCCCTTTGAAACCTGGGAAAAGTAGTACATTAGTTTCCAATGCTTGACTCACTTGCAAACCCTTCATTTGAAAGGTCCTCCATAATATCTTCTGGCTACAAATACACGTATGTGTGAGACTGGCACTTCGATTGAATGTGGCCTGCAACTGCGGACTCGCTGCCATTGAAGATTCTTGCATTTCTGCAGGTAGGGGTAGAGTTAGAAGCAGTGTGTTGTACTATGTATTTTAAACACCATGAGGAATGTCTTGGAAATAAAAAAAGTGAAGTAGACTGAGTACTATAGAAGAGTTCATATTTAGTACAGATTGTTGATCAAACAGTATTAAGTGGTTCGTTATTTTATTGTTCTTCAATAATTTGAAAACTTAAATCTTCTACTTTTGGCTTGGCTAGTGATGTTGTCTTGAGCTGGGTTATAAAAATACTATACACCTAAGCACAGATTGTTATAGTTTTCGTCTTAATTAGCAAGCTCCAGATTTAGATGGATTAATACAATCACTCTTTCTTTCTTTTTCCGTAGAAGTTCAGAAGTAGAATGTCACTTGTGAGAACATGAAGAATTGGACTGGAAGCATTCCAAACTCTTTACTGTAAGTGTTCAAAGATTTAATGGAGTCCTCAGTCATAAAATCTCTAATTTGAACTAGACCTTTATATTCTCCATTCTTAAATTCACTATTTTTACATCCAGGGGATTTCCTGTTATCCAAGTATGTACGGAGGCCCTTTATTTCCCTTTGTGTGTGTTTTTTAATTCAAATCAAATGTAAATGTCAGTGGTTGATTGCACTTAACCTCCTTAGGTTCATATTTCTTATTTAATTGCATTACATTTTAAGGTTTAAGGCTATATATTTACTGCTGTTAATAGCACACCATATTTTAATGAAGCTGTTATCTTCTGCAAATATATACAGAACAGTGAAGATTGATTATACAGGATCTTTCGAAGAAACTGTATCTCAAAGCCATTTAAAATGAATAAACACAGCAGAGAGTTTCAGTTAATGTAGTTCTTTACCTAACACAGCTTCAAAACTAAGGAAATGAATGGTTGGGTTATCAAGACTGTTTGCTCTCCTCTTCCCCAGCCAGAGACTGCACCTCAGTAGGTCACTAGCTGTAATTGCAGTGTGCCAGGCCATATGTTACAAGCTGTGGTTGTTCTCAGAGATGGTCCAGAATTGCAGCACTGATTTTTCCAAAGTCCACTCACCTCCTCTGTAAGCTGGCCAGACTCCCTCTCTGCCCGACCTACAGCTCAGCTCTGTAAATCTATTGTCAGTCAGTTCAGGGAAGGCTCAGAACATGGAAAATAATTATCTAATTTTCTTGAAACGTCTAAAAAAAAAGGCAAGTATTACCTAGAGATCATGTACAGAAAATCTGGGACAAATCTACTGTGCTTCACTAGAAAGCCAGCCAGCTGAACACCTGCTTTCAATGCAAAATAGTGCATCACCCTACAGTTGGGGCACTGCACTGGGTTTTTCACAACGATTTTGGAGTTAAATACTCAAGAGGTGAATTGAGCCAAAAACCATTTTGCTGTGAGCCGCTTCTTTCCAGGCACACAGCGAGGCTGATAGCCTTGTCCTACCATTCCATCACACACCAAAAATCTCCTTAGTCTGGTCAAAAGCTTTTATTTCTTTTTTTGGGCAACAATCAGTTTAAACATTTCATAGTATCTTGCAGACTTTATCATTTCCTTTCTGCCAAAAACAGAACAATTTATGTCTCTCTTTAGATTACGTCTCATCTTCCTTCTTTTATTTTTTTCTTCTCTTCTTTCATTATTTTTACTGTTTATACCATATCATTTTTATTCCATTTCTATTATCCTTACAATAGCCATGATCTATAACAAAGCACTAAACCCTGTGTTATAAAGGGAGGCACTAAGAGATTGCCTGATGGCTCTGGTAGGTCAGGGAGTTCAACCAGATTTTTTCTGGGTGTAGACTGACAGCCCGTGTATCCTTCCTGCCTGAGACCCAGTGGCGTGAGGGGTTGTGAGCCAGTGTAATCCCAGAGGATTATTTGGGGACTGGTTTTGCATCTGTAGAGAGACTGATGTCCCTTAGGCAGAGCAGAAAACAGAGAGAGATGAAGAGCATTTCTTGCATTGAAAGAGAGAACTGTGTTCTATGCGAGGAGCTGGATATTTGCAAAGTACAATTTAGTAGTTCCAGTTTGGGTCATTTAGAAATGGATGCAAGGAGGGGAGGGAAATCTGCATGCAACCAGTTCAAGAGGGTTCTCAGACTAGGCTTGTTTGACAAAACCACCCAGAGGCCCTGGAAGAGGGGTGGATTTTGGATACCAAGCCCATTAGGTGTGGTATCCATTGGTGACAACAGAGTATACTGTGAACACCTAAGCTAGCATTAGTGTACATGTGCATAGCCAAGAAATACTTGGATCCAATTGCCTTGCAGTGACTGTAGCCTTTAATGCCTGCAATGATTCTTTCGTATTTAGCACCTTAGCTGCCTTTTTATTGCTTCTGTGGAGGAATGTGTAAGATTCAAGAGAGATTAGGTAGAGAGCCAGCTAAAGAGCAAGACAGTGCCACTGAACAGTGTCAGGGTTTACTTACGTGATTGCTCCCCTTAGAATGAATAGAGCAAAATGTTCATAAAGGTAAATTGATAAATCTGGAGAATATTCTCTTTAAATAATCCCCAGAGCTTTCAGCCTAACACACAGCCGTAGAAAAAAGACCCCAACAACTGAACAGGATGTTGGGTTGCATTACGGTAAGAACAGAGTATATATCAAAAAGGTGTTATTGTTATTACATAAAACACTGGTGAGTTCTTGTACAGACTGCTCTTTTCAGTACTGCTCACTCTACCTAAGAAGGATATGATTAAGGGGATAAAGCAGGGAAAATGAGAATAATACTGTGCCTTTCAGCTCTGAGTTATAAAGCAAGACTGAAGAGCTTTGGTATTATCTTGTTTAAAAAGAGATCTTGCTATGATTCAGTCAATGATTTTAAAATAATGAAGGGGATTAATCACATTGAAACAGACAAAGTCTATGAAAACAAGGAGACTTAATTTGAAAAATAGGATCTTGGGAAAAGAATGAAGACAGAGAAGGGAGAGGCTCATGTGAATGCTTCAAGAAATATGTAATGATGTCAGTTATCAGTGGGGTCCCGTGAATCTAGATGCACAGTGCTTTAGAGCAGAATAAGGTGAAGATAGAACTGTAACAAAAATATGGGTATGACAGTTGGATTGTGGCTGACTGTTTACCAGTAACATACAGAGATAGCGAAAGGTCCATCACAGGCAAAGATGGTGCAGGAAGGCACTGACTGGCAAGAATTCTGCAGTGTTGAAGACAGATGACTGGCGGGTAAGCAGTTTGTGGAACAAGGTAGAGGGGAGAAGAAGGAGAAAGCATATGGCTGCTATTAATCCACCTTAACTGCAGACACCTAAGGTGAAAATAAAGGAGGCAATTTCAGATGTTAGCTGGGCAGAATCATGCTGCGGAGGTGGTGGTCCCTGTACAATGGCTACAGTGCAGCGATTTTCAGCTTGCAGCCCACAAACTTTTGAAGGACCATAGCCAACTTCTAGGGGGCCTGTGAAAGCCAGCTAAGAAAAACAGACTATTGTGGTTAGGCCTCATTGTCATGGCCCACAGGGAAAGTTCCTAGGAGATTTGAAAAAAAAAACAATAAAAGCTGGAAAAATACGGATGGAATATACAGATTTGCTATGTGGAGGAAAGGGGGCTCGAGTCTCCCCACTTGCATCCCCCACAGTTCTTCTGTTCCTTGGCTCCACAGGGTGGCTGCCACAGCCTCTGGGTTGTTCAGGAGCTGGGAAGAGGGTGTTTACTTCCATAAATCCTTTCTTATCTGTTTTGTGTGCCTTTACTTGTGTATTTTGTCAGGAAGGGGGTGATCCCACTCCCGTTAGTGTGACTTGCACAATACAGAAGGGGAACTCAGACTGCCATTCATGTTGAGTTGCTCAAGTCAGGCAACCTGGGTCCATGGGGAAATTGAGAGAAGTAGGAGGATTTCAGAGCCAGAGTCCAAAACTGAGACATTCTTTGGGCATAAAAGTCTTTGCTCCTCTGAGATTCAGAGACAGTCCATGACTCAGGATGGATTTTCAAATCAGCTGAGCATTTGGATACCACTGAATCTGGGTATCTTATAGTCAGTGACTCCACTGAAAATTGCAGCCTGATATCTGGTAGCTACTTCCACTGCATGTTATAAAGTACTTTGTTTTGTTGTAGAAGTTCAAGACCGTCTGTGGTCTGGAGAGCTTGTAAGTTCAGTGTTTATGTCCTGTACAGCATCAAGCAAGCAGGCAGCCCTCAGTGACTGAATAATGTTTAATGAACAGTTAATGAACAGGAACATAGTTTGAGGATACAGACACGGAGACAGACCTCCCAATGTTTTCTTAGTGACCTCAGTGATGGAAGAGGGAGCATGCTTATTAAATCTGTAGATGAGGCAAAGCTGGAACCTAATGCAAGAACACTGGAAGGCAAGATTAAAATTTCAAGTGATCTTGACAAATTGGTGATATGATCTGAATAAAATAAGATGAAATTCATTAAGGACAACTGCAGGGCACTATGCTTTGGCAGGAGTAATTTTAACTGGCAAATACAGGATGGGGGAAAGTCAGGCTAGCAGTTCTGCAGAAAAGGTAGAGAATCCCGAACTAAACACGGATTAACAATGATGTACAGATGTCAAAAAGGCAAATCCTCAGCAGGGCAGAGGTATTGCACAGAAGTATAGGTTATGCGTACCATACTATGACATAGATGTAGACCAGCTGCAAAGTCCAGAGGAGAATATCAAAAAGGATCAGAAGTATGTAACGTATGACCTACAGGGAAGGTCTAAAGAAGCTGGGATTGTTTTGCTTCTAGAAGGTAAGGAGAGGTGTTAAACATTTTTAAAAGTACTTTGAGGAATTAAAAATCTGTTCTAAGAGGGGAGGAATACTTTTCTACATCTGTAATGAAGAAAGTAAGACATTAAGAGCTTAAATTGCAACAAAGCAGACTGAAGTTGGATGTTAAGAAAAACTACCAGTACAGAGCGCAAAGAATTGGAATATGTTTTCAGATGAGCACAGGGAGTTTCTGTCTTGAGGTCTTTCAGAACAAGGCAGAAAAATTTGTGCCAACAATAATCTATGTATAATAGATCCTGCCTTCTAGCAGGGAGAAAGAAGAGGGATGAGATAGCTCTTACAGTCCTTCCTGGCTACTTCTGAATGTGTTTCTACTCTGGCAGGTTTGAGTTCAATAGACCTGGTGCTATTTGTGCCTTGGTTTTATCACACGTGTGTGAATCCCTGCTTTATTGCATTCTTGGTGAGTCTGATGGATCAAGGGTGTGTCCACAAACTTCCTGTGCTTGTGCAGATCAGTGCCTCGGTGCATGTCCAGTTGGGAGAATTTTTGCCTGACATCAAAGGTGACATAAATTATTTTTCCCAGGACACAATAATGCTCAGAGTATGTGTAATTCCACTGGATGTAGTCATTGTCTCGCTGATCTTTTGAGTCATCACATTTTCCATCTGCTGAATTATGTTTCGATCTGAGTTATTTTATCCAGTATATTACTTTATAATACCCACACAAGTGCTTCACTCAGGCAAAGTTCTCATCTAAGGTCAATGAATTTTGCCAAAGTCATGACTTCTGGATCATTTCTTGTGCTTCATACAATATCCCTGTCTGTCATGTTTACTGTATGCTAAACTGCTTGTGTAAGTGTGATGTTTTTGTGATGTTTTTTCAGTTCCATTCCATTTTGAGTTCAGCTGTGATTGGTTTATTACAGGTCAAATTCAAGAAATTTTCACACACTAGCTACCTCCTGGGTTAAAAGAAAAACTACCACAGTCCCCTAGAATTTTCAGTTTGGCTCAGGTTTGGTTTGACTCCCCAGTAATAGATGTGTTACAGTAACCTTAGTAATCTTATAATTTAGTTTATAATAGAGGTCTTGAACTCTTACTGTTACTAACCTCTTATCCATCTCTTCTAATTTTCCAAGGTTCCTTGACTGCTTTGTTTATCACAAAGAAATAATCTAGGCATTTTAGGAAGCTCAAAGGGGTTTATCCAAATTATTTTTGGTTTTAGATGGTCTTATCAATGACTTCATTCTAACTTCAGAATAACACTTCATAATTCTAAAGCTCCACAAGGATTTATCAACTAGAACAAAGCTGCTTTTCCTTTGGTCTCTTCTTAGTATCCACATGAAAAGTGCACTCACAAAATCCAAGGGATGGGCCTTTGAAAATTTGTTTGCCATGATTCTAACAACATTGTGACTCTTTTTTTCAGCTAACTACAGACTTTTGTAATACTGTAAGTGGTGCTGAACAGTTGAGATGGCATTACAATTCTGGAGCTGGACTCTTCTTAGAGGTATGACAGTGCTTTTCTACGTTTATGAGCCACCTTTCAAACAGAAAACATTGTAGAAAACAAAACCCTCTTTTGCTGTATCATTCCAGGTTTTTCCTTTGCAACCGAACAAAAATCAGACTAAACTTTGAATGTTCCTTTTATTGTCTATATTTCCCCCCACTTCATTTATTGGCTGGTTTGCATGCAGTATATATGTTTAAAGAAATTATAGATGTTTTCACAGAACAATTTCTGATGTCTTATGTCTCAGGTATGCCCAATGGACTAGGAAGCTGAAAAACACTGCAGACAATGTGAAACTCCATGTGCGCACATATGTCCAATGGATTAGTCTTCAGACATGACGGTGTAAGGCTGTCACTTGCACGGAAGGTGAGCAGCGTGTGGGAGGAAGGCCCTCCAGGGACCGCTTTTTCATGATAGCAAAGCCAATAGGGCTGGTAATTTGAAAACCTGGCCCTTGCCTCGTTACTATTTCCCCCTGTGCTTCCATGTGTCGTGGCTCTCCAGTATGCACCCTGTCTCTTCCATCTTGAACTGAATTGGTGAAATACATCCAAATAATTTATTTAGTCCTGATTGCCTGAGCAAATCTTTAATTAACATGCTTATGCACAGGCATAAAAAGTGTAGCTTTATATTTTGAAATATATTATGTCTGGTTTATAAGAATAGGACTGTTCAGATTTCAAGGGTTGTCTTCTCAAAGCTAGTCCCTCTGATAAATTGAATGGATTATGTTTTTGTTGGCTGTCTTTGTTACCTCCATCACTGTGTTTCCAATTTATCAACATAGTTTTGAGAAATTGTTAGAATATGTTGCACTCGTAAGCACCACGGGGAGAAAAAATATTCATTTATTACTACTATCATGTTTGATTATATTATGCATATCCAAAGGACTAAAATGAAATGCCATCTTTAATTCTCCCCTTACAGTAGACAATATTACCCTTTCTTCTCTCCTTCCAAAAACAGCTTGGAAGTTAATTCTTCATTTTCATTTTAAATTAGGCATACAGAGTAGAAGCAAGTATGCATTAGGGACAGGGCAGAAGTAATGGGAGCCTGGAGATCTGAGCTCTATTTCTGGCTCTGCCTTTAGTTCTTTGCAGTCTTGAGCAAAGTCATTTGACCTCTGGTCTCCAGTCTCTCAGTCATGAAATAGGAAGAACATTAGCTTCCTACAGATGTCTCTAATAATTTGCCAGAAGCATGTCTTGTCTAATCACCTGTGTTTAATATCTCCTAGGGTCTTGCAAAGTCAGTGAAGGCTGAAGCAGCAAATTTTGCATGCAACTGAAAATAAAATGCTCTTGGACAGTTAAGACTTGAAGACTACGAAGAGCTTCTGAAGGGGCTAACCCAAGCCAGGAGAATGGGTAGGAAAGCCACTGGTACTGTTCAGTGCTGTTAAATACTGATAAATGATCTATCCCAGCCTGTCAGGAGAGGGAACTTGGCATGTTTGGGACAAGAAGCTGAACCAGGCCCCTAGCACACAGCCTGAAGCTGCAATAAACTGCCAGGGGTGGGGGTCCAGCTGCATCCAGTTTGGCTGTGCACACACAGCTGAGGAGGATCACCCAGATTAAAGGGCAGGAGAGCCTCAGAATCGTTCAGTGTTTTGGGTGTGCTGCAGCTCCTGACTGCTTTCCCAGGAGAAGAGTGAATTTGGGGCAGTTTGTAGCCCTGTTGAGATGGGGGATCATAGAGTAAATCTCTTTTTTTGTTACCCTGTCAGGCTGAGCAGAGGTTTCCTGGAGACTGACTCTGAGCAAAATGGCTGAGTGGCTGAACGTCCTAGGGTGAGTTGCTGGGTGTTGTGTGTTTTCTTGGGGGTGGGAGAAGGGAAGACGTTCCCCTTGCTGAGGTTAAGGGGAGACTGAAGGGAATGGTGCTCAGGCTGACCTGAGCCAGGGCTGGGGATGGAGGACCCTGTTATGTCACAGCTCGAGGTACTGAGGGCTTTTTGTAAATAAGTAGTGGCTGTTTCTGAGCGGGCTTGGTGGCTGGGTGCTGCTGGACCAGACCTTTTGAGCTCCCTTTGAGCCCAGAGAGTGCTGATCCATTGCCTGCTCTGGGTCCGGGACACCCTGGGGGCAGCTGTGGGGCAACCCCAGGGAGGCCACGCTGAGCTGCAGTGCAGTCTGCACCTTTGCCTGCTTGTGTGATTTGCTCCAGTGATTAATGACAGCGGCTGTTTAAAAAACTGGTGCCTCATTTGCAGTCTAAACTTGTCTGGTTACAGGCTCCAGCCAGGGGCTATTTATCTCTGTGTGCAGGCTCTGGAGGTGGGCACCATGGGGGAAGGGGTAGGTGCTCACCCGCGGGTGGGGGATGAACTTAGCCATTTTCCCAGCATCTTTCAGGGATCATTTTCCAGCTGCAGACTCTCGCAAGGATCATGTTGCCCCTGAGGGGGAGAGGTCTCTGCATTTGCAGAGCCCCACAGGGAAGCCGCAGGCTCCAAGGATACCCCAGCAAAATTTGCTTTCTGTGGTAAATCAGGGCTGTCTGGATGGCTGCACAA
Source organism: Gavia stellata (assembly GCF_030936135.1). Classification (NCBI taxonomy): domain Eukaryota; kingdom Metazoa; phylum Chordata; class Aves; order Gaviiformes; family Gaviidae; genus Gavia; species Gavia stellata. The sequence continues at coordinate 4,676,432 of NC_082618.1, forward strand.
ACAGAAAAGGTGTGGAGTGGGTATTGTGAGCTTGCAGGATCTGAGGGTAAAAAACTTAGAAAGACAGTTGTGTCATCTTTTAAAAATTAAATCCCTTCTTGTGGTGTTTGGTTCAGATGAATTGCTTGCCCAGTCAGTGAGTTGCAACAGCCCAGGTTCCTCCTGCACTGGGAAGGGGACACTGAAAGGCCCACAAATGGGGTTGGTGATACTGTCACCAAATGTGGGATGTACAAGGGTTTTAAACACAAACTCGGTTGCTGTACAGAGAGGGAGTCTTGCTGCTGGCTTCCTTCTTGGGGTACTGCCTTTGCAAAACACCCACATCCTTCCACGACTGCAGAAATGTTCCTCCTGCCTGGGACTCACTGTGTGAGTCTCCAAGCTCCGGGCCATCCTGGGTGCTAGGCAAAGGGGGTCTACACGAGGTGGTGGGAAAGGGAGCGCTTACGTGTGATGCCAAAATGAGCAGGATGCACATACTAAAGCAGAGATTACTTTTTCACGTGTTACCTTGTGAATGAAGCATCTTAAAAGTTATTTATTTCTTACTTTATCTGTGTAACTTCTGCAGGGCGAACGTGGCAGCAAGCACCAGCTTTTGGGTGTTTGGGGTGCGCTGCTGCAGCGCACTGGGTTCGCCTCGCGTGGTCTCTCGGTTAATCAGGGAGATACAGGGCCTTGTGAGATGTGTCGGTGATGTTTCGGGATGGGGGCTCGGGGTCCCCGGGTGTGCGCCCTGCCTGTGCCCAGAGCTGAGCCGGGGCTTCCCGCGGTGACGCTGCCAGCTCTGCCCAGGTGGGAGCGCGCAGCCCCGGTGCGTTTCGTGCCCATGCGGGACCGCGGCTCGCCTCCCCCGGCTCGCCCCTGGGCCCCGGGGTGCCCGGCCGCCTTCACTGACGGGGAGCCCCTTCGCAGCGGGGTCTGCTGCGAGGCCTGGCAAGGGTTAACGCCGAAACCCCACGCCCCCTTTGACGGAGTCGGACCAACCTCGCCAAATTTGAAAAGGCATCCGGGGCTGAGTGTGCGCCCTGGGCGCAAAGAGCCGCGCTGGCCCCGGACCCCCTGCGCGGGCAGCAGCCGCCGCCGGGGCTCGGCTTGCCGAGGGACGGGTCTTCCCTTTGGGAGCCGGAGCAGCGGTCCCTGAGTCCCGGGCATCCCTGCCCCGTGGTCCCCGGTCCCAGGGGCACCTCCGCGCCGCGGGATCCCGCCGTGACCCCGGCCGGGGGAGGCACGGTGGGGCCCCGCGCCTGCCGTGCCGTGTGAGAGGAAAAGGGGGAGCGGGAGGAAAACCCTGTTCTTGCAAAAATGCAGTTCGCTCTTTTCTTGTCCTGGTGCTGCTGCCTGCATGGATGTGCGCTGGGGACCGGCTTCCTCTATCAATTCCCAGCGTCAACCTTGCAGCACAACTACCCAGAACAGAGCTCGGGCTCGCCGGGCAGCGGCTTCGCCAGTCGCCGGTGAGTAAGACCGGGTCCGCCTCCCCGGCGAGGAGGCTGGGACCCGCCGGTGGCTCCCGGGGGGAGCAACAGGCACGGCAAAACCGCGGGCAGCGATCCCCGCGGAGGGTGCGAGGGGCTTGGCGCGCCGCTGCCCCTCGGGGGGGCCGGGCTGGGCTGCCCCCATCCTAAATGGGGTGGGGGAGGCTCCCTACCTGCCCGCAGCAGTGTCTCTCTCCAGGGCAGGGAGCGACTAGGGAAGCGAGGAGCTGAGCTTCGGCAAATGAAATCCGCAAACTCTTCCCCTTCTTGCCTCCCCCAGCCCGTCGGGGAGGGGAAGGTGGCTTTGCCGGGTCCGCGGGGCAGCGCGTCCCCGCGCAGGCGGAGCCGTAAAAGCTACTGAACCGGGACACGGGTGATGCCGGCAGAGGGAACTGTTATAGCCCTCGGCTGCGAGGAAAAACTTGTTCAGCTCAACAAAGGAAAGACCTTAATTACAGATCTCTATTCAAGAGCTGCAGCTTTCAAATAGCTGTTTAAAACCAAACCTCCCACTCTTCTCCTCTCCCCCCACCCCAAACCAATTTCTTATAAACTTAATGTAAATCAGTTTTGATTTACTGTATCTTGCTGCTTCAGTAGAGCAAACAATTTAGGCTTCTCCCCCTCCCCTCTGTTTTCTCTGGGTATTTCTCTAGAGGTGAAACAGCTGTTCAGATGAATGAACCGCACTGTATAAAGTGAGAGAGTGGCTTAACCTGGTTCCAGTTGTTCTTGAATTTCACTATTTATTTTTTTTCTGTGATTCCCTTAAATGGGGACTTGGGAATTTAATATTCAGGGCTCGTCCATCCTGTCTCTACCTCTTTTCCTCTTCCCTTTGCTAATACCTACTATGCATGAGTTATACTCCTGTGGAGAAGGGCTTGTGTTGGCACTGCTTATTTGGGCTAGGAATTGGGATAAGGCATTTACACAGATTTACATCAGTGTGTCACAGAAGTACAAGAGTGGGTGCTAGCCTTGTGCCTTGCATGGTTCTCGCATATGGTGTGTATTTCATCTCCAAGTGGGGGTGGTTTTGTTTGCTGGCCTGTCAAACAGGCCTCAGTCTGTAGGGGGTGTGATGTTAAACTACAGTAACTGTCAAAGGGTTTGAAATGGCAGAAAATTATAGGAGAGTAATGGGATAAACCTATCCCAGCTGGATGTGTTCCAAGGTACCCCCTTCCCAAAGCATGAGCTGCAATGAGAACCACATGTCATTTGTCTTACATATCTATTAGCCTGCAGATCTTTGTTCAGAGCTACCACGCTTACATGAGTGCAGACTGTATCTCTGCTCACCGGAGACCTTCCACAATTCACACTCTTGCACCATTTTCCCATACCTCAGTTGTTTGGATAGCTGATGCTTTGTCAGGGGGATGCATCCCTCTCCAAGTCTATAAAGTGTTGTATAAAACCATCTAAAGCTGATTTAAGCAATGATGTTGGGAAAGCTGGTAGAGTATTATTTTTTTTTTTTTGTCCAATGGAATTTTGCCATGTGAAATCTCCCATTCTAGTTTAAAGCAGAGGGGAAAATAAAAAATTGAAGGGAGGGGAAAAATCACTGGTGGATGTTTTGAAATAAAAATTCAAGTTCTTAGTCAAATATCACACGCTGAAGCAATCTTTGTATGTTTTAATTTCCCTTTGAGTGGTGGAGTTTTGTTGTTGGCAAATGTCTAAGAGCTTCACTTTCTGATGGGAAAATCCATGTGGGAAAACTTTACCCAGCCACAATGTTGGACCTCTGCAGGGGGAGCCTCCTGCAGGGTGCAGCTTCAGGTTGGGATAGCTGTGCTTTTCTGGATTTAATATGGTGCTGGGTAAGAATGAGGCTTTTTGCTCTAAAGTCTGACATTAATGTATGTGGGTGTGAAGCCTTTTTTCAGAGGACTGAATCAGACTGGTATAAACTGTCATTTACATTGTTCAGCGTCCCTTTTGCCATCTAAACAGGGGATCTTAGTAGCACCTGAATTATGTGAAGCCAAAGGCAGCTCTGTCACAGCTGAGCTTGCTGGCCTCTGCCCTGAAGAGGCTGCGCAGGACACAAGATGGTGGGTAGGTGATTACTATTAATGACACTACATGGTCATTCTCGCTTTCACTTCTGCAACCTTTCCAGTGAGTGCTTTGTCCAGTGACTTCTGGCACTTTTCCTGGGTACCGTCAGCCAAGTATAAGCTGGCCAGAGCCTTGAAAATTACTGTTGCAGCCCCAGGTTTTTGTATGTTGCAGCACATACTGATGTGATGCTCTGCAGCTGACCTGTTTCCTTGACACAAGACACACCATGTTCCTGCCGTTGTCTTTTTCTGTCCTTTATTGGCAAGTGAAGACATGATTGAACTGTTTGGGAATCTGCTATAAATTTTTAAAATTAGCTTGTCATAAAGGTTGTATTTCTCCAAGGAAGAAAAAAGCTGATGGAATCTTTTGTCTTCCACCTAGAAAACTATTCAAAACTCAATAGCTGATATAGTCCTTGGTATCTAGGTTGCAGGCTGCCTCAGAGATGGGCTTCTGAGGCTCTGAGGACTGCTGAACATTTATTCTGCCAGAAAACGAAGGCCCTGGGCAGTGTAAAAAGCTTGGGGTGGTGGTGGAAGGAAATTTGGAAGAAAAAAAATTACTCACATCCTTCAAAATGAAATTGTGGAATACTTGTTCTGCTGGAATGTTGCTTGCTTTGTTTCCTTTTTTAAAATGAAAATTCTAGCTTCTGGTTGGCTTCAGTTGACAGATCTTGGTTATTAGACCAAAGACACTTGCAGTGTATCTTTGCATGTGCTTGAATTGCTTTGAACTTCTGTAGGGGATATGCAAGTAATAATGACTGAAATCCAAGCAGCAGTGTTTGTTGGCATTGTATAGATTGTAGCAGCCTCACTATTTTGTTTGAAATTCACATTCACTGTGTGCATTTCTAACTTGCTACTGTGCTAAGGCAATGAGAATGGGAAGTGGATCTTACCCAAAGCATAAGAATGGAGGGGCTGTCTGCCAAGCTGAAACCGTTGTTCTCCAGACTTGGACATGAGAAGCTTTGCTAACAGAGTTAAGAGAAGCTTATTCCCATGTTGGAAGTAGCTTGCTTCTCAAAGAATGCCTGCATCTGTGTTAGTTGTCTTTGGAATTGGTGTTCTCCCAGCTTAACTTCTCATCCTGTTTTCCTGTAGTTTCAAATTAGTCATGCATCAAGTCCTTGTGAACTCAAGTGTGGGAGTTAGAAACTTCTGAGACTAGATGCAGTGCTTAGACTGGAAACCTCTCTAGATGTGAGGTGGAGGTAGCTGAAAGAAAACCCCCAAACATGAACTGGCAAGCAATGTAGGATGATAACTCTTTCTTACTGTTAGCTTTACAGTAGCATCACAAAAGTCAGTTGGGGTGGATGCAAAGTCCAACCGTGATAGATGGATCTTCAAAACACACCTCAACCTAAAAATTTGTTCCTGTGAATGAACATTAGAACCAAGATGTCACAAATAACAGGACTGTCCAAGTAGGCATTCTTATCCAGACTATACTGGTAATTACAAACCGATACTTATTTTGATCACATAGTAATTCCTAGTGCTTGTTACAGCAGTGATGTTTTTAGGATGGATATGGAGAGGAAAGTAATGTTGGTCAATTGAAATCTGTAAGTGCAGCTTTTGATTGCTAGGGGCAGAGGTTTTGACAGGGAAGGCCGGGTGGCATCATCCATTTCTTGTTGCCACATATGTGCCTTGGAGCACAGCCCAGGAGACCTGGGTTCCAGTTGTGCCTCTACCAATGGTTTACTATCTGTGTCAGAGGGCAAATCACTTTGCCATGGATTCAGTGGAACAATTAAACACGCTCTATGTGCTGCTTTGATGTAGGAAAGATATTTAAACTGACATCAGCTTTCCCGTACTATAGCTTGTCTTACTTTTCCCCTGAAAAACCTGAAGTGTTGATGCTTTCAGATGTTTAGGTGATGTTTGAAATATGTTGTCAATTATTCCTTGAGGCTAGCAGTCTTCTAATAGGTCACTTGAATGGCTGGCTTTCAAGATCAAGATGTCTGGGTGGACCTGTTATAGGTAGATCTGTTCTTCTCAAAATAGCTGCCTGCATTGTGCCTGGTCCTACAGCTACACATCTGCTAGGATGGAATTGCCTTTCCCCAGCCCCACTTGAAGGACTGCACGCAACTGCGCTGTAATGTAACAACTTTCAGCCTTCTAGGTGGGGTTTTAGTACTTTTAAGTAAGTGTGGGTCTCTTTATGTGATAGAAACCTGTTCTTGATATTAAAAGGTGATCTATAAATCACATCCTGATTTATGCAGTCAGAGTGCTTTCAGAACATGTATCTGGAGTTTTCCTGAGAGTTGTCTGTTAATTCTCCCTTTACCAGAGAAAGATGGTTTGAACCTGATTTCAGCCCTAAACTTTAAACCTCTTGTGGCTCTTAAGTGGGTGTGGAATATAAAACTATACATATTGGAGAAATGTGGTTCTTTTTCCTTTTACTAACATGATCTTGCTTTCTGAGTCATTCCCTCCATCACCTAATAGTCTGCTCATTGCCTGAGTTATCTGGTTTTCTATGATTTGCTATGGACTGTGTGAGGATGTCAAGCAAACAAACTGGGATTTGTGTCATGCTGAGTCCTCTGTGCTAATTCCTCTTTGAAGTGCTCTACCCAGGTAACCAAGAGGTCAGAAGGTCTTAAGCTCATCACCAAACCCTTGAACTATCCAGAGTTTGTTTCCTGGACTCTGCAGCCATATGATCTTCATCTGACTTGTGGGGTTCAGTGCTGTAACTTCGCAATGCAATTAAAACAGTGAAGCCAATGATAGTGTAAGGACCTAGCAATGCTGGAATGGCTTTGAAATACCAGACGTGACTGTAGTTACTGCAGTAAATTCTATTAATTTAGGAAGTGTCCTACTGTCTTGCCTTTCCAGCTGCTTCTGTGAATCATTTCCTCTTGTGTAGGTTTTTTTTACCAGTTCTAGGAAGGAAAAGGGAGCGGAGAGGCAAAGCAATGGGTGGCAGTGAACTTGTGCTCCCCTTGGATAAATTAACAAATGTGTCTCTTTCAATAACCCTTATTTGTTCATTTTCTCAAAGCTGAGCTTGTTAGTGTGCTAAAATCCTAGTTGAAACACATCAGGTTAGAAACTTCACAGCTTTGCTTGGTGGGAGCAGTTCTGTGACACTTGGATCATAGAATATTTACTCACATCTTTGTTTTATTGGGCTGTGTCTTGATAAAGGGGGGGAAAAAAAAAAGAATGACTTTTAGATAATGATGAAAGACTGAAAGCATAAAGTGCTTTAGGTCTGCTGGATTAGGATAATGGACCAGCTACTCATGCTCTTTCCTGCATTAGACTTCTAGCATGTCTGGAAACATTATTGTTTTGTAAAGCATAGACTACCTCTCCTGTAGGGTAATACTAAAATTCATCCGACCTCGTTTCTGCAATATGCTCAAAGCTCTCAACTCTCTTTTGATTAGAGAGATGTAGACAGTGCTTAAATTTACTTTCACTGAGGCATAATGTTTATTTTGAAGCTTTAAGCATAAAGCTAGCCTGTGCCAGCTTAGATATTACAAAGACTCTATTAAGGATCATAGTTGCAAAAGTTTAAAAAAAAAAAGCATAATGTTACTAATTGGGTTACTGTCCTGCAATTTTTCAACTTTTTATATAGTTGAATAATACTGAAATGCCTGCTTCGTGTATTTATGCACAATGTGGCACTGATCTGAATTAGTCCTTAATACTACTACAGAAAGGAACAAGGGTGGGAACTGTGATATTGTTCCTTATTGGTTTTGTTCCTTATCTCCTTTTTGGGAAGAAACAATTATTTGTTGACTTGCAATTTATTGCATGGAGTAACATCGTTGTTTTGGCTGGTTTTGACAAGTTTAATTTTTTTCCTCCTCTTGGAAATGAACAGATGTGTAACTAAAGTGTGCTTGGGTGAAAGTGTTGCCTGTAATGTTTAGGAGAGGACCAACAAGTAGGAAGCTATTTCAGGTTTGAGACTCCTTTTCAGCTTCCAAAGCAGGGAAATCATAGCTCTGGCAAAGAAAAAAAAACTCAAAAAACCTCCCCTATCCGTTTAGAAATAAATGGCCTTCACCCAGCAGCCCACAAAATGGATGCTACTGAGACAAAAGCTGAAGGTAGCCTCGTAAAGTTTCATGTTAGGGACAGATTAGTCTCCTCTTCTGTATCTATGTGGCTTATCTGGAAAAGAGAATCTGCCACTTAAAATCATAGTAGCTGATTTTGAAACCTCTTTGAAGCTGAGAAGAGAACGTATCTGTGAGGTTCTCTTCCTTCTACTTCTCTGTGGTCTGCTCTGTGTCTCCTGTGAGAGCTGAGTAAGGCTGTCATTATCCAGTCACCTTCCTTTGTGCTGAGCAAACAAACCATCTGTCAAAACTTTAAAGCTAATGTGAGGTACCAGTATGTAGAAATGCATCTATTCGTATCCAGTCTTGACATCAGGTTATGTAGTCAGATGTCTTTTTAATCAGTTCCAACTTTTTCTGCTGCTAGGAACTGGGTGGAAGTGATATTCTTTGCAGTATTTGCACTAGATATAGGCACGTGTTTGCTCAGAACATCTCAGAAATGCCAGTGCAATGAAATCATGAGGCAGGGGAATATCCCGCTGGACCTGGTCATGTAACCAAGTTGTGCTGAGTCTGTAGAGTTAAGAACAGGTCCAGTCCTGTTTCTTCTGGGTGTCCCCTCCCAACTTTTTTTTTTTGGTGTATGTGAACTCTAGAGGGGAGTTGTTTTTGACTTTGCACATGGACAAGACTCGATTCCTGCCTTCCACTTCTCAATGGAATAAAAAGACCAAGTATGTGTGGTGGGAAGAGAGTGCCTCATAAAGGCAGTGTAGGCAAAGGTGTTTTATGAAAGAGATGTTTTGTGTGGGGACGGTTTTGGGGATGGACCCTGCAGAAGTGAGAAAGAGGGCGCAGCAAATGCGATTGCAGGACCTGAGTATGAAGGTTACTGGTCTTCAGTTCTGCATGAAACTGGAATAGGATGCTCCTTACCCTGTGCATGTTGGATGTTAGCTGTTTAGGACTAAGAAAAGGCAGCAGCATAGGGGCTAAGTGAGCTAAATACTCCTTTTGCCCTGTTGTGATGACCTTGTGAGATAGAGTTGCTCGGTTAAGGCACTGCACAAAAACTTCCCTTCTGTCCTTGGCTTGTTTTGTGCCTGGGGTCAGTCAACATCTGCTTTTTCCCCACAGGACTTTGCTTATTTAGCCGTTCAAAAGTGTGGTGCTGGGAGCTCTCAGCTTGGTTTGAAATGCTTCTTCTCATCATGAAAAGGCTTGGGGCAGATGGGCTGCTGCGGCTGTTCGCATGACATAACGTCTCCGCGCTGAGTCTCCCATTGGCCTGGTGCTGCGGTGCTTGGTGGGGTGTGGTAGCCCTGAACGGAAGGGCAGACATTTCTTTTTTGCTGTGTGCTGCTTAGCCCTTATTAAACTCAGATGTTTCTAACCCCTTCCTCCAGGCTCTCATTATTGCTGTAAACACAGCAGAGCACAGGGAGCTTTTTCCAATCCTCATTTGAGGCAGCAATGGGTGACAGCTCTACCAACAGCTCTCCAGTGTGCCTGTGTGTGAAGGGGGGTTGACATGAATTTAACACTCCAACCCAAGGGAGATTCTGCTTGTGTTTTCCCTAAAGAAAGACTTTTTTTATCTGATGCCAATTCTCTTCCTTCTGCCTCAGGTTGCTTGGCTTTCTTCTTGCCTGATTCCCTCTTCTGCTTCCCCAGAAGTGGTCTGGTTTCTGCCACCCTGCTCAATGTGGGCTATCTGGCTGCTTGTCTCATCACTATCTTGTGCAAACTTTGAGTTGTTTGCATTTTCAGGTGGCAGTGAAAGTGATACCAAGTTTCTGTTGCTGTGCTAGGATGACTAAAAAAGCTCTCCTAGAAGAAAACACCTAGAGCTGGCCGTCGGCAGCGCCGTATCTCAGCTGTACCTGTTCCAGATTTACTGTGGCTCTGCAGAAAGTTATTTTTCAGCTTTTTGTGAAGGGAGAAAGAGAGGAGAGACTGCCATGGTAACGGGATCTTAGATGCTTCCTATCTATAAACCACACTTCACACAGTGCGAGCTACCATACCCCCTGCAGGGGAACTTACGAATCTTTGGTATCTCTAAATATAAGCCATTAACTTTGAGGTGTAATCAGGCTATTTATAACCTTCTTACACACAGTTCTCCAAGGACTATATCCTTTGCAAATCTACTTAGAAGTCTCAAATATCTGTCCATTTAATGTAATTCTTTGAGCTGAGAAATTCTTAACCCAGTGAGGTGCATGGCATCTGACTTGGTAAAAGCTGTGTTCCTGCAAGATCTCTGAAGATCTCTGTAAGATCATCTGTATGACTTGTCCTCATAACATTTTTGCATCTGGCTAAAGATCCTGGTTTTGAACTGTCAGGAGCTAAGTCAGATGTTAGGAAGATCATGGCCATTTTGATGCTTTATTTAGTGACTGGATGCCTTTTGGAAATCTAGGCTGTCCTAAGATATTAGAAGATGAGCTACCATGTTAAAAGGTTCTCAAAATGTGGTTCCTTGAGTCTCTGGCTTGGTTTAAATTGCCCTTCAAGAATTTCTGGCACATGGGAGGTACAGAGAGCTTTTCTCGTTTGGTACTCTACATCCCCAAGAAAACACTGATTTAATTAGTGGTCATTGCAGCTTGGAGGTGAACTTTTTATGCTGTTTTTAATGAACTTTAAGCTAAAATGGCAGTGATCCTGACGACTGAGCTGTCAGCTTGTGTCTGTCACTGGCACTAGCAGTACAGGACAGAGAAAATCTGATATGCTTAAACTTCAGTATTTCAACATGGCAAACCCCACTAACCTAAACACTGAGGGGGGAGTCGCATTCTTTGCTATGCCTAATCTCTGTATTTTGTTAAACATGCATTCCTGCCAGAACTTTATTGGACAGAACAATAGTGACCAGCTGGGCAAGTGACCCTGGCTTTTCTGGTCGGCAGAGGAATTCAGCATCTGAGGAGTTCAGATTCTCATGTGCAGCTTAAAGTGATCTGGATTTAGTTGCTTTTAATTATCAGCTGGCTGATTCATAAGGCTTTGTTTTCCACCCTCTTTCCCAGGAAAAAGACCATTCCCTTAAATGCTTGGTGTATATTCTATAGAGCAGCACAAAGTCTGGAAACTGAGACTTGCAAGTTCTCTCGCTCTCTTTTCTTTCCCCTGAATAAAATGGGAATAGCAATACTTCCCTTCATGTAAAGGAAGGCTCTGAAGAGTATTTCATGAGGGTGTGGTGAGATCTTAGAGGGAAAGCTGCAAAATCCAAAGTATTGTATATGAATATATGCAGAAGTTTATAATAAATCTATGAATGATAATACTTGGCACAGAACAGAGGTCGTTGTGCTCCCTGTTTACTGCACCTCTCTGATCCTGGATGACTGAAATTAGTCTTTGGGAGATAGTCTTTGCCTGATCTTTGCAGAGAAGGATTTAGTTTGGAAGGCAAGCTGAGAGGTGGGAGAGGGAGGTGCTGAGCAGGGCAGGCTGGACTGAACAGCAGCAGTGGTGATGGCACAGGCGGTGGTACTTTCCTCAACTGCAATGAAAGGTTTGTGGGAGGCTGAATATGTAACTTGCCTATAGAAGCAGCGCTGACCGATGGGGTCAGTGCAAAAATGCCTGCAACAACTGGTGCTGCCTGTCAGTACCAGCCTTTGAGCAAAGGCATGTCTGGGCTGTGATGCTGCGAACTTCCTCTGTTCCCATGCAGCATCTGAAGTATAGCAGAGAGCAAAAAGGCAAATTGGCTCTGTAGGATGTTACAGCACTTGGCTTAATGCTGCTGTAAATCAGCGTAACCTGCAGCAAAATATATAGTCTCCCTGCAGTGTATTTTAGGATACAGCGCTGAGCCAAATGGTTTAAACTATAGCACAGTAAAATGCTGTCTCTTGGGCCACTGTTACTGGAAGTCACTAATGTATATCACAAATGATACAAAAATTTTGGATTACAAAGTTGTAGAAATTCTTAGGCTGTAGGCCTGTGGATATAAGCTTTGAATGAGTGTGCATTGCAAGCAGAAATAATAGGATCCCATTTTGCCAAGCACCAGAAAAATACTTGAGTCCTGATAGTTTAATTAAAAGTCTGCTAAAACCCTTTCAAGACCTCTGCAACTAAACTCATTGGAAATTTATTGCAAGGACTGCAGCTACATATTAATTTTCTTGGGTAACATCCTTTGATAAAACCAAGCTCTCTAATTATGTCTGTCAGGCCCTGCCAAGTGGTTACTGGCATCTGAACTAGAAGGTTTTCAAAGCAGCTTCTACAAATGACTATAGAATTTTGCTGAAAGTAAACTTGCAGCTCCTAGGTAACCCTTTGTAGGAGTTGCTGCATAACCTTTGGGAAGGTAAGGATGAAGCTGTAGCTGTCTGCACTGGGTGGGAAGAGAGGGGCGAAGTGGGAATGTGGAAATGATAGGAATCATGTCAGCTCGTCTCTTGAGCTGAATGCAACTAGAAGCTAGATTGGTTTGTATCAGACACTTCAGCTGGTGTCCTGGTTGAGCCTGGGAGTCGCACTGTGCTACCCACGTGTGGGTTATTGATTTGTATCTGAGCAACTCTGTGGCCTGTGGAGGCAAGATTTACTTTGGAGGGCACCTCCATAAGCTCTGATGTGTGTGGTGGTTTTTTGTTTGTTCGGTGGTTTTGTTTTTATTTTTAAACAACCAAAAAACCAACCAAACAAAAAAAAACCCCACAAAAACCAACACCAAACCCCACACAAGCATTTGACTGGAACTGCACACTCCCTACATGGCTGGTGGGTCAGATATTGCCAGTAATAGAGTAAGTGAATAGGCTGTTCCCAGGGACATATCGATAGCAAGGGGAAACAGTTCAATAGTTGTTGTTCTGTCACTCCGTGCTCTGAGGTTCAGCTGACCTTTTTGATTTGTGTGAGAGTGGTTTCAACTGAAACACATACCAGGGTGTTTTTTGCTGCAAGAAGTACGTGACATGAGCCTGTCACAGCCATTCAGCACTGATGTGTTCAGTGTCTTGGCTGGTGTATGGCATCCTTATATGCTTTCTTATAAATGGGTCAAGTGAGCGCTGTTGTGATGGCAGCCGCTGTCTTTGCTTGCAGGGTGGCTGTATTTGGCATCACCCTTTGCTGAGACACCGCATGTAAAAATTTCTCCAAGCTGCACTGAAAGGTGTAAAGGAAAACTCTCATGTATGTGTGTACAAGGGAGAAAAAGCACAAGCAAGTTATGGCTGTAGTGTGTGAAGGCTGTTTGCATATGTACTTTGCATAATAATAAACCGTAGAGTGTTGCTGAGCAGCCATGTGTCATTCACAGGTTTACTGGTTTGCCTGCAGTAAGTAAAGCAACAGTATGCTGTTCTTCCCAGACTACAAAAAAGGTAGCAGAAGTACGGAATAACTGTCACTCATCAATAAAATGCAGGTCGTAACTGCTTGTTTTAATAAAACTTTATCTTCCGTGCTCTTCTTTGTATCACTTTTCATCCTCTGAATGTTCTGTTTTTGAGGAAATCTGTGTAAATAGGAGAGGAGGAAAAAAAGGTCATTTGTCTTTAATGGCTTTGCCTTGAATTTGCCACAAGCTTTTGCAAGTAGTGTGTGTCTAAAATGGGATGTGGGTGTATCTGGTGTCAGTCACTGCTTTTTTGTACACATAGACTGAGACTCTTCTCACCAATAACTCGGGCATTCCCATTCCCAGCAGAGCGGCAAGGGATGCCTGTGAAGCCTTTGCTTTAGGAGGTTGGGTTGTTTGTGTGCATCAGTTTGCACCCTAACCAAATTTGTGGTTAAAATGCTGTTGTGGAGTTTTTCACTTTGCCTTGGTGGAGACAGCTAGGTTGCCCTGCCCTTTTGCATTGGTAGGTAATTTTAAACTTCAACAACAAACAAAAAACCCCTACAACCCCCCATCTAATGGAGTTTGCCATACTTATAATTCCCGACAGACAGGGCAGGAATTTTTCTGGCCAAATGTCTGTATCTCTCCTTCAGACCTCCTGCTGTCCCCTCTCTCATGCTCAGTGCTGCTTTCTCCCCATCCGGTTTCCTATGTGTGTACTCGGGAATGTTTCAAGGCAGTGTTATCATTCCTGAGGAATCTACTGTGCGTGCACAGGCTATGGAGGGTTTTTTTTCGGCTGTTAGTACTTGGCCAAATCAAACCCATTTTCCACCTGGATACTGAAATGTAGATCTCCTCCCTCAAGACCATCTCCCTTCCAAATAGAGGCTTCCAAAGCACCGAGGCACTAAAGTGGTTTCTTAGATTGCTCAAGAATTTTTTAATAATAGAGAAAGGTGTTAGTGTTTCTGTTCACAAGAGAAAGGCTTTCTTTTTTTAAGATTTTTTTTTTCTAATGAACAAACTGGATTGCAGCAAGGTTTAAAAGGAGAATACAAATAATTGTTCTTGGCTAGAAATGAGGCATGGGAGATGGCTTCCAAAACCAGTGAAAGGTTAGGAAGATGTGTTAAAAGCAGAAGAACCTTTTAAATTGAAAATAGGTAGTTAGAGCACTTCATTTCTAGATAGTTTTGTACAGTCTATCTGTAGACGGATAACAAAGTGCAGTGGGTTCTGTGTGATTGGAACATATGCCATCTGCTTAAGAGTGAGTTTAAAACTTGATGAGGCAATACAGACTGTTCACTAGCAGGGGTTTGGGACTACTGTGTGCAGAAGAGCTGATCTACAGCAAATGCTATGTAGTTACTTTTTATGGCATTGGACGGATGCAGTCGGCAGAGTGTAAGAGTGGGAGTCTGGAGAAAGGTGAAAAGGAGGCTGCTGGCATAGCAGATTATTGTGCGCCTGTAACTACCACATCCAAGCTGTGTTATATTCACATGGAGTTTTGAATGAGGCTTCCACTTTGTGCAGAGGAAGCACTTTGAAAGGGCTCGTGACCAGCAACTGGGAAGTGGTTTAGGGCAATGCATTACTGCATTTCAATGGGCACTGGGAATGACTGGCTTGAGAGGGATGCAAGGAAGGGAAAGATGTGATCACCTAACCACCCATGGGTGTGGACATGTGTTTGTAAAGGGTATTGCTAGTTTACTACTCTGAAGATGATTTTTGAGAGTTTTATGCTGTGCAAGTAGGAATTTATTAACCTTAAAGCTATTGAGACATCCTCCCACCTTAGCTCACTGTCTCAGATCTCTCTCCCAACGTGCACTTGAATCAAAACTGACTGTTGTAAAGGGCAAACTCAGCTCTCTGATCGCAGAACAGATCTCGGTTTTGATGTTCCTACTTCCCTACACATGAAACTCCCATGGGTGTGACTGGAACAATAGGATTATTTTCCAAATTATTTTTTATTGTAGTAACGCCCAGGACAGCCTTATGGCAGACATGGAATAAAAAGTTTTCAATTTAAATAGCAAATTAACGCACAGGCTTTGGGTTTTGTTTTTCAGACTGATTAACGCTTTGAATACCCAGGCAGAGAGGTTTTGCAAGGCTTGTTTTCTTTTATTGAACTGGGGCCTTGCGTGGCTCATCTTGGGGATCGCTGAGCTGGCCAACCGAAAGACAGCCTGCTTTATCTACTCTATGCAACACGGTCTGGTATTCAGAATGACCTGGCATATCAGTAAAGCAGTTACTGGAAAAAAGTGCTTTGCTCTTGGAGTACAGACACGTTGGTAGGGTGCAGCTGTCCCCAAAACATCTTCCTGGAGCACCAGCAGTAGTCTTGTCTCAGGCCTAACACAAATGCTGGCTGATGGGTACCTGAACTTCAGTTGCCTCACTGAATGCAAGTGGCTAAGCTGACAAATCAAAAAGGGAAAAGAGGAATTGTTGATCTCAAAGCAATATAAGCAGATGGATTTGTCTAGACTGGCTTATTATTTCTGATGACCTTCTCCAGCACTGGAAACATTAGAAAGCTGTAGGCTTTTCTTGCAGTTGAGGAAAGGCTGTTTCTTTAGCAGTTTCAATGTGAGGACATTGTCACGTCTGGCTCTTTGTATGGCAGTCACCTGAAACAGAAGTGATGTGGAATAAAGCTGAGCCTGCACACTTACTGCAACTTCACTCTAGAAAGAGGTCCCCTTGGCTCATGAAATCTAGTTCCCAACAATGATGGGACAACCACACGGTAGATAACTGCTCTAGAAAGGTCTGCTGCATAGTCCCTTGTATACTGGAGCTCACAAACTCCTTTACAAGTTGCTGAACAAATTGAAGACCTAGACCGAGTGAGGTGATTGTAACACGCCACAGGAAAACAGAAGAAGGGAGGGCAGGTGGAAGGAGTGTTGCTAGAAGAGTTCTGGGTTCTGTTTACCTGACACAGCTGTCTGTACAGGTATTTCCAGTTGCATCCTAACACTTGTGAATCTGAAGCTGATGCTCTGATCTGCTTTTTCAATGCCTTCTTGGGCCCACAGAACACTGCTCTGAGTGTTGAAATAGTTCAGGAAAACAAGTCTGTGTTCCCTTAAAGAGAAAAAGCAAGATTTTGTCTGTGGGACCTCCTCCTTCAATATATTTTTTTTTTTAGCTGTCAAAAGGGAGTACCTGTCTTCGGTGACAGTAATATCTCTACTGTTCAGCTCCAGGAAAAACCTGAAATGTGCATGTTACATGGGCAGATAGACATCATGCAATTAACAGGAAGCAATAACTTGATCGTGCCATCCTAATTTTTTTTCTTAGATACGCTCAGTGCTTGCCTTTTGACACTGCCTTTTGTTCTTCTTGTAATTTGTGGTTTTTGGTGCCAGTATAACGCTAATGAAAAACACGGCTTCATTTAGGCAAAGGCCCTGTGTTCCTGTCATGCATGTGGCTTTCATTGCTGCTGGTAAATGCTGTGAGTTTGGCAACAGAGGGCTGAATGTGAGGCACAAAGATGCACTGTTGTCTGTACAGAGCTCTAAGCAAAAAAAAAATGCATTCAGGAGCAGACCCTGTTCAATCCTTGCAGATTAGCTGTTGATGCATGCAGACACAGGGCCTATAGGGCTGAGTATGTGATTTGAAGGAGATGCTGAAAACCAGCAGGAGCCTGATTTGTCCGTTTTTGGAGGACTCCAATTGTGCAAGGTGTTGTTTTGTTATGGTGTAATGTAGCAAGGGGAGTTAAAGACAGCTATGGCTACTGACTTTGTGGATGGTGGAGGAGACTAGCCACAACAGGAGTGCTAGTAAAGCATAGGATGCTGTTACAGGGTTGCTGACTCCTTATGCTAGTTTTCTTAATGTCCTCAAAACCTTTGCAGAGAGAAAAACAAGCAGGCGTGTGTCAGTGACCTGTTTTTTTACTTACAATTCCCCCTCCACCTAATTCAAAGTTAGAGTTTAATTCTGAATGAATGTATGTTGGTGTAAATTTAGAGATACTGGCTTTGATGAAAGTTAGTCTTGTACTTTATTGAAAATCAGGGCCACTGTCCTCAACTTAAACAGTTCTAGATCAGATCTTCAGAGGAGGACACATAGACAAGTACCAAGTGTCATCTTTGAACGCAGGGGAGTATTTCAGACAAATAGTCGATGTTCCAAATCCAGCTCTATTTT
Organism: Gavia stellata; assembly: GCF_030936135.1. NCBI lineage: Eukaryota > Metazoa > Chordata > Aves > Gaviiformes > Gaviidae > Gavia > Gavia stellata. The sequence goes on from NC_082618.1 coordinate 4,693,584, forward strand.
TTCAATCAAGGTTTTAAAGATATATTTTTTCCTTGACCCCACCCCCCACTCCAAGGTCAGGCTTTCTAGGAATAAACGAACCAGTACTATGGATGTATTGGCAATATGAAGGTGGTAGACCTATCTACAACCGGGTTATCCAGCTGTGCAAAATTGTTTAGACTCAGGTTCTTCTTTTGAAAGGCTATAATTCAAGGAGCTTTTATGTTGCGAAAAGGACATACTTTGTTGTAATTGTGCATGATTCCACGCTGCATGGATATTGAATGCCAAATTCCATCAAGTCAGTCTAATTTAACAAAGACAGATTCCATGGATATTTTTGCACGTTTCCTTTTTCCTCCCTCTGTGAACACTGGAAACTACAGTCTTCTCATTGATTGTGATAAGCTTGGGGGAGGGAGCAGCAAAACAGTTCAGTGCCTAGAAGAATGCCTGTAAAAGCAAAGCACTTCAAAGGAGTGAACCCCCCTTTTATTTCTGAGCACTCAGTCATGGACTAACTTCTTTCATTTTCACAATGAAGGTAATTATGGTTCAGGTCAACCATATTTATTGTTTGATTCAGCTGGAACATGCCACTAGCAAACTGAGAGGAGCTGGGTAGTGGGTATAAATCAGAGCGACTTTATGCTAGAGAAATACTCCTTGTGCCTTCTTGCCTCTTTCTCCTTATGGATGCATAAACAGATACACAGGCGCTGAGGTGCCTGTGTTGAATGTGATTAATTTATTTCTGATACTACCAGCCTGCTCAACCTCTTTAAGTCCTCATCTGCCTCTGTTATAGTCTGCATTTATATTAGTGCTGATGTACAGGGTGGATCCACTGTATAAATGAATCAAGCGTGTGTAATAGGTGAGTGCTATCATCTTCAGAGCCCGTCCTTCATTAGTTACAGCAGTTGGAAGGTGCCTTGTGAATGAGGTGGGGGATTGGAAGAGAAGAGGAATGGTCTCATGGCTGAAGAAGCTGAATGTTGCTCTGGGGAGCTGGATTCCCTCTTTGTCTCTGAAAAAGAGTTGCACCCATGGCTCCATACTATTTGGCTATTCTGTTTCTAGGTTTTTAATAATTCCAGTAGGGAGAGGTTTTTCCCTTAACCCCTGTAACTGCAATGGCTGCAGAAGGATAAGGCAAAACTTTGTGCAGTTTTCTATGAATTGAAGTGAGTTCAGCCCCCGAGGTAATGCTGTTTGGAAGGTCAACCATGCACACAACAAAGCAAGGAAAGCACAGTTAAATGCACTTGGCTGCAGAACTTGCTGAAGATTAAAGCTGTTGTGCAGACTGAACTGCATTTTCCTCCTAAGGTAAAGATTCCTCTAGGACTAAACTCCCTCCAGCAGTCTCTGATAATCCACTTTGTGTGGGAGAACTTAAGGCTGTTACTGGCAAATGAGTATTTGAAGTGCATTAAGCACAGAACATATTGCCCCCTGGGGAAGGGTTATGCTATTGGGAGGTACCTAGATAAATTGTCCCATCTTACTCTGCTAGCCAGAACTTATTTTTATGGCCACTTTTTTTCAAACTCTTATTGGGGGTGGGGAGGTGTGCAGAAAGATTGGAGTTCCTTCCAATCTTTGTCTGACCAACATAGCAGAGTGGGAGACCTGGAACTTGTCTTATTCCTGTTCGTGCCTCTGGCTCTCTGCTGCTTCAAATGGCTGCTGCTGTCTGGCTTCAGAAACACCAGCAGCCTTCCAGTTTTATTCGTTTCCCAAAATGAATGGGCTGTTACAAAGATTTTTCTCCCTTTTTCACAGGAGTCAGGGTAACCTCTATTAGTGACTACGAAGTACTCGGTGGGAGTAACGCATGCGTAAAACATCAATATTGACAACAAGATTACTGTAGCTTGTGATGTCTTCAGACTTGCAGACCTCTTAAAACTTTGAGCAGACTCTGCTTTGAACTGAGCCTTGCCATCATAAGCTTGTGTACAGCCACTCCCTCGTCCCTGCCAGGTGGTCTTTCATGGATTCCTTAGCAATGGTCCATCAATCTACAGACCTGAATCAATCCATCAACTCTGAACATTCTAATATTGTGGAGACTGGCATTCACAACTGAATTTTGTAGCTGGCTTGTTGCTGGACAACGAACTGAATGACAGCCTTGGATCCTAAAACCTAGTTACCTGGGGAGAGCACAAATATGGTCAAGAACAGGAGAAACTTAAGCCTAGCTTGGTTTTTACTTGAGCTTTCCAGTAATGTGTGATGGGATTGTTTCCTTTTTAGCCAGGTCACAGCAGCAGAGAATAATCTGGTCACAGCCAACTGAATTAGCTGGTAAACTTGATCCTGATGAGAGTCAAAGCACATTCAGGGAGGTGTGTATTTGTGAATAAGAAGGGAATAATGTAGTTATGTAGAACTGGATGGTTCAGGAAGAGAGACCCCAGAGAGCCTGGCAGCCTTTGAATCTGGATTTCTTGGCATGTAGAGGGCAACTTCTGCTCCTGGCCTCAGTGGAGTATATAAATAACTAACCCTTCCTAACGATGGGCTCCAGCACACAATGTATGGATTGCTGTTCTGGCAAAGCAAGTGGGATGCTGTACTATTTACACAGAGAAAAGGGCACTGTTTTGCTTTCATTGAGTCAGAACAGCAACTTTTTCCCAGTGAAAGTCAGCGACCTTCTGATTTTATTGAAATTCCTCTCTAGGATTGCAGGGAAATTGATAGCTCCAGTGAAAAATGTTATGAGGAAACTTGGGGAAATCTATCTAGCTATCAAAACACTCCTACTGTTTTCTGTGCCCTAAATGTTGATCTCTGCTAAGTATAACACACAGTGTGTTATCCTTATGGAAACAAAAAGATAATTCAGTGCAGTTGTTTACACAGCACAAAGCTGTAGGGCAAATCACAAGCATCAGAAATGCCAGCCTTATTGAGAGACTTCTGTAATGTTTATTGGGAGCGGGGAGGGTCAATTCATGCCCAAACACATGCAACAGGTGGTGATGAAACAATCCTACATATAAAGACTTTTTTTCTTTTTTCTTTTCCCCCCACTTCCCTCACAAAAAGATTTTGCTTGCTTCTGTCTTGGCCAGTTAAGCCTTGGTGATTTGAGCTTTTGTGTTGTACTGTGTGGCATGTGCTTTCATTGGAAGTACTAAAACCACGCTGAATCTCCATTTTACTTAACTCTACAACAGCATAAATGGCTTTAAGAGTATACCTTGTGGGTGGGATTGTTTCCGCTGAAAACACAAAACCGCAGCGTTTTATGCTGGTAGGAGCATGGTGTGCTATAAGGCCATGGATATCAGGAGTTGTAGCCATGTCCCACTCCAGTGAACACATCAGCCAGAAGCTCCTGTTTGTGGTAGGTGTTGCCTGCTGTAGGTCTGCCCTTAACAGGGCACGGCAGCAAGTCAGTTTTGTGTGTGGAGCTGAATTGTCATCCCACTGAAATAAGTGATTAAGCAAGAATGAAGCTGCTCTCATTTTCAAGTTGCATGCTCCTGATTAAACAGGCTATTCAGAGTCCTGATCAGTTCAGCCCAGTGGTTTCTGACATTGTTCAGTTTGTGATCGCTTGTCCAGTGAAATGAAGCCTTCTAACAACTGGTTGGCTTTTCTCTTGCAAACCCCCTACAAGGCCCTCCAGGGACCCCCAGGAGTCTGAGAAGCTTGGATAAAAGCCAGCAGTTGGGACTAGGAAAGAAGGAAACATTGCTTTTGGGCATGGCTCCGTAAGTTTGTTATGGTGCGAGTCTTTCTAAGCATTCACGGTGGGTGAATGGGTGGGAGGGATCCCTTACATACTCCTTGAGTGGTGGGCTTAGGAAGCAATACTGTGCAAATCCAAACGGTGAGAAGGGGGGAAGAGGAAGCTGACTGTCTGTCAGTGTCTTCCCGTCTGTGAAATGATAGCTCTAAGTTAATTAAGTCACGCTAGCCAGGAATTAAGCCTTGATATGGGAGTATGTGGCTCTTCTGGAGCTTGGAGTGTTTTAGCTTGAGTATTTGTTACCTTACACTTCTCCACCCTCTGTAGTCCCTTTTTCCCTCACTGTAGGATACAGGCTGTACAGACATCTAGAATATCCAGGGGATGAACTGTCCATCCAAATAAGGGTCCTGATGAGGGGTGTGGCGAGTTCAGAAAGCCAGTGGGGTGCAGAATATGGCTTCCTCCATGGCATCTGCCTACAGAAGCAAAATACACAGGGAGCTTGAGCTGCAAGTCTAGCTGCCCTTTGAGGTCCTCTCAGCCTGCTTCATGCATGCCCTGGAAAGTTAGGTTTTCTTGTCTCCTCTGGTGTCCAGGTGCCTGAAGCCATGTGTCACAGCTCTCGCTGAGTCAGCAGAGAGCAGGCAACTCCCTCCCAGCATTTGCTGAGGGAGGGGGTCCGTTTAAGCTCAGAATAGTGGTTTTCAGCGTATCTCCAAAAGGAAGCAAGCTATTGAATTTGTTGCTGTAGTTAGCCTGGAAGGTCCACAGTAACATCCTGAACCTACACAGTAGATATGATTGGATATCTGCTGGCATCAACACTTGTATTGCCTCTGGAACAACATGTTGTCAGCTGTGATCAAGACGTGAGATGTTGGTCTGTAGCCCTGGACTGAAACTATCTAAATCCCTAGCTTGCAGACCATGGTCTGCACATCCTCAGTTGTCCATGAAAGTCTTCCAAGAATTAAATAAGGTGTGAGAGGAGGGCATTTCTTTGGAAACGATTGGGGAAAATGGACCAAGTGAGACTTGGCTCTCTAAGCAAAGCAGTAGAAGACCAATTCCACGAGACGGCTGCGGGGCATCGTGCTAAATACGCTGGTGATGAGCATGCATGAGATCTGACAGACCCAGCCCTAAAGAAGCTGTTACTTGGATCATTTTGTTTGCTTGGTTGGAATATTCTTTTTGAATAAGCAGCAATATATTCTCTGCCATCCTGGATGCATGCCAGTAAAAGTCCTAAACCTTTCTTGCTAGCATCTGTATACAATATAAAGGGTCATTTATAATCTCTGTAAGCCATGATGGGGCCTTTCGTCACATTGCCTGAAGCCTGCTTGCATTCTGGAGACTGTTCTTGCTGACTTTTTGGCTCGCAAAGAGAAATCTTGGGGTGGTTTTGTCAGTCATAGTCACTGTGCTATTATATCTACAGTGAGTTCCAACCTCTATATCTTAATGCATGTTGTGATCAGCTATGTTCCTGTCTTTCTGTCTCACCTGCTTCTATGCCACAGTAAAAAACCAAACACCTAAAAGCTGCAGTTGTAGGAAATTTATGCTATTTATAGGAAGCCAAGACTGTGGTGTTTTGCAAATGGGAATGTACCTTTCACTCCTGAGTCAGTACCTTTGTAACCAAACTCTCCCTTCTGTTGGTAATGAGAGAAGTTGGAGAAATCTGTGTTCATGTCGGATTATCTGAGTGTCTTCGGGGTCTGACCACTTTTATTTTTTTTCCTCTCATGATCCATGCTGTGGTGATTCTGCTTTAGAGAAGACTGAGTGCTGAGGTGACAAGTATTGTGGTACTTTATCACTGTCCCTGCACTCTTGGTGCTCCTGCTGAGGAAAGTGGAAGGTTGTCCCTGGATTTGAGTGAAGGATCTGTTATTTTGCCATGGGCTATCAGTCCTGTTCAGCCTGGCAAACCCAGGTGATGGCTTTGAGCAAGGAAAGCAATGAATGGAGAGCCTCGGGGAAGCTTCTCAATTCCTGTAATGATTGCTTCCTTTTATAACAGGTCCCTGAGCAGGTCATCTGAAGAAATGACCCTGGGAAAGTGTTGGGTTTCTCCTTCACCAATGTGCAGGTTTCTGTCCTGTGCACTGTAGTGTGGGAGCAGCATTTACCTCCAACCGCTGCCTGTAACAAGGTCTGTTCAGCACATCTCACTTCCAAGAAAGGATTTTCCAAGGCAGAAATGACAATTGACTGCCAAATTCCTTGGGCTTGTGAGGGGATACGTGTACTTGAATAGCTTATTCCGAGGACCAGGTAGAGCAAAGGTGCGAGAGACCTACTTGGACAACAGCAGTTTTAGACTCGTCTGGAAAAAAAAATAAATCTGTGTATGCTGGCAGCACCCACTGAATGAAAGCCCTGGCAAAACCAGCTTTGTAGGTAGCTTAAAATAATCAACTTTTCTTGCAGTTTTTGACATAGACAGCGTGCACGGTGCCACCTGTTTAGCTCCAGATCCACAAATGTAGTGCTAGACTCCCAAGCTGGTTGAAAATAATCCTTGAAGGAGCAAGATAATATTAAATCTAGGTCTGTGCAAGGAAAAGCTAAAGAGGGTAACAGTTAATTTCCAATTTCTCCTTTGGACTTGCAATTTGGAGCTGCCATTATACGTTAACCAGAGCAGATACGCTGCCAAATTCTCTCTGGCAATTGCGGAGTCTGCCTCCAATGCTTGCCTTTCTCTTCTGCATTGTGCTGGGGTGTGTGATGGTATTTGTCTTTGTTCACCTTCCCACCTCATTTGCCTTCAGGAATATGAAGCTCTCTAGTTTCAGGTATGGAGGATTTTGCTCAGAGTGCAGTTGACTTTTTTTTTTATCTGACACAGGATTGCTTTGTGTGTACCCAAGGGGGTGGGACAGGCTGTTTCAGAAGCCAACAAAAATCAGTGTTAGAGTGAAATAATCAGTGTAGGATAATCCAGCTCCACACCATGGGAACTACTTCTTCCTAGATGACTCTGTGATGGGAGAAGGCCAGAGGGGGACACATACAAGCTAGAATTTTTTAGTATTCATGTCCCTTCATGCTGTTACATGTTGCTAGTGTGCATACTACTGCTTTGTTCTTCTCCTGTGGTGGGACCAATTCCTTTCCTCATTGCATGTTAATGAGAAGTTTTGTTTTTCATAATTTTAGGACATATGCTTCTGCCATTATCCTGTCAGGATCTGTATATGTGCAGTTTGTTTTGCCTCACATGAAAAGCTTTTGCCCTGAGGCTTGCGCAGAAGTGCTGTCCTTCTGATGACTGTAAGCACTGTGCTAAAAACACGCTCAAGGTAAATCATACAGAGCTGTGGTTTCTCCAGCCCCTCTTGTACTCACCCTTTCTCCTGGCTGCTTTTCCTTCCGTGCTCACTCAACTGGCTGTTTCCATGGCATGAAGAGGTCTTATCCAGCAATACCCATCTGAACAAACCCCATGACTAAGGCTTGGAGAGACAAAATGGCCAATTGCACCATGTGTGCATGTGAAATTAAAAAGAAAACTTTACTTTGAATTATCACGTTTCCAGTCTTTTGCTCCTGTCTTTGTTTCTTCTGCTTTTTCTCCCTAAACTTTGTGGAGAAGTTGTGTGGGTCTGTTAAAGGATCTGCTGTCATCATGTGAGCTGAAGCTTTATTAATCTTACACACACACACACAGAGTTTTCCCTTTTGGTTCTCTGATGTAGGTGTTAGTAGAGACATTCGGGTAGTAGGGTGTCTGATCCCTATAAATATACACCACAGAACCTCAATAAATCTGAGAGAAGTGGTTGTCTAAGACTTCCCTGCCAGCCTGGGGTCACCTGAGTGTGGCTGTAGTCCATGCTTCCTGATGAGGAATTGCAAGCGAGTTTACACTGAGCAGGAGCAGTGCCTGCAGAGAAAGCTGCATGGCCCCACCTTGACACAGCTGATGGGCTCGATGGCACTGGGTGGAAAGCCATCCTCTCTCTGGGTGCCCCAGCTCACCCTTCCACCTGTAGCTGAAGGTTTGGTGAGCAGCCTGCTTGGCCCCAGCTTCTCTATTGTGGTCTGCAGTGCTCGGTTCAGCCGCTGGCACGTGTACCTCCTCTTTGTGGAAATGAGTTATCTAGAGAGCAAGGAGCCTCCTACAGAGATCGGAGGGAAATTCAAAAAGGAAACAAAAAGCAACAAATGCTGTAAATAGCAATACTAGAAAAATTAACCTGCCATGGGGAAAGTGGGTTAGGGAAGGAGAAGGGCATGTGCAGGTGCCTGTTTCCACTGTGCAAGTAGTTTGATTTTTGGTATGCAAGGTTGGTGAGCCACTGCGGTGCTTGGAGAAGGGATCAACTGTACTAGGGGCTCTTACTTTAAGATGGATGAGGAGTAGGACCCTTCTGCATGTGCAGGAAATGCACTTTGTGTGTTTTGGAGCACAAGCTGGTGTCTCCACTTCCCATTAGTGACCCTAGTTCTGATCCCCAAGAAGTAGGAAAGTGTTTCTGAACCTATTAACTACACTGAGGTACAAAAGCAAAACCGTGAACCAGTATTTGGCAAATATGAATGATGCTTGCAAGGGGGGAATGAAAGTACCCTTTTTTTCCCACCCTCGAGCATGACACTGGAACCTAAAAACATATTTTTCGGAGAAGGTGGAAAGGGTTTATGGGTCCCGATTCCCAGGGCTGACACTGCAGTTCTTGCCTTCTCACATGCCTTATGGTGAGGAGGTCTCTCTCACTCTTGTTTTCTTATGAGATAGCATAAGACACTACTCCCTCCCTCCCCTGCATTTTCTCTTGCCCAGTTTTAGACTGTAACCTCACCAGGACAGCAAAATGACTTGTTTGGCACCCAGCTTGTTCGAGCCCTGCTGACAATGAGCTCCACCACACCAGAAAGCAGAATTTTCCAACTCAGATGTTGTTCAGAATGGTTGGAGGCTGGGGAATGATACCATAATGAGCAGGATGAAATTAAGACCAGTACAATGGGAACTGACTATCAGGAGATTTGGAACACTTGGAACACTTTTTTTTTTTTCCCCAAAGTCCTATTGTTTATGATAACTAACAGAACTAAATTATGTACTATAAAACTCTGGCCTCTGAGGACCAAGCAAGAGGCGTTACTGGATCTCTTGTGGTTCAGGTTGGCAGAAGCAGGGAATCTTTCTGCAGCTATTGGGAGGAGAGGGTGGGGTGAGAAATGAAGACAGCAAGTTAGGCTAGCTATGGCTGGCAGAAGAAACAACCCCACCCCCAGATACTTGGTCTGTTTTTACTGCAGTCTGATATGTGTTGGTTCAGCTTGCTGTCTTACTGAGGCTAACAGTGTCCTTTCTCTCTGCAGGCATTGGTGTCACTATACGGTTACACGGACAGTTTCCTGCCAAGTGCAGAATGGGTCAGAAACGGTGATCCAGCGAGTTTATCAGAGCTGCCGGTGGCCAGGACCTTGTGCCAACTTAGTGAGGTAAAAATCTTCATGTCTCATGTTGCCCAAATTTTCCTGCACTTCTCATTGAATTGGTTAGCTTTTAAGTACTACATAGACGGTTGAGATCAATGGGTCCGGAGGCTGATATCCTGCTTCATGGTCGTGTAACTAAAGAGTGCTACTGGTGTTAGCTGCAGAGTACTTACACGTGAAGGTAAGTGTAGTAGTAGGGACAAGCTACGTGAAACAGTTTAGCTTAGGTTGTGATGCCACTTTGTACCTCTCAACACAGGAGGCTGCTGCTAGTCAGGCATGAAACTAAATAAATGTAAAGTCCAACAGAGTGTAGTGTGACTGAACAGGGTTAGCAGGGATGCTGGATCAATGGCACTATGTGGCTTGTTGGTATTAAGGCCTCATACTCGGGTATTCAAGGGTAATACTGATCACACACACTGGAAAGCTTTGATCAAATTCCTTTCAGCTGGTGATGGACAAAGGTAATGTGCTCTGTACCTTTCAGAGTGGAATTTCCTTACAGCACCTCTTACTCCTGCATCTGAATATCCTTTAGAGACATGCATGAAAGCACAATGTTCCCTCTCCCCAGATGAAAAACGAAGCTTAGAGATAGTGACTTGTCAAAAACTTGCTCTGAGCCTGCTGTTAGCCTGCTTTGCCTTTCAATCATTTACAGTCTCGGGACCCACCTACATTTAAGAAAAAAACCACAAATGTGTGAAATAGCTATCCCCAGCTACTCTCTTTCAGTACGCAAAGTGTCTTTGTATTGTTGAGCTTTGCCTTCTCTGAAAGACATTCTCAGAGCAGAATAGTGTTACTCGCCCGTCTGGGAATTGGTGCAAAAACCCCATTGTGCTCTAAATTTACACCTAGCTTCTATAACAATTTCCCATGTAGACAAGCCCATAATTTAGCTTACAAACCTTGGTAATTTTATTGCTATTGTTACCAATTCACCCACAGGGCACTGATTGAGGTCCTCTTGTAGTTGATAACCTAGCTATAATATGGTTGAAATACCCACTTAAAAATGCAGAGATCCACCTTCCCAGTCTGTTCTTGCAACTCTTCATCTGGAATTCACATTTTCCATGTGGCAGTTACCACAGTTGGTTCTCCAGTTTCTATTTGGCCACTGGTCAGTCTAAGTTTTTTTCACTTGTAATATATCTGCTTTGGTGTCTCTTTGGTCTTGTTTTATGCAAGGCTGTGGTTGAAACACTTAATATTTTACACTGTCATGGCCAAACTTCTGTTGAAGCTTTTTAATTTCCCAGACTTTTTACACACATAATTGTCGTTAGAAACTTGTGAGCTTTCACCTTGTCTCCTAAAGTTGCCAAAAATCTTGCTTATTTTTCCTTGTTAACATAACTGTAGTTTCATAAGTACCAAACAATTGATCATGTTACTGTAAAAATCCTTTTTGTGGGCTCCTGCAGTTACTCATATACATTGATTCTTACATTGTTAGCCCAAAGACATTAGGAGTAGTGTGTGCTGTTGTGACATTGTTATTCATGGAACATTTTCAGTTTCAAATGTAGTTTGGTTTGCTTGCCTGACGAGTCCCATTGTTTGGAGACAATGCAGAATGGCAGCAGACTTCTCAATTTTTCTTTCTATGTGAAAATATCATGTAAAGAAGCTGGGTTTATTGATATTTAAGATCTCAGCTGGTGAAAGCTCAGCAGACTGGAGCTGCATTTCTGGAAGAAAATCGCCATGAAGAAACCTACCAGAAGAGGTGGGAGGACACTAATGCTCTCTTCCCTTTGCAAGTGGGATGAAATGCAAGTGAAGTGAATGGCACCCTTCCAAGGAAATGACTACTGTCTGTTCCCTAATCATGCATCGTATGACATTCTTGCATGAAGCAGAAAAAGACACTGGACCTCTCTTTCCCAAGGACCTCCAGAAAGCTGCTGACAAATGCTGGAGCCTACCCAGTTATCACCAAAGGTAAAGCGGGAGTGGCATGTGCTGGTTCCTGATCATTTTCTGTACTGCCACTGTAGGAAAGGGAGAGCCCCAAGAACAAGCAGCAATGAAGCTGAAGCCACTGAGGTCCTGAGAGTTGAGTGGGTTGTTGGATAAGTTATCCCCACCCCAGACGTCTTTTTATAAGCGGTTGCTTGTTTTCGGCAGTGCATCTGACTCTGATAACAGAATGAAAAACAGCCACTGAAAATGATGGATCTTGTGATGTGTAACTACTGTGGGCAACATTTGGTAACCCTGAGTCATGTTGTATGGTTTAGGTCTTATTTCCTGGGCCTATGCGGCTGCCTATCAATGTTGCATTGCTAGCACCTAGGGATGTGTGAATAACTGGCTTTCTCTTCTCTCAGAGTCAAGCTGAGGTTTTAAATTTTATTTTTTTTAAACAATGTTTTTCCCCTTCTTTCACAAAAATGAACATTATCTCTTTAGGAAACACCAATCTCTTCTAATTCAGGTGAATTCCATCTCCTTTTTTCAGATGAAAACTCCCAAGGATAGCAATGAGAGAGACAGTCCCAAAAGTCACAGGGCAGTTGAGTCCCTCTTCTATTTAGCACCTCACTTGCTAGTGCAGTTCGTTGCAAGTTATACTTGTTTTCCATATTTTTCTGCTAAGAAGCTGGCTTTGAAGGGACTTGTAAGCTTATACCAGCCGCCATGCTGCACAACTTCCTTCAACAGGTCTCTGAAAATTCCTACAGAAGATGAACAGAGCAGAAAACTCAACTCGGGTGCCCTACTTTGTTTTCTCCCTCCTGCCCCTTCCCCTAACTAGTGGTTTGAGAGTGATTCTCTACCTGCTTTTTCAAAATGAAACAAAAAAAGCCCAAAAGCTATCTTAGCATGTCTGAAAGCTTTGGGTGATGCTGCTGTTTGTCTGGGAGCTGTCCTGGTTTTCTCAGGAATCTGTTTTTTCTTGTGATGAGCACACTGTCTGTGGTGCAGGGTGAAGAAAACCGCTCTGTGGTTAGGGTAAATGTTACCTCTTTTGTGTTTCAAGCTAACTTTTCCCAAAAAGAGAATGATGGATGTGGCTTGGCAGAACTTGAGCCCATGGGATTGCTGCTTTGCCACCATGGCTCTCACTAACAGCAAAGGACACCTCTACCCATGTTTCATCTAATCCTGCTACTGCAGGATTGAAGTCCACAAATGCTGCAAGCCCTGATACCTTGCGAGGTCAAGGGATTCATCTCTCAGGGGGACATCCTGTGTAAGGATATCTTCAGTAGATACCTTCAACAGGGAAAAGCAGTGTGACTAGTTTCAAATTTGATTATGTCCTGTCCCAACACTTCACAAAACACAGGAGAGGACTTATGTTAGCTTCATGGAAGGGGAAGCAAAGAATCTCTTGTGTCATTAAACACCCTCTCTAGGTCACCAGTCCTTGAGCGTGTTCCTGTAATATGAAGGAACTTCTCCATTTTGTCTACGGTCCTTAATGATTGCCTGCTTGACTGTATCTGCTCTACATGACAGGTCTAGCAAGAATGCTTCACAGGGCCGATGCTTCATTCCCATCAAACAACATTGTTTCTGTTTTCTCCTTACCTTGTCTGTATCAGCACCTCTGTCTTTCCAGGTTTTCTGGAAGTCTAGCTTCTGGTGATGTCAGGCTTACTCCAGGTCCTATTTTCTCAGTGAGATTTCTGGTGCCTGAGCTTGAAGGGGGAGCACAGCCAGATTCATGTGGTGTGACGCTTGACTGTAAGCAATGCAAAATGTCAGTAGATCATTGGCATTATTTTGGTTTTATAGTATTTCTCCCAGCTGTGACTTGAAACAAACTGTTTTCATCTCCTTGTTTACAGGGAGTCAACCATATCTGGGAGAGCTTTCATTCTGCCAGCACCCGTTATCGGGCTGCTCACTAGCAAAAGGGACGCCAGCCAAAAAAGAAAGCATCTCTCAACCTCGTGGTGACAGCTGAGAGGGGCTCTCTGTTAGAGAGACTCTGCTTACAAGCAGACATCAGTGTGGCCAGACAAGGATTTAATCCATTTCCTGTCTCCCATTCATTCGTGTTATGTTTCTTTCCCTTATTGCACAAACTGCAGCTCAGGGTCAAGCGTTTGACAGAGGAATATCTGTGAGATCCCCAGCCTAGTTGTGTGATGTCCTTGCTGTCTGTTCACTTGCTCTTGGGAAGCTGGCAGCTGTACTTCTTTTGCAGGAGTGTCGTCATCTTGGCTGGGATGGGATGAGCTGCTCTGTTCTTGCCCTCCACCCCAGACTCTTTATTTAGCTTGGGTGCTGAGTTGCTTTGGAGCAGTCTTGGCTGGAGACTTGCCCTCAGCAGATCTATTCTTGAACTCTCTCCATTTGTGTAGTGAAGACTTCAGCTTCTGCGCGCCATAGGGTATGCCTTTGCTTTGTCACGCTACGAAGTGAATGGGCAACTTTCCAGCAGTCTGGCTGAAGCTCCTAGTGTAGTTTTAAAAATCGCATGCCATTTATCTGCCTGAAGGAAGGGATAAAGTCTCTAGCTTGGTGTTTCAATGACAACCTGATCTCTGGGTCTCTGCTGCCTGGATGGTTGCACCCAGCTCCCAGTAAACCCAGGCATCGGAATTGTAACCCTTCTCCTGAGCAATGATTTTGCTGTAGCAGCTGCAGGCTAATGCATAATCCCGTCATGCTTGGGACACTATGCTCCTTGAAGCTCACAGAGAGGGGTGGTCTCATAGGCAAGGATTTGAGACCTGCATTCAGTACTGAAGCTTTTGTGACTTCCTGTGCCTTTGGTCAAGCGATGCCACCTCACGTGTAAGATGAGAACAGTACTTTTGTCTTTTTGTGTTTTATGACTTTGAGAATAGGATAGCTTCTTGCTATACCCTAATTGGCCAAAATCAGCCTAATTTTGATTAGAGTATTTGTGTATGACTGTTGTGGTCAGTAAAACAGTATCTCAGGAGGTAAATGAATGGCAGATCATGCACTGTTACAGCCTTCAGAAGACGAACATCTTCTGCTTCAAACTGTTGTTGCTGTGAAAATCCCTCTCATCTCTGGAAGCATGCTGCTTCAGATTATGGCAGGATATTTTGACTCCTCTCCTCCTTGTTTCATCTTAGAAAAATGAATGTTCCCAGCAAGGTTGTGTGAGGTTTTTATCCTGCTATTTTTTGCTGTACTCAGTGGTCACATAGCTGTTTCACTCTAGCCTTTGAGCATCCTATCTCTGCAGCACTTTCTAGCTTCAGAGAATCTGAAGATTCCCCTGGAAACCCATAGCTGGCTTGTTACAGGGGTGGGCTTACCTGGTCTCTACACTTTAGCAAGAGTCATTGAAACCCCAAACATGAAGTTACTCATCTGTCAGCTTCAAACATGAAAGGCAGGAGGGCTGTAATGCCCTTTCCAGCTGCCGGTCATTGCATGTTTTTTCCTTTCAGTATTCTAGCTGGTTTGGCTTATCACAGATGCTATGTGCTTTCGATGACATTTTTAATGTAAGCAGGCTACACATCTTGCATGGATCATGCTTGCTGTTTGGTGTTTTTGAATGTTGGGTCGTCTTTTTCATTGTTTTCATTTAAACTGAACACATTTCTGTTCCCGGAGGGATTTTACAAGCTAGTTTGCAGAATAACAAAGAAGGAATTCTGCGGGTTCATCCATTTTGGTCTTCTCTGCTTTTGAAGACTCTATTGCTACAGGGTCAGTAGGAGAAGTTGGGGATCTGTCACCCAAGAGATTGGCCTGTAGCTGATGTTTCTCCTCGGTTTCAGAAGTAGTAATGCCACAGGGAAATCCTTCCCTCTTTCTGTTTTCAGTCAATTGAATAATAAATCCCAGAGCTTATTCCAGTGTATTAGGATTGCTATTTGAAGTCCTGTTACACACAAACTCTTTTATGTGTTTAATTCCCTTATTTCTCTCCAAGATGTAGAGTCATACGCCTGGAAGAAAATGCCTGCTCTCCCATGCACACACAGGATATAAATGTAGGGTGAACAGTGCTCCTGTGAACAGGATAGATGGAGGCTCTGGTTGTGTATGGGATTAGAGCTGTAGCACAAAGGCGTGTTCTCAGGTTTGGGAACAATGTGGATGGCTGTGTGCTGCTGGCTGGGCACAGGTGGAGGGCCATCTGCTTTGTAGATTGGGGACAGGTACAGGTGTCCTCAGACTGCTAATTGAAAGCCTTTTGATGTTGTCCAGACATGCTGTCTGGGCACTCTTCCTGCTTGCTGGTAGGGAAGTGCAGTGTTGCTCTGCAATAGCACTGAGATCTAATTGTTAACAAAGACAGGAGCTGATGATTACTGTGATGGCATAGAAACATCTGTCTCCGTGTCCTTTGTCTTTTGTCTTGGGACTAAGAGGCCGTAAAATATTGCTCTACACAACTTGGGCTAGGAGGTGTGTAAGTTTCTGTTTTCTGGGTTTTAGACTCCTGATCAGTTGTGTAAACCAGACATGCTCAGAATTAAACAGAGTCCTCTTCCTCCCCTTTGGCAAAGGCAGGAGACGTGTACAATGGCTTCCAACACTCCTGCAGCTGCAGGTTTTGTTCTTTGTCCAGTATCTGCAGGAGCGTATTTGAAACTCCTCTGGTTAAGTTCTTCCCTGGGGAACTACTGCCTCTGTGCTAGGGAAGCTGGAAGAGCTGGGACTGCAGAGGAAAAAAAAAAAAAAAAGGCAGAGGTCTGATTCACAGAATGATTGTCTTTGCCATGCTTGTGAGTGCAAACATGATGGCAAAGGTATTCCTTGTCCCTGTGTCAGCTGTGGCACTGGTTTGAGGTGAAGTTCTCTTGTCTGTATTCCACAGAGAAGCTGTCTGGTGTAATCAGTGTGCGATAGGCTCTGAGAGGATAGTTACGATGGTCTGTCTGGAGTGGGGATGGTGGTGTTGGGAACCAAATATGTTCTTGATAGCTTCTCTGAGAAATGGACTCTCTGGCTACACCCGTAGGATATTGCCCAGCTCTTTCCAACCTCCCTCCTTTCCAAGGCAGCCAAGTACTTCAAGATTAGGTTACTTAACCTAACTATTTGAAATCTGATTTCAGAACACCCTAATTTTCTGTGGGGAATTCTAGATTTTTGGCATATCTGTAAATCAGGCCATGGGTACCAAAAATTAGAGGAACTACCACAAGCTTTGTTCTAATCTTCTTTTAATGCAGAGGTAGCACTTGTTATAACAAAGATAGATTGTCCTTGTTTGAAAGACAATACAGTTATGTGTACAGGGTTGGACCCACTGGATTGATATGTGACTTCATTGCTATGAGAGTTGTAGGTAAAAGAAAGCTTGGATTCCTTGGTTTCCAGATTCTTTGCCAGTCAAAAAGCCAAGTTTATTCTTCCTGTTATCCTGAAACCCACCAGTATGTGATGTTGAAACTTTCAACCTGGAACTCGAATAAAAATGAATAGAAGCCTCTGAAGGTCGCTGAGGTCTCCTTGGGCACAAACTGCAATGGTTGAATGAATCACACTAACAAAACCATCTCTTGTGATGTGGAAATGAGTTTCACGCCCTCCCTCTCATGTGGTCTTCATATACAAACAGCTTTGTTTGTAAGTGTCAAAGGGCAGGGGAAATCCATAAAGGGGGAAGGCATTTCCTGTGTGTGACAGGCTGTCCTGCTTGGGTGATGGCAGAGAACACGCCTTTCTCCTTGGCCTGATTTTTTTTGAGGCTCTGATCCAAGAATGTGACATTCTTTCCCTTTCTTATGTCGTGTCTGGCTGTTGTGTTCAGTGACACTTTCTAGAGAGCAAGAAGAACATATCCTTGTGTGCTGAGGCATGAGACTTGTTGGCTGCCATCCCTCAATGTGTCCTGACCTCTCCAGTATTTCTAGCTTCATACCCCCAAATCAGTTAATCAGTCATCTCATGCTCCCTCCCCAAATTGCTTCCTGGGCAGTCACTTAAACACAAGCAAGAAACTCTGTTTTCCAAATGATGATTGCATGTGGATGAGCTCCTGTAGCTTGCCTGACATTGATCAGGCAGTCTCCAAAACCAGCCAGGTGTTTGATATGATCTAGTAACAGCAGTGGCTGCTAGTTGAGTTTTCTGTGTTCCTCTCTCGGTGTTGCCCCACTTCCTGAGACCTTGCTGTGAGCCTCAGCAAAATGTTGATAAATTACGCCTATCTCTTGCAGTAGGGTGGCAGGTCTTGGTGGTTTGCTTCTCTGAAGTGATTGGAAGTCATTTGCTGAAGGGGACTGTGTATGCTGAGCACATCCTTTGGTTGTCTGGGAAGCAGAGGTACAGGTTGTGGCTCATTCTAACCTCTTCTTACTGTGGTTTTGCAGATTTCTATGCCAGTGTTTGTGGCTTGGATGACATCCAGGGGAAAGGCTTCCCCATTCTGCTACCAATCCTTTTTTCTGCCTGTTGTGTTTTCTACACATACTTCATTCTGAGGCTTCTGATCTTTAATGGGTATCATCTTCTTTTCCTCTCCTTCCATGTTTTTTCCTCTCCTTCAGTTGCAACACTTCAGGTATCAGGCAGTGGTGATGCTTTGCTAAAGCAGTTTTATTTGCTCCTTTCCTGGAATAGCAGTCAGAAATCTGCGTGATGTGATGTAATGATATATGTAACAACAGACCTTGGTGCCATGTCACGGGATTTAGGAAAAATGATGCTATGAAGAACAGAGCAACTTTAGAGCAAATGGGAGCTAGCAAGCTGGGACCACTTTGCATGCCTGACTGTACGATGCTGAACAGAGCTGCAAGCATCAGGACTCTTCCAGGAAATTCAGGGTGGGTGGTAGGCTGTGACAGCTGAGCTCCATGGTTGTCGTGCCCTGAGAAGTCCTTGCTCGTTTGAGGATTAAACTATAGCTACTTCCCTGACACAGAACCGCTGCCAAGATTCCAGTCTGGCTCAAGCCACTCTCCGCACTTCATAATGAAGTTTGAGAGAGCTTTAACATCTTGGTGTTGGCAGAAACATGGTTTTAAAATCACGGTGTGGTTAGAGACTAGCTGGCTCCGGACACTGGTAACAGGGCTGGAGACTTTCATCTCAAGGTCAAGTCCAGCTGTGGTGTTAGTGACAAAGTCGTGAACTTCTGACTGATGGTTCGGGGCTTACGTGTGGAAAGATGTCTCGAGTCCAACGCCAGGACTGGGAGTCGGGAGACTTGGGTTCAGTCCCTGAACTTTGCCAGAGCTGTTCTGAGAGACCCTCGGCAAGACACTTAAAGTCTCTGTGCCTCAGGTCTCTCTATGAAAAAGCACCAAAGGTCTGCCTACGTCAACGTGGTGCCAAGTCCTCAACTTTACTCATGACCGTGAACTCCTGAATGCCATTGGATGCATAAGCGCAAAGAACTAGGTGGGACGAGCTGGCTCTGTCTAGCCTGCATTAGACAAGTGCCTGGATCACAGTTGTTGGTATTAGCAGCAACTGGCGTGCTTTTTGGCAACTCGGAGGGTGAGGACGTAATGTTTGCAGGAGACAGTGTTGCTCTCCCGTCGCTGGACGATGCCATTCCAAGCGCAGGCAGCCCCGTGCTCAGGAGGAAGCTTTTCCCCTCCCTGTTCAGGCAGCCCCCCTCTCTGGTGGCTAAGGAAGTTGGTTTCTGTGTTTGGCAGCTGGCATAAATAATCAGCAACAGCTTACTGAACAATTAGTTTCCCAAAGGCTGCATTAACCACGACTGAGCTGCTGCCTTCTTTCCAAGACATACATGGGCAGCCTCTCCTGGCAAGCCTTTTGTTATTGCTCTTCAGAGTAACTGTAGCAATGTCACTGCAGTGCTGTCCTGGATGTACACCTGTGCCTGCTACCCCTTGGAGGGGTTTTGGATGAGATTCGTGCAATTTCTAGCTCCATTTTGGCCTTGTGCCCAGCTGAGTCCAGGGCAGTGCTGCAGGCAGAGCAGGCTGGGGCAGTGCTCCGTCTCCTGGCGGCTCTCGGCACTGCGGGAGGAGGCTCTTCCCCCGAGGAGACCCGGGTGTTCCGGGCTTGTGTCTGCCTGGCCTTCAGAGAGAGGCATAAAGCTGCAGCCTGCAACACTGTAATCCCAAAGCTTCAACCTCTCCCTGTGCCTGCCAAATTCCTTTGGCTGTTAAGTAAGGGTAGGAATTTTGAGGGGAGCTTGTAGATTACGACTTCTGTGTTTGCTTTTAGCTTCATGGATAGCAGCAGTGACTTGTTTGGCTGTATACTGGGAAAACTCTGATTTGCCAGCTTTGAAGTGCTGCTGTTTTAAAAGAAAAGCTGGCATGTATGCAACTGTCCGTTCCGCGTTGACTTCAGAATCACTGGTGCCTTGCACAGGTTTGCTTGTGTCTGCAGGTAGCCCTCTAGTTTCCAGTGGGGTATGGCAGTCCTTGTGCTTTAACTGGGACCCGGGGGGTGCTGTGTGCTGTACACAGAGCTGATAAATGTGTCCTGCAGAACTTCCGCTGTGGTGAGGAAGAGTGTAACCCTGTTTCAGATGAGGAAAACTGAGGCACAGGTCAGCTAGCTGGAAAAAAGGCTCCATACAGATCACTGATGCAGTGTTGCGTCATGATGATCTTTGTCATGCTGATATGTTGATACACCCCAGCTCTGAGTGGTGGGGGTGAGAGAAAGGAAGACACCTGAGAGGTTTAAGTGATTTTTGAGAGAGTAATGTTTTGGAAACTCTATTAGTACTGACTGAGGAAAGGCTAATGCCAGCCTTTGTTCAACATCAGAGAAATCCACATGGAGGTAGAGCAAGGGAAACGAGTTATCCTATCTGCTACTTGCAATGATTTTGTAGCCATGATATCTCCACAAAGCATACTGGTGTTACTTGGGGGAAAGGTGTGGGGAAGAGCCAGAAGAGTGTGAGGGCTTAAGGAGAAAAACAAGGGTTGTTGAATCAGATCCATGCTGTGGTAAACCCCTGCTCTGTTATTTTGTGTGTCTCCTTTTTCTGCAGTTGGGGGTGGCTGGGTGCTCTGGGGATATATCCAGGCAGGAAGATGTGCTATGAATTAGTAGCAACACCACCTTTGAGTAGGTAAGTACATTCTACTGACTTCTTGTTTGTGTTAGTTACAGGACTCTCATCAGGCCCACGTACAAAATGTCCTACCGAACTGTGACCACGCTGGAGTGGAGGTGCTGTCCTGGCTTCACGGGGAGCAACTGTGAAGAGGGTAAGTTATCCAGCAATACATCTGTCCTTACTGAGCAGCAAGGGGATGTGTGGATGGACTGGCTGGGTTGAGTTGGGTTTTGTTTCTTAATTTGCTCTATGCCTCTCAAACACAGGAACAAATCACATATCCTTTTCACTCCCTGTCATTATCTGAATGCTCGCACACAAGCTCAGAAAGGTGGTCTTGAAAAAGAGACCATACTGAATGCCTACAAAGAGGCCTGAACAGGGAAGGGAATAGAAATGAAGAAATGGGTACTCAAGGATGACCTGTTTATAGATGTGCTCATGCTTGGCATCCCCATTGCACAGTCCTTCAGAAAATGCACTTTCTCCATGTCAGTGCGTTGTCTTCTCCACATCCCACTGTCATCACCATCAGCTGCTGTAGCTGACGAAAGCTGGTCCCTGGATGGCTGCTTGTAAGAGTTATGCCTGTAGAGTCTGGACACAAATAATGTGTGTTCCCGGAGAGCTTTGAATTAAATTAGGCACCGTTTGGTTCCTCTTCCCACCTGCCCCCTGACTTACTAGTGCAACGTTCAGGTTGCACAGTGCATATGAAAACACAGTACCGGGTTTGACATCTGATCTTTCACACACAGGAAAACACAGGGCTTTTTCCAGAGCTGGAAGAGAGGGAAGTCTTTTCCCTTTCTCATCGTGATGGACAAAAGGGGCATGTTTTGCATTTTCCTTCCTAATGTTTCCTGCTTTAATTGTTGCTTCTGGGGCTTTGAAATAAGTCCTGCTTCTCCATCGAGTTTCAGGTTTAGGCACTAAGGCATCTGCTGAGTCTGTGTCATGAGTGTTCATGGCTTATGAATGGGAGAGAAACTAAGCCTTGAATTTTCCGTTCATTTGCATCAGGTCAACATGGCCTGCCTCTGCTGGCTGGTGAAGGGTCTCTGAGGGTGTCTAACATCTCCAAGACTCTGCACCTCATTTTCTTTGTGCTGTGATATCTTGGTGCTAGTCACACAATTCAGGCAAATCTCTTAACTAGAAGCTGCCTCTTCACAGTCACAAAGAATGATGTTGCAGACAGCAGCTCGCTTCAGGCTGCTGAGGAAACAATAGCTTCCCAGAAGCTCAAGAAAAGCCTTAAACAGTGGCAAAGCTACCCTAAATTGCAGTCTGCAGGAGAGAGCTTTGCATTTTAGTATGCTGCTAAAAGAAGTGAGCCTGGGAAAGAGAAGCTGCTGTGTGCAGCTTGGATTTTTACCTGTCACTGCAGGGGAGAGGGATGCTAAGGATTGTGGCAGAACTGTTATTTCCAAAGTAGCTGTAGCTCAGCCTGGCCGAGGATCTGACCAGGGACCTGAGAAGCCCGTGTGTGCAGCCTATTCGTGCCTGTAGGTTTGGACAGGTGTGAGTAATTACAGCTTAGCGGTGCTGCTGGTGTAAAGGAGAGAATCCAGCTCCCTCCCGCAGTGCCAGATCTGTCTCAGCAGAGTTCAGTGGAAATAAAAAGCCAGCATAAGCTTGTTTGAGAAAGTCAGCAGCGATCTCACAGGAGCAGGTCTGTGGAACGAGGTGACAATTTTATGCAGTCAGTTTTCAAGGTGGAACTGTTCTTTTGGGCTTGGATACGGTCTGTGGAGTGTGAGCAGAAAGCCAGTAGCAAGCCCTCACTTTCATGTGTGAGATTCTTTTTACCTTTTTTCTCCCCCCCTCCCTAAAACATCTGGCGCTACCGGCAGTCCCATATTCTTGAAAAAAGAAGGAAAATACAAAAAAACACCCAAACCCTTTCTAGTACAGCGGAGTTGTGCCACTTAATTTCTAGCAGCAGTAGTGACACTAGTGGTGTGCACAGCACCTCAAGTTGTCCAGAGGCATCAGTTTGAAAACTGAAGTATTTACTTGCTCCTCATGTTAATTCCATGTGACACTAACATTAAGAATTGTAAGTAGAAGAGGCTGAAAAGAGTTTTTTGGGCTTTTTTGGCAACATCACATAAAGCCTTTTGTACTCTTCCCTTTCTCTACTCTCTCCTACTACAAATTTGGTTCCTCTGGGAGGGTAGGATGCTTACATCTGTGAGGGTCCTTCCTGGAAGCAGCAGACAAAAGAAAACAGAAAACTAAACTGAAACAAAACAAAAACAGTGCAGTTATGAAGCCACAGCGAATTAGCAGGGTAGAACCTCAAAATGCTTTCATCTTTTTTTTTCGGTATTAGTTAGATTTTTCCTCAATATTTCATTTCACTTGTATGTGCAGCTGGTGCTTTTGAAGTTGATGTGAGGTAGGTACGATTGAAGGCAGACTGGACCTGCACTATTTTTAACTTGCCTTCTTGCTGTGTTGCAAATGCTCTAATGCTCTAAATGCTCTCTGACAGACACTATTGTTCTCCATGTGTCAGCAGAACAGCAACTACAATGGCTCTGAACTTCTACTTCAGGGTATCTCCTGTTTCCAGAGACTCAAGTAAAAGGCTTTCTTTCCCAGTGGGCCCTGGAATAGTAAGGTTGCGTTTTCATGAGTAGGACAGAATAAGCCAGGAGATAATGGATTGATCAAGCACGCAGAGCAGTTTTGGGAGTTGTGTGCGCTTGGGCATGGCTGTGGGGTCTCTTCTTCAGACTGATGGTGTTTTTTGCATCTTGAGGCTTGAGAGATCCGATCTATTGATTTCTTCTTTAATCCCCAGTGAGCAGGGTTGATACTTCCTCTTCTTTTGTGCTGTTCTGGAACAGTGTCTTTTGGGGAGCCACTGTAGCCTGTCTGGAGGATGGATTATTTTTACTAGCTGTCCTTTTATAAGACCTTCCTTGCCCTTTTAAAATTTATTTCTTTTAGCATTTTATGAGGGAAGATAGGATGGTGGGAGGGTGAACCAAGGAAACCAAGTCAAAGAACTTGAAATCATTCAAAGGCGGCAGTGGAGCTATTTCCAACATGCATACTTTCTTGTTTTCTCCCAAATGGCAGGTCAGCTTTTCTTTTGCAAAGGAAATAGTCCAGCGTGGATGTCTAGCCCTAAAGTATGACAGAATCCTGATGAGACTGGTTTGCTGTAACACACCTTCAGTGAGAAAACTCACCTTCCACAGTAACATACTGCGCTCTGATAGAGCAAGCTGTTAAATGCAATTCTATTATTACAGTGTCTCGACCCTTGGCTAATAAGTTTAGCTTGCGAAAGTAACCACTTAACTGTCACTAGCTGAGCAGGCACCTACATTAATGCTGAAGGCTGCACATTATTTAGATTTAAATTATCTTGGGAATTTAACTCTTGCATTGTAGCTGATAAAGAGCAGCATCGTCTGGAGGAAGCCCAGCTCTAGAAGTGGGTGGAGATTTTGCTACTCAGTGGGCTATTAATTTGGGCTATTAATTTACTGAGGTGGGGATGGCTGCTTCCAATCTGTTTCCTTTTTTTAAGTTGACACTGCTTGGGGCTATCCCCCCTTCCTTTCACCCAAAGGTATGCTTTCCCCTAACCCAACGATATGTCAATATTTGAAAGGTCTCTAATTCCTTTATTGTTTTTGTAGAACTGTGACCAGCTAGTTGAGGAGATAGTTAAAAAATCACCAGTTGTACCAGGGCTTCCCGAAGGGTTTCTTGCAACTTTCTTGGATGGAGAAAGAGGCTTGATGCAAACAAGTCTGGTGAATTTAACTGTCAGTAGATGCTAATTTTTATTTTCCAGTTTCAGGGTTTTTTTGTTTTGTTTAAACTGAAGCTCAAGCCTAGGACAGGAAATGAATCCACTGAGCCACCCAGTCTGCTGACTGCTGATATAAAGAACATATGGACGAAAGCAGTGCAGAGGTGAAGTGGTTTAACTATTGCAATCATGCATCAAGCTGATTGATTTGAATCCAAGATGATGCTGACATTTCAACTTATCCTTTTTTCTATATGGCTGAAAGTTCAAAGGCAAGTGCAATCTCTTGGGAGAGGAAAAGTGTCCCTAGCAAGTTCAGGGGCTCAGCAATGCCCTAGAGCTCTCCAGCTAGGCAAGGTCTTACTTCACTTTACAAATCTAACATAGATTTCTTTCTTGTTTGTTTGTATTGCTTGAATTTGAGACAGTAGCCAGTATCCTATTTACCCCAGAAGCAGATTGATGGTAGACAGCTTAGCTGTTTGGGCAAGAAGCAGCTCCAGGAGTAACCTTGGCACCTCTAAAGTGATGCCATTGTGATTCTAAGCTTACTTTTACTTCCCTTCCCTTCCACCCCCCTCACATCCCACCCCTCCACCCCCATGTCAGTTCTTGGACTATTTTTATCTACTTTCAATAACTATTGTTTGCATCTTGTCATCCTGATACTTTTCAAACCTCTTAGATTCCCATGTGTTTACAATTTTCAAAGTAGCATAAGAAAATAAGGACTTTCCTCTCAGTATGATAGAGTGCAAAACCCCCTCTCCTTTTTTTACTGCTGGTTCACAAAGTTTCTTGGTCTCAGGAGGAGAGATGCAGAACATCACTGCCAGGAAAATCTTAAACTAGCAAATGCGATTATGTAGAAAATTTGATGAGGCCATGAGAATGAACATCGAAACTAGAGACCTGAAAGGTTGAAAGCCCATTAAATTGCTCTAGAAGGAAGGGTATTCAAAGTGGTTTTGATGGGACCTCACTTCTCTGGGTTTTGGTTTGCTCCCCTGTGAACCATTAAACATAGAACTGTCAATCTATGTGAAAATACAGTGTGAAGATTATGGAGTAACACTATCACAGTAGTTCTCTTCAGGAGTTGAGCTGGTGTGATTTATTTTCTTCCCCCCCCCCCTTTTGTCAAGTACTTCAGTTCGTTCTTGTTTCTCCCTCTTCCTCGTAGCCACTGTTTGGAAGCAAGGGAGTTAAGTCTGTATATAACATAGAGTGAGTAGCAGAGCTCTTTCCTGCTACTGAGCATTTTTCATCTTGCCCTTAGAAACTGAGAAAACGTTAAGAGAAGGTAGCGGGAATCAAGAGAAGCATTGCACTATCTGTTCCTGTTGCTGCTAAATCCTAGTACAGTGTTTTCCTACTTCAGCAGACTCCAACTCCTGTCATAATCAAAGCACAAGCTTCTATTTGAACAGTGAAATTCTCCCAGAGGGGGTTATGTCGGTGCTTTCTGGTTAGCAGGGCAGTTCTGTGCTGTAAGTGTGTGGCGGACCAAGGTACGTTCCTTTCAAGTTTGGATCTAGCACAAATCCTTGCACATATGTAGTTCTCTACTAGAGACTTGCTTAGTAATTCCTTTAGTGAAATGTGACTTCACTCTCATTTTGAGACCTTTGTTTCAAAGTCCAGTGTTTGGTTCCACATAGCAAACTTGCTTCTAAAAATATCTTCTCATTCCAAAGTTTAATGTTTGTTAGATACAAGTGAATTATGTGAATACATGTTATAGGCTATCAAGTGCAACCTGAATTTCCTAATAATTATTATTAGTAAGTAGATAGTAAAATGTGGTAACTAACTCTGTAAACCTACCTTCAAAAATATTTCATGAAAAAATATCAGAGCATGTTGATCAGCCTTGATGGAATTGCTGATGCATGAAAGCAGCTTTCTGAGTAATGATGTTTGTGTACCTATAGTACACAGGTGTTGGATAGTACCTACCCTGGTATTTTCTTCCATAGCATATGCCTCCTGCTCCTCCATATGTTATACCTCCTTCTGCTTGTGTTTCTGGTGGCCTCTTCGATATAAGGCAGAAGGTCCACCAGAAGTTTCCCAAAATACTCTACGATGTGTCACCCAGTTCCTATCCACTCCCATCACCATGCTGACCATTCAGCAACCTCTGGCTTCAGGCATAACATGTGTCACCCTTGATCAAATTTTCTGAGGAGTTCCTGGAGTGTGTTGTCACTGTTGGAAGAATATGCAGCTTGCTGAGAGCACGTTCTGGCATCAGTGCTGTGTGACTACTTGAACAATTTCTAAATGTTCATCTTCTCTTTCTATACACAGTCAAATTAAAAAAAAAAAAAATCTGTCAGATTTCCAAAGACTTTGACACTGCATTCCAGCATCTGAGTAGTTTCATTTTTTTGGACATTTTTTAATCTGAACAGGGAGAATTTTATTCAGCACCTAATGTCAAAATATTTGGAGTGCTAAATATCTGCAGATGTTATCTTAACATAATTAGAAAAGCTGTATGCCATACTGTTACATTGTCCCAATTTTTTTATCTCCCATCAAATTACTGTGATATGTAGAGAATCTTTTTTATTTTGATAAGCTATTTGTTGGCTTTCCCAAATATATTGGGTGCTTTCTGTTTCTCTTAGGTGTGTATTTCTTAATTCACAAGTGACAGACCCACCTATTTATAGTTAACGTCTTTCCCATTAATTTGCTTTATTTCTAATCAGGAGTGAACATAAGCTTACCGTGGGTAGGGCTAACACTGGGCCAGGCTGTGAGGCTCTGTGTTTATCTCCTCTGCCTGGATCCTTCCTCCCATGCTGGCACGCTTCTGCCAGTTGCCGTCAAAAGAGACAAGCATGTGGGGCTTCTTTAACAACTTCTGCCTGTCTGTAAGTGTTGGTATAACTAATTGATAGGCATGTTTTTGGGGACGTGGTGGGGTGCAGCAGGAGAAGGTTAGAGTTGAGAAGGAAGTCCTGGGTAGTAGACTTGAGCTTCTGAGCTCCTACTGCTCTAGTGAAGCAGGTTCTGCCATTACACAGAATGGAAGCCAGTAGCAAGGTGTGGCTCTTCCATGTCTCTCCCAGTGTTGCTGATTCCTAAACAAGTTTCACCTTCATCTTCCATGCAACTGTCTTTAGTGTATGAAAGCAAGTAGAGGAGCAATCATGATCCTGGAATTGCTGGAAAGACCAAAAATGGTGTATTACTAGAGTAGATGATCTATGAAATTGGGCAGGGTCTTCATTTTTGCCTGTTAGAGATGGCATGGGTTGGTTCTACCTTGAAGCTGGATGTCTCTTGAGGTTCTCTATCTGCTTCAGTGACAGAGCAGGTAAGTGCTGATGAGCTGGGCTACATTAGGGACAACTGTTGTCAAAAATATTGTTGGTCGGTGACTGGAGCTGGCAGTGCTGGTTTCATTGAATCCTGCTTTGAATAGTTATGACCCTGTAAAGAACGTAAGGGTAGTAATCTTGAAACACTCAGCAAAGCAGATAAACAACTAGGAAAAGGTCCACAGAAAGAAACTGCTTTCATTAGGGAGTTATAATGTATTGATCACAGGAGTAGATGAATACATTTTTCAGGACACTGCTGGTAAGGAGGTCAGCCAAGGCGGCACAGTGCTCTCTTGCTGAACTCTGCTGTGAGCCTGTAAAGAGAGCTTGAGGGGGGATGGAAAAGGTAGACCTTTGACTTCAGTAGTTGGTTACTGAATGGCAAATGCTGCCAATTCTTATTCATCTGTGATGCTAGTGTGTTTTTAGCAGGTTAGGACTTCCTGATGGGATGAATTTGATCAGTCAGGAGAATGGAAGCATGGAAATCTTAGGCATTGTATATCTCTTTCTCTTGACCAAACAAAGATTTGGTGATGGTGGACCTGAGAGCTTTTAAGAAGTATTTTCTATTAGATTTGTATAAGCACTCTTAGACACATCTCTGGTGGTTGATTAGTTAGATATTGACACTTTTGTACCCAGGTGAGCTCTTGAATTACTTGGGAATAGAACTTCAGAGGCGTGGGTTCTGAGGAGCCTATACAACCTCTTGACAGTGTCATCTTGATATTCCTTTCGTAATCCTTACTGCCTCCTTCAACCCTTCATGAGGCCACTTCAGAGCTCTTGTCTCCACCCCCCCCCCCCCCCCCCCCCCCAATTATCGCTTCTTTCCCATTCATCCTCACAATGATGAACCTTTTCTTTGCTTGAGGCCATTAGAAGGGAGTTGTTTTTTTCCCCATATGTCAGACTCGCATTATTATAGTCCCTGGGATAATAAATCTACATTGTAAACTTCTAAATCTGCTTAGGAATTAGAGGGGATTTCAAAAGACAGCTGTCTTCTTTATTCTTCTTCGTTTCTGTCATCTGTCCTGTCCCCCCCACCTTTTTTTTTTTTAAATCCTTGAGGGCCATGCCCTTCAATGGGTTTGGAGTTCAGGTTTGTTTTGGGTAGGTTTTTTTGTTGGTGGTGTTTTTTTAATGTATTTGGTCTTGCCAAACTTCACAAACTGTGGTGAAATCTTGCAACAGTAAAGGATTGTGTAAGAACTTGGAGATTACCTTGCTTTCATCAGGTTTAGAAATGCTTCTGACACAGAAGCAATTCTGCTTTTAGTGCAGGGAGCTGGAGTAACTATCACTAGTCCATGCTAAACTCTAATCCTGTGGTGCATAATCATCAGCTCAGAGGGTAGTGAATGGACATGATGGACGTGACACTTTTTTCTTTTAAGTATTTATTTTGATAAGTTACAGATTGCAGGATGATTTCCCTGAAAACCTGTCCATGGAGGCTGTCTTAACATGAATTGTGCAAAATGTACTCCTCTTTTTGGAGAAGTCTGAGAAGTGTATAATGATGAGATAGCTAAGGTGGGTGTTCATAACTTGGGGAAAAACCCCATGTGGCCTATTTGCTACTTTCACAGGTGGTTGGGCTGTGTGAAAAGGCTGGATCCTTTGATTTCCAGTATCCAAATCTGGAGATACCTTCTAATGGCTGCTAGTTTTTGCCACCTGACTTCCTAACCCTTCTGGGATGAGTTGCTGTTGTTGGTCCATTAAGAATAGAGGAGGGATGACCTTCAGGAAGCAATTTTCTGTAAACAGACCAGATTGTTGCTGCTATTGAGAGTCATGCGAAAACAGCCAGAAGGTTGGAGGACTTAGCTAAGCCATCAGTTCTGTCCAGGATAAGACTCCAGACTAAATGCAGAGCATGCTGGAAAGTTCATGCAGCTCCTGCTAGTGTAGTGTCCTCATCTGTTGAAAGAAGAATGTGACACCTTATGCTGTCAGTCCTGCAAATGTAGTTAGTACCAAAATCATGAAAAACATTCTCTTGAAAACCTCCACCCTATTTCTTTTTTCTACAGAAATTCCTGTCAGAGGTGGTGGAGGAAGGGTGGGGTTGTGTTTATAACAAAAGTTAGAAATTTTTGGAGTGCACACCACGCTACCAGTCGCATATGGAAGTGCTAAATGAGAGGAATAGTTCCTAATTGGTGTCCACCAAACAAATAACTTATTTGATTATTTTTTTAATCAGGAGTAGGAAATGAGGCATAGGCCTTTAATATGAAATGCCTACAGTTGGAAGGGGTGGCAATGAAGAGGAGTATCTTCTTTCCTTCACTGAATTTGCAAGGTTATTGCCCATTTAACAAGCTGTATTGTGTTTAATTTTTGAACATAACACTTACTAAATTGCAGCTCCCTCCCTATTGCTTTTTAAGGGCTTAGTTGTGAAATGTGTGGACTTACTGTTGCTGTCAAACAGTGTTGAATGGGATGGTTCCTTAAGGAAGAAGTTGTTCAATTTCTTCCAGGAGAATACTTGAGCGGCCAAGTAATGCCTGGTATGCAGAGTGCCATCTCCTTTTTTATGAGTGCAGTAACTTATTTATGCTTAATTATCCTGGATATCTGGCCCTAGCAGCAGCAGAGACTTATGCAGTTATGAATGTTGGTGAGGATAAGGGAGAGATGAGGGGGATCGTTCCTGGTTTTCATCCCTAGATATAACCTTCACCTCTAGGTGTGACTCTGGGTTCAGAGTCCTGCTGCCATCTCTTATTTCTGTCTTGTCACATACTAGAGGAGAGATGAGAACATACTTTGCACCACATGAGTTCTAAGATTCCTGGGCAGAGCTGTTCTAAAAATGAGTTGTCACTTTGTGTGAGTGATGGAGGAATATCTCATACTGCTGAGGTTTAAAGACATGGGAGTAAAGGAAATTCCTTAAGACGGGAGACTTCATTGCCAGCTTTCCACAGACAGCAGATAGGCAGGCCTATGTACTCTTTTTGTAAAGAGTTTTCCAATAATTTTAAACAAAGCTGTTGACAGTGCAAGCTGCTTGTATGTGTAAGCAGTGAGAAGGGTGTAAGGTGTTGCAAGACGAAGGGGAAAGGCTGAAGAAGGCCATAAAGTATACAGGGAGTGGTGCAGTTGGTAGCAAGCTGAACTGGAGCCAAGCTTTGGGGTGAGGCAGATGGAGATCTTCCTGTTTCTACCTTAGGGACTCTTGTGTTTTTTTTTTTTTAATGTAGGGTTTTTCATTAAATGAGTTAATACAATTGGTACAATAACATTTGTGTTTTCTGTGATAACTAATTCTGGTTGTGGGCTGCTCAAAAACATCAACATAATGAAGAGTTCATGCAAGTGCAGTATCTAAGCAGGCTAAGCCTCATCCTGACAAAAGCTTTCTTCAGGCAGAAGATGATATTTATGGGGAACCTAAATCCCCAGTACAACTGTTACAACTATTCTGGGATGTTTTGCCGTGTGGAAATGGGATTGCAAGGAATTGGGGTGCAGGTAGAATTGGCATTGCAAGCCCGGGAGTAGGAACAGACATGGATTTGCCAGAGAAGCTTGAGGCTGGTTTCATGTTTTGTAGAAGACCTCAAGGTGAAAGCAAGAGGTAGGCATCAAATTCCCATGTTGTTAAATCCTAGACTTTATTCTTATTCAATTCCTTGTTATTAAAAGGAGAACCAAAAGGATTCCTCCAAATAATAATTTCTAGTGGAGTTGAATTTCAGTTTAACACAGAGAAGTGCTAGTCAAAAGCATGTTCAATGCGTGTCATTCCAACATCATGTCTTTTCTGTGAGCTAGTTAGCAGGGTAAAGGCAGCAAAGTTAGTACTGCTCCATTTGGGAAGCTACAGGAATGTGCATTAGATGGAGCAACTTCGAAATACACAGTTCACTCAAAAGAAACCCTGTGCTGTAATTAGTAAGGGTTCAGACTGTGTCAGTTTGGGTGGAAGTGGCAAATGGAGTTGTACCAGGGACTGTGCTCAATTCAGTATGTCTTGCTATTTCATTTGAAAGTTAGTATAAGGAATGGAGAGAGCCCTCTAATCAGATCTGTGTGTGTTAAGAGGCTGAGCAGTACTGGGAATACATGGTAGACTGAGATTAAAATGCTGTCAAATCTTGATTAAATTGTAGAGTTGAGCAGAAATCCATAAAGTGAGATTCTGTCAAGGATGGTCTCAGAGGCAGGAATAAGCAAATGCACAAACTATAAATGGAGGGAGACTCTGAAGGTAGCAGGATCCCATGGGAGGGAATGGAGTTTGTGGAAAACCAAAGAATGAAGCTGTGCTCCGAACTCAGGAGAAGAAATGCCATCTTGGAGTCTGGTGCTACAAATACTCTGACCAGATGTAATGTTTACTACTAATGCATCCATGAGACTGCCTGACACAACATTTAAACTGTTTATGGATGGGGGTGCCTGCATGTCTATGTGTTCGTGTTTCTCAGAGAGGTCAAGTTTCAGCATTTACAGTAACTTCAGGCTTGTTACCGCTTAATTCATGTGAAAACTAGTCCTAATTGGTGTTGCACATCTGAGCCCCATGATATTGAATACTGTAAGAGGTGTGTTGTATGTGTGAAGGAAAGTATTTGACTGGGAAAGGAATATGCCTTTTGTAGTTGATGGGATTTGAATATGTTGTACAGTTAAATAGACTGGTTAACTTTGATTACCAGCTAGAGTAGTTAGTAGGTGCATGTTATATATGCAACTGAAAATATCATCAGCACAGATGAGCTTTTCTAAAAATAACGTAATTAGTAGTCATTAATGGCTAATTCATGTTTTTAAAAAACTGGACAAGAAGTAGGTGTAGACTCATTCTAATGACTACATGCATGTGATTACAAAGAGTAGGAAACATTTAATCAGTTCCTAAACAAGTATAGCATTGCAAGATATCCTGATTGTCACTGCAGCGTAGAGACCACTTGTTAGATGGGTCTTTTGCAACTTTATAGTTCCTAAATAAATGAAGGCTGGGAAAAACTTGCTGGTTAACTTTCTGAAGAAATCAGCTATGATTCTGTGTACCATGAGCTAGATTTCAAACAACATTTAATAAAAGACTTGATCAAAATGTGTAATAGTGAAACATCACCATTTAAACAGGTCGTACTCGGTCCCTCAACCACCAAAGCAGGAAAGACATTAAGGAATGGCTCTGAAAATACCCTATCATGAAGTTCATTAAAGACTGATAAATTTTATTCTGGGCTCATAACATACGCTTCTTGCTCGGGCTCCTGATTTGTCTCCTCCTTGGATAATACATCCAAATCCACAAGTAACATGCAAGTTTGCATTTCATTTTGAGCCCAGCAGGCATACGGCAATGAGGTTACAAGACCTTTCCAAGTAAGCCTGGAGGGACTTGTTGGCTAGAGTTTGGATTTCTGGCAAGCAGCTTACTCCAGCTCTTTTTTGTAATAAACTCAGGGTTCAGTCCCCGGCCTCTTATAGATACTGAGCACTGTTGCGTGTCTCTGGATAATCAGTCACTGGAAAGGCACAGATGTTTCAAGATGCGTAGCAATGGGTGCAGCACATAAGAAAGGCAACATCAGGGTCATACTACAGATGCAATCTTATATGTGTTCTTTCTTCACAGGAAGGTTCTTGTAACATTTGAGATTTTCTGGTTGCTAATACCATCAAATGAATAATGCAAAAACTAATAATGCTTGTGACTTCTATTTGCTGTTCATTACGCCTTGCAAAGCCATGGATGGCTGATGCATCTACTGCAGGCAGATCCAACAGTAGAGCATTATGGTAACAAACAGTGGTGTGCAGGATTGCCCAAGGCAGTGGCTTTTATTTGGGCAGCAATTCTAACAAAGTCAGAAGGATTGTAGATATATGGGACTAGAATATATCCTAGTCCTTACGTGATTGTGGAGATACTAAGAGATGGTTGAAGAAATTCCTGCGTTTTTTTCTTCTCCTGTAAATGAAAGGCACTCCTTGTTACGCAAGCATAAAAGAGAAGAAAACAGACCCAGTGAGGATTCAGAATTTGGTGTTTAATTTGTTTGTAAATGATGACTTTTGTAGCAGTAATGCTGAAGAAGTCTTTGGTGTGTATCCATTGGGGAAAGTGCAGGGGCCTATATTGATTGCTAGGTGGTCCTTCATTTTAAAAACTTTGAAGAACATTCATGTCAGATGGACTTTAATTAGACTGCTTCCTGCTGCCAGTGACTATGCCAAATGTGGCTCCTTAGATCAAGTGCTAGAGGTTTCTGTTGAAGGTGTCAGGTCTTGCTCTCATGGAAAGAGAGCATTTTGTACAGCACAAGCTGTAGAAACTGCTGCAGTACCATTGAGACACTGACAGAAATTGTGAAGTATCTTGGTTAATTAGCAGTTCTCCAGTGGCCAGTTTGGATGACAAATACAAAACTATTGCTGTTGTCAGCCAGTGTTTTTTAGCCAGTGTTTTTTAGCTTCGATGGTAGAAGCCTGTGCTTAAGTAACAAAGGTTCTGGTTTTCTCTTTACTGGTGGTGAGAGTTGTTAAATCCATATGGCTCATAGTACTTGCGTAGTGATGGCTCCAAATGCTGCAGTTAGTTGTATTGCTGCAGGGCTTTGCACTGTAAAATATTATAGCCCATTAAATAAGGGGAACAAGCTACTCCTAAGCTTGGCTTATTTGATCTTTTCAAACTTACCCTCAAGTGATTAAGCAAATAGTGGCTTTTCAAGCATTCTCCATTTGTGTTATCTGCTAAACACATCTCCCAGTGTGATCTGCCAAAGATGCCTTGAACACTGTCCTTCTGCTGTGTACTTGCTAGTCCTTGTGGAAACATAAATAAGCAGTTATTTCTATTGCATCTAGACTGTCTGGGTGGGATGTAGAGGATGGGTATCGGTTTATGCTTAACATAACATAAACTTGAAGATTCTTGCTTTTGTCTTTTAATATTAGCACTCACAGCAAGACAACAGCTTTTTATTAGCTACACAGGAAAATAAAACAGTCTCCTTGCTATGGGAGTAGTTCAAGTTTGTTTATAGTATGATGTGTCTGTACAAAGGTATCATTCTTGCCCTGTGCTTGTTTTAGGGAAGCAGAATGACTACTAGCAGTGGTCAGTAGGATGATAACCATAAAACTGTAAGCTCCTTACAGAACAGTGTAAGTAACAAGATCATTCATACACTTAATGGGGAACACGAATGAGCATTTAGATGGCTCTACTAATGTCTAGTGGCAGACTTTTCTAGAATGAGTGTCCTTTGACAGTCAGCACTGGTCTCCTAGACCTGGACAACTGTGAATACTAGAAACTCTGGAATATAAACCTTTGCTCTGGAATCTGGTTTTGCTACAAGTTCAGCTGTGTTAAGCTTTGGTCTTTGATTTAAGCAGGAGAGACAGAGTAAAAGTAAGTTTCACTCTTCAAACTCATTAAAAGCTGGCAGGAGAAAGAGAAGACCGTGTTCCTGAAGGTATATCAAAAGCTGATTATTTATCAGCCCTTTGTCCTTGGAGTTGGATGATCCCAGAGTGAGTGAGTATCCTTTTTCTAAGCCACATGGTTTTGTACCTCGTTTATATCTCAAATCACCAGAAAACTCTGATCTCCACCTGGCTTTTTATGGCAGCTTGTAGAACTGTAAATGTGAGTATACTCTGACAGAAAACCCTAAATCAACCTTTGGTCACTGAAAGCTGGAATGATTTGAAAACCTGTGTAACCTTTTGACCAAACCTGGGCTGATGTTCAACATCTTTAACAAGAATTGAAGCCAGAACAGCCCTGATGACTTCAGATTTTCATTACAAGCCAGCTGTAGACCCTAATGTACACTCAGGTCGGGACAGAGGATATAACGGGTCAGCTGCACCATTTGGGCAGAAATGTGCTTGCTCCCTTGGGATCCTGTGAGCAATGGCGTTCTCACCACTGCTCTTTACTTATCTGGCACTGAAAAGCAGTGGCCGCTTTCTCCTCCTTTTCACTGCTGCGCATGAGCATCAGCTATCTCAGGGCAGTCTTTGCCAGCATCTGTCATGGTTTTCCTTTGCTCTCCAGCTCTCACCATGGCGCTGAATGGTGTGACACTGTGGGCTGCTCCCTGTGAATAATCAGTGTACCTCTGCACAAACCCTGCGTTACAACGGTGTGCTGGGTTTGTCAGGCCAGGGCTGAGTCCCTGGTGTGCATGTGATTTGGAAGGACCCTGAACCATTAATGTGGAACTGCGCAGTTGTGTGTCAGAGTCCTTGTTTTGGCACAGATCCTTGTGTGACTTGATATCACATCGATATGAATTGATACAGGCAGGGATGCGATAGCTCTGTGTCTGCATTAACCAGCTGAATAGAAGCTAGCTTCAGTTTGGTGCAATAGTCAGCCTGTTTTCTAGCCCTATTAGAGCAGTAGCGTGGGTCCTCTCCCATTTGCTATTAACTGAAATGGTTCCCTGTTTCCGAGTGGGTGTTGGAAGAGCTAAGAAGTAATGATGAAGTTTTTTTTCTGACTAATAACAGATGACAGAGGAGAGTTGGACCACTTATGTTTAGATATGTAGGAAAGTAGTATAACAAAACTCTGTGGGACCTGTATGGAAGGGGAAGGTGATTTTATTTTAAAACACATAAATATATTGATTCTATCCACTCATTTTCTTGTAACTGTGAGCACTTGTGTGGTCTGGATTGGATTGCTTGTGTGACATGGAGAAAAAGGGATAATGGTTGTCAAGTCCTGTGTCTTTTGGGTCTTTCCTGACAGGTGATGACAGGTATATTTTGGACAGTCTTTTATATGTCAACGATAGTTATGATGTATCCTTTTGACTTAAAATTTTGCTTACTTCATCCTCTGTAACTCTTATCCAAGGTTGCTGCCCATTGTATATATATATGCCCATTGCATACCTTATTTTGGGTATCTTCAGGGCTATAGTTTGTCTTTGCACTGAGATTACAGGAAGAGGCATGGTACGTGCTATGTGGTCTAACCTTCATGTGTATTTCATTCTTACCAACGTTAATGTTTCTGTCAAAAAAAAAAACAGTTGGCAGTTGGCCTAGGTGATTGTTGTAGGTCCCCTCCAACTGGGACTATTCTAAAAAAAAAAAAAAAATTTCCATGTGTGTGACATTCTGGTGACTTTTGAGATGCATGTTACGAACTATGTGTTCCACCCAATGCACCTCTAGACCCAGGTTTCTCTTTAGGATCTTTGGGTTGCCTTGGTTGTGACAGCACAGGAGTATCTCTCCTTGCTGCCATAAAGACAGTTTTGATGTGCACTGAGGCGTCTTCCTGTGTGCTCTGATGCTAGCTCCTGCTCCTCCTTGGCTGGCTCTGGCATCCAGCATGCCCATGCCTACGATGCTAGTAAAAAAAAAAAAAACAAACAAAAAACAAAAAACCAACAAAAAGAACCCCCAAAACCAAAACATCATTTAGTGTTCAGGTTGCACAGTTTTTTTCCCCCATTCCGATGGCTAAATTCCACTTCATTGATGCAATAGGATGCTTCAGGCCACGCTCTCCAGGACAGTGATTGCAACTCCTCATGTGATTAAAGTCACTTGGCCAGCAGCCCTTATCACCACGGGGTTCATTCCTCTAGTAAGAGTGGCTGCTGCACGTTAACTACGCTGTGGTTCCAGCATTTGTAGCCTCAGGATTTATGTCTCAATAGTGAGAATACGCTGGTATTTGTTGTTATCCCACCTGAGACCCACAGGCTTATTTTACTGTATTTGGATAACTGGTTTATTGTATGGGCATACAGCAGGGTCTAGTGTGTCTGTAGCCATCAATCTCTGTAGGCATACAGTAGATGTTTTTATTGCCCTTGCTTATCTGGCTGTCCTTCACTGTTTTAATATGAACCATACCAGATAAAGCTGCCTGAGAATTGAAGATTATCTATGGTATTCGTCACTTTTAGGAAGGGGAGTTGGTTTAATGTTGGCCCTTAGCATTTGCTAGGCCTTGTCTCCTTGACAGAAAACAACAGACTAAAACGATTACCAAGAACAGCTGCTTAGAAGGGGCTTTGGATATTTTTTCCGCTTTTGCTGACCTGAACCACAGCAATTATAAGTTCTGGTTATTGTAAACTTACCACAGAACACAAGGCATACCTTAAAATGATGTCATGTCTAGACACACAATTCAGGTATAAATTATGGAGAGAAAGTAGCTTGTTCAGTGGTTAAACTGTAAAAATTTAACAAGATATTTCTGTGTCTCTAGCCTTCACTCTTGCATACGTATTTCTTTACCTCTTACCAGGAGAATTCTGTGACTGCCTCTTAATTTTTTTGTGTTGGGAGATGGAATTTCCTCCCTGTTCTCCATTTCATTTCCTATTTCTGCCTCGCTGGGTCTCGAGGGAAGCAGTGTAGCCATCTACTTTAGAGCCCAGAACTAGAGAGGAAGACCCTTGGGTCCAGTCATGACTCAGGCAAGGTCACGCAAGGGGTGATATACGGCAACCTTTTCAAAAACTGGCTTGCTATTTTGGGTTACTTTGTTTTATGGGGTGGTAGGGGAAAGAGAAGAACTTGGATGTGGTGCCCAGATGCTTGATTTTCAGAAGTATTCACAATTTACAGTCTCGGCAACATCCCTGGAGTCCCTAGGGTGGGGTTGCATGGGCCTTACATTTAAGGGTAAGTTGGACCCTATAGCAGGCTTGTCTAATTGGATACATTAGTTGAATTTCTGCCTAGGGTCTCTGCTGCTGCTCTGCTTGTGAATGGTGGAGTGTAGCTAAGATGTTATG
The DNA here is from genome assembly GCF_030936135.1 of Gavia stellata. NCBI lineage: Eukaryota > Metazoa > Chordata > Aves > Gaviiformes > Gaviidae > Gavia > Gavia stellata. The sequence continues at coordinate 4,731,598 of NC_082618.1, forward strand.
GTCAATCTCATTCCTGGGGACTGAAACCTTGCAAGCTCAGAGGATGGCTCTTTTCAGGTGCCGCACAGAACGGCACATGCAGAAGTCACTTGTGTCCTGCCCACCATCAGTTATTTGGGCCTCACTCCACTGCTTCGTAGGGAGTGCTCCCCTGCTAACAAGGGCCTAGCCAGCCTATTGACTTATATTAAAATACACAGTTCCCCACACTTGGCCTGGGCTTAATTTCATGATGAGATTGGAATTGTTGGCTTACCACCTGGTGTAATCTATACCCAGGTACCTGCTATGACATTCAGACTTTGGAGATGGAAGAGGCCTGTTGGGTTAAGAAGCCGGTGCAGGACTATTCTCTATAGGATATTCTGTTGTGCTTTTCCTGGCCTAATTACACAGTCCTCAAGCAAAGGAATTTGGCAAGAATATTCTTCTGTTTTAACTGGTATTTGGTTTCAAGTTCTCTTAGCTTTTTCAGTCATCTCCATTATAGCATGCTGCCATGTAGAATTTCTTTTCTCTGTCTACGTAGATGCCTATTGCAGACTTTGCTTCCAGGTCCAGATATGATGCCTTTCCTCACCTGAAGAGCATCTTGCTCTCCCCAGATACCTGCTCTGCCATCTGTGTGTCCCCTTGAGGGCAAGGCTTCTGCTTCAAGTCAGTAACTGTGTCTGGATCTAACTCTTATCATACCTGGGCCTCTCATGATCTTTTTGTAACCCATAATCACATTAGTTTGTTTCCTGGAAGCTGTCTACGCTGCAGGTCTCTAGAGACAACTTTTAATACTCGGCAAGCAGAGATGGCAATTGATGGTATAGAAGTTGTTCTGTTCTTGTTGCCATAGAGACAGTTTTGAGATACACTGAACAACTATTTCAAGCTGTTTTCAGTGCACACAGCAATGCTCTGGTTTCCAAAGGGGCACATGTGTCTGCGGTCTCATTAACCTGAAGTGTCCACACTGGCAGTTAGTGTGCTGGGAAGGGAAGACTTTTCTTTGGTATCCACAAACTTAGGTGGGCAAGCCCTAAGCCTTGATTCACTCCCACTTTTTGATAATACAGCAATCAGGTCAGCTATCCTATATGCCATATAGATGCCAGATCTATTCTGGAACCATGACTTTTCTGTCCTGACTCGATGTTTGTGATCAGAAAGTCCCAATTTGCCCAGGCCCTTTTTTGCTGTCCCACTTTTCAGAATCATAGCAAGACTTGTTTTCATTTGGATGCATTGTTTCAATTGTTTCTCCTGGCCTCTTAGTCCCTATCAGCAGGGAGTGACCTTTTTGCTGCATTGTTTCTCTGCATTTGCACCCTGCTACGCTGTTGTTTGCAAAGCATTATATTGAAGGTGAACATAGTGTCCAACTTGCAAGGTGCCCAACGTCCTTAGAGTGGTTAATGCACTGTGCAGTGTGGTTAGGTGACAAGCATTGTGATACTTACGAATGAACTGCACCACAAATTGTTATAACATCTTCAGAGATCAATAAACAAAACTGAGTGCAGCAAGGCCATGAAGTAGATGGTTTCACTGGAATACTTTGTTGTATCAAGAGTACTTGAGCACTTAAAACTTCCACTGCACCCTTCCAATCCATTGCACAGACTGAAGTGGCCTTAGGGCCCTTTTTTAGCTTTTGATTGAGTGATTGTTTTTGTACATAGATGCCTTTCTTTTTTGTTTAAATGGCTATCAAACATAGGAGGAGAGTGTTATTACAGCTCTAAATGCTCTGAGTCCTCACTCCTGCTTCTAGGGTATCCATTTGCAGTGTCCCAGTTTTCCCCTGTTCATGGCTTTTTAGAAGTACTTTTTCTTTTGTAAGACTCCTGACCGGTTCAAGTACAAACAGATGGAAAGCAGCAGAGATCCATCCAGCTCAATAGCAGCACCCTGGCCAGGGTCTTAACTCCTCTGAAGTGTTTGGTGCGCAGGGACAGGGGCTACAGCCAGGAATTGTGTAGCCTGGGGCAGGATGCTGTAGACTTCTCCATGTGTTGTCTCTCACTATCCCTACATCTTTTCTTTTCACCCCATCTCCCCTTTCATCCCACCTTTCCAAGTGTGCAGTCTGGTTTCGTGTTCTTGTTTGCGCTGGTGAAGCTTGCTTCCTTTTCTGGAATATGGAGATGTCCCTCTCCTGGGCTGGTCCAAGGGCAGGAAGCTACAGACCTAGCTGGCACTTGTCCCCTCCCTAGGCTGATGGGGACAGGGAGTGGAGGATGGTGATGCACGGGAGCTGGAAGAAAGTTATGGAGGAAGAGTTGGTGCTTCAGGCAAGAGTCTTCTTGGCACCCTGTTCTGTTTTTAGGAAATGCTCTGCAGCAGAGGAACAGTTTCTTTGGATAATGGATTCTGGTCCTGCTGCTGAGTGTGTTTTTGTAAAAGTCATTTCCTGGCATCTCTACTTCAAATGCCCACAAGACAAAAGCAAACCGTTTTGAGCCCTAATTAGCACAGGACATGGCCCATTAGTGACAATCCTGCCTAGTGGGGCTGGTTTTGAGCCCCTGTGTCAATCCATTGCCTCAGGAGTAAGGCTGGCAGCAGAGGCTTGCCCTTGTCCTGACTATGTGCCAACCAAGAGGATCCTCCAGTGAGACCACTATGTGTGTTTCTCATGTAGAATTATCATCACATATCTTTGTCAGGGTCGATGTGAGCCTCCTTCAATCAAGTGTCGTATGGAAGTTTGCAAATCCCATTGTCCCAGGGAAAATTAATTTTCTCCAAAGTGCTGAAGTGATGCAGGAAGCAAAACTTCAGACTGTTCTGGAATATTGAACTGTGTGGAAGTTGGAGAGTTTTCCCACTTCTACTCCATGTGGAGTAACTTAGCTTTTTCAGCACCTTAAGGGCATTGACATACATCCAGGGAGGAGAAAGTAGAAGAAATGCAAGAAACGAAAATGTGAACCAGAGCTGTTTATGCAGAGACCATGGCCTGGATATGAGATTCCCTTTTGCTTCAGATTTTATAGGATTTTTACGGGGAAAGGAAGGGATATGATCTCTGGGGAGAACACACCTATTCTGCAGCTTTCTACTCAGCGATGGCCTTTAGCAAGTGTGTGTGTATAGATAATCTCTTAAAGTAAGAAGTTCTGCTTCACATTAAGTTCTTAACCGCATCTCTTTAAGCATCATCACTAGGAGTTCTGCAGTGAGGGTTTTGCTTAATTTTAGTAGAAATATTCTCTCTAGGAAGCTTAAAAAAAGAAGTCTGGGTGGCTATGGGGATTAGCTGCTTCGCAGTCACATGTTGTAGTTGTGCCAATGCTGGGTTGTGAACTAAACATGCATGGTGGAAGTAAAGCAGTGGATGGAGCGTAGTGTAAAACCTGCCGTGATGCTGATCTTGAATAGATGGTTGAGTTGCCTAACACAGAATAACGTTTTCTCTTGATGTAAGGTTATAAATATACATAGAAAAATGTATGTGGCATCTGTGGATATGCTTCTTTTTGTTGCATCTTCGCTCACAGATTTTCATGTTCCATGTTTTGTGTGATGGCTGACAACCCACTTTGGCATTTTGTGTCATGTAATTGCATGATGCTATAGGGCTATCCTACTGTTTTTCAAGTAGCGCTCTTATTGGTATGGCTAAGTCAGGCTGTGAACGTTGTGAAGACAGACTGTATCACTTTTTTTTTATAATCTCTGCTAGTTCCTGAAGCGGAGCTTTGAGTGACTGGTGACAGATCTGCACTAAGTTTGGAAGCAAATGCAAATTATTTCAGAGAAAATCTTTTTCACAGAGCAAGCCTCTGCAGGCTCGAGAGGAAGGATCAGATATATTCACCTAGGTTTTCTCATCTAGCCAGCTTCACATTCCTTTCTCTCCTTTGCTTCTGCTTCTGTTTCTTTTCTCTTTCTTCCCTGCCTCCCCGTGCCTCCCCCCCGACTCATTGTTCGTGTTCTTTTACAGTGGTTATTAAGGCACAACCCGGGTCAGGAACAGGCAAAGCGGAGTGGTGGGCTGATGTGGGCTCCTGATTCCCAGCCTTGGCTGCTGTTCTATGCCCAGGCTTTGGTGGCTCACAGCAGCTCACACCAGTGCCATCATCCACAACTGCTTCTGGGTGCCAGTTAAGACGTCCCTGTCCACAGGGTCAGGTATTCCAAGCTCCTCTGCTTGTACTCTACACCTGTTTGCTACCACCTTCTGCACTGTTAATAGGGAATAATCACATCATGTCCTAGGCTTCCCTAGGAACTGGGAGGAGGAACAGGACGTAATTTATCCTCTCATTGCCCTGGCACGTAACACCACAAACCTCAGATGTTGTGGACAGACTTTTGTTCTGTACGTGCTATAGGAGAGCAACAATACCTGGAGGAGGCTCTCTGCAGCTGGTACTAAACTGAATTTCACCTATGCTTGCAAGACGGTTGGCGAAGGATTGTCTCCACCTCATCTGCCCCATTCCCCAGGTTTCCAGAATTGCAAAGGCTGCTTTCCTGTGCTTGTCTCTTCAGGTTGAGGGAAGGTGAGTGAACTGTCATAGCTATCAAACCAGGACTGCACAGTGGTCTGGAGGCTCTGCATCTAACTACAACTGCTCCTTGTGGAAAGGAACTAGAGGGTAAATCCAGCAGTATCTTGGAGAGGTATCCCTGAACCACCTGAGGAAGGCATCTTCTGTGCACGCTTTCTGCAGCTGCCTTCCCTGGAGGGCTTTATGTAAATGCAGGAGGCCTTTTGGCCTGTGAGAAGGAAAGTGATACTTTGGAAATTGCTAGGCTCCAGGATTTAACCCTTTAGCTTCTGGAGTTCAAAAGCACTGACTGCTTCAACATGACCAGTAGTCCTTACTTCCCAAGTGTTCCACAACTGAGCTGCAGGCTTCTAGGCTAGTGCAAGGCAGTCCCTTTCCTTCCCTGGATCCTTAGTATCCCAGCTGTGCAGATGAGAGATCAGCAGGGAACAACCCAGCAAGAAAAGGAGGTGAGAGCAAGGGCCCGAACACTGAAAAGGGAAACTCTGGGAGTGGCTCACCCCCCTCCCCACCTTTCCTAAAGCTCAGCAGCACTCATGGAGCTGGAATGGGGGCTGCATTTATCAAATTCCTGTCTGCAACAGCAATGCAGTTGTTTTAGATTAGTGTACAAATAGACATTAGTGTAATACATCTGTTGTTAATCCACATCTTGGTAGAAAAGAGATGCCAACACATCATTTATTAGCCACGTCGATCCTATAATGTCCTTTCTTTTGTCTTTTGAGTATGTAATAGGTTCCAGGATGTCTTTTATTTCACTGTATACCACATTTCCTCTTGTCTAACATAGCAGGACATAATGCATTCCAGGATGTAATTTATGCCATTTTGGAACTGGACGCCACACAATGTATCCTGAACTTTTCTGAAAATCTTCAGTGTGTTAGTTGTGCTCTGCTCACAGGTTAGTCTTTGCAGAATTGATGGGTAGAAAGAGCAGGAAAACTAGTAGGGAGAAAAGCAACTTATTCTTAGTCCAAGGTGAGCTAAAGGATCATCAGGAACTCTGGTATGGCAGGCTGCAATTCTTACACCCTTGGTTTATTTAGAAAGTTGAACAGGGAAGTGGTAGTCCACCTTAAGAGCCTATTCTTGACTGCTTGTATAAGACCCTGATAGTCTCAGAGGAAATCCACTTTGAAAAGGAACCATTCAAGGAGTAGCTGTGATGGATAGTCTCTCCTTTTTTTGTGGAAATGGAGGGCTGCTGCTGAAGTCTGTTTACCTGATTGTATCAACACTCTGTGTCAGCCATAGGGGAAAGAATGAAACCCCACTAACTGGCTTTTTCCCTGTTTAGTGATGTTAATGGATTTTGAGAAGCAGATGACATTTACAGGTGATGAGGGAAGCAGGGACACAAGGCCTGCTGAAAGTCTGGGAGGTTGGCGGTAATTTGCTTGTGGTATGATCATGTGGGGAGGAATTGGCAGTGGCCACTTGGCATGATAGCTTCCCCAGGATTCTATTCCATTTGCTTTTCTTTGTCTTAGACATGAATTAAAATCCCACCCAGAATAATGGAAGCCCAGTCCTACATAACCTCACCACTGCGTTACCCACATGTCAGCTTTGGCCTGTGCCAGATGTTCACTGTGCGGTGGAGTAAGACACTGGAGCAATAGACTGGTCTAGGGGGACAGCACAGGATTTCAGATTTGCTTCTGCAGGGAGGAAGAAACACCATGAGCAGGACCATTGAGTTTTAGGTTAGACCAACAGTTGTTCTAAACCCATGGAAAGGTTTTGAAGATAAAATACTTTGGCAAAATAAGATGTTTTCCTCCTTGGTTTTTTTTTTTTTTGTTCCTTTCTTTCATCACAGGATCTCACAGGAGACAATTTACCTTGCACTGTCCCAGCTTCCCTGCTTTTGTACCCCAACCTGTCTGGTATGTGTCTGGTTTCTGATGCATCAGTCTTGAGGCTTGAGGACTGTAGGGGAATAACAACAATGTTAGCTGCAGCCCTGAGTTCTTGCTTTATCAGAACTTTTTCTTTAGTATGTGCTGGATTTAAGCACATGAATAGTACAGGGGGTTTGTGAATAGGTTGCTAGGGGTAACCAAGATGTAAGACCAGAGGGAATAATGTTAATAAAATAAATTGCTGACTCGGAGCAGCCTGATAACTCAGATGGGTGAGTTCTTAGGCTTGACATCATGTTTTTCTCCTTTGCTCTCTCTCTGCCCCACATCAGCTGCCTCTCAGTTGCAGGCACTCTCATTCATAGGGCTGTAGTTTAGTTAAATCCAATACGGTGTCATGCCATTAGCACACAAGTCTCCTGTGCCAGGACCTATTGTTTCCAGGTCTCCAGAGAACTGAATGTTAAAACTTTTAAAAAGGCAAACTGTTGTAGAAATTACAAGCTCTTATCCCTCTCCAAACAGCTCAGCACCATTCTTCTGTAAGAGGAGATATGGCAGAATATGAAATGGCAAACAGCACAGTCAAGCAATTAATTTTCTTGTCAAGGCATAGGAATACTGGAGAATAGGAAGGAGGGGAGAATGCAGAGTTATTTGTGTTGTGAATAACAGTCTTGGGTCTGTATTGTGCTATGAACACAGAATAGTGTCCCCAACCCAAAGACTTTGCTGTCAGCTTTAATTAAAAGATCACAAAATTAAGGCAGCTGTGAGGTTATGTTTTTGCATATGAACAGTCTCAGGATCTCAGTGTCACAGGATGTGAACACAGCCCAAATTTCTGCGTGATTCAAAAGATACTCAGAACTTTTTACCACTGTTGAGACCAGCTCTGGTTGCATCAGAGCAGATAAACCTACCAGAGCGCAGCCCAGCAGGTAGATTGTGGTGCTTAAGAACCACCTTATTTAAGAATAAGCTTTTCTGTTAACTGTCGGATGTATGGAGGTTTACGCTTTCCTTTTGAAGCATCTGATCCCAGCGCTTTTCAAAAACTCATTCTTCCTGGCACTTCCTATTGGCAGTTATCTTGTTGGCTGATACCTGAGGCAGGTAGTTGCTGTTGAGGGCCTAGATGGACACACTTTGTCCTTCTACCGTAAAATTTAAGAGATCTTTAGGAGGAATGGCGTGTGCCTGGACCCAGAGGAGGTAGGAAAAGCATGCTTTACATGCTGTACAGGTTGTGACACTGAGGGATACTATGCCTCAAGTGATGCCTGTGGTTAACAAACAAGTGATCCATAGAAGATACTGCTGCTTCTAGCTCTGTGCTTCAATCCAGTTTGTATTTTCTTTCCCTGGAACAGAAAAGGCAAATATCTGGTGATGGAAGCTGCTTTTTTCACATAAAATTATCGCCCTGTCCTTTTTCTTCTAGACCAAGCCAACTTTGTGTAGTACTGCTGATAGTCCAGTGAAACACACCTGGTCTGGAGTTGCATGCCCCTCAGCACTGCATGTTGGGGCACGTGTTGCCCCAAACACTTGGCCTCCGAGCTAACAGGCTTTCCTGGGGTCCAGGTGAAACTGGCTTATGGTTCACATCTAGTCCTTGGTCCATCACTTGGCTGTCCTTGCTTTAAAATCACCTTTAAAGAAACATACTCTGTATCAGTGGCTTATAATGGCCCAGTGAGCCACGTCCTCAGCTGTGTGTGCTCCTCTCTGGTCCCTGCAGCCAGAAGGTTGCAATTATTTCCGTGCCCTTTCAGAGAGTTCACTATGTTGTTCTACATGCCTTCATATGGTAAAGGATGCTGTAGTTCTAAGAACCTTGGCTAAAATAATCATTCCTTCTTGGCAAATACATCCCTTGACTTGACGCTGTGCAGTGAGACCAAGTAGTCATTTTTCTCTTGCTGTGGGTGGTGGTGCTGGGTGCTGGTCACTCAGCTCTGTCCCTTTGTGTCACTGCTGAAGCAGGTATCCGTGCATGTGTGAAGAGAAGGGAAGGCAGGAAAATACTTTTTATTTTGGCTACGCAGCCAGGATCCCCAGTTCAACAAGTACTAGGAATGTGCTGTTCCCATGGTAATCTCTGGGCCGGTCAGTGCCAATGTGGCTGGTGACATGGCTTTCAAGATCACTGTAGGATTGGGGAATGGGTTAAGAGGAGTGTGTATAATTAAGCATGGCAAGCACCAGTCAGTACAGGGTTGTATAGGCAAATGCAGCATGCAGTGAGGGAGCAGGATGTGTCTGTGGGGAAGCGTAGGCAAAGCAATCAAGACTGGAGACTCTTAAAATGCCTTGAGTGTTGATTTTCCTCTTGTACTTTCTCAGATGAAGCTGGTGTGCTTTCAGGTACTCTTTTACTTACACATCCCATGGTCCAGTGTGTTAAATGTGCTTCCTTCCTATCCCTGAAGCCCCTGGAACTGCTCTGAATTTACACCAGCAGAACTGAGGTCAGGCTTAAAGCTAGATATGAAACTTGGCAAGCTGCGCAGGCAGGAATTGGCTTTGCGGAGGCCGGGCGTGACTGCAGACCTGTGTGCTTCTGCCATTCTGTGTATCTAGTCAGAGAGGAGATTTAAAGGGGGGTTAGAAAAAAAGAAGTCATGGTGTGATGCAGTGTTTTGGCACCACTGAGTTATTTTGCTTAATAGTTTAGAGATGATTTAATCTCTGAGATAATTAAATTGAAGGTGTCATTTCAAAAGATAATAACGTCTGTATGAGCTCTGTTAGGTTTGGCATAAGCTTCAGCTTGTTTTGTAGCGATTGAGGGATTTTCTTGTGTGGAACATGGGGGAGGAAAGGCAGGGCTAGTTTGATGGTATTTATTTCAGCCCTTTCTTGCTATAAAATAAACTGATATAACACAGAGCAAGAAAGCAGTCCCTGTGACCTCAAGAGGGTGAGAGCAAAACACTCCCCTGGACTTTAACGTAGCTTCTGACAACGCAACCTTTTAGATGAAGTCTTATGTTCATGTGTCCGCTCCTGTGACCTGCCAAGGGAAAGAAATAGGTCTGTGAAACAGTCCGGGGGTCAGGAGGAGGCGCGTGGCACTGGGAGCTCTGCAGGAACTGTTCTTACAGGTGTATAGTCCCAGTGTCCAGCACCACTCTGCAGGAGCTGCTGAGCTCCTAGAAGTGTCCTCTCCTCTCCACTGCTGCCTATTTCAGCCGGAAAGTCTTTGTACCTGTAGCTGATGTGGTTTGCGACTTGCTCTATGCCTTTCCTCTAAGAGGAGAAAGAGCTGTATCTGACTGGCACCTCTCTGCTAACCCCAAAAGAGAAAGCTCCCTGCCTGGTGTTGGACAAAACTCAAGTTTGTCTTCCCTGTGGGGATGTGTTAATCCTTCTGCTTCAGGTACATGTCTCGTCCAGAGCTACGTGTGATGTGGTGGACTCACCCAGCCAAAGTTTTAACATTTAGCCTTCCGGTATGTGACCTACAGGTGGCTGGAATGTGTGTTGTTCCAGAAATTAGGTACCAGCCTGCTCCTATAGACCCTGTTGCATGGTTAGAGGGAGCCAGCCTTCAGTTTTCTCAGCCAAAATCTGTGCAAGTTGGCAGGGAGCCCTCGGTTACACGCATCGGTGCTCTGCTCCATCTCTACCGTGCCCCAAAACCTCCCTGTTACACAGGGTGCGGCGGGGGGGAGCTGGGCTGGCAGGGAGCCGATGTCTGCTGGCAGAGCACTCACCTTAGTCAAGATGTCCCCCGACTGTCCTTAAAGATGCTCCCTCAGCCCATGCCCTGCTCAGCAGTGGGCTTACGCAGTGATAGCTTGGTAGCACATTTCCTTCTCTTTGAACACTCTATTGTTAGTAATATTTTACCTAGTTGCTGGATGCTGCGTTTAGTTCTCTTGGTCTCGATGCTCTGCTACCGCCAGTTTAACGCCAGCTGCGTGACTCTCAGAGAAGAAAGCCTGTATGTAATATGTGTGTGTCTGTATTTTTTTTTTTTTTTCACTTTAGCTCTGATGTGAAAAGAAAAGTCATGTCTGGGCATTTGAGTGCTGTGGCTTGTGATATATACAAATTTATGTAGAAGTTGGCAGGGAATTTTTTTTCCTTACTAGCAGGAGAAGCAAGGGGACTTGGGAGCCCCTTCTGGTGAATTACTTAGAAAAACAGCCAACATTTAAAATTACAGGTTTGGAATTGAACTATAAATTCCAGTGAAGTAAAAGATCCATGAATAATATGTCTTTAGGCTGAAATATAATTTGTTTGTATGTTTTAAGCAGTAGAAAGGAAACAGGATATAATTCCTATTAGTAATGTATATATTTTCCCTAAGCAGGGAACCAGCTGTCCAATGGAAAGTTTGTGTTTTGCTCCATAAATGTTTTTAACTGTTTGGTTGTTTTGGGTTTTTTTTCCAATGGTACACAGAGCTTTAATCTCTCTTGGTTCAGCTGGTTTGATACGTTGCTTTGAGTTTGGGATTGCATGTCCTCTGCAGTGTAGCTCATCTTTTCAGTGTGAGCATGTCATCAGTTCCAACAGATTTAACACAAGATCCAAAAATCAAGTTCAAGTTTGTCTATTTGCTCAGATTAGCATCTTCAGAATCATCAAATCAAACTTAAAAAAGAGCTTCTCTTCTCTTTGCTAGCAGCTCAAATCTGACCAAAGTGTTCTGTGATTTGGAAAACTCTGATGAAACACAAGGAGCTATTTTGAAACACAAGGGGCTTTTGCATTTCTCGCATTGTGTTGGACCCAATGTAATCATAGAGCAGTGTTTGTTTTGTTTGTTTTTTTTATCAGGGCCCATGTTGTGATTTTGCTCATGACAATAGAAATCAGATTGAACTGGATCAAAGTTGTTGGATTTGCTTCTGTTTGAGACAGAGATTGCCACAGAACCCTTCCACGGAAAGGTTTAAGGCACTTGTGGGGCCATTCGGCGTTTGCCCTTAGAGCGAGCAGAGGTGGACACCAGCTGAGGAATTTGGATTTTATCTGTTTTTCTCATCATCTATTTCCTCACTGACATGATGATGACACTGTGGCTCTACCTGCTTATCTCACAGCACGTAACTGTGGAAGGCAAAGGATTACAGAAAACCATTTTCTTTAGAATTACTCCAGTTTAACATGTGGAGGGGTCGTATCTTGTGTTTAAAGTCACTTTGTGTCTGGTTTTGGAGCTATACATATGCAACTTGATTTCAGAGAAGTTATGCTCGCTCCAAACTGGTGCATCTCACCTCACTGCTGAACTGGGGCTCGCTTACAAAAAAGCTTCCTGCAAATCTTAGTGACCTTGTGAAGGACTTGGTTGCTCACTCTGAATTCAGCCTCAGAGATCTAGAGCTTAGTCTGAATGAAAAAGATGAGAGCTAGGGACTGACCAAGGTCATGCAAAAAACCCCACCTTTCGAAGTACTGATAATTTTTTTTTAGATACGTGTCCAAGAGCTGAAGTGAAGCCTTGCATACATCTTGCAGGAGGACGTTAAAAAGCAATTTATTTTCCCTAACATAGATAAGCAGTGCCAGTTTTAGATGCCCTGGTACATCTCAGACAGCTGTTGAGGGCTGATGGATATGATTCCATGGCTCATCGATGTCATCTAGGGTCTCATGTCTTTCTGAAGCAGGTGGAGGCTAGGTAGGGTGCTCAATGGTATATAAAGTGGTATGAGATGCCTGTGTTTAGGTGGCTGGATGACGCCCTTGGGTGTGCATTTTGTGGTTGGATATAAAAGCTGAAATGAAAGTGAATTTGTGAACAGTATAGGTAATATAAGCTGAGTTGGCTTGGTGGAGGGTGATACCTTAGGTATCTTGCTTCCCACTCAGCAGACTCGGTGTGCTGTATCTGGTGATGGAGGACAGGGTTGCTTTTGGGGACTGTGACCTTCAGCACCATGTCTTCCCCCTGCTTCATGCCTCAGATGCACTGAGGTTAAACAACGTGGTGAGGGCACAGCGCTGCGAATCAGCGAGGGCCAGCAGCAAGCTGGAGATCATGGTGTGATACCAAATGGTCAGGATGAGAAGTGTGATGAAGCTGCCAGGCACCTCTGCTAATCCTCTAGAAATGGCTGCTGACGGACGGAACCACAAATGAGAGTGATTCAGCAGTATTATTTTGCAAGAAGGACAGGGAGAGGATTGAAAGGAGATTTCGAACCATGCTAACAACTTTTGGGGTAGGGAAGCAAGCTCATTTCTTTTGTTTTAAACTGTTTTCAGCAAAAAAAAAGTACTATCTGGTTTAAAATCTCAATATAGACACGATTTAATTTTAACTTAGATTTCGTGTTTAATCCCTTCATGCATGTATGAGAGTGTGGATTTTTACACATCTTTAGGCTGCTGATAATCTTTTCTTTAGCCTGAAATCTTTTGAGTTAATGTGATTTCACACCCCACCCCCCAGGACTAAAAATAACAATATTGATGTATTTGAAATTCTAACTATTGAATCTTGTATGAAGCCTTGTCTAGATAATCTGCATTAATTAAAGATATTAACTTGAAGAGAACTAATTAAACTGCATTAGATCATCATATAAACACTCTTACTCAGAACTGAATCAACCTTAATTTGATATTGTTTGGAAATAACTAAAACTGAATGATGACTGCTTACCTAGGGTTCAGTGTTGTTTACCTAATTGCCTTTTTAAAGTCTGACTTCATGGATAACACAGCTTTTCTGAGTTTCTCTGGGTAGATGAGCACTTCCCTTTTAAACATAGCATTAATTGATTTCTTCTATCTGAGTAGGATCAAGTTGTTCAAACGTGCTCTGTATTGACACCTGGCACTGCATAAAATATGATGGTACAGTATCTGTCCAACAAACACATATGTACAGTAAATACATAAACGTAGGAGGTCCTGGTGTGTTCTCACTGCTCTGAATCACAAGCAGCTCAGCTGAAGGAGAGCATCAGTGTAAAGTTGGCATAAATAGAAACGTGGTGGAGACCTGTAGCACCCCTGTGAATCCTGGGCTGAGACGGGAAGAGTTAAAGAGCTCCTGTCCAGCCGAGTAAGCGCAGGAGCTGCCATTTGGTGCTGACAGACAGGGAGTCACTTGCTGCATGCAGCTTCTATCAATTTCCACTCCGTTGTCAGCAGGTTGTAAATAAAATAGCTGCTGCGCTGCTCTTTGTGCTGGCTCTGGGACTGCAGCCGCCTCTGAACGAGCGTACAGGTCTGATTGATAATGAGGAGGCCTGATTGTGCCTCCAGCTCCATCGGTCAGGGGAAGGGAGACGTCCGGCTCTCGCCCAGCAGCGGCCTGAATGGCTTTGAGAGGCAGGAGAAGACAGAGGGTAGGAAGTGTTTCGGTTGGGTTGCTGGTTCACCCCAAGGAAATAAACTGCTGTCTGATGCAAACCGGGTTTGATTTTTTGGCAGCTCTGAGAGAGAAATAGGATTAAAAATAAATGGAGGAATTCATCTTTTCAAAAAGAAAAATGGAAGAAGAGGGAAAGGGTCCAGCTAGGCATTAAAACTTGAAATCAAGCTTAAAGTTCCTGCCTGCTCCGAGTTCCTCAGAAGACATCCAAAGACCAGGCTTATGTACTTTTGAATATACCGTGGCCGAGCACTGCTTGCAAGCTATGAAGCGGAGGCCCCTGAGTTCTGCTTTGTGGCTCTGCAACCAACTCCTGCGTGTGATGTGGACCAAATTACTTGGGCTAGCTCTTCAAAAGCAGTCAATAATTTTTGGGATGTCTGGTTTGGGAGTTGCCAAATCCAAGCAGCTTCCACTGACTTCCGTTGCTGGTTCAGGGTAGGGAGAGCCTTAAACAACCACCCTGCTGCTGCTGCTCAGACATCCCCGGTGAAGACACCCGAAGTCTGCAGTTCCCAAGTTAATCTTCCACACTAGAAAATGTTGACTTCTCTGTAAAATAGCAATGTTACAACCAATTGCTTACCTCCAATTGTCGCTGTAACGATAAATGATGTTTGCAAAGTTAGTTTCCTCAAAGGAAACTTATTTGTGAAGCAGACTTATAAATCTGGCACCAAGACTTTAATGATGGCCCTTTCTCTATGGGAGGTGAAGATGCTGTGTAACTGTTTTGAACTTACTTAGAGCATTTCTTGTCAGGCTCCTGCAAGTCTTGTCCTCTCTGAACATGGGTGTTCCCATTCTCCAGTTTGTTTTTCACATCTGTGCAGTCATCTGGAACAGCCCTGTTCACAGAGGGAGGCTGTATAGGGAGTATTGAATTTGAGTGGTATGGTGTTCATCCCAAGGAAATGGTAATTTGAGGTTACTCGAAAGCAATAACCCCAGGAGGACATTGGCAAAGCTACAGCAGGGACTATGGGTTTGAATGGCAACTGTGAACACCAAGTTGCTGAAGCAAGGCAGAAAGCTTTAGCTTACGTTGAATGGGCATTTTTATTTGCATTTGCTGCTGTGATAAATGCACGGGCTGTTCTTGTCTCCTCCTGCCTAGAGGACAGAGTATTTGGTTCTGTAACTTTAGCTGTTCAGCGTCTGGTTTGTTACGCCCGTGCTTGAGAAGGGAACTCGGCAGTAAACTTTCCAGGTCTGTCTGCAGTTGATCTGCTTCAGTCCTACTGGCATTTTTGATGGGAATTTTACGACTTCTTTCTTGTAAGTTTGGTACACATTTTGTTTTCTTTGGAGCCAGTATTGGCTCCTCTTGCCTTTCGTTTGGAAGCTCCAGTGATCAATGCCTTTGGTTGTGGGAACTCTTGCAGAGAAGAGAATTCTGTCATCATTTATGGGGGTACAGGAAAAACAGATGAAGCAGTGTAATGTATGCCAAATACTATCCTCAGAGCTGCTCTTATCTGATATCTACAGCTGTACTTGTTTAATGTTAATATTATTTTGCTTAGCTTGACCTTTCTTTAGAGAAATTTTTTAAATAAGTGGAGTCCTCTGCAATCAGGCATCTCTGTTCAGCAAACAGAATTATCTGTGTTGATATCTGTATGTATGATTCACTTTTATTGCATCAGGATTGGGTCTTTAATACTCATTGTCTGTGTTTTCCAAAGTCCCCTTCTGGTGAAAGCCATTAGATGGAAAGGAGCTGTTACAGTTTCGGAAGTTGGTTGGATGCTCTTCGCTGGTCGGCTTTACAAGATACAACACCTTTATTTTTAATCTAGCACTGCTCTGCCATCTGGACTGGCAGCTTAGGTAGGCTTTTGAAAAAGACAGTAATTCCAGGATCGAATGAGCCAGAGGGACAGATTCTCCATTTGTGTAATTGTCACACCTTTCATGATGATTGTGCTGACTTAAGCTAGGTGACCATCTGCTCCTGAGCCTGTTAAGTCATCTGAGCAATTAGTCCAAGGCTCATTCCTCAACCATTGAATATTTATGCTTATTTTTGGATCTCTTTCATAATAGTGCCTGGACCTCATGAAGGGAGTGCAGTATAAATGCCAAGGCAGGTAAATGAAATAAGCATCAGTAAAAGTTTTTATATCCCCCCCCTAGTAACTTCTGTAATCAAACAAGCTTATTTTGGAGACAATGTATGTGCACTTAGCCTTTTAAGGGAATCTGTTGTTCTGTCTGGTAATGCAGACTAACACTTCATCTTTAATTTCTACTGCAGCACTGTTATGACCCAAGGCAAGACATCCATCTTTTGCAAAGGAATTGTAATCCAAGCCCTGACCATTCACGACAGTGATGATAATACCGGAGCTATTAAAGAGCTTACTGCACGAAGCCAACAGTTGCAACAACGGTTTTAATAGGTGTAAAAGTGCCTTTTTGTGTTAACTGCCTGCACAAATAAGTTTAAATCAGAGTAAGGGGTAGAGTGTCTTAAACACACCAGCCTAAGATTCAAAAAACACTTTTTTTTAAGTGAAAAGCTTAAATAATTTCCCCAGAAAGCCAGTCTGTAACATAAGCCTTCCCAGGGAATGATCCAATGTGCAGTCTAATCATTTTATGTGACTATTTAATCTACTGTTTAACAAACAAAAATACTTGTAGTACCATAGCAACTACTGCACAGCTTGGTGCCCTTGGGACAGAGATCAGCTTCTTGATCCAAAGCAAACCCTGCCCATTCTGTACTTTAAGACAACCTTGTGGAATCATAAGGGAGACTGCAAATTCAGGCAACAAATGGGCTCTTTATTTTGGTGTGGATGTTTCATTCACTGGTCCAGATATGCTCCTTGCTTTGGGATAAATAGGCTTTTGTAATTCTGCAAGTCTTCAAGGACATGAATGGTTCTAGTTCCTTTTCAGAATGCAGGTGTATTACGGATAGAAATCACTTTATTTGTGCATAAAACCTGTGTGTATTGAGTTTCAGAGGAATGCCCAGCTATTGATTCCATATTTAAGGTGTTAAAGTACATTGTCAGCATGGAAATCTCTAGTAGACTTACCTTTCCATGCTGTAAAATGATCTCCTTGTAGAGAATAGTTTCTTCTGGTGTTGAAACAGAAAATAACTTCTGCTCTGATTATGGCTGGAAAGCTTTTAGAAACTGCATAAATATTCTTTGTTATAAAAAGTCTAAATACCAATGCTCTTGATTCCCCTCCTATCTTCTGGCTGTTTATTCCACATCTTAACCTCTACAGCTGAGAGTTTTCTGCCCCAGCCTTTCATACGATTTGCTCTGATGCTGTTGGATCTGCACCATGCGGAGAAAACTGTCCTGAACCACAGCACAACTCAAAAATGCAATGTAATCATGGCCAAGTTTCACTCCATTGCGTTTGTGCCACCTGATGAATGTGCCCTGGATCTATGGCTGTCATGGTGGTTAGCATATGGCCTTTTTTCTGGAGAGTATAGATTTATCCTTAAGTTAGAAATACTTCTGAGCCTTCCATCATTTGTCTTGCATCTAGAGCTGGTCAGGATTTTCCCAACAGAACTGTCTTCTGTAAGAAAATGCTGACTCCATGGGATCTCCTCTTTGTTGTTGTGGGAGACCTGTCAAAACTGTTGACAGGAACCAGACAGGCAAGAGTGATGTTGGTGACCAGCCTCCCGGCTGCCTGATCTCTTGGTGGGCTCTGTGGCTGCCTGGCTAATGGGTGGTAAGCGATCAAACCAGGGGTGCGCTGGGCAGCCGGAAAGGCGCCGGTTGGCTGAATGCCTGAGTTGTCAGCTGCCTGCAGAGCTGTGGGGCAGGCAAGGCTGGGCAGGCTGGAGGGCATCCACCCGGATGCATCCATGTCACTGGAAACTCGGTGTTTTCCTTTCTCCTGTGGCACAACTAACCAAATACTGGCAATTTGGAATTGTCTTTGAAACCCAAATCCTTCTCTGGTCTTGTTAGCAAGGTAGTAAGATGAGTGAGCTAATTACTGCAACTACTTGCTATTTACTGCCTGGGACTGTTCTTGTGATGTGTTTCTCGTTCTCTGGTTGGGCACCCTGAATCCTTTTATGGCATTACAGGATGGTTTGCGGGCAGAGAAAAAGGGAGACATTTGGGGATTTGTTAATACGCTCATAAATGTGATCTGCCATAAGTTTTTTGGGTAGTGACAGTGTGATCTTCTATATGGTAAATATTTTTATTTCCCCTTTCCCCCCCCCATTTCTGCTTTTCTTTTCTCCTCCTGTTCCTCAGCAAACTTCTGTTTCTGCTGTCTCCTGTTCTGAGTGCAGAGCACCAAAGCAAGCTGTTAGTAAGCTTGCCTAAGAGAAGTGCATTTCTCACATGTGTGTGTAAAGTTTGAGAACCTTTCTGGTTCAAAAACATAAGTAAAATGTTAAGTTACCATGATCCTAAAACAATATATTGTACTTCATCTAAAAAGAATCTGTTCCACATTTCAAGATCTCTGGGCATTCTATGTAAAATGATACCCTACTAAGAAACATAACTTATTAATGAAAGTTTTGACAGAGAAGATTTCATTTTGAAAATAATGTTCCCCAAAGCTTTTATAATAATTAGGTTTGAAACAAGGCCGTGCAGACACAATAGTTTCCAGGCTGGGTGATCAGATATAACTCTTCTATCTATCTCTTTTTTTTTCCCCCCTCTCTCCCTCACAAAAGCCCCCCTCACAATTGGACCTGCCGTAGATTTTATACTGGAAAGTCCCAATATATGGTATAACTGAGGCAAGCTTCCTCCAAGCTTCCTTTTGACTTCTCCTTCTCAAATTATCCTTGTATGTAAAACAATTTAAAGCCAAAATTGTACTCGTGTTCACAACCCCAATAAAATGATATTGAGACCTTTCTTTGTGCAGCTCTGCCTAATCTGTGCCTTTATACTGCACATAGCTCATTAATACCTGAATTATGTCAATGCCTTGCCTTGTCATTTTAATTGCCATAATTGAAAGTATCTTTAATTGCATACTTTTGGACCACATTTGTGTCTTGTACTTAGTTTTCTTTGTTGAATTAATTACCCTGACGGAGCTGTGAATCGATGTTTTCCCCTTTATCCCTTAGGACGCGATGGGAAAAGTTGTTTTTAGTGATACGCTGTGGTGTTTCAGTGGACCAGCCTGTTCTGTCTACAGCAGGTCCCCATCCAGCTCCCTTCCTGCTACAGCAAAGCTACAGGTGAAGCTTGCGAGGCAGCCGATAAAACTAATGGGGGTCAAGCAAATGAAGTCTTAAAACAGTGGAGATCCGGGTTAGATCCTCTGGCCTCTGACTTGAGATTGTGTGTTGGCTTTTAGTGTGACAGAAGAGTGATCGTATCCAGGTGTGTACCAGTTTACCTAACCCAGTCTAAGATCCCTGGAAGAGTTTGCAGACCTGTTTGTTTTTTTTTTCCTCTCATGCATTGATCAGAGACAACAATTCTTCCCTTGCTTATTCTGTTTTGGTAGATGTGGCTGTTAATGCCACTTAAAGAGATTCTAGAAGAAATACTCTTGGAAATCTGATAATTGGTACAAGTAACTTTGTCAGTCTTGTTGCCTGGGCAAATCAGCTTATGGCGATTAAAAGCATCGTTCTAGCAGAGGGAAGGAGCTGCTTCTCTGTGTTCCCACCCCACAACCCCCAATTTAGGTATTATCCATGTAGAGATATTTAACTTGAAATGGCTTTGCTAGTCTCTTCATTTAACTGGTGTAAGTCCCATGTAGACATGCTTATTTTGGGTTACATTAAGAGTATGGATGGATAGCTATTATTCTCACTGCAGCTTAGTGAGTTACAGGTCATCTGTTTAGCAGGCTGGTTGACATTTTGTACCCTCTCTGCTTGTTGCGAACACAAAGTACAATCTATTGGATAAAAAAACACAAGAGAGTGCTGACAAATGGTTAGCCTAACTTCAGGTGCAGAGTAAGAAATTTATTAAACTGTAGTAAATTAATCTTTGTTTTCCACCCAGACCCCCAGTCAATTACTGGCCTAAACTGTAGTGGGGGCATCCACACAGTTTCCATACCTGCTTTAAGTTTTGGTGAGTATTAGCTTTTTTGGAGATAATACCAACACTGCCATAGCTGGATGCTGTCCTGCTGGAAAGGTGGGTTTGTGCTCATGGGATTTGGCAGTGGCATCTTGAAAATAGATGACTGTTGTGTCGTTGCAGTACTGTGAAGGGAAAGCTCTGCACAAGTGTGTTGTAGTTAATATAGTTATGTGCTTTCCAGGTGAATTAGTTGTAGATATACTGAAGGCCATCTCATTTTTAAATTTGTTTGCTAGCATAGTGCTTTCTCTTCAGGCCCCTGACATTAGGGTTTATCCCATACCTTGATACAGAGTACCATTATCTTAATTGTTCTTGGCACGGTCCAAGATAGACGCAGCATTTCAGGCTTTGGGCAGGAGGAGTGAGAGCCTCTGGAGAGAACAAGGGTGTTTTTCTGTTGTCTGGCTAGTTGATTTAATTGCCTGGAGTTCAGCTGCCTGAGTGGCTGAGTCTTATTGCATGATTTGTGTTTTAAGGTTTGTCAGGAGGTCTAGATCATTGAATCAGCATGCTTTCTTTTTCTTTTTTCTTTTTTAATTTTGAGTAAATCAAACTAAATTATATTGAAAATTTCTGGTATGTTATTGGTTTCAAAGCTTCTCCAAATATTAAGCCTGCTAACATCCCAAACAGCTAGGTGAAAGACATGAGTTTCAATCTGTCTATTTTTTTCAAATAGTAAGATGAATAAATTAAGAGACTTTTTTTATGGTCTGCCAAAGATACTGGTCACAGAGTTGGAGGTAGAAACGGAGACCTTTTGCTGTAGTCATCAGACCACCCTTCCAACCGTATGCTTATGTTTCACTGCTCAGCCCCTTTGCAAACACTCACAATTAGTGATCTGTGCTGTGCTGCTCATGCTATCAGAGACATCTCCATTTAATTTATTATCCTGCAAAAGATCTAAGCTTTTACATAGTTATACCCTGGCCGTGTTCCTTTGTGGATTATTTACGGTAGTATTTTTGGTCTTCAGTCATACAGTTTTGGCTAAAACTATTCTTCCTCCAGTTTCCTGCCATTTATCCTTCTTGTACTAAGCCAAACTTTTAGATTGTCCGATTACCACATCTCAGACGTTGTCGTTAACCACTACCTTGGAAGGAGCAGCTTTATCAAGCAGACGTTACTGAAGCTGTAGGTTTGCATAAAGGTAGCAGATAAGAATTTTTTTGCCTTTTTTAAGAAGCTCTGTATTTAAAAAAACAAAAACAAAAATACCAAAACAACAACTCTGCTTTTAATAATCCAAAGTTATTTTGTAACATAGGGAGGAGACTTGCTTTTTAAACAATTGCATCTTCGCTATTGATTTTGTTTGCTGCCACTTGAGTTTCTCAGTTGGATAATGAGATTTGTCCTCAAATCCTATTTTAGCTAGATCTTAGTGAGCACTGCTTTTCACTTCCATCAAGGAAAGTTTTTTGTGTGGAAAGGCTGCAAGCGATCAGATATTTTCTTTATTTATGTTGTTTCCTCTTCAGTTCTCATGCTCCAGGACAGTCCTATGATCTTTGCATTGGCAAGCAAATATTGCTGATTTTGTAAAACCCAGAAGAAAGTTTCAGCGGGAGTTAGGGTAGTTCAGAACAACAGTAAAAGCTTACCTGTGCAAAGCTTGCATTTGAAGACAAACTGTACTATATTCCCTCTAATTATAATAGTGACTGAAGAGCTGCTGGAGACTTAAGACTAATGCATTGCCTATAGTTTTATAACCCATGCAGCTGTAAAAAGTAACCTCATTTCTTACTAAAGGCAAAGAGGGAGAGAATTAACTCTTCTGATACTTGAGAGGTGCTTTGTGAGTGCAAAAGATAGTCCTTGCTAATAGGGATTTTATGATATTTTTGACTCTAAATGCAGATATGATTATGGAGGCAGGACATGAGTAAGTGAATGATAAAGTTTCATAAGAAAAAAAGGAGTTAGACTCCGAAGGGTCTATTTTATGGCAGAAGGGCACCAGAGGGGGAGGGGTAAGAAAGAGATCTGTATATGCGTGTGCCTGTGTCTTCCTTCACTTTTGCCCAATACTATACAAATGAAACCTATTTAATTTTCCTTCCACCATTTCACAAGTTGTGCATGGGTTCACATATTACCTCTAGTTTGTCTTTTGGCATAGTAGCGTTATAGATGATGGACTGTCATGCATGTCTTCATTCATTTTAATACAGAATGGGAACCTTCTTCCTGCAGATTAGTTCTCACTTCTTTTTCTGCTTTCTCCATTGCTAAGGAAGAGGCTTTTTGTTTGGCAAGATCTTTGTTTCATAGGAGTCTATCTGTTCCTGCTGTTCATTCTGCACCTGGAGTCAAGATATGTGATTTGTGGCATTGTGTAATCCCATTCACAGCAGCCCACTGGGACAACTTGAACAGTGTGGGTGGACCTCGGTGTGGGGAGGACACAAAGCAGGGGAGGATCTTTGAAAAACTGGAGAATCCTTGCCCGCAAATACCCTGCAAAATAGAGAAATGTGAGGATGGCCCCATGGCATCAGTCCTGTGGGTTTGGCTACTAAGATTTTCATCAGCGGTGCCTGTAATAATAGTGAAGGATGTGTTTTGAGAAAACGTTTGACAACCTTTAAATGCCCAGTGTTGTCTAGAGTTTCTCTTTGTAGTATGGCTTTACCTTGAACTATGCTTTTGGGAATAGCTCTTCTCCCCCTCCCCATCTGTTTATCTCCTTATCTCTTCCATGCAAAAATGTAGGGCTTGGTTACGTTAAAACAGTGGAGATTATGAAGGAGCATGGACAAAAAAGCTCTCTTTAGTGAAGTGGCTATGGCTCCTTGATTACTTCCATTCTATTTTGTCTTTGGGCTGTTTATTTTTGCTTTCTTGATTTAGATGTTTTATGGATATTAGCATTAATTTTCATCTTAGAGACTTGAATATTTTGGTACCAAATAGTGCTAAACTTCCATTCACATCAAAAGAAATTTTGCTCGGCTAATGATCAAGGAAATCTGTCTCAGTTGCCTTTTCTAATATCTGCAGGTTACTTGGAAGTTTGCTTTGTCTTTCTCAGCTTTTATTGCCCTAGGTGTCATCTGCAAACTTGTTCATGGTTGAGTTTATACCAATGATACACCCAAAAAAGGAAGAGGCTTTTTAAAACTTGACATGCAATAATCCAACTAACCAGATGTGTGGAGAGAAGTTCAACCCTTAAAATGAGACATTCAAAACTTTCAAGGTCAGAGGAATAAACACTATTGTTTAAATTGTGCATTCTTTACTGCTTTAGCAGAAACAGCTCTGTGGACCTCTAGTGGTCTAAGGATCAGACTTTTAACCACCGGTTTTATGTAGGATATAGCCTTAACAAATTTCAGAAGTTGTTACAAATTCGTAAACCTGGTCACTATATGTAGAACCACTTTACTGAATAATTGCTGGATTCTGCTTTGGCATGTAAATGTCAAAAGCTGAGCAACATTTGAAAAGGTGACTAAAAAAGTGCTACCCAGAAAAATGGGGAAAATAGTCCACCCAGTCAAAATAAAATGCAGACATAAAGGAACAATCTAAGGTCAGATTTCACCCCAAATTTAGGGCCTGTGTTCTCAAAAAACCATCACGCAACATTTCTCTCAGACTTGGATTTCACAGAACATTTTTTTTCTCTGAAAAATGTTCTACCAAGAGAAATGTTTTTCCTCAATCAAGACGTGTGTGTGTAATACAAAACATGGTATCCTTTATATCCCAAGTGCTCCCACATTTTGCTAGTACATTAAGAACCAGTTCAGTGAAGCAGGCTGGGAGCTGTCAACCTAGGACAAGCCACCTTTTAGAGGGAAGCAAAATCTGAAACCATACAGTGTCAAAAACGTGGGAAAAGGAACGCTTTCTCAAATTCTCCATTTTAATAATGTGAGTGGATCTAAATTATTGCTTGAAGCGTTAGCTTTCATTGTCGAAATGATGTTATCTCTGTTACGAGACAGTTTGCGAGCCCAGCCGGGTTGTGTGCGGGATGGGGGAGGAGTGCGGAGGCTGCGTACCATGCAGATTGCACCTGGCCTCCTGGTCTCTGCTTTAATGCAGACACGATGCTATGAAGACGCTAGGGAAAAGGGGAGCCAATCCTAGTTTGTGGTACGCTGTCCCAAGCAGTTCATAAAACAGCGTTGGTTTTTTTTTTAAATTTGCTAGTTAGTCCTCACAAAAGAGCATTGTATGACCACTTAGTTGTATGTATTCTTTCCTGCATTCGGTTGTCTGCTTTTCTAAAACCAGATTTTATTGCAGCAGTTACTACAGAATACCCAGAGCATCAGAAATCCGATACCTTGAAAGGCCGATTTTTATTTTTTTTTATACATGTGATTAGGCTGTGACGATCCCCACAACAAACTACAAGGGGGAAAATTCAGGTCATCCTGTGCTTATCCAGCTGCAGCAGATAGAGACAACAGATAGAGAAAATGTAGCAGAAACACACACTGGCTGCACCATTCCTAATGTGCAGTCATGGCGAAGGAGAGGACTGTGAAACTGGCCCTAGACCATAATTTCATTTGGGAATGTGTTCATAGTAGTTATTGTAATTTTTCATAGACCTGATCATGAATTTTCCAGCAGTTCTCCAAAATGAAGCTGCTGTTGGAAATAAAGGTGCAAGTTGTTCAATGTCAAGTCATGCTTCAGAGGATTTGGAAGCAGCACTTGTATTCAGGTTGCCAGTGTTATTTCTTACAGGTACCAGCTGCTCTGCAGAAAATCTTATTTAAATGGAAATGGGATAGGAAGGGTGAAGGCACTGAACTCAGCGTCAGGATCTCTTGCAATTTTTTTAACGTTGTCAAAGTGTTTGGGATTTTTTTTTTCTTTCTAATTTCAAGTTTTCTGATGGATTGGACAGATTATTTTTTAAATCACTTGGAATTGATGGGAGGTGTTTGAAACAAAGATGGGGGACCGGCCTCCCTGGTGTCCATGGGCATGGCTGCATTTGCAGTTCTTACTTTTCAGTGTTTTTTGGGCCCAGCTCTTGGGACGAGGGGAACAAAGCACAGCAATGCTACCTGAGAATCCTTTCAGCACTTTGCTCTAGATCACTGCTTGCACAAAGAGCCCCAGACTCCAGGTTTCTCTAATGTTCATATGTCATTCTGGCTGGGGCTGCTGCTGGTTTTCACAAAGCCAGCTGTGATGATTGTCTTGCTCTTGAGTTTTGCCTTGCAATTAGAAGAGTTCACCTTCACCTTTAGGGGCAATGGCTTGATTCTTTTCAGCCTGAGTTTCCTGTGTAGCCATGACCACTGCTTTTGGATATGGAGTTTGGATCTTGGCCCATTTCTAGCTGACTAATTCGGTGTTTGTGATGTGAGGAGGCCACAATTAGTAGGCAAGAGATTGGTGTTGCCACGACGAAGATGAAAGAGAAGGCAGCTGAATGATAGGATACCATTCTGCAATGTCTAAAATGGAAGATAGAGAACTGGTGTGCAAGCTGTGGTCTTTTCCAACAGGAAAGTAGGCCTTTGTCTTATGGGACAATGTTACGGCACAAAGCCATCCTGTATACTTTGAGCAAGGAGCTTAACAAATGAGCTCATTTCTACTGAAACTCTAGCACTCTGAGCATATTACTACTATGGATTAATGTAATTTATTTTTGTCACTGACTGATTCATAGGGTGTTCTCTTGTAATTTGCAAAAGCAGCTCGTGAATCATTTAAGCAGGAGTTATAAAATTAAATGCTTCTTCTCTCTTCTGATGCTAGCCCTTGGAGCCAGGCTATCTGGGGGAGGTGTGAGGGAAGGGTGTGTGACTGTGCACAAAGAGTCGTGTCAGCAGTTTCTCCTCTGTCTGCTTACTTCAGATCGGAGATTGGGGAACATTAAGATGTCAGGGAACCCACTAGTTCTGCTTAGTACACTCATGTTGCAGAGAGGGTTGACTCTCACTCTACAGCTTTGAGTTGGTTGTAGTGGATATAGCACTACACCCATTTTATGTGGCTGTTCTGTTTTGTATTTATGATCCATTGCTACTCGTTGAGTTACAGTGCCCTCCTGTCAAACTGAAGACAGCTTGCAGCCAAATTTCCCAAACAGGCACCAGTTTGTACTGTCAGTTTTGGGTGTCAGGCTTTAGCAGATAACCCTAAGCACAGCCACCTCTTTTTGCAGACAGTGGAAGCAGGCTGTGGGCACCTCAGCCTGTGCAAACCACCCAGCCTACGGACAGACAAGCGTTATCTATTCATCAAGTATCTCTGTCTTCAAAACTCCCTGTTGATTGCCATCCCGCTGTCATGGTTAAGATCAGGTAACTGCCTCTCCGCAAGCTGTTCTCCTTCTTTCACCTCCAGTATTTCAGGAACTGTTGGCTCTCATTCTTCCTTCCTTCCCCTCCATCCTGCCTTATCTTGTCGTCCAGGGGCTGATTCTATCTGTGCCCCAAAGTGCTTCAGTCAGTTGGTATTTTTTCCTTTGTTACTACCCTGAAATTTTGGCATGGTGATGTGTTGAGTATCCCCAGCTACTACTGGACAAACACATGGGATCATCCCAACCCTAAGAGTACTTCTACTGTCCTTGTTTTGAAAGGTAGATATTTTATTCAATTAACTGAGACCTAAAAGGATGGATATCTTCTAGCAGGTGGACAAATAAACATTGCTAGCTCGTAAGAGAGTCAGAACACTTCTACAATGTGATGTAAAAAATGCAGTGTCTGAGAGAACTTGATTCACCAGCCAGAAACAGGGAATTTGTTTTACCTTTAGTGTACCTTTTGCAAAGGGGCTTAGGAGGGTGAAAACATCAGCTGTTGTTTAATTAGAGTATTTCTCAATTTCTAGGGTTTTCTCTTTTTTAAAATGACTATACTGTAGCTTTAAAACCTCAGAATATTATAAACATATTGCAGGCATATGCTCTCCATGCAGAAAACCACAAAACAATAAACCTAATGTTGAAAACCACATTAAAACAAGGAAAAATCACTTTGCTAATGTTTTGTTTCATACAATTTTTTAAGACTTGGAATGGAGTTGAGTCCGTTTTCTTGGCTGCTAATCAAAGAGCTGGCATGCTTCACATAGGAAAAATGTAAACTTCGGAGGGCCAAGGTTTTTACTTTCAATGCCCTTTTCAGACAGTGGTTTTTATGGGTTAACAAATGTTAGCCAATACTTCTCTGACAGGGACAATCAGTACGTGGGTATCTGAGAGTAGCTGACTTCCCTTTGGGGGACCTGGAATCATTTAGATCTTGTTAGCCCAGTGATTAGGGTTGTTGAGTTTTCAGTGTGTCACCATTTTTGTAACCTGTTAAGGAAATAAACAATATTTACAAAGGGAAATAAATGAATGTGGATTCCTCAGTTAATTGCATTCATGTCTTCCTAAATCAAGATGCTTTATTTGGATTTGCTGGAGGGCTACAATTCTTGTCAAAGGCTGATTGATTTGGACTTTTCTGTGCCTTCATCTGGATCTGATTCCCTCTTGGAAAGTCGACTAACAACAAAAACATCTGATAAAAGGGCTTTTCACTTGGAGCCCTTTACAGCTGTAATTGCGAATTATCAGCCTGAATTAAGATAGAGGAAAATTATTAGTAAAAAGGTACTTGGCTGCATAAGCTCCATACATCGTAATTTTATCTAAGAATCTTCTGACTGCTTTCACATTACATCCTCTGATTATTCAGAAGCATGCCTGTTGGTCTCAAACTCAATTATATGATCTCCTTTGTCCATGTGATCATCTCTGGTTTTAGCATTTATAAAAAATCTTTTGAAAGTTTATGAAACTTTAAGAGGCCAGGGTGCTATGCTGATCACACGTGCTATGCCCTGGTCTCTCTTCGCTAACTGGGTTATCTGCAGTGGTGAGAACTCGCTTGAGTGCACAGGAGACTAGAAAAGGCCATCGGTGAGTTAGCTGTACAGTTAATGCAAGGCAGGGCTATCACAAATGCCATATTGGAACAAACCAGTGGTCTCTTTGGCATTTCTCACTGCCTGACGGAGAATTGCCTGGGTACCCAGAAATGTGAGAATATGAAATAGGAATTCATAGTGTTGTACGCAGTCACTGATCAAGAAGTCACTTGTTTCTTGCCTGGGAATAGAATAAGAAAACAAAAGCAAGTCAGAAAGAGTCATGCTGCTAAGGTGCTACTGAAAGGTGCTCTGATGCCACCGGGATGTGTGCAGTGTGAGAGTAGAGGCTGTTTTGTCTCTTCAGTTTCTAGTGTTAAAAGTTTTCATGGGTGCCAGGCACCTGATTCTAGCTGCACCACTGGATTTCTGTATAAAGGATCCTTCCTTGAAGGTGTCAAGTCATTTGCTTCATGTGGGACGTGACCCAGAGACTGTGAGAACCTTGAATGGAGCAGGCAGTAGATGTCAGTAGAAACTGAGCCATTTCTCACCCTGTGGGACTGGGCCTTTCCTGTGAATTCACCAGAGCTGGTATATTTGACAGCACTGTTTTTCACCTGTTTTCTTAACTACTTAGTGATTCTTCTCCTGGTCAATATTCTTTCTTGTGTGCACACTCCTAAGCAAACCATATAAACATAGATTCTTCAGTTTCCTTGGCTTCATTTCCTGGGCAGCAAACTTCCGTCTAGCTCTGCAGCTGAGCTCTGACCCTTTTGTTGACTGGCTTTCCTCAATAGGGTCTGCTGCAGCAATATGTGAAGTACAAGCTGTTCACTGTTCAGGGCTGTGGCTTTTGTTCTAGATATTGCTGTCTTTCTCTCAGATCTCCCATTTGGTCCGACGATGAGCCTGGATGTAGATACTTTTAAGGTAAATGTGTGTAATCTTTATAAACACATACTATTCCTCTGCGGCCATGTTGGTCTGGTGGAGTTCTGCCTTCCTGTTTTGACTCCTAAACCTGCCTGGGTTTCAGTTTTGGTCATTCTAGCTGTTCCTTAATGTTTCCTTCTTTTCTGCGGTTATTTTCCAAGCCATGCTATGGGGAGTCCCTATTGATATTCTGCAGAACCCTTTGAATCTAGCTGCTCTAAAGGGAAAGAAATCTGTATGCTCCTTTCTCAAGTACATACTGTCTCCTCAAGAGCTCCTCAGATCTGTTGATATGATCAGAATGCTTCTAAACATCTGATGTATGTGATATTGCCTAGCATGATTTTGAAAATTAGGAACACCACAGTATTTGCTCATGTTGGCAGCTCAGCAAGTCACACTAGGGAGTTCCTCTTCTCCTGACACATGTTCACCCCTGCCTTGCTGTGCCATTAGTGTCATCTCAACCAGCGTCTCAGTCCTTGGAATTTTGGAACAACCAGACTCCTGGCTTCTGCCTCTGGGGGGGGTGTGTGTGTGGGTGGGTTGGGTTTTTTGTGGTTTTGTTGTGGTGTTGTTTTTTTTAAAGATGTGTAGCAACATCCCTAGTCCATAGCCCAAATTTAGTATCCTGAATCTCTGCCCAAAAATTTGTCAGATGAAAGGTCTTTAAGCGGTTTCCTTTCCTCTGTGGGTTCTGTTCTTCCATCTGTGTTTCCAGCAATAGCCATTTGCTG
This sequence comes from Gavia stellata, assembly GCF_030936135.1. Taxonomy (NCBI): domain Eukaryota; kingdom Metazoa; phylum Chordata; class Aves; order Gaviiformes; family Gaviidae; genus Gavia; species Gavia stellata. The sequence goes on from NC_082618.1 coordinate 4,760,941, forward strand.
CATTTGCTGTCCCTCCTTCAGGGAGTCTCTGCAATTGTCAGGTGGGACTGCAGGAGGGGATGGTGTGTTGTTGCCACCTTTTTAGAGGATGGAGCCAGGCACCTGGCACGGTAGTGCTCATCTGCTATCTCACACTGCAAGCATTCATTTTTTGTCAAAAATTCCAGAAGACATTTAGTGGCTTTGATTGAAAATACTGTCAGACGGTGAATGAAGTGTAACCAATGCAGAATAATCTACTTACCTCTTCAGGGAACTGTGAGCAGGTGCTTGGGTGGGAGGACGGGCCGAACTGTGTCGCTGAGCACAGTCCAGGGAAGTTGCTGAACCACAAATAAACCACTGGAGACTGGGAGGGTTTCCAGTGCAAGTATCGCTATGTGCTTGTCCTCTTACACACACTTCCACAGGCTATTGGCTGCTGTTGAAATTGGGATCCTAGGAAAGCTGTGACAAGGGTCTGACCATGTTCTTACAGTGATATTTTATGTGTTAAGTTTCTTGTGCAGAAGAGAGTGGCGACTTTGTTATTTATTGTGACTGGCATCCCGTTTAGCAGGTAGCAATTTGAGCTATTGCTTATTCCCTCTGATCCACTCACAGTCAATCTAAGCAGCCTTAGCGCCGTTCCTGGGGTTTATTTGAACACCTCCTTCTTTCTTCATGAGGTAAACCCAACATAACTAAGGGGTTGCTGGCACTCAGTTAGCCCTTCCTGAATACATTATTTTAACAAATTTTTAGGCAGCACTGCAGGATTTCTTTGTGGGTGATACTTTGACAATGATTGCCTCCTTTTTGCATTTCAACTCTCTCTTCACAATGAACCAGTTTCTTTACTTAACCCATTATAACAAGATGGTCATATTCTTATGCAGAAGGACAATTTGTGTAACCTTAGGTAACGCAAGGTTCTAAATTTTGAGCCTTACCTGTGTTGCTTATATACTTTTGTTCAAAATAGTGCTGGTTTAGGTGTTGTGTGATGAAGTACAGCAATTGTGTGTTGGAGGACCCGTTGAGTGGTGGCTGCCTGATGAAAATGTCATGATTCCTGAATGTACTGGTCGTGATTTGAGGTAGACCCAGATCAAGTTTACCAAGCCTACTCAAGTACCTTGAATTATGAGGATATTCAAAGCTAAATCCAGAAGATGTAGTTCAGGTCTGTCTCAAAGTGTATCTTGTGCACCAGATATATAGAATGTGGTGTATTTTTTCCATGCAGTAAATTTTCCCGACTATCACAGTTTTGGGTTGGATCTGTGGTATTTTTTTTTTTTGGACCACCTTTCTTTCCAAACTGTCCTTGACCTGTGTCCAAATGTAAATCCCACAATCCAGATGTCTTAAACAAATACAGCCTATGTGCAAATTGGGCAGGAGGACCGCATTCTGCCAGTTCCCCCTTCTGCTTGCCCAAGGACAAGGAAATCCCTTGTGCAAGTCTGGACAGTATATCGCTCCTTTTTCTTATTCCACATTGACTCAGCAGATTTCAGAGGAAGCCTAGATTTTCATCTGGCGTGGAAGGAAAAACAGTTACCTTCCCATCACAGTTCTTTGTAAAAAGGATCTAAATTACCATGACAGCTGTGTATAATGTCCACAGAAGAACAGGATACATCCTGCCACTGTGCCAGCTCCCCTGCCGGCTGCCCTCAATTCCTCTGCAGATGAATAGGAAGTGAGTAAGTAAGCGACAGCCTGTTGCATGCCATCACAGATGCTGGAAGCAGCTGTAAGTGCAATATACCATGTAACTGTATTTCATGGAAGAACAGCCATCACTTATTCCCTTTTGTATAGTCTGCTTGGGTCACTGTTTGATGTGCAGTCCCTCTTTCATCTGAGACTTGGCAGTCTGTGGTTTCCTGGTTCATTTAGCTCTTTTTCAGAGACAGAGACGATTTTTTTTTTTTAAGGGGGTGTGGAGGAGAAGTCATTTGTAATCCATAATTTGGTTCTCAGTTGAGAGCAGCAAAACTTTCCAGGAAAGGATGAGTCCCCCTTTGGCATGAAAACCAGTGGATTTCGTTGTTTCTGGTTTGTTGCCTGACTTTCCAGATTGCTGAGTGTATGCAGCTCTTACCAAATTCACTGGGATACAGAGAGACTGAAGACTCCTGAAAAGCACACCTTCCTTGTCTAACTTAAGATCATCTTACTGGATCACTGGAGGAACTAAACTTTGATAAGTGGCAGATCTATGGCATCCTTAAAGTGACTTGCACCTCACACTGTGTGTCCTTTTGGTTAGTGTCAGACAATGATATTTAATCAATGCTTTCAGTAACAAGCAGCTTTCATTCCTGGCTGGAAGTTTTAAATCAGAAATCCCTACGAAAGGATGTAAACAGAAACCTAGAGAATTAATTTGTCAGCCAAGAGGTTCTAGTTTGTCACAAGTGTTACGCTACCATGAGAACGTGTTTTTACAATTAGAGAGAAATGCTTACTCCAAATGGTGTATTACATTAAATAGAAAAAATGTGCTGTGAGATTGGAACTCAACCTGGGGTTATGGTGGAAGTAACTAAATAAACCAATGAAGGAGAAACTAAAAAAGGATTTTTCTGTGTAAATCTATTTGATGAAAGAGTTACCCAAAATATTCTGCATGTGTATGGGAATATAAAACAAGCACATGGTAAACTAAATAAAAGCAAAACAAAACTGTATTCAGGGTGGTAAGGAATATTAAAGTAAATTGCCAAATATATTGAGAATTTGGAAAAAAAACAAAACAGCTAATGAAAAGCACTTTCTAAGGGGTGCTTACAACTTCTGACATGGTGAGTCTGGCATCGCTTCCCATAATTTCAATTTTTTGTGTTGGTTTTAATTATGTGCTCTTTGTGTTTTGACCAAATATGTGAAACAAAGAAAATTATAAGAAAGGAAATTGATTAAATTTAATCAAAGAAGAGATTGACAGAAAGAAAGAGTTTGAATTAGATAGAAACAGTAGCTGATAAATAATTTGGAGAAAAACGGCCAAAACCAGATACTAGTATAACCCTCTTCAAAAAAAAAAAAAGAGAGCTTATGGACTAAACCAAAGTGATCTAAAGAAAGAACTGTAAGAAGTAAAGGAAGTTGTTGCTCTGTCAGTGACCTGATTCAGTTAAGTGCTTGATAACTGGAAATAGTGGAAAACTAACCAATGAACCATGCAGGTAAAGTAATTGCACATTTTTAAGGAACTGGTTAAACAGATGTATGAATCCCAGTGTAAAGCAAGCAGATGAAATCTCTGCAAGATCCCAGTTCAAACTGCAGAGTATAATTTATGTTCCCAGTGTGGTAAAAAATGTGAGCATTTATGTGGAATGAGCTAAAACCTTGGGGAAAAGTTGGGATCCCCCAAACTTTGTGGTCCGCAGTGCAGTACGCTCCTCAGCTGAGGGGAAATTGCCATATAATTGTAGCTTTGAGTGATTAAACCTCTGAATGGTTTGTAATCATTAACCTAAACATGCTTTCAATAAACCTGTGTATCTGCCTGGTCTGCAAACTTCTCAGGGTCCTTTGGCTCAGTTTGTTGGTTTGCAACAATGGGTGCAAATGCGTGTTGCATTCCTGGGGTGTGCTGAGAACCGCTGCTAGAAGCACAGCGGCGTAGGCGGTGGGCACTTACGTACATGTGCTCTCCAATCTTTCAACATTAGTATGCATGTTTTAAACATTTTTTTTGGACGTAAGTGAGCAAAATTAAATGTAGCATTCAATTTGAGATGAGCTGCTGATTTATATAAAACACACAGATTGCCTGAAGTGGTTGTGGAGCCTCCAGTGTTGGAAATCTTTAAGAACCACTTAGGCAAACATGTCAGGAATGATAAGAGCAGAGCTGATCCTGTTTTGGGACGAGAGGCTGGGCAGATGGCCTCCTGAGGTCCTGGCCCCATGGCTGGAGGTCAGGGAGGCATTTTGGAATGAAATAAAAACCAAAAATCAGACCTCTGCAGATCAGCTCTGGCCAAGAATCACGCCCATTATTAGCAAGTACAAAAGAGGAATTTGAGCCACTTGCACTTCATGAGCCTTAAAAAAAAAAAGAGTCCTGAAATAGCATCCAGTTGTTTAAGTGACTCAGATTTTTGCTTTGACAGTGTGCTTGGTAAGCTACATTGTTTTGAATGATTTGCTGCTCGGTTCTGTGACATTTATTGCTTTTTGGATGAAAAGGAGAAAACTCCCCTAGGTCTGTTTAGAATTTGTTCATCTGTAATTTCCACGTATGTTTCCTTATTTAGCGGTTGGAGTTGGAAGTGTGTGTTGGCATTCCCTCCCTTCAAATTTATTGAGTTACACTCAGAAGAGCCTCTATTCCTCTCTGTTGGGCAATGTGTACAAAAAGGCTTATTCAGCAGTTGCTAAATAGGTGATAGGTATGGTTTCTTTCCCTTTAGTTCTCTGTCTTGTCCCTAGCCTTGCTTACATTTTGGAGTTGTCTCACTGCGTGTTGGCAATGGAGAACTTCCTTCAAGGAGCTGCCCCAGAAGGACCGTGCCTGGTGCCAAGGTGCAGCCCACTCGTGGCGTTCGAGCTGCATATGGCATAAACCCTGTGTAAGTGGCGGGTGGAGCCACGGGACTGGCAGTGGGGTGTGCTGGGGAGGGAGCTGCTGGCGAGCCCAAGCTCCCAGCTGCGGGGAAAGGAGCCAACAGGGGCTGGGGAAGAAGTTGATGTCATTGGGTTGACCTGGGACCCACCCACACACATACCCAGCCCCACCGTGGACATGTGGGAGATGACTGTCATCTCCCACTTGTACACCGCTCCTGGAGCACCTCCTCCCTTTTGCTCTCAAAGGTATTGTGGCTGGTGACTTGCTGCTTTCAGCCGTGGGAAGGATTTGGGATGAGGCTTGTAGGTTCAGGAAGGTCAGCGTCTTCTGGTATAGCGATCCCAGTCCTGTTGCTGTTTTTCCTTAGTATTTTGTTGTCTAGGCAGTCCTTTTTTCTGTAACACGTTTGTCTCAAAATTGAGGGCTTGGTTGGATGTGCCTCGTGGCACCTGCACTGGAAGTAGGACAAGCAGCACACCCGGGCTGATTCCTGGGGGTGTGGGGAGTGACACCTTCTTTGCAGCAAGGCTTTACTGCAGGTATTTTCAGTCCATTTTGATTTATAGCCCTGGCTATTGATAGACTGCATCACTGTCACTCTGCAAAAGTAAAGCTGCATGTGGCTTCTCAGGTACAGAGTTTGAGTCTTTTTTGTATTGTTTTTTTTCTTCATAGTTCAAGATTCTTGAAAAGTTCAGAAGTCAGATAAATGTTAACACAGAAGGGATGTTGATTAGATCTTATTTCAGCTACTAGTGTTCACTCTAAGTGCTTTGTCCCATTGATAAGAAGCGAGAGCAGTGAAAACTCTACAAATCCTTATAACAAGACCTGCTCTTGCAGAGAGAGAAACTTAGGCAAAGAATTCAACAGTGAGGTACAGTCATTTCGGATTGAGTGTGGGCATATGTGCCCACCTTCCAGCTGGCTTGCTGATTGAGGAAACATCAAAGACCACATAAGCAGTAAGTTCTAGATAGAGCCCATGGGCTCCAAAAACCTCTACCAGAATTGTGAACAGAGGTATGAAAGTGCCAACATTCAAGTAATTCTTCCCAAAATGCTGCCAGAAATGATTTAATAATGTTCCACTCCTAGAAGTTCTTCCTCGTTGCTGTTCATTTCTGGGGAAAGTCCTAGTGGCATTTTCTGGACTATACATACATCGATTGAGGTCAGGCTTGAATTTAATCTCTTGCCTCGTGTGTTATTCCAGTCCATTGCGAATCCTCATTCCCCACCCTCCCCAGGCTCATGAAAATTTCCATTCTGATCGCAGTGGCATTAGCAACTTGGGTGTTAGTAACTCATTTAAGCTCTTGTAATTTCCTCTGACCACTGTCTGGCAGAGCAAAAAGCTGCAGGAGGAGGCTGTGGCCCTTTTTCCATGCAATTTGTCAGTGTGTTTTTTCTCCTAGGTGAGGCCACTCTATAGGTCAGCCAGGAGAATTTAGTATTGCTGGAGGTTGCATGAGATTTTAAGCTACTTGGTGCCTATGTACTTGTATTACTTGCTTATAGGTAGATCACTTCTGATTCTTTGTGGAGGTTATTTGAATGAATCCACTGTAGAGCTTAACCTTTTTGGTTAAGCTGCTAGATGGTGACACAGAAGACCTGGTGTTTAGTCTCAGGCTTTGCTGCATGCTTCCTAAATGACCCTCTGTGACATGCTCTGGTCTGTGACGATGAAGATGGGAGACATCCCCCCACTTCACGTGGTTGTGAAATTTCTCAGTTCTATTTAGACATACACTTCCCGGTTTTGTATCTGACTTTATTTAGCCATTGCACATGAGAGGGTTAGAGCCAGCTGTTCAGTGAGTGGCTGACACTTATTATAAATTAGCAGAAAAATACATAAGTAAGAAAATACACTTGATGCATGGGAGTACAGCTTCTCTGCAGTAGTTTGATACTGTAATTCAGTTATCCTCAAGAACCCACCTAGATCATGGTAGGCTACCTGGAAACTTTTGAAATAGAAGTTTAAAGAGTTTAGTCCATTGGCCCCAATGTGTGTGTGTTTGGGGGACAATCTCATGGCATACAGGCTTAGGTTCCTCCCTTTTCTTTTAGTGTAGCTGATAAAATGAGAGTAATAGTGGTTTTAGCTTACGGAAATTCAAACCCTAAAGACATACTACAAATAAGAAAAAAATGCTTTGAGTTCCCTGTGTGAAGTGCACAGGACGTAGGAATGGAGATCCGGGAAGGATCCTTGTTTTCAGGGGGGTGTTGCCCTTATGAAAGGATCAAGAAGCTCAAAACTCTCAGCAGTGTCAAGTGTGCGGAACCCTAGAAATTACGGACATTTGTTCTGAGCGAGCACTAACATTGCATATGCTGATGGCAGCGATTGCCAACTTTGTGCTCACCTTTCTGACACTTTGGGGTCCTCAAATCGAAGGCTGAACAAAAACACCAGAGGAGGAAATGCTTGTGGACAAATGCTGACCTTGGGGAAGTGGGCGCGCTGTCTGCCCCAGCCTTTCAGCCTCTGTGCAGGCGGGACTCGTGGCCCCTCGCTTCAGGAGCATCAGCAGGATTCGTGAGTGCTGAGACTTGTCTAGAAAGGCTCCCTTTCTAGTCAGAGCAGAGGAAAGGTTTCCCCAAGGGTCTGTTTAGAACAGGAGCTGATAAAGATCCAGAAGGTGATTTCACTTGTCTGTCCATTGATCACAGGCAACCTAGGGAGACCAGACCAAACATAGACATGTAGGCTGTGTCCCAAGGTTATGTGATACAAATACTCTTGCTTAGAAGGAGGGGGTTTTTTTCAAACTCCTCTTGATTATGTGGTTGGTGTGTTTAATTCCTTTCTCTGCTGCATTATGAAGTGGGATAAAATCTCAGTCTCCCTTGCTTTCAAGGGTATTTCCTGTGTCTCCCTTCCTCCCAAATGCCCCGTTTCTTCTTGCCTTATGGTTTGAATATGTTGGAATAGGACTGGGGCGGTGTGTGAAACCACTAATACGTAGCAGCATTTAGGAGGATCAGGGACCCATGGTCCAGAATGCGAATATATGCTTTAAAAATGTTCCACTGAGTAGGAAAGGAGAGAGGATTAAAGCTTCACTTCCTTTTTATTTTTATGAGCCTAAGTTATTTGTCAGTTGGAAACATGATAAATTAGACAAACATTATTCTTTCCCTCCTCCAGGTTGGATGTTCTGCTTTGCATTTTACAGTGCAATGAATAACTAAGCTTCATTATCACAAAGCTGTCAGCACTGAAAAGCTATTGCAAAGCTCTTTGCCTGGTTAATTGAATTGAGTGTGCTGTGTGTCTAATTCATCGTTCTGTGCATTTGTCATTCACTGTGTGAATGGCAACAAAAGATGACTTTGGAATGTTGCTGTTGCCTGGTGTTCACAGTTCTCTTTTCAAAGCTTTACCAGCATTGGGTATCTGTGTTGTACAGTCTTGAAAACGGTATCATGAAATAAGTACACCAGGGACCATTTCATCATCTCAATTACATGATTGAAAGATGTGGGGAGATGCAAAGCCACTGAGGTTAAGAATGCCATGATGTATAAATAGCCTTGGATAAGCGTAAGCATCAAATTGAATGCAGATGGGTTTGTGGACTTTGCAGGCGGCTTGCTTAAGAATGTCTACACCATACACCCGATCATACATCTATCATGGTAAAACTTCAGTGTTTGTCAGCAGGTCTGAATAATAAAAAAAATACTTAATTTGTACATAATATTTTGCATGAATCACTGAATTGCTTTGCTGCACAGGATGGCATCGTTTTTCCTGTCTCACATCTAGAAAAACTGTGGCACAGAAAGCCCTGGTCATAAAGCAGGTCAGGTGGGAGCTGGGGAGAAAACCTGCTTTTGAGGCAGCTCTGTTCCTGTGGCTGGGTAAGGATGAAGGTGCTTTGTTTCCCAAGGAGCATTGTGGCATGGAGGTTTCCTTATGGAGCTTCTCCCTACAGTAGCCAGTAGTAGAAATTAAGCAGTTGGACAGAGGCAGTGAGATCTGCTCAGGGACTTTCCTCATTTGAGGAATTGGTGCCAGGGTCCTTACCCCCTGCCTCCTCCTCTGAAGTTGGGTGTGGAAGCCCTGCCTGGCATTCCTGCATGCTTGGAGAGTACCTGGAGCTGCTGCTTCATGCTCTCTGCACTGGCCATTACTGGGTTCACTGAGTTATAGGTCTGCAAGTGAAGGCTGGGGCATCTAAAGGCATGGCAATGCCTGGGCCTCCGCCTGGCGCAAGCAGCGTTCCCAGCCTTGCAGCAGGGTAGTGTTCCCGTCAGCCACACCAGGGAGAAACAAGCTGGGATGGAGACAAGTTTTTAGTGTAAGTCTGGATCACCGACTCGTGCTGTGCCGAGGTTTCGTTTCTCACCTCAAGATTAAATCTGAGATTTAATCTTTATTTTTGCAGTGACTTAGTTTTCCCAGTGCTTTTGGCAAAATGGTTAGCTTTGATGTTGGTCTTAGCCAGACGCTCTCATGAGATGAAATGCTGCCCATCCCAACTTCCTGTGCGGTTCCATTTAGCAAAGGAATTTTTGAGTAGGGTCTTTGAGTTGCCACTTTCAAGTGGTGAGTGTAACCCTGAATTTATAAAGCCTCTAAGTCACCATCAGTCACGCGTTCTTTTAGTACGTGACCGCCTTTTCCCAGACTGGAGAAATAAAATGGGGGAGGGATGGAGTCAGCCTTTGAAGTCTCTATAAATGGGCCATGGCCATCTCCAACTTGGATTTGGGATGAGGGTCACAGCTGTAGAGGGATAGGTTTGGCTTAGACTTTACCGAGAGGCGCTGCTTCAAGACTAAAGCCTGCAAAGATGTATTCATTCTGCAGTCTTGTTTTCAAAGACAGCGGGGCAACACAGCAAGAGAAGGTCTTTTCACAAGGCTCCAATCCATCTGACCAGCAGCAAAATTGCTCTTGCTGGGGTTTTAATTTGGCTTGTGAAGAAAGGGATGTGCTGTAGCAGCTAGGGTTGAATGTAGATGCATAGGAAATTTAGAGTTGCAGCTCTGAAGATTTAGGGTAATAGCTTTGATGCTTCTCTAAAATGTGTTATGTTTAAGCATCAATAGCAAGATATGGTCTGAGCAAAAGGAACTTGTTGATATATAGGCAGTATAGACTGCATAGATAGGACACATTATATGAAAGGAGAAGGGGAAAAAAAAAAGGTGAAAAAGGAAATTATAGGAAACCAGTATAGTAGCACTTGGTGAGCAGTTCTTCAATAATTTAGGGAAGTTTATACCTGTTCTAACTGAGCATTAAAATAAAAATCATGGGGTAAGTTCTGAGTTGTAACATTCCCCTGTGGTTAGTAGCAAAGTTTATTCCAACAAGCTAATGGTTTTTTTTTAAAGATATCTTTGGTCTCCTAAAGTCAAACTCCTGGCTAGTTTAAAGTTTTATGGCTGTCTGAGGTACCAATTTTCATTTTCAGTATATTTCCATACTCTGTAATTTTTATGGCTACACTAGAATTACTGATGTTTGTGCATACTTACCAAGTTATTTAAATATCCTGGTGACTCTCAGCCCGAAACACACACACATGCTCTCCTGGGAAGTGCTTGCTACTCGCACACAGTTGACTCGTGGTATATATTGCAGAACAAATTTGAAGTACAAGCTGAGAACAGAGGCCCTATGCTGAGTGACTAAGATAAATTACGAAAGTTATGTTATTTCTAAGCCTACATACAGGAAACTCAGAAGTCAGTGAACCTTAGGAAAGATCAACAAATGCAAGATGCTCTTTGTAATTTTCTTTGTGCATTGTTTTCAGTGTTATATTTCCTTTTTTTTCTTCTGGTTTTGGGTTTTTGCTTAGTGTCCTCACTCCGCGTTATAGCCCCAGGCCACCGCCAAGTTACCTTGGCTGAAAGGCAGTGGGAGAAGATAAAAGCTTGGGACACTTCTTTTCCTTCATCTTTATCTTACTCTGTTGGGATGCAGAAGAGTTCCCTCTAAACCCAGGGAACCTATGATGAGAGGAATAATGAAGCATTCAGCTCAGGTATGGACAACATCATAGTGGGAGACCTGATGAGGCCTTTTGCTTTTTGAAATGAGCTTGCAGGTGTGGGAAGTGGGTGCCCCGTCGGAGCCCGGTGTGCTGCAAGCCCTGCTCCGCAGCCCAGCTCTCAAACTGAGAATCAGGACGGGGCTGTAGATACAGGGACGGGGACAGTTCCTTTTGCAGAGAGAGGCCTCCTGTGATGATTGCTGAGCTCCAGGTCTGGTAGCAAACCCTGTAAAAAGGTTTCTGGTCTGCTCTGATTTCTGTGGTGATGAAAGAGCCTTCACGTCCCATCCCTGGACACAATCAAGGTCAGGTTGGACGGGGCTGTGAGCAACCTGATTGACTTGAAGATGTTCTTGCTTATTGCAGGGGGGTTGGACTAGATGACCTATAAAGGTCCCTTCCAACCCAAAGTATGCTAAGATTCTATGTCAAGTCTTCAAAAAGTGCTGCTGCCTGCTTTCCTTTGCCTGTGATTGGGCGAGGGATTCTTCCCAGAGGGGTGCCTTTGAAGAAAGGCCCCTTTAAATGGCTTTTCTTTTTTCTTTCAAGGTCCACATTTAGAAAAAATAAAAAGAAATGCTTGGATGTGTTGTGTTTTTAAAGTTTCATTTAAAATAAATGACCACTAGCTGTTCCCATGTAACTGGTGAACTTGATCTCTTGTATGACTTAGGTAGGTATTAACTAATATTGGAGTGTTTCTGTCAAATGGATCGTAACAGTGAATGCGGCATGGGAATCCTTGTTCCTGTATTTAATCGTCATACTAAAAAAAAACCAACCCCAAACTCCAAATTAGTCTATCTAGCAATGCTAATGAAAAAGCAGGATAAATTTTCATGCTCATTTTCATGAAAAAGTTTGTTTCCTCTAGAAGTTTCTGAATCTGGACCTCTCCAAAGAAATACAGTTATGAATATCTCAATGAAAGAAATGACCTGATCTCTAACTAATAACCTTTCAATGCTGCTAGGAACATAGTTCATATTTTTAATTTTATATGATGTCATCAGCCACTTACGGGGGCTGGCAGTGACTGATACCTGCCACACACTGTGGGGGGAGTCCAGGAACACTTCAGAGACCAGCTAGGATTTTCAAAACAGCCGTAAGAGTTTTAACTCCTGGGCACTAAGGAAAAAAATGTGCTTTATGAACTAAGCTCATTCACAGTGCTTGTTTCCCAGGCTGCCTCATTTATTCAATAATTTGAGACAGTGTTGGATTAAATTTCATCTTCCAAGCCCTGTCTGCTGAAGCTGCTCGCCAGCACTGTCATTTATCAAGGGCGCTACATGCGATCCTCGTTTTGATTGTTGCTTCTCTGGAAACCACTAACGGAGGGCGAGAGAACATAAAGAAACCAAAAAAAAAAAAAAAGAAAAAAATTGGCGTTTCTTCTTGGAGGTGAGGAGTCTTTAGCTAATCTGTTGAGCCCTTCGGTCCCCAGAAGCTGACCCCTAACCCAGAGTCCTGTCAAAAACGAGTTCTTTCCTAATGAAATACTGAAGAAGGAGTAAATTTACAGCTTGCTTAGGGAGAACAAGAAGCCTTCCTCTGACTGCCTAGGCTGGACCTGCGTGCTCTCTCTCTCTGTTTCTGATTTTTTTTGTTTTGGATGCGTCTCCAAACAATCACTTAAGATAAACAACATGAGGAGGAAAGCCTGGCCAAGTGGCTGAAATTACTGAACCTTTGAAGACTAAACACATGCAGGATCAATCTCCCCTGTAGCTGTAGCCTTTCCTACTGAAACTGGATCGTTTCTTGCTGCTACAGTAAAATTTTCTGGAAATCCCACAAGGCCTCCCTGAAAGACTGATAATCCCTTACCTGCAGCAAACTAATGTGTTTTCTCTTGACGAGACTTTCAAGCCTTCCTTGTTGGGTTGCATTTCTTTTTCTTACCAGTTTAGGAAAAGGTATGGATTAGCTTAATAACTCACGGGGTCATCCAGCAGTTGTTAAAGCTACTGATGTCTTTGAAAGCCTTGCTGTCTGAAGCAGCCACAGTTTGTGCACGACTCAGCTGGTAGTTGGCTCCGCTGTTAGTACCAGTAACTTTAGCAATTGCACAAGGGATCTTACTGTAGCAACCTTCATCTGCACTTGTCCAGATAATTTCTAAACTCCTAAAGAGACTCTTTTTAGCCAGGTCACATACATGTGTTTGCCAGCCTCTGCACACCTGGTTTGGGAAGTGTTGCTGCTGTGGCACATGTGTAGTTATGGCAATGGCATGGGAAGAGCTAAGCATTTATTTCCAGCATTGGCTTTGTACAGAGGATTCGCCGCCACACTCCGCAGTGGCTTCTGAGATACTGTGCAGTGATGCTCATAAATTGGCATGTCACTAATGAATGAAACTGAGCTGAACTGGATGCTGCTACCGCCTGGTGAGGTAGGACGTCTAGCAGGGAAGACAGGCACAGGAGATAGAAGTGCTGCATGTTCTAACCGTGCGCAGCTGCTGGTGCACGGCCGTGAGCAACCTGCTTCAGATCCTTCTGCTCCGCTTCCCGTCATGGCGTGTTTTAGGTGGAGGGTGCCACCAGTATCCAAAATAATTGTGATTGCAACTTCAGTCACAAAGTCCTTGGCTGTCTCTCACTGGGAATGCTGTGACACCACTGTTGCTGCTTCAGTTTCCTTTTCTGAGACAATCTGAGAAGCAGCAAGGCTCCACAATAGTGCTGTGTTTGCAGCCCAGAAACTAGAATCAGAGGTTTGTTAGTAGTGTCTTCCTTTAAATGCCACACATGTTCAAACTCATTAAAAAGCATATTTATCTGTTAGGTGAACCTACATGTGTTCGTCCATCCTGATTCTGCAGTTGGTGATGTATTCCTGCTGTATTAGGAGTTGTTGTAGCAAGTGTGTGTATGCGTGTGTTTGTGCGTGCTTTTGGACATCCACAAACCCTGTTTTATTCAGCTGAACTGCAGTGTTCCTACTCTCAGCACTATTCAGCATTACTGTGCCTGAGATTGACTTTCTGCAGCAGCTAAAAGATTTCAACCTACACTGGTCAGATAGGTGTTGGTCTGACCCTTCTGTCCGCAGTTGCTCTCCCTTTGCTCAGGAGATACTGTCCTTATTCACTGAGTGCAGCCTCTGCCTCTTGAGGCACTGTTCTTCCTCCAGTCTTGTGTCTGCGGTGTTTTCACATTTCCTCCCTGAGCAGGCTCATCCCTCAACCTTACAGCAAGTTTTTTTGCTGGATGCTAAATCCTGGGTGTCTCCCCCTCAGTCTGAATTGCTGCAGAACGTACGTATAAATTTTGAGATTTGGTCACTTTGTGCATAGGCAAAGAGAGGTCTGTTCCAGGCATCATCTGCTGTCTAGAAAGCACTGTCTAAACAGATCAAAGGAAGCATTGCAATGTTCAGACTTGGCCACAGTCCCAATCCCTTATGGTCTTCAAGCCCATCCTCCTGGAGCAGCTGCTTGTGGAGCTTCCACCAGGTGCCTACAACGAGGACTTGACACGATGCCACTTGGCACTCAGCCCCCAGCATTATGGGCTAGAGAAAGCAGCAGAGGCTTACTCCTGCTTGAGCAGACACTTCCCAGGTACTCTTTCCTTGATCCCTCTGTCTGTCTTCTTTATCCCAAAGAGCAGGAAAATCATGATAGAATTAAAGTGGGATTTGCTTGCTGCAAAATCCTTAGCAGCTGTCTCCTCAAAAGCTGCATGTTTTAGCAACCCTTCTATGAGGGTCCAAGAGGTCAGTGGTGAGGTGCAACAGTTGCTTTTTGACGAAATAAGGACTCATCATATCCCTGTCTCCTTTTTCTTTATGCTGGCAACTTCCATGCTTTGATTTCCGTAAGAGAATCCTAGGTGGGGTAAACAAGAACTACGTCAAGCATTTCTGTTCTTTGTAACTTTGCGATAAAGAACAGAAATTCCGTATCAAGTATCCTTATCTTGGAAGCTAAGGCTAGCAGGTGGTGAATGAAGACACAAGGATCATATTGGTCACATTGGATCAGATCACGTATCCGTCTAGCCCCGGTTCTTGTCTCTGACAGTGGACAGGAGCTGATGCCTATGGAAAAGCGTGAGTAAGAAGGCAAGCACGTAGCAATACTTCTGACTACTCTTCCAGCCTGCATCCAGCAAGCTATGTCTCAGGCATGTCCTGAACTGTGAGCTGATTTCTTTCTTCGTAGCCCTCAATGGATTCTTCTGTGACTTGGTCCAACCCTTTTTGAATCTGAAAAATTTGGTCAAGTGCAATCTATGGCAGGCTGTTACATGGCTCAACTACAGGCTGTATGAAAGAGCAGTTTTCTGCCACAGACTCTCTGATCTTGGTCAAGGCATTTTGTTTCCCTGTATATAAAATGGGGATTACATGTTCCTGTTTCATAGGGAATTGGGAGGATAATATTTATAGGTTGTTCAGATACTAGGACTGCAAGATTCATAGAAACATGCATAATAAATTAAGCAATTTGTTTTTAATCTAATTTCTTTCTGGCTTCCAACAGACCAAGCCATAAAACCATGTTGACTTTCTTTTTAATTCTTTGTAATCGAGTTTCTCTTTATCATAGAGAAAAGAAAAAAGTATAGGCAGATCTCTGTTGTCTTTATCGTACCTAATATTTATGCTGGACTGTCTCTTAAGGTGGATTTTCCAGCGTTTGAGATATAGGATGCTATTGTACCTTTCATGGGATATCATGAATAAAAACTGCAGTGGAATACTAAATGTCAGCTTTGTGAGCAGGGTCCCTGACAGCTGCTAACTAACCCAGCAGACGATACTTCAGTTGAGGTCATCTTCAAGTAATGTGAGCTTTTAGCTTGGAGTCAAAGAGCACTGAAACTCTTTAATGAAAGGCACAGGCCACCTGAGAGTTCCTGGGTTCAGCAAGAATACGCAGTCCTAATCATGTTCAAACACAAGACTCCTCTGTAACAAAGTTTAAAAAAAGTCTGGTGTTTCACTGAATAAAGAGTCCGAACGTCTCTCCTTCCTGTGGCCGGCTCAGGCTGTAATGCTTATCTCCAGAAAGAAGACAAGAAAGAGGAGGGGAGAAAGAAATGCCTTTTTGGTGTCAGATCTGTCCTGGTTGATGGAACATTCTTCAGGGTGGGTGATGCTTGGTGAAATGGTTTCAAAATGATTGAGTGCGTTCCTGTATTTTGGTGGGTTTTTAACTAGTTCCAAAAAAACCCCTTACAAGTATTCACTCTATGAAACGTGAAGCTGTTGCACTGTCTGCTTTGTTCATGCAGAGCAGGAGCTCTGAAAGGGCTGATTTATCCATGCCTTCCATTTTCTCTAAAAATGAGAAGGCATTCCTGCACCTTTTAATTTGTAACTTTATGGCACTCTGTGTTTGTGGCAGAAATTAGATCATCTAATTGATTTATAGTCAATCAGTGACTGTAAATCCCTCGCATTCCTCATGAGCAATTTATAGAGGTCTGAGAGTTCACCCCCTGAGCTGTGGTGTAGGCTTCAGCCCGTCCCAGAGACTCAGTGGCTGCAATGGGGGATTGAAACTGGCTAAAACCACCAGACTTGCTATCCTCTAATGTTTCAGATTGCCGGAAGGCTTTAGCTCTTTAGTGGAAATGGGTGGCTGATGAAAGCAGTTTCCAAACAGAAGCAAATGCCTGCAGACTGTGAAATCCGAAATGGAAGGCTCTGATACTGCTGTGATGTGAGGGACCAGTTGTGGTCAGGGCTGGGAGCTGCGTCGATGGGAGGCATCAATCTACAAATGATAGTAACGCTTCATTTTAGCTCTGCATTTATTTAGCCTGATCTACTGCAACAACAGGAGGTGGAGGTTTCACCCTGGCTCTCTTTGTTCGTGTTTGAGATGAAGATTTGGGAATGTGGATGTAAAGGTGATGTGAATTGTTTGTTTGTCTTTGTTGATATTAGTGCATATAATTACGTTATTTGAAGCCCTTGTTGTTGCTTCAGTTTTGATCACTTGAACAACTTACAATTTGTTTAGAATTGGGGACAGTCTCTGCTTCTTCGATCTGCCATTGGAAAATATTGGAAGAGCAAATTACACCCCCAACCCCCAAACAACCTCAAACTCCTCTCTTTCTGGAAAAAGAAGCAGGGAAAAGGAATATGTATCCACTGGTGTACCAGCGAACATCGGGTTTGGATCCAGCCACACAGATGGGTTTGGTTGCTTTGTGTTCATCCCCAGTTACCAGTTATATCTTGTGAATTTCCAAGTGAAGCCCAGTTATCATCATCCGCACACAAAACCCCATAACCCTTAGTTATTAATTCCCTCTTCCCACTGACCTGGCTCTCCATAAATCTTAGGCCTGGAATCTTTCTTCCTTTCTTCTCCCCCTGCTCCCACCTCTTTCCTTCTTCTTCTCTTTTAAATTAAACACATTCCAGAGAGAGGCCAGGAGCTGTCAGGAAGCTCTGCATTGATGGGGCTTCCTTTGGGATGTGCAGGCTGATGAGACGCCTGCCAGTGCTTCTCCAGCCTGCAGCAATGAGTAAGGGGAGACATCAGCCTGCGGCATCTACCTCTCCCCATTCTGCTCCAGAACCACTTTTGCATTCCTAGTTCACTAGCAGAAAGGCAGTAAGTAGTTGAGGGTCCATGTAGACAACAGTCAAGAACAGGATTGCTAGAGATCTAAGCGACAAATGTATCAGTAGGCTTCAGAGTAAGCTACACAATACTGCTGGGGTCCCTGGGCTGTGATTAGACAACTTGCCTTTACCATGCTTGCTGTTGCTGCAGTGGTATCTCTTTAGACAGACGCTAAATTGAATTATTTTCTGGTTCACACAAAACTAAAGGGGGTCGATTTTACACGGAGTGGGATATCTGAAGCGGTGTATAGCTGAGGCTTTATCTGTGCTGAGGACAGCAGAGCTCTTACTTCTGTTGTCTGTGTGCCCATCATCCATCCCTGTGTGGGGCTCACCTTGGTCGCGGTAGTGTGGTATCAGTGCCTAAAGTTCCACTTGTCATCCTCTATAACATGAGGACCTTTTCTTCAGAACCGGTGCTTATCCAGGGATTCTTCATCCTGTGAAGATGCATCTGATTCTTGCTTCTTTTGAAAGCCATTGTCTTTATTCAGGCAACTTCTCAGATTTAAAAATCTGCATTTTTACCTCAAATTATGCTATGAATTCTTTCTTCTTGTATTGTTTTGTTCAATACAAACATTAATGTTTGCTCATTACCATGTTATTAATTATGCTGTTTGTGTAAGTTTTCCATTTTGTATTAGAGTTTGTTCTTTATTTTCATTGTTCCTAAAACAGAGCAGAACCTGAATTGAGGTGGAGCCCTATGGAGCCTCATTCCGTACATCCTTTCACTTTGACAGGAAACCTTGGATAGCTGCTGTGTGATTCTGTGATCAGTGTGCCGATGTCCCCTGCAGCAGACTCGTGCAGACTCTGCATCCTTAGTTGCCTTACAAAAATGTCACAAAGAAACCAGGATGAAAGCCGTACCAAAATCAAGATATGTGCAAACTACTATTTTGGCTCTGTCCTCAAGGGGCCTGGTATTTCATCATAGAAGGAAATTAGGTTATTTTGACATGATTTGTTCTCGACAGATGTATGTTGGCTGTTAAGTGATTTGATTGTTATCTTCCAGGTGCTTATAAATAGTCTGATTATTTACTGCTGCATTTTTCTGGTTATTGGTATAAAAATGGCTGGCTTCTGTTTTCCGTTTTTAAAGATAAGCATCACGCTTCCCCTTTGCCCAGACTCCTCGTCTCACATTGTCCTCCAAAACTTCTTGCATATATTCACCAGTGGCTCACCAGAAGACTCTCTAAGTGCTCTCAAGATACTGTGGCTCGGGTAATCAGAAACTTAGAAGATAAGTGAATAATTAACAGCATTTTGTCCTTTGGATGGTATGTTTGTGAGTGACACATCGTAAAACCTCTCTGAAAATCGGGAAAACTTTTCATTTTTTAACTTATAGCACTACTTTGGTCATTCCCAGAAACTCAGCCTCCCAGCTGGGTGAGTCTACCAATGTGGATTTTTTTTTTTTCCTCACAGAAGAAAGTATGAAAGAACCTGGGAAACTGGAAAAAGGATCTTAAGGACACTGATTGAAGTCAACCCAAGTATGGCAAGAGAAAGCCCCAGGGTTATATGTACTGGAGGCCTAGCTAAGAAATAACGTAGTGAATCAGCGGATATCCTACCTATTAATTTTGCACTTTGTGTTTGGGTTTACTGAATTCTTTTTACTGTAGCGCTTTAACACAATAACTGGTGTAAAACATTTTAACTTTCTCCAAAAAGTCCAAATACTTTTAACAGATGACTTGATCTTTCGTGCCAATGAGCGTATGCTTTAGTCTCTGTGCAATTTCCCTTTGAAAGAGTGCCCAGTCCTGCATGATAACAGCTGAAGGCACAAAGTAATTTGATCAAAATTTTCAGACATCTTGAGGGATCTAAGGTTTGTCCCACCAAGAAGAACCACTTTTCACCTCTCCTTCACTTCTGCCTCTTAAAAATCCGTAAGGAAGAAGAAAAAAAAGAACAACCCTTAATTTATATTTAGAAGCTGACTTTTCTCTTCGAATCCCTTTCTGGCTCAGCCAAACTCAGAGCCCAGGCTGACAGCTGTGAGTTTGTACCATCGATTTCCATGTAAATGTTCCTCAGATAATTACCTGAGGGACCACGTTTCAAACCGCAACGCGTGGCCTGCAGCCAAGGCGATAGAGATCTGGCATTGTGTGGGAAGAAGGGTCAGTGCAAATCAAACACGAGCCCCATTCCCACATGAAAAGGAAATAAAACCTCCACGTGTAGGCATGTAGAGAAGCTTCTCATTAGTCCTTTAACTAAACATAATGAAGCAGGAAAAATGATGCTGGCAAGAAAATGCAACTATGTTTATTAGCCATTCGGTGCCCAGCAGGTCTCAAACTCTTCCGCATTTAATTTTTCATTAATGCTGCATTGGAAACCCTAGCTGCCTGTTCGTTTTAAGAGCTGAAAATCTTTTATATGCTGGAGGCATGAATAAAAAGTTGGTAGCAAAGAACATAAAAAGCAAAGGTATATCATGTATGGCTGTGAGCTCCTTGGGTGGAAATCTGAAAGCTGGAGTTATGCTACACTCCCCACACAGTCAATGCAGCAAAATAGGTTCCTTCAGACTGTATGAACCAACTTGGAGGTCTGTCACAGAGTGACGCGAGTCACCCGCTCTTTGCCTTTGAGTGTGAAGAGAGGCCAGGGTGACTAGCTTGGACTTAAATGTTTAACTTTCAGGTGCCTGAATTAGGGCAGGTAAATCCGACACTTGCAATGTAGGCAGGGATTGATGTCTTGGAGATAGCAGTGCTTCAGAGGTAATATGTCTGTCTGGGGGGAATAGGAAGTCAGTATATGCCATCCTGTCCTGCCAAGCTGGTAAAATCAAAACTGTCAGGAATGGCTCTAAAGGTCCCGGGGTGCTGGGCATGTTCTCTTTGTCCAGGACATAACCCCCATCGTCTGGTTTCTTTTCTACTAACAGAGCAAAGGGGTAAACCCAGTTTTCGTGTTTCAGTAGCTTGTTCAACAAGTGACTCCTGTGGTGTCAGCTGTAATCTTCCTCAGTGTCACTCTGTCAAGAAATTGTTGAGTTTTTTGATGTGTGTGGAATGGCTCTTCACAGTAATGGGGACCTGCAGATGTCGTCATAGAGGTGTGCATAGAGATGGGCTGCAGGAGAAAAAAAAGCCTGGAAGCACGGGTTACCTGACCTCGCTCTGAGGTTTACTCACCATACACTATCATTTGTTCCACCCAGGAAAGTCACAGACCCCAAACTTGCTGAGACGTCCTGTGAGTCCGCTGCTAATCCTCTTGGGGAGTGGAAGGCAGGAATTCTTCCCATATAAAAATTCTGGGCAGTGTAATCTAAATGGCTATATTTAGGCATTTAAACCACAACTAACTGAGTGCCCCCGGTGTAACAGAGCAAAAGGAGCGTGAGGAAGTAGCAAAGTATTTGTCCCACATAAAGACTAAATATCCATTATCAGCAATCTCTTTGGCCTGCTTCCTCTGTTGTTTCTTTCCCTCTGGAGATTTGGCAATTGGATTGATTTGCTGCCTGACTCACTGTCTTAGATTGAGATACTGAGAATTGCTGACAGTATTAATAAAATTAGCGTTAGGGAGGATGTTTGAACATTTGCCCTTGACATTTTTAAGGGAGAGAGCTGGCATTTAGTTTAAATTAAAAAGTTACTGAATTGCCTTTTTTTTTTCTCTTCCCCCTGACCAAAGTCTTGGTAGTTTTCATCTGAAAACTTAGTCCGGAATTAAGAATTCCGGATTGCAGGTTTTGGTCTTTCTTTTCACTGAGAGCCTCTGGTTAGTTAGGAAAGTACTAGATACTTAACAGAGTTCTTGGAAGAAATATTTTCACAAAACTGTAAGATAAATGTAATACAAGTGTCTTAGCAGTATTGTTTTATGATAGTGAGGATTTTTTTTTCTATCTTAGGTGACATAGAGGTCAAACTGAAATAATGGTCTTAATGTCAAAATCTAATGACAGGCAAAGATCTAGTTTTTATTTTTCAAGTATGGTTTGCATCATTACTTTTAAAAGCAGTTGCCTGGTCTTTAGGTTATGTGATTAACTTTTACTCCCTGCGGGAAATGACTGAATTCAGGAGACATTTGTTTCATGTCATAACTGCTCTTTGTCTATACATCCTGCACTCCGTTTTCACGTGATACGGTTTGTCACCAGGTAAAAGCAGCAGGCTTAACTTCGGTTTTGCTCCGGTCTGCAAGAAGATAGCTTTCCAATAGTCATATTATAAGCAATTTTCAGTAGCCCTTAAAGTTTTTGTTCAGGTGTTTGTTGCTTTGAGATCTTTGCCTAACGAATGTAGCTGCCTAATGTCGCTGCAAGTCGCCTTTAATGTTCCCTTTCCATAACCCTTGCAGCAAGCGTTGGAGCCACTGCTACCGGTCAGTGTCCGCATAAAACGTTAAAACATTGGAACATTTCAAAGGACAGGGCAAATAACTGCAGTTTAAGAAAGTCCAGCTCTGCTACGGAGCAAGTGCACTGCTGACGTCACCTCCCTGTCCTGCCCGTCTCCCTGCCAGCCTGTTCCCTTGGCCTGTGGGAATATAAGCTTTTGGGGTTGGAACCGGCATTACTTTGTGCATGAATTGTTTTGAGACCATATATGCAGGCTATGTGCTGTTATTCGTGGAACTAGTTATTTTTTGGTGGATTTTTATGTAGGGGAATCGCTGGTTGTGGTCAAACAGAAAGCCTGTGCCAGTCATAGCTGTACATGTATGCGGTTGAATTCCTGCTACCTTTAGGTTCTGGCACTCACCCTTTGTTAAAGAACTTTTTCTGCTCCCCTGTAGACAGCATTGCTTGTTCTGTCCGACAAAAGGTTGCTATTCTCTTATTCATTTTTTCCCTTTCTCTTTCTCTGACTGCAAAAAGTATAAATTATTTTAGTGCAGAATTTTTGGAAGGTTTTCTCCCCCTCCCCCATTTCCTGAAAAGCTTGCAAATGGAGTGAGACACTCATAAGCTTTTCCGAGATAAGAACTTAATTTATTTACGCTTCATTGTTCCAGGCATGGCTACAGACTGGTTTGGAAATTTGCTGTTCCAACTTTAACAGGTCACTGCATGGAAAGGAGCAGCTGGATTTTCCTCCAGAGCAGCCGTCAGCTGTTGGAAATCTCTTGATACTTCCCTGGCTTCTCCAGATTGAGCATTAACTTCTCCTTCCTGTAACAGGAATTATGTTACGTGCTGTAGACTCTTTAGCTAGCAAAAGGAGTAAAGCATAGGAAAGGAATACAGCATCGATAGCAGTTTCTGGTGGGGCTGGCAGAGGCCACACCATTGCTCTGACTCCTTTTCACCTTCATAAAGACAAAGCGTAAGAGAGAAACACCCTCTAACTCCGGCATGTCACGATGTTTCCGAAGTAACTTCTGTGGCTCAAGCAAGTGGGCAATGAGTTCAAAGTCAAGAAATGCAAACTCTTCTGCGTGCTATTACATTGCTTTTCCTTCTCACCTCTTCCCCTCTTAAAAAGAGCCTCCTCCATTACGTAGTCCAATGTTCCAGTCAGATAGCTGAGGTATGAAGGCAGCGGCCCCATTTCTCATCTCACACTGACTGTATGGCAGCATAATTCTGCTGGCTTTGATGAAGTTCGTCCCGATTTACGTAGTTAGAATGACCCATATGTTAAATCTGTATGATGACATATGTAGGGTATGTAATATAGCCAAGTAACTTTGCCATGAGAACAGTATTTCAGCATTGCTTGACTTTAGAATACAATGGTGAAAACATTTATTGCATTAAGTAGTACTTAATTAATGTAAGCCGTGAGAGAGAAATTCAAACAACTTGCTTCTTTGAGCTGGATGTTTTACTAAGAACTAAGTCAGAGTGACTTAGTAACTGGTGACTTTTTTGAGAAGTTGAGCTGTTGGTTGCCTCTCTTCTAGGCTCGATGGTACTGAGATTTGTCCTTCAACACCAGCTAAAAAAATTTGAAAGCAGGTTTTCTGCTTGATCTTTCACATTCTTTTTATCAGCGCCCTCGTCGAAGTGCTTCTTGCTATGAACTTTGCACTGTAATTTGTCGGTCTTGAATGTCTTAAAAGGCTGTGGGCAAAGCTGTGATACAGAAACTGCAAAATGCAGGAGTGTCCCAAGGCGAACAGTGCTGTAGGCTACTGTCAGCTTTCAGTTTTTAAACTTTGTAGGGATTTGATTGATGGACATTTTGCATATAGTCACAATCAATATAATTTTTTCATATAACTGAAACTCATTATGGGAAGAGAATAAAGTGAGAAGGGAAAAGAAAAGGGAAAAAACCCATAGAGTTACTGCTGCTGGTTAGCAGAACTTGCAATTTATGACCTGTGAAAAACATGGGGAAATAACTGAAAGTCAGGAGGGAAGAGTTACTAGCCATGACATCATTAACTCAGTTAATATAAAACTTTATATTTATACGCTCGCAATGGGAGACTTGTCTGTTGAGCTGATGGTAAAAGGGGGTGGATCCTGCCTTGGTATAAATTCGCATGGTTCCACCTTGGATGTGTCAAAATATTTGCTGGCCTTTTGTGTGGTTTTGTCCAGGCCAGGAGATCCTCAGTTCTGCGAGGTAAGCGTGACCTTTTCCTCTTAGCCTTTCAGGTTAAGATACGAGAGAGAGAATGTAAAATTTGTTGCTAGCCATATAGGTTGCAAGTAGCTTGAAGAAACTCAAGATGAAGTTTCCAGATGCTTTTGATGCATTGTTGACTGTTTTCAGGCACTTTGTCTCTTTCCTATGCTCTGAACTCTGAGCTGTTCATTAAAAGGGAAGAAAGAAAAAGCAGCTTCCTCTAGTTAAGGCACTTAATCATGTTTCTGAGATCCACAGATGCAACCCCCTGAATGGCCTGTTGAATTTGAGATTCTTAGCTCTCCCTGGAGGATATTAGGGGATCATTGTTCACACATCTAGCTTCTGTAATGATGAATAGGATTATTAGAGAAAATCCCCTTGTGCATCGGTGAATCTAAAATCATATGGTTCTTTTGCCTATGCATTTAGACTCCAATTCACAAAATAAAACAGCTGGACTGGTATAGGTAAGGCCAAGTTGTCTGGAGGAGGGGTACGTTATATTTTGCTATCATAGCGGTCATAGGTTGGGCAGTGTTTTGTGGTTTCTCCAAATTTGAGATCGTCTTTGTTTATGTGGGGGAAGGTCATCACAAAAACGTTCTGAATAATGATTGGTTTTTAAGTTCGTGTCAATGTTCTCGTATGACGTGTGACGACTTCTGAAATTTTTCACGGTGTGCTCAGAACACCCTATGTCCTGGCCAATGCTAAACATAATCGCTTGTTAATTGAAAAATGATGAGGGAAATTGGTAGTCCTCTACAGAATGAAATATTCCATGGACATCTGGTGTTAGATGCATGTATCCAAGGGGTGTGAAATAAGAAAGCAATTGTCTGTGTCCCCAGGGAACTGTAACCCTGTCAGTAATATTTTTTTGTTCAGGGAATGTAGTGGGGAAGGGTGCCTTCACTTTTGAAAAGTATGGACAGTGTTAGTATTGAGATAGAGGATTCTCATACCTACACTGAGAGTTGAGGGCACACTGTCTTGTGCGAAGGCTGATCTAAATGGAGCAATCTGTCCCGTCCAAATGTAAACAGGAGGTGGCTGGGCAGATATTTCAGCCACTGACTAACTGAAACATCAACCAAGC
The DNA here is from genome assembly GCF_030936135.1 of Gavia stellata. Lineage (NCBI taxonomy): Eukaryota > Metazoa > Chordata > Aves > Gaviiformes > Gaviidae > Gavia > Gavia stellata. The sequence goes on from NC_082618.1 coordinate 4,785,820, forward strand.
TTCAGAGATTAAAAAAAATGTAATTTACCCTCCTGTAAGCAGAATGAGAATTCCATATGCATTCCCATCCCATGATTTTGAGTTAATCTTCCACTGGCTTGTGATTTCTGAGGAGCTATAGATTGAATCCAGGCACGCTAGCTAGCTAAGTCTAATTTCTGAGTGGGGGGTATTTTTTCTTTGGGCTTTTTTAATATTTTTTTTTTTTCCTTTCAAATTCCTTCAATACCAAAGGACAAATGGATTCTCGGGCACTAATTTAAAATACTGCTACTAATAATAACAACCTAACATGTGTGCTATTTGCCAAAAGTTGAGACTCAGCAATGATGAAAGATGAAACTGCCCCAAGTTTCTTGGCAAAAGTGATGTAGGCAAATATTTCAAAGGTCATTTCAATTTTGAAATTTGCTTCCTTGGAGATTGTGCTGTGGTAACGGTTGCCTTCTAGATGTTATCAGAGAAGCACTGGAATTTCATAGTAACTGAAATTAAAGAATTTTAGGATGTGGAGTCTGGTCGTTAAAGATATCCCCTGTCCTGCTGTTCTCATTAGCCTTGCTAGTCTTACAGGCATTTGCTGATCAGCCCAGTTCTAGCATTTCTCAGTCAACACGTTACATTGCAAGCTCAAAATGATTTGGTTGTCCCCGTTCACTGATAACACGCTTGACTTTTGTCCTATTTGTCATGTGTTGGCCCTTCAATAAGCTTTTGTGTTTTTAAATTGAAAAAAAAAAAGCAAACATAAACCCAACTCTGCTTGTGTACTAATTGACTTTGCAAGTTAAACAGTGCTCTGTTACTTAACAGCAATGCTTCAGTAGCACCGAGAGACCGCTCAGACCAGGGCCCTGTATAAGCGTTGAAAAAACTCACAGATACAGCAGGACCTGCCAGATGGCAGCTTCTGCAGCCCTAAACATCCCCTTTTTTGCATGGGAATAATGCAGACCTTGACATGCTGCATTGATCGATTTGGCGAAAAGTGTCTTATGTAAGGAACAGTTCCTAACAGCTGTAAACTTTTCTCTCCCAGCCTTATTTCTTCTCTCTATAGCAGGGCTACCCAACTGGTGTTTTCTGAGATCAGCTGAGTATCTGCCTTGAGGACTGCTTATTTTTACCATGCTCCATTGAGTAAGCCTCCTGCCAAATGTGCTTGCCCCGGCACTGTGTGCCACCCTCACTGACGCCATTGGAGCTGCTGCCCCAAAAGACTGGAAGAGTGGGCTGCAATGTGGAACAAGGGATCTGTGATATGATCAGAGCTGGTGCTGCTGTTCTAGAATTTGATTGCCTTGCTCTGCTTGGAACTGGAGAGGGCTCGCTTGTTTGAACTCGGTGCTGGGTTTTGGAGAGCTTTCTAAACAGCAGGTTGTGCGCTGCCTGATTGCCTCCCCAGGTTCTGTGCAATGTATTTCTTTTTCATGCTGAAAAGAGCTTGTAAAGCCTTTGAGTCTGCTATAGCTCAAGGGTAGCAATGTAGGAAATATATCTTCTTTTAAGCTTTCTGTGCACCTTTTGATGCTATCCTAATTTTAATGTTGATTAATATAGTTGCAGAGAATAAAACTCTTGTTGCTTTTGGTTATTAGATGAGTTCAGCAATTCCAACTTTATCCACTATTTCTAGTCTTGAATTCTGACCTGTAGCTTACTGGGTGAGCAGGAAGGCTGTAACCCAAGCACTGGTAGGAAATTTATTTCTGCTTTTTCATTAGCACGTGCATCTATCTTGAATCTCACTGCCAGTCTTGGGAGCAGCATCATGAGAGCTGCTGGTGGTGTCTTGTGCTCTTGCAGTTGGCTGCCTCTCCTTGGGGTATCTTGTACCTCGGTGAGGGGGAAGTGAAATCTCTTTTCGTTGGAAAAAGAGGGCTTGTGTGAGAGCTTTAACTCGGAGAATGGCCTTTTGTAAGAGGCCGTGAAAGGAGACGACTGCAAGTTGACCTGTTCTCATGGAAGTCATCGAGTGGCTACTCTGATCTCCAAATCAGAAACGGAGTGCCTGTTTCTCTGAGCAGATGAAAATACCCCAGGGTATGGTCAGATTTCTTAGGAGTTTCAACACCTACTTACCGTGTTCCTTTCCTTATCTCCCTCCAGCAATCAGAGGTCATGTGGAACACCTTTTTTCATGGAGTCGAGCCGCAGATTGAAAAACCCACTGCAGTAGATTATGAGCAGGTTTCTGTTTTGACTTTTCAATTTATATTGCTGAAGACAAATTTTATTAGTAAAATCTTGGGCAACTCAGCAGTGGATTTTTAAGCTCTGACTGGGTGCCTGGAGCTGCATTTCTTTGAACTGTCTTTTAGAGGAACTGCAGCTGTATAAATGGATGAAGACTGTGGAAAGAAACTATAAATATGGCTTTATTAAGGTGGGTTTTTAAATCAAAGTGACTTTTTGAAATATTTTAATGAACCTTAAAAACTATTTTCCAGTTCTTTCCAACAGCTATGTTACTTTTCAGCAATGGTGGGGGGGAGGGAGTGGGACATGTTATCAAAGGAACTGTGGCCATTACATGTAGGGCAGTGGATGAGGCAGTGCCTTTTCCATGAGACTCTTTAACTTTGACAGGACAGACAACTTAAAATGACCAGGGACTAGCATGCCTCTTCTGCTGCTAATTTTCATGGTGCAGAATGAAGATAGGTTTTACAGGGCTAGACGGAAACTGCTGGGATGGTGCTGTGTGTATTGGGGGTTGAGGAATGAGGAATTTGTGGGTATTTGAAGACATTTCCTGTTGCCCTGCAGCTTTTTTCAATGGGCAGTGGTGGATTGTGCCTTACCAGGAATGTGACAAACTCACTCAATATATGTTTTCTTGCTAGAAGTTAATTGAAAACAATGATTTAGCACATAAAAAAGTGTGCTAGCATAGCTTGATGATGGTTTAGTGCCTTATATTCCCCTCATGTTCTTGTCACAGATGGTTTAGACTCTCTTTGCTTAAGTACACGTGGCAGGTATCTGAAGTCCACAGGCCAACCGGTACTTTGAGTTGGCTGTCCTGGGAGTTAAATGTGAGTTCACTAAGCACCTTGTTTCCTTAGCAGCTGGGAGCTAATGAAACAGTAGAAGAAGGTAGGGCTTTGCATCAGAAAAGACACATCCATTCCAGCTTAAACACAGCTCCATCTCTCCACGTCTCGATGACTCCAAAGTTGGCTTCAGTGAAAACCAAAGAGGCTTAGACTGAAACAGGGCAGCCAAGAGAGTGGAGCCAAGGGATAGGTAGAGGGGTATGGGTGGTCATCGGAAAGTCAGGGCTAAACCACTGGCAGTTCTGTCTTGCTTGTTCTCTTTGCATAAGGGCATGACTTTGAGGAGAACACTGGACGAGGTTCTTCATTGACGCCCAAGGCCATAGTGTGAAGGAAATTGTTCAGAAAGCCTCTCAGTAGTAGTCTGAAGAGACTAAAAATAGCTTTGATGGAAGGCGTTTTCCTCTCGGCACAGACACAAGGTATATGCACATGTATATGCATCTGTGTAAATGAATGTGTAAAAGAAAAGGCACTGGAGTACATCACCCAGAGGTGGTCTGAGCTAGGATTTCCATTCAGCAGAGCCTGACATGAAGAGGCTTTGTAGCAACCACAGTGTTCTGTTTCAAGAGGCAGAGGTGTTCCAGATACCCTGTACCATCATGGTAAAAATGCCTTTGTTTTTGGCATAAAGGTAGCTACCCCTTTTTTTATTCAAGTGTCACATTTTACCCGCTTGCAGTTTCCTGCTTGTATGTTTTGGCTTTTGACCAGGACCCTGGGCTATGTGTGCTCATCTGGTTTTGATAAAACATTGAACTTAGACAATACATCTTCTTGGACATTTCTTCCTGTTAGATTCAAGTGTGATACAAAGCAACTAGTACTTGATCAGTAGCAGACACTGTTTTTATCAAGCATTGTTGGATGTTCATTAGCCATGAAAGGATTGTAGAGAGAACTTGCCACAGCACAGACCAGCACCAGGTAGGTTCTTCCTCTTCTGAGCCCTTCTTTTAGCCCCTTCAGCAAAGCCCTAGGCTGTAAAGTATAGTGCCCTTTTGAAGTCCATGTTCACATTCTAGGCTATAACATCTAACTCATTTGGCTGGTGTTTATCTTGCTCCTTTTACAGTCTTGTTAGTCTGCTAAGAGAGATAAAATGCTCGTGAGATATTGAACAGTAGCAAATGAATGGGAGTAGCAACTTCAGTAAAAACCCTCTCCTCGTCCTGACATTTAGGTAACATTTAGTGAACATGAGAATTTGCAATGCAGTAATATATTGGGTAAAAAGCTGAGTAAAAATGGCATTTCCCGTGGTCTGACCAAGGAGCATATGTGACCTCTATTACTATAGCGAGTTTGTCCACCTCTGTAATACACTTAATATCTCTAATATATGCAAGGAAAGGAGGGTACCACATACATATTTAGTAGATAGTGATCTAAAACATGAAGAAGAGTATTCATCTCTCTGAAGTTCATGTGTCTGCTTGTCCAGCTGTGTATCTAGCGCTCATTTACACCAGTCATCTAGGCTCCCCTTTGGAGGAAGAGGAGGTGGACTACGGAGAGGGATAAACAGGGATATGTCCAGAAGGTTGAGCATCTCACCTGATTTGCATGCCTGGCTTGGACTATGGTGTATTTCCACTGTCACCGTGTGGTGCAGCACTCTGTTAGCGATGCTGACTGAGCTTGGGATGGCTGCTGTGTCTGTGTGTTAGTTAGCGCCATCCCGCATAGAGAAATTGCCTTAAATCCAGGTACCGATGTAGTTCTGCCTGCCAGCACAGCACTGCATGTAGCTAGTCTGTCAACGTGGGCACAATGAACTGCTGTTGGGGTTACCTGCGTATTATCTCAGGCTAACAGCCTCCCTGTAGCCCTTCCTATCATGCTGTATTTTCAGTGCTGTCATACCGGTAGGCATACGGTGTCCAACTCGCAGCACTCTTATAGCAGGAGTGGTTTGTATGTGGGAGCATGCAAGTGAAATGGGTGATGGGTGAAACTCCATGGAAGCTATCCAATTAAGTTGTTTCTTGTGCTATTGGATAGCCTGTGTTGCACAGGAAGATAAGAGATACTCAGACTTACAGACTGCCATTGTCAGAGGTTTTAGCCTGACCTCAGGATCTGACAGACATGTTTATCCAGCGTGAGAGAGGCTGGGAGGCACCGCACAGACCTCTTTGTTCTGAACTTTTATCTCTTTATGTCTCGTCTCCCTTCCTTCATCCGGTGGACTGAGATGAAAGTTGCGTGCACCCCTCTGCAAGCTTCCTGATAGATCCAATTAAAATACCTCATTCTTGTAGCATATGTGAGGGTTGAGCCATTGAACCTATTCAGCTGGAGGGTTACAATCCTGGAGCTTTTTTTCTGTCCCGGTTCTGGGATTACAGGGATTTAAAACCTGAGATTGAACATTTCAGCTTTTATGGGAGAGGCTGGTAGAACTTAACATGCTATTCAGTTTTCAGAAAATTTTTGCACAACGTGGAACTGAATCTTGCAATCTTAAATACTGTACTCCAGTAAATAAATGCGGTAGAATCCCATTTAATTTGTATGAGTTGCACCCCCTAAAATCCTCTAGGCTATTTGAACAGATGACAAGCCAAAAAACAGAGCTTTTTTCCTGATTTTCCAGCTGTGCAAATCCAGCCTTGGATATTAAAAAGACTAAGTCTTGCTATACATTTTCTGTCTCCTGTATCTTGACCAATTTGTAGAATTATCAAAGATCTGGTTCTCAGAGTATTGTAACTAACAATAGTGTGTTTTTCATCACATCTTAATCCTCAAAGGCAAGAGATAACTCTCAAAGTAAAAGTTGACTACAGTTTTCTCAGTGACACTGGAACACAAGACATACTCCCATTAGATCTGTTTCCAGGTCCTGAGATTAGAAGAGAGCTGACAATATTCATTAATGATACAAAGGCTGAGGGAGGAATCCTGCTTATACTCCCTGTATTGATTGTTCCACTGATGATAACGAGATTTTATTTTTGCTGGTACCATATGTATATGGAACAAGAAGAAATACACAACAGAGGTTCCATTTTTTTGAAGCGTCACTCATTTAACTCATCTCTGATTTAAAAAATGAAGTTGCTTTTACAGAAACCATACAAAACCGTTGTCAAGACTTATATGAAATACTGTTGTGTCCTAATAATAACTTCTAGCTGAAAAATCTTGGCATCCTGCAGTTTAGGAAAGGGTTTTAAAATTCACCTTCAGTTTTTGGGCAACAGGCAAAACATGTGGCTCTGTTTAGGAGCTATTTTCGTTAAAGCTTGACAATACAGGATGATAAAATACAGCTGCATTGTTTAAACTTTCAATTTAATTTCTGGTTTGTGTCCAAGTTGTTTCATCAATATGGCGCCATTCATTTCAAAACAAAGCTCTTGGAAGGGTCTCCATTGCCCCACCATTGATCAAGAGGGTGTTAAAATGTAGAGCCTAATTATGTTCCTGGCCTGTTTGGAATTCCAAAATTGGATTTTTATAACTGTCAAATTTGCAATCAGGGTAACTTTCCATGACAATTACTCAGAATTATTAGAGCTTTTGTTGCCAGGGAGTTCTAACTAATGGTGGTGGTTCACTTTTCAAGACTCTGTAAGTGTCAAAGGCACCATACATCTTGAAGAATAGCCATTTGACTACAACGTTGTCTATACTTAACTGCACCCAAATGTCTACTACTGTTACAGTCATTTTTATCCATCCTCCAGACTGAGTTGTTGCCACAACCTCTACTGCAAGCTCTGCAGATATAATTAACTACTGAGTTCTGCCTTGTTGGAAAATGGGACTTTTGAAATTGTGACATGAGAAAGTTCATCCTTGAATGTTTCACTCAAGCTCAGCTTGGTAAGGGCCGGTACTCAAAAGGCTATTAATGCTGCTGATCTTGGTCATTTATTGCTTTGAATCTTTAAAATGAGCCAAACATAAGTATCTATACAACCTGTCTGGATGAACACTCTCTCTTCTCAGTCTGACTGATACTTTACTTGCAGTTAAAGCACTTACCTGCGTGTGTCACGTTAAGGATGTGCTGAACTTGAGATGTTTGCCCAGTCAGGACTTCCTTCTTGGTGTATCTCTAAAAAAAAATTAAAAAAAAAAAAAGATTGAAGGGGAAAAAGAAAAAAGAAAACAGTTCCAACAAATGAAAATAAATCCAAAGACATATTAAAGCTAACTGAGATAACTACCCTATGCTATTTTTTTTCGCTGTAGACAAGTTTTTTGCAGTCACATGATCTTTTAGGCTGAATGGTGATGCACGAGTGTATGTGCTCACAGAAGAGCAAACACTTGCAGGAAAGTTTTCCTTGCCTAGTGTGCAACATCTATTTTAGAGGCATGTCTTCAAGATGCAGATGACCTTCTGTTGGCCTGTTGATGTCAACAGATTTTTTTGTCATCAACTTCAAGCTTTAGATCAAGTACTAACTGTAAGAGCACTGTCTGATACGGCAGACAATGACTGTGTGTTCGTCTTTGCATTTCATTCAATGAACCACTTCCCGCTGGCAGTTGACGTTTACCCCCTTTGCCATGCCTGCTGTGCCTTCCACCCCTGCACTGCCCTTTCTGTTCCACTGACTCAAGCATCTCTGCAGCCACATGGTTTAAGGAATTGATCTCCCTGAAAAAATAATACATTGGTTTTTTCAGATTGGGTTGTTTTTCAGCTGTCTCTTTGCTATCTGGTATACTGTCCGTGTGAGGTGCAGACACACTCATTCTAAAAACAAAGGTGGCAACTGCTTAAACCAGTTAAGCTTTAGTAGTGCTACCTGGTGTTAAACTATTACCTCTGTTTTTAACCAGGAAGCCAGAGCTCGCCTTTTTCTTTTTAACACATACCTAGAACATCTCTGTGTCCACTGACATGTATTTACCTGAATTGTCGTGTGATCATTTTTGACAAAAAGGTCTGGAATATAGCTTTATTTTGATACAGAGTCCAAGTTGTTCAAACCTTGTCCTGCAGAAAGTTTGCCCTGGAAGAAAGAGGGATTGTAATCAATTTTGTTTAATTAAATCAACCTAAACTAATTGTCAGCTCATAAAATAGTGTTGGTCAGCTCATAAAACAGAAATGAAGATTAAAAGAGTAGTTGCCATGAACAGGTGGTAACTCTGTTTCCAAGTTAGACCATATTACTCTCTGGCACAGGATCTCTGAGAATACCTCATATTCTAGTTTTTTAAAAAAATGTTTATGAAACTTATAAAATATAGGGCTCATTTTATAACCAATTTTCTATCTCACCTGCCAAGAGCGGTGGGGGTTGAGCCAGCACAAGGCGGATGCAGAGTTTTAGGCAACTGTCCAGAAATGGATTCCCTGCTCAGGGCTGTGGAATACATTTCTACCTTTGATTGGCCTTTCTTTTGCAATGCTTGTGATTTAGTTTTCCCTTTCTTATTGCTGTTAGAGAAAAGAGCTTGTAAACATTGTTTTGATGTCATTGATCTTGACCTGGCACTGTTGTCCAAAGGGAGAAACTTCCTATGCCGCACTGTGGATGCTGTCTAACTCTAGATGGATCTTGAGTTAGTAATAGGATCCCTCTGGATTTGGCCCTTGCTATTTCTGTTGACTCTGCAGTTCTTGCAAAATGCATGAAACATTTATCGCATTTTAACTGGAAAGGACTAAACTGGAATCTTTATCTGCTCCTCAAAGTAGAAGCAGAACTTGGTGGTTTGTAGTTGCTGTTAATGGTGGAATAATGAAAGAAAATTTATTGCATAGTGGTTATTGTATTATTCAATTAATAGTGCAAAATTATGTGGTTCCGAGAATTTTGTTATGGCTTGCCGTTAGTTTGAATGCTGTGCAGCGACGCAAGGCTTTCAGCACATACCCATTTTCTGTGACCACCCATGCCCAGAAATCTCATGCAGGATGCGCTTTATTGCTCTTATGTTAAGTCCTCAAACCTGGTAGGTCACTGAAAGACTAAACTAATTGTCTCTTCCACATAAGTCCTCCTCTTTCACAGAGTACAATCACAAATCAGTGTGCTGCATTGATAGAGTTCTTTGGGGTTCTGACTGCAATGACAATCTCAGTTAAAAGCCGATGCTCCAGAACTCCACACCTGAGAGTTTCAGCTGTGAGAGCACAAGACAAACATTGTGTGGCCTCGTAGCCTCCAGCATCTTGTTTGGGGGCTTCACCTGGCTTTAATTTTCTGTCATGTATTGTTTTGGGACCTCAGGTTGGCTGGACTTGGCCTTGGGGTTTTAAAAAGTGAGGCTCAGCTCTTGCCTCCTCTTACATCTCCTGCATTCCTCTTACATCTGATGTGCCCTTCCCTGACACGGAAGGCAGCTGCTGTGGTCCAAGATAACTAATTTCTAGGCTCTTTGAGACTTTCCTGTGATGCTTTCTTTGGGCTAGTAGCTGACCTGGATAACTGAGCTTTGCTCTGCCTTCTCTCAGAAGGCAAAGGATAGGAGTTCCCCTAGCTGGCTGTCTTGGGGAGGTGGGGAAGGTGCTAGAGCTGCCCCCCAACCCTCACTTGCAATTATGTGTCTGCTGTAGCAAAGGCAGGGAGCAGAGTGTTTTTGATTTGTCTTCTGTGAAGCAGGGCACTGCCATGGCTTAAGACAGGTTCGTTACCTATAGCAAGAGGTACCGGAGTTAGAAACCCATCAGATTTGAAAGGGTCCGGAGCTGGAGTATCTAGAGAGAAGTTTCTGTGCGGGGCTGGGACTCCCCTGGCTGGATCCGGCTGAGTTTGTTTGGGAGGTTGCAACGGCTGCTCACATAGAAGCAAAACTGGCCTTGGCCATGCAACAAGAAAGTCTCACTTAATAAGTACCATGGTTTTGATCTTTGCAGTTGCAATAATGCTCAGACCCAGCCAGGTTGCTGCCTGGCTTAGGATATGTCCTAGATCCCCACTTGCCTGCTCTCTCCTCTGCAGCCAGAGGTGAGGTTGCAGTACATGCTGACATAGCTTGGAGCCAGCTGGTGCTGGTAACGCTTGCAGGAAAGGCTGCAGCATGGCCAGCACCTTCTCCCTACAGGACTTCCCAGCAGCAGGCATTGCCTCCCAGCTCCCACTGCTTGAGTTGGTGGGACTAGAAGGCGGTGTGAGTGGTGCAGCACGTGCTGTGGTTGCTTGTCTGAGCAAAGCCATGGTGGGTCTTTATGGGAACATCTCCTTGGGTCCCTGATCTGATTTACCATGTCCCTGCAGAATGAGCATCACTTGAAACCCAAATCTTGGGTTAAACCAGCTGAAAAGATCCCTCACATTGGCAGTCCTGTGAGGGGCATGGGGGCAGGTCCCTTTGAGACAGAATTTCTTTAAGAAAAAGGGAATAAGATAGGGTTGGTGTCCATTCAGGGCAGGTTTCTATTCATCCACATGTCCCATGCTTGCCCAACATTATGGCAACAGCTGCTGGGAGTCACACCAACAGCCAAGTCTCTGTTTGCTTCTCTCAAAGGATAGGTTTAGGAGGAATGTAACACTGGTGACTGTGGGACTGGACTTGGCCCATTATCACTGCTTGTGTGCTTTAAAGCTTGAGGTGACGCAGAAGAGCTGGAGGAATATTAAAGCCCTCCAGAGGAATCTGTGTGGGTTTTAGTGAGTGTTTGAGGGTCTTAAGGGACTCCAGGCCTTGTTCAGATTTGCACCAGTGTCATTGCACCAGCGTCTCCCATTCCTCCCAGTGAAGATGAGTAGGAGGATAATAAGCAAGCCTGCTGTTCAGCTTTCTAGGCATATGTGCAAAACCATCTAGGACCCCAGACTAACAAAAACCATATTCAAAGCAATTATCTGATCTTGTTTGTTTGTTTTTAATGTGATGTTTCTAGACACTGGTACACAAACATGCTCTTGTAAAATCTTGTAACAGTTGTTTGTAGTTAGTATCTTCAAGACGGTTCTATGTGTGCTGATCATGACTAATATACATCACTTCAGTGTGACCATCATCCTCCAGTGCTGTGGGAAATTCTTGGTACTAAGACAATTATTTCCTCAGTTTGCTTAGCATTTTTCTTTTTCCTTTTTTACCCTTCTATGCAAGAAAACACAGATACTGATTTGCTCGTATATTGTGCTTTCCAGATGAAAGTGCTTTGCAGTTCACAGACTTAAATAATTAGGTCTTCACAGACCTCAGACTGGTTTACAAAGGCAGTTGGAGTCGTCTTCTCCGGTTTTACACTTGGAGATAGAAAAATCTCTAGCAGCAAAATTAATTGGCCCAGTTCACAAGCTGGCCCCAGCAGAGCTGGGGGCAGACACCCCCTCTGAAGTGTACTCTGGTTTTCTAAACATTAGGAGATGCTCGTACTGCTAATGGCCTTCCCCCCTGACTTGATGCCTTCTCCTCTTGTTGTCACAAACTTGGTTTTTAGCATATGCACCAGCCGCTGGGAAGGTGCTGGGTTCTTCTTCCCATGGCTCAGCCAAAACAACGGCAGCTGCTCTCCCTCCTTGAACCTGGGACCGTTTTTTCCCCATAGCGTGCAATTGAGGCAATGACTGCCGTTATCAAAAAAAAACCCCCAAAACCAACCCCCAGCCCCTTTTAAGTTTAACCAGAATGGATTGTTGCAGCCTGTTTCATTCAGTAGGTTTTTCTGCGGTTGTATTTCTTGGAAGCATCATCTCCAATAGAGGCACGGGGCTCTTTTACGGGCTTATTTCAGCACTTTGAGAGCACGAGTGTGTGCGTCTGTGCATGCATGTCTTGCTGTGGGTGGGAAGGGGGGAAGTGCTGGCAAGAGCGCAAACGAGCCGAGCGGGGAGAGCGAAGGCGCTTTCATTCCTTACCAAGTTTTGCTCTGCAAGCTGAGTAAACTTTTTCTCTGCTGAACCAATGCTGCGCAGGGCGAGGGTTTGACACGTTCCCAGTGATAATTGCTTGTCTCCCCCCCGCAGGTTCATCTGGCCGCCAGCACCGTTACTTTTCCAACCAGGACCGTAAGTGGGCAACGCAAACATCATGGAAAAGCAGAGCCTAAGAGCGAAGTGGGGTGCACTCCTGGGTGGGGGGCCGTGGTTGCCAGGGATGCCCTTTGCTTGGGGGGGAAGCATACGGGAGGGGGTCTGTGAGTCTTTGCCTGCTCTTTGCCTCAGTTTCTCTCAGATATCTGAAGGGCAAGGAAAAGGGGAGCTGGAAATGCCCTGCTCCTTTTAGGTTTAGAGAATTGCTCAGGCAGCACCCAAGGAGCACCTGGGAAGGGCCGTCCTGCTTGCACATTTCTCGTTTTCCCTTGGGTCAGTGTCTGAGAGGGAACACCAGGATCCACAGGCCCTGGGTCTGTTCCAGGGTGCCTGCTGTGCTCTCCTCCTTGCAATTAAAACTCACCCCCCTGTTTTCCCTGACCTGCTCGTGCTCCTCATCAATCTTTGGGGGTGGTATATTGAGAAGAGCCAGAAAGGGAGTCGGTTTGATTGATGAGGTGAGTGCTGCAGAGCGCTCAGAGGGAAGGGGACTGTGTCCTTGTTTGCAATTGCAGGCTCTCCCGTGAGGAGAGGTGTTCAAAAAACGTGTAGATGTGGCACTTCGGGACATGATTTAGTGGGCATGGTGGTGTTGGGTTGATGGTTGGACTTGATCTTAAAGGTCTTTTCCAACCTTAATGATTCTGTGATTCTGTCAGCTATTGGCATCCAGCAGCCTGGTGTCTCCTCATGTCCGAGTGTTTCTGTGACACTCATGTTGGTGTCTCTGAACAGCCTCCCCTGAGAAAATCAAAATGGTTTTAAAGGTTAAAAGTGAAAGAGAGCTTATTTGTTGCTTGCTGGTGCATGAACTGTATGTCTCCAAACTGATGGTAAAAGTGGCTTGAAAGTGTTCTGATGCATGTGCAAAAGCCCAACCAAGGTTTTAAATTTGACCGTATATCTCCAATGATGGTTAATCAATGAGAAGCAGGAATTTACATGAGAGCCTTTGTACCTGATGGCCATGTGCAGGTTTTGTGGAAGATGAAAATCATGGGACCTTTGAAGTAGCACATGTGCTGAGCAGACGAGTTACTCCAAAGGGCCTGTTTTGTGAAAGCAGCAGTATGCAAGGGCATGAAGAGCTCACGCTGATCTGGCTCTTTGCTCTCCTTGCTGAACACACACTCAGCAGAAAAATGAGCGTCCCATAGCCCAAAAGCTCCTGTGAAGCCTTAAATTAGGATAAGCATCTGTCTTTCTGCCCCACCTCTATTGGAGACGTGCTTCATGCTCTAGTTGCAGTTCATCTCTCTGTGTGCTCTGTCCATGGATGTTACAGAACATGCCTCTGATTCCTCATTAACCGCGGTTGTTCAGCACAGAATTGGCCGCTCATCCCAGGCACAGCTGGGGTGGGCAGTAGCCAAGCGGGGTGGAGATGGCAGTCGGGGAAGGATCTGCCTCAGATCTGCAGTGCTGCATTCCTTGGGTGGGACCCTGAAACTGAAGATGCCCAACACCTATTCGCAGCACTCACTGTGGAGACCAGAGGGCATTTGGAGTCCTTCATTGAAATTCTTCATTCTTATTGTATCAGGAAAAAAATCAATCTCCAGATAGAGAAGTCAGTCCGAGCCCTTCTGGGAGACAAGGATCCTTCAGTTCTTGTTTCTGTCCTCATTCTCTTTTGTATTCTCTTCCATGGTTGGGGATGGTATTGCTTACTCATGTCTGTTACTTGGGCATGTCCTGGCACACGAATGCACTTCTTATCGCATTGACCCTCATATTGGAATTGCCATGCAGAGAAACTAAATGACGTGTCCAAGGACACGTGGGAAAATATTGTGTCAGCAGGAGTTACATGTATATCTTCTGCAATCCTCATTATTGGTCCCACCACAGGCCAGTCTTGTTTCTGGATTGTCTTTTTAAAGTGGTGATTTGTGCCCTTGGTCTCTCTCCACTTCGTGCTTCAGTTTCTCCCTTGGTGGCTGTGCCCTTTTCAATATCTGCCCTGTTCTGTGTCCATAGAGAGCAGGAATAGTCCTGCCCCCTGCACATCATGGCCCTCTGAGGAGAGAAGATATTAAATCATTTTAAATTATTTTAAAATGTGGCTTACTCCATTGCATGCTTCCGTGCACCTTTAAGGTTTCATCCAGGCAAAATCTAACGGCTGCTATTATTCTTCTGCTAACCTGACAATGAGGGTTAGAGGATATTGGCTGGGTTTTTATAGTTTGGTTTTTTTAACTGTGCAAGAAATCTTTCTTATCAGCAATTTGGCGTAGGATTCCTCTAGTTGTCCTGTGTTTGAAGATGTTTCCGTCTATGGGTTGATCTTAGTAATTTAGCTTCCAAATGATACACTGATTTTTAGGATGTATAAGTTGAAATTTTTTTAATGCAAGTGCCTGGATTGCTTGAATTTTGTCATGGGCTTTTTCTACCCCTGGGTGATCTGGATCCCAATGCCTTGGGAGTGTTGCTCCCGGCATTTGGCCCACTGTGGCCAGATGGGCAAGGTGGAAGGTAATACGGTGTTATGCTTACACACTGGAAGTGCTTTGGTAGTGTGAGCTGCTGCTGTATTTCTAGAAGGTATAGAAAAGGCTGTCTGTTTTCTGTAACACTGTGATGTTCCTCGTAGGCTCATAAGCGCTACAGCATAGGGAGATCTGCAGATGCTCTGGCCGCACGCAGGCACTTTCAACCCTACCCAAGGTGGGTGTCTCTGCCTGGTGTTTCCTATTGGCTGTTTCTAAGTATTCAGCCCATCAAAAACTTTAGTTTCAGGGACTAAATTGGAATTTAAACTATCTGAATATAGTCCTTTGTGTCAAATCAAATGATTTGTTAAAGCGAGGCCAGATTTGCAGGGAGAATCAATCTTTTTTATTAGATCAACTGATGTGGAAAAAGCAGACAAACTTTCAGGCATATTAACCCTTCTTCTGGTCTGCGTCTGTATTACAAGAACGGAGGGACCTGTCTACCAGGGGAGACTGTGCTTTAGGACATGCATTTGCACCGACTGTTCCTCAACAGTCTTGGTCTGGACGCGGGCATGGGTGGCATTTTTGGGCATGCTTGTACACCTTTTTGGGGAAAAGACTTGTCTCCCTCTGTGTTTGGACACTAGATGTTACTACACAACAAATAATGGGCTCTGCTCTGCAGCTGATTCATTGTGCAAGTCTGGGGCTAATTACCGAAACCCTCCGTGCCTCAATTTCCATCTGTAAAATGTCACAGATGCCCACCATTCATAAATCGCTTTCAGATTTCCAGATGAGGTGCTGTGTAAGTGTAGAATAGTGTTAGTTTATACATATTGTGCTAGAGTATAATATAAAACACATGCAACAGAAGAGCCTCACAGATGTGTCTCTCTCAATTGCAAAAAGCAAGGCCTGGGCTGATGATTTAGCACAGCGCTAATTGGGCTAAAATAGGAGATTGCTTTTGTACTGATGCAATTGTCACCATTAAAGTCCTCATTTACCAACAGTTTTTGGAGATAGCCCAGTTGTTTCCTATTGAGGAAAACTGTAGCGTCTTGGGTCTTGAAGCACAGCAATTTATAGCAAATGTCGACGTTTTTATAGCATCCCTCACGCTGGCTGTCCTCACACTTCTGGAAGGGGACTGTTCCATTGTTTATTTTGAATGTGCGTCTTGCTTGGCCTGTAGCTGCACTTAGCGCTTTTTTGCTGCCTGCAACCTTTTGGGCATATCCTAATCTCAAAGCAGAGGCATGTGCCTGAGTCATTTCCATTGCCATTACTGGGTGTTGCATACACAGGAATCCCCATTTATTGATAAGAAAGCTATTCCTGTGGCTGCAAGCAAACGAGTGCCTGGCAGCTGTTCAGCATTAAGTCAATTCTCAGAGTTTAAAGGATTTGTGGGCTGTGATGGTTTGCGTTTGGGCAATTAACTTTGGTGAAATGCTTGAGAGTGTCTTCCAGACACATTTCATGGAGAAGGATGAACTTAAACAGTTAAGAGATTTGATTTGTTTAAGTGCCCTCAAGTTGCCTGATTGTGCTGTTGGGGCTAAACTCTCAGTGTGTATGAAACCTAGGAGCTCCTTTGACTGCAGGAGAATGATGGCTGTTCCTTCCAATTGCAATCTGGCCCTGCGCTTGTTTGAAGGTGCCAACATCATCCCTGTTCCCAGTGGCATCATGTGCTAGCAGGCACTAGTGACTGTGCATTGAGCCTCTGAAGCTATCCTCTAGCTGTTTAATTTTAAAGCCCTGGTCTGAGCTTATTTGCCAGCGTATTGTTGCCTGGTGCTTACAAGTGATTATTGATGCTGAACTGTTGTGAGAAGAAGGTGTCGGATTGGGGGGAATGAAGGTGTCTCTGGAGATATCCAGTTCCTTCTTGGTGTATTGCAGACAAATTGCACCATTCTGCATTTGTCCGGTTTGGACTCACTGGCTGTTCTCCCTGTTCCTCATCAGTGCTCAGAGGGAGGGTCAAAATTCATTGTCAAATCCTCCACAGCTGTAAGAGTAACATAATATTGGGGCTGAGTGCGTGGGGTGACAGGCGTGGGAGAGAAGATTGGCTGACGCCCAGCCTTACCCAGTGCTCACCATGTTCCAGAAGAAATCTCCCCAGATGCTGGGCCTTCAGTTGTGGGTCTAAACTTGCAATTTAAGGCATTTTTAAGGAGAGTTTCAAGGTGGAGGTAGCTAGAACCTCAAAATGAAGCTCCTCAAACTACCAACAGCATGACGTCTCTTAGGGGGCACTTACACTACGGTGCTCATTGTTGTGTAGCTATCATAAATCAAAGAAAGCACCAATAGGCAAATTGTGAATAAGGGCTCGGTCCTACCAGAAAGTAAATGGATCCCCAGATTTGGAAGCATTTGGTGAGTTTTGGGTTAAAATAACAGGATGCAGGAATTCTGGAAAACATTTTGATTATGGATATCCTGATTTTTCATTCTAAAACGAATTAGAGAAGTAGCTTCGTGTAGCTATTTTGAAGAGTTAAAAGTCTGAAACTGAAAATGAAATGTGCCTGGCTAACGCCAAGTGGATATTTCTTTTACTAATTGTTCTTCATTCAAAAGTTAATAAGGAAGTAACAGAAAGGAACAAACAAAAAGAAGTCCTTTGCACAGCCTTGTGCTAGCCACTAATCCGATGCAAGTGTTACCTTGTTTTTTACATTATGGGGACCAGATAGTTGATATAAAGATGTGCCAGGTCTCCTGACTCCCTGTTGCCCCTTGTGTCTCAGAGAATAAAATCGCAGCTGCAGAGAAATGTGGAAGGGATTCCTCTTTCTCCTGTTCAGATCTATAAGGACCACCGCAAGGCTCAGAGGGATTTCGATAAAGGCCAGCAAAGGGTAATTAGCAGAATTAGGCAGAGTAATGATCCTCAAGAGAATGACTATCTTGTAGCCTTGAACCGTTTCACTCCAGCTCCCAAGTGCTGAGTGACAGTCATTAGCCCTGTGCAGAGTGATGGTGTGTTGAGCAAGGGCTGTGGGGTGCCGTGCAGAGCCCCGGGGAGGAGTGAAGTGTGGGAGAACAGCCAAACCGCGGTGGGTTGAACCTGAAGCTGAAATGTTGACCTGGGAAATCAAAACTTTGCAAAAGTGCCCCTGGCACTAACAATAATAACAACAACAATACATAATAGTTCGATGTTCAGGGAAGCAAATTGTTCTGAATTCAGACCATCCCTTTGAGTTGCTTAAACTATTGTTTTCGTTATTGGCCTTTCAGCTAATTTTTTGTCTTGGCTAAAGGAACCAGTGCTAAATGTTCTGGATGAGGAGCCACTAGTGCTTGACTGAATATCCTAAATGTAACATGTTTATGGGTTACAAGGACTTTTTGGAGAGAGAAAGCATCTAACCCTAGAAGGTGTCTTTAGTCCTTGCAGGCTGAAGTGTAATAAAACTCAAAGCAGGGATAGAATTTAATGTCAGAAATCCAAACTGGAAACAAGATGCATATTTTTTGTACAATGGTTAACTTTGGATGGAGTTCACTAAAGAAACCTAGGTTGTCTGGCTCTAGAGTGTCTTTCTGAAAGACATACTCCAGTTTAAGCACACGTTGTTTGGCTCGAGGCTGTGAGAGATTCTCTGACCTGTGATACACAGGTGCAGAACCAGTATTACAAGAGTCCCTCCAGACTTTATGGTGAGCCTCGATTCGAATGTTTCCTTTTGTCCTGTCTGCTTCCTTATTTCATGTTATATTACACCATATTTTGACTGCATTTTTCCCCTGATTGCTTCTCCCAGCAGGGAAAAGCAGTCTCTTCTGTAAGGGATGTGAGACCATCTCAATTTGAGATGAACTTTCAAGCGTAGTGGGGTTCCCATGCATGCTTGGACTGGGGTCAGAAGAGTTAGCCAGATCCCATTAAGTATTAAGGGAGTGATCGAGAAATGAGCCTGATTCAGTGATGGTGGGTATCAGGTGCTGGACTTTGGCGTGGTAAGGACTGGACCAGCTATAGGAGGAGAACGTTTTCCCCTGGGAAGGAGCCCCAGCTCCTGTGGGCTCTGTGCCCTCAGCTTCCTTGGCAGGAAGGCATGGGTGCTCCCTCCTTTCAGTTTGGGGACTCTTAATCTAGCTTGCATATAGCCCTATCTTGCTATGAGAAGTTTGTATATATGTATTGTTCATACTTCCTATGTGCCTGCGTTTTCTGGCTTTTTATTTGCTTCGGTGTGCTTTACAGCCGTGGAGTGATACAGTGGTGAAGCAGCGGAGTAAAGGGCTCACAGAGGTACAATATCAGAAGGAGTGAGCACGCACAGTACCACCAGCATCGCTTGGGAGCACCGCGTTCAGCAGCTCCATAGGCAGCAAGGCTTTAACAAACTCATGCTGGATAGGTAAAATCTTTATTATCAGGGTCGCTTCAGTCTTCAGGCAACTATGCTGAGTTCCATTCGTAAAATGTCCTTGGTTTTCGAAAAATAATAGATACTACATTTCTAGCAAAACGTGTTGCATCAAAATCCAGCCATTCCCTGCTAAACCTTACTCTGACAGATGAAGATGGATTGAACACGGATCTCGCAACTCGTGGTTGCCTGGGAATAAATGATCATGATCTAATTCCATATGCTAACAGAGCACAGGCCTAACCAGCAAAATAGATCTCTGGCGCTCTGAAAGAGCACAAATCCCCAGGCTGAGAGCAATTATGTATAAAATTAGTTAGTGGTGTGGGAGTGTGCATGTGTGAAATTTTAAATAAAACAATGTGAGCGATGTGAGCTGTTTAAGAATAGACCTGGGTGAATAATGGAGGTTTTTTGGGTCCATTTGCCAAACCAAAAAATTGGAAAGAAAAATGATTTGGGAGAAACTGAAATGGAATTTTTTAGTTTTTTGACACAACGTAATGACTAAAATATGGGTTTGGGTCAACCCAAATTATTTCATTTGACCCGAAGTGAACCATTTAGTTTCACTTAAGACTATTTAATTAGTCAAATTCATTTTTAATTTAGGTGAGTTTTGAAATAAATGCTATTTCAAAACTTAAGACTGAAACATGTAATGAAGAAATTATGAAAATAATTAAAAAAAATCTAGAGAAAGTACTGCAAAAATTTTAGAAATTCCACCTATTTTTTTCACTTGAAGCTATGTACCAAATTTTATGTGGGTTCTCGAATAGTAGTTGTTACTTCAAAAGTGCATTTTGTGGTAAACTTTCTTTTCACTCAGTTTTGCTCAGGTTTTTTTTGCAGACACTTCAAACTCACAGAATATCATGATAATGAAAAAATATTTATTGCTTATTCAGGGAAAAAAACCCCTTTTCCTGTTTAAGATGGTAGAAGAAAGTAGACATGAAAATCAAGTATGAGTATTTTACAAGCAGAAGAAGATCAGATAGCAGTTCTCATAAGAAAGGAAATTTGATCTACTTTTTAAAGATAGCCAGTAAAGTTAAGGGTAAGGGTTATTACAATAGAGATATAAGAGAGAGAGATTACAAATTGAGAAATTTTGGCAGTGATCAGGGTCTCCTAGCAGAGATGGTGAATTATCTGTAATGATGGTAAAAAGGCAAAAATATTCTATAGGTGTTTTGTTTCATACTGATAGGCGGCCTAATAACTCACAATTTACAGGTGAAAATAAAACTTTCCATCCTGTAAAATCCTGATGTGAAAACCGTGGGAGACAACAAACTGTCTTTGATCACTGAGACCATCTTTAAATTTGTCCGAGCCTGCTGTTCGTTATCTGTGAGATACTTTTAATTATGCTAACAGTCATGCTGAGCAGAAATGTTGTGGGTCTTTATCAGTGCTGGTTTTGAAATTGGGATTAGAGGAACGCTGTGTTGAAAGTGAGTGCCTATGGTTTTCGGTAGTTATTGGACCCAGAAAGGGGGCAAAAGGAAAGATGTTCTCTTCCCCTCCTCCTTCCTTCCTTCCTTCCACGTCTGCTCGTGGGTGAGACCCAGCCTCGCTCAGCCGTCTGTACTGCCAAAAGAGAAGGGATGCTGTAAGGTGTGTTCTGTGTGCATCCAGTCTATGCACGCTTAGCTTAGAGCATGCAACGTTTGCAATTCAGCAAGAATGCAGATTTCCCCTGCAGCTGAACACGCTGACATGTTGGGGAGAGGAGGGACCTAATGAGCTCTTCTTTTTTCAGTTGAGTGCCTTGGACTGTTTATCCCAGCATCTCTGCTGAGGTAGACCCCAGTCACCTGGGGCTCTTCCGTCGCCACTGTCTTTGCCCAAAGGTGAAAATTTGCAATGCACCTAACAAGTAAATATCACGCTAGTGAACTGAGAGACTCTTGGAGCTGAGTCTTAATGATCCTACACTAAACAAAACTCAGAGAGCGTCCCCTTACAGGGAAAGTACTTGCTCCAGTTTACTGGGTCCTGAGCCGTGGCCAGGGCATACGATATGCTGGTAGGAGCTCTTCCCTCCCACAGCTTTCCAGACCTTTGATTCCTGTTTGCTCTTCAGACCAGAGGCTACCGGGCAACACAAGCGTTCTTCCTCTCCACAGTTGCTGTCAGCCCTTTGCCTTTCATATGCTCAAACCCTGTTACAGAGCTACAGACATGACTGATTCTAAACAAGTACAATTAATAAAGTCTATCTAGCCAACATCTGACTCTCATTAGAGGAAACGTGTTGAAAAAACAGATCCCAGGTTGGCTGTGATTTATGGCTTGGGCCTGCTATCCTTCACAAGCACTGGCGAAAGCTTTTGCAGAGGGCCAGAACATAAACTACTTAGGGAAACTCAGTATCCATGTAAAAAGGCTGGAAGGGTCAAATCAGACAAATTAAAGAGGGGTCGAGATGCAAGCCCAGGCTGGCTGTCCCCTACCGAGGGCCACCTGGGTAGGCACAGGAGATCTGTGTTCATATTTCTGCTGTGGAATTTGACTTGAAATTTCATCTGTGCCTGAGTCTGAAAGTATCACTGGTTTTTTTGTTTGTTTTTTTTTTTTTTCCTGGCTAAACTGTGTGTGTGTGTGGCAACAAGTGGATGTAGGGGTTAGTGGTCTGGTGGTTTATCCTGCGAGTGTCCAAATATGACATCTCCGGTGCGTAACATCTCAGGTGCTCACTGAGTTGACAGTAGAAGTTAGCTGTGCGTCCTACTTCCCTCGGGAGTTTCGAGCTTCATCCTTTTCTCCTTGCAAAGAAACATGGTTGCTGGACCTATTTAGCTGACTTCACTCAGGCTCTTCCAGATTTGTTGAGACTGCTCTGAACTTGTTCTGGAGAAAGGCGTCTACTAACTGAGAAAAGCTGGTCTCCTGCTTCCTTTGAAAGACAAAATTTTCTTCAGACTGGACGTGCTCAAGTTGTGTGTAACCGATTTGACAGTGCACCCCGAACCGTGAGAGCGTGGTGCGTGGAGACCTGCCCTGAGTAGTCCTGATTGTACAGCTGCTGGCACAGAGTTAAAGCTGTTGCTTTGTGTTTCGTGGAGCTGCTGTTGTGTTCCCGGTGCTGTAAACATGGGCTGTTGGCATGGCCTTGATGCAGCTCTGGTTTGCTCCCCCTACCCGGGGGATAACTGAGTTTGTCCTCTTTGTGCATGTCCATTTCTGAAAAGTGCAATGGAAGTGGTGCACATTACTAGA
Source organism: Gavia stellata (assembly GCF_030936135.1). Classification (NCBI taxonomy): domain Eukaryota; kingdom Metazoa; phylum Chordata; class Aves; order Gaviiformes; family Gaviidae; genus Gavia; species Gavia stellata. The sequence continues at coordinate 4,807,917 of NC_082618.1, forward strand.
TGGAAAGAGGAGAGCTGCCAGGCAGGTTTTATCACAGAAATCAAATATACTAATTTATTTCTCTGTGTGTATGTAACATTTAGTCATTTTTCATTCTCTGACCTTGGGTCCTTTACAGAAGAAACATTGCACTAAAATGGATGAAAGGAAAGTAAGACCCAGAGGAGGAAAGTGCATTGTTTAGAGCCCTGAGCAGGTTGAAGCATGAGCTGCAAATACGATTCTTATGTCCCGTAACTTGACTGTGTGCTACGCCCCATTGCATTGCAAGGTTGAAGTTTCTTGTAATGGCAAAATACAGTCTTGAAAAAACTGGCTGCAAAGATTTTATTTGTTTAAACAAAGGCTTTGTGATTCCAGAATTCTCTCCCCTTTCATATGCTATAAACCACCTCCTCCGCCTCCCCTCTGAAATATGAATTTTGGAGTAATCCATCAAGAAAAAGAGAGACAGAGCCTTGATCCCTTGACTTCAGTTGAGCTGTGCAATTTATATCTACTGAGCATCTGGCTGTAGAGAAACCAAAAGCCCTTTTAATATTCTGCAGAGACTCTGGGTATACAAATGAGCGTGGGCTGTCAGAACTGAGAAATGGGGCAGAGATGCCAAGAGGTTTCTTTGCCGTTTTGCACAAAACTCTGACCTGCGGCCCCGTGGTGAAAGTTGGCCTGGTTTTTCTTACTCCCCTCAGTGCCACTGTGATAATTGTGCTGAAATCATTAGAGCCCCATTGGTATAAAGCCGTTATCACGCCTTTCTTGTTTCGAGTGAGGAGTTTGAAGACTTGTGGGGCTTTCAGCCTTGAGCAGCTGAATTGTACAGCTATTTAATCATGAAATTATGCAAATGCTGCTGGAGCCTTGCAAGGTGGGAATGCCAAGTAAGCAAAGCACCCAAAGTCAGTCATTCACCGCTGTAAGTCACTTGTTGTAGGAACGTATCCGAAGCGGAAGCCACAGGCTTACAGCCCGGTGCCTGTTTGCAAAGCTGCAGCACTGGAGGCACTGGCTCAGCCTTTAATCGAAGATCAGTCAAATGTAGCAACCATTGGATCAGGGTTAAGTGGGGCACTGCTGGCACAGGGTACATGACTTGTTATTTTCCAGCATGCCGAGCCTACCACATCTCGGATATATCTTCCCTCCAGTTGCATTGCTTTACCCATGCAGCCAGAGAGGGGGAATGGGAGGGCGGGAAGGGAGAGGTGTGCTAGGACAGTAACAGCGAGACCTTATGGAGACAGACTGGGTGTCACGAGATATGCTGGTACAGTCTCATGTTCATTATCTCAATTATTTATCCTCCCTGCTGGAACACTTCTAAAACAAATCCTACCATGTGTTTTGAGGTTGGGCTTCATAGAGTGAAATCACAACTCCTTTCTCGGAGTTTAGCTGGAAAAATACAAATCTGCCAACTAGGAATATGAGGGGAATAAACTGTGGTTCTGTGGAGCAACAAGTGATGGATTTCTGTAGATATGGAAAGCGTCTGCTCTGGAGTTCCAGGTCAGAGAGTATGTGTATTTGCCCCAACATTATGTTTGTTGTATGTGAAATAATGATGTGAGATTCTCAAGCTCGTTTTAATAAAGCAGACTGCTTTCCCCTTGATCAGAAAATTCAACTTCACAGTCTCAGGCCCTGCAACCACCAGCCATCAGGATTAGACACTAAATACTTCAGTGCATAGTAGTCAGGGAAGGTATTTATTAGCTTGATTTGTCACCACCATTCTTGGGCTTTCCGCAAGGACAACTAACAACCCCAGACCTTGAAGCAGCCTCGTCTGCAGTGTGTTGTGAGCGAGCTTTGAACGTAGTTTCTGTAACTGCAGTACTGAGCATCCATCTCTGTGTTTGAAAGCATTGTCCATCTGTTGGTTAGCTAAATAAATGTCACAAGGATTTGTTGTCAGGATGGCTTGCCTTAGTAAGAAGATCTTTCGCATTAGGATGTCCACTTTCGGGATTAGTTAAATGTCTTTTGGGTCCAGGCTAAGTACCTTGCATGTGCATCTGGGTTTCCAGGCATTTCACAAAGGAAGGGATCAGAGTTCAAATCCAACTTGAGCTTAAGTAGTTCTCTTTCTGACCTGGGCTGTTTTCCATATGTTTCAGCAGATATCACTGACATGAAGATGATATTAGTACAAATCTCACCATGCAGTGGTACTGCTGCTTCCTCCCCACTCCTGTCATTTTGTTCATTTCAGTCTAACCTTGTGTGCTGCAAACGCACCTGAGAGGGCTCTTTGAGACACTCTTCAAGAGCAGAGAGGGCTGCTGGACTGGTGCTGTTCGTACACTCTCTCTGGCAGAGACGATCAGAGTATCCTCACCCCTGGGAGCTGGTTGATTGACCCCTGTGCAGAGGGGGTAGTACAAGCCCTTTTTTATGACCAGAGCTCTCCAAAGAGAGCTTAAATGATCATTCCATCTCAAACTATGCACGGAGATGGTTTTCAGACAGTTCAATTCAGTCTCTCTAAACCTATGGGAGTTATTAATATGTGCAAGCCAGCAGAAGGGAGAATAGGACTCCATATTTTATTTGCTCTGTAACACATCTGGTACGCCTTTTGGCTCTTGGGAGTACTGGATTTATTCAGTCTTATCTTTCTATGGGGATGAGCAAGATCAAAAGCATGAAGCCGGTTACATGCAGGACGTAATTCCCTGTTTTACACACCACAAGCAGATCCAGACCAAACAAGCCTCATCCATTTCCTTCCCTGTGCGACAATGCACTTATGGGACTTGTGTATTCATGGGCAAGTTCAAGCCAAATGTATTGCCCAAGGTCTATTGGAGAGAATAAAAATAAACGAATGTTACTTCCTGTTGGGTAAAAGAAAGTCCGTGTCAGTATTGACCTGTGAGGAAGTCCCTCAATCTAAGTGTTCCTGAACTATCAGATGCTTTGTCTGTAAAATGTTGGGTATCATCAGGTGGAAGGTCTATGTCTAGCTCCTTTGGGAAGCTACACAGCTCCTCATAGAGGGTCAATGAGAGAATTCCTTTGGAAGGTCTATGCAATGGGTGACTGGTTGCCGTTAGCACTCAAGCAATCTTCTTAGACTGTAAATCACTAACATGGAACAGCCAAGCTTCCCGGCCCTCTGAGCCATGGGCTGAAATCTTTGGATGGCTGAGAGCCATCAGTACATACCATGTGCTTCATAAAACTGGAAGGTGTTTGTGGATGAAGATTGGAGAGCTTCCTTGGGGCTCCTTGTGCAAAAGGGGACAAAGCTTGTTAGGGGGGACCACTGACTCCCAGGTGTTGGGGTGATGTTTAGTCAAGCCAAAACCCATGTTTACCCATTCGTCCCCATAGGTAGGCACTGCATTTACTCAACATCCCCTGCATCAGTACAGCCTCCACCTGAGCTGCACCTGGATGGTCTATTAAGGGGCTCAAGAATTACAGGTCAACCTCCCAAGCCCTGTGGAAATAGCAGGATTAAATACTTCTTCCATGACTAGTCAATAAAAACTGGCTCTGGCCCTTAAGGAGCCCAGAAATGCACACAGAGATGTATTTCTCCTCTGTGGCACATGAGATGGCAGTGATTCATCACCTGAATATGGATGGTTTATTCTCTGAAATACTTCATGCTGCAAGTCATTTTCCCTTTTTAAAAACTGCTGCGCTTCAGAAGTCACGATAAGTGAGTGGTCGAGTCTGGAACGCTTCTCTGAGAGCTGGGAATGGGCAGTTCAACACCGCTGCAAAGTGCTGGGCAAGTGCCTTGTTGATTAAATCTCTGTTCAGAGCTTTATCCTCCTTCACTCACTTTAAAATTGCCGAAATGAAAACAGAGGCAAAGCAGCAGGCCTTCTGTTTAGATAAGTGATGTCCTTTGTATCAAGCAATCATTTTAAACTGCACTCAGAGCCCATTATGTTAATGTTTGTTCTTGCTAAGGCATCCTGTCAAGACCCCTTTGGTGGTTGCTGCCTATCTGTTGCTTCTATGCAGCAAAGTGAGATGGAAACCACTTCGTGCTGCAGCTCCGGTCTGCATCAGCCCTGGGGTCTGTCTTGGATTTTCTTGCTGTCACTGAGACAGATGATTTGTTGTGGGAATGGTAACAGGGCCTGGTTGTCCAGGGATGGAGCAGGGCTCCACAGAGATGGGCATTTTGTATATTCATTGATTTTCTTGGTATTTGATGAGGAACTAGTACAGGAGGGGGTACAGCACAGAGCTAAATGGCAGTAGTGGTTGTGCAGCCTGATGTCCTGTGAGGTGACAGCATGTGCCACACCAGCTTGCACCAGTGGCAGAACAAGTGTCTCTGCTGGTGACAACAGGTCATGCTGGTTGGCATCATGAAAAGTCTTACAACTAATTTTTTCTTCACCTACCTTCTACCTATTGGGAACTTGGTTTCACATTCTGCCCCACTGAACATCCCCAAACAAGGTCCATGTAACATGGCTGTGGCTGTTTACCTGTGCCATGGATTTGAATACTTATTTTCCCCCCATGACTGATCTCAAGTCACTTTTCTGTGTGCCTTGGATCAAAGAAAGATCAGGGTCTGCAGACTGAAATCCATGGATTAAAATGCAAAGTATGTAGAAGTTTTACATCATTTTGTTTTGTTCTTTCTAGAATGCATGAACTGCACGAGACTAGCGGATATGACTGAGCGGCTAAGCACACTTGAGGCCAAGGTAAGGACCTGCCTTTATTCTTCTGTTTGGCAAAAATTTCCGAGAGTTGCTGCTGAAAAAGGTGTTGAGTTGGCAGCCCTGGAGAGATCAAGTGTCTGTCCTTCTGTCTGCAGCAAGGAACACGCTGTGGTGGTGGTGGTCCTGCCGCAGGGAACGAGGGCAGTGCCGCTGTGCACATGGGCATTGCTCACCTCTGGCCTGCCTCCTTCTGCTCCCCGCGCATCCTCTTCAACTTCACTCTGCCACACAGCTGCATCTCTGTCTCCCTTCTTCCCTGCTGTCACAAACGTGCAGCTGCTGATAAATAATAAATAGCTCATTGCTCTTGACTGGAACACGTTGGCTCAGGTTTTGCTCGAGAAACAGAGGGTAGATGGAGCTGTATGAAAAATTTCTTGCCTTCAGCTGGTTGATAATGTGGGGATGTAAAGCAGTGGCTCCCCTGGCTCAGGAAAGAAGCAGACTCTGATTCTGGTCTCTCTCACTAAAAATGCCTTGTAGAAACCTTACCAACGTAGAGTGCAAAACAGAGGAGTAACGGTATGTAGATTTTTCTAAGAACAGTTGTTCATTAGCCTGCTCTTCAAGTGCTATCCAGTCCTGCTTTTTTATCCTTTTTCTGAAAGATGTGAGGCTTTCATGCGTGGTTTAGTGGAGACAAATGTTAAGGGGAGACATTCATGTTGTGGGGTTTTTTTCTGCAAATTGTTTTAGTTTCTACCTACTGGGATTCGGATAAATTGTTCCAGTCTAGCAACAAAGCAGCTGAATCAGCCGGTCCCATTTGAGCTGTGGTCCCCCCTGTGACAGCCCAATCCTGGCTGTTAGATACAGTGCTTTGGTCCCTTTAAGGCATTGCGCCGCTGTTATTATTCATTAACCGATGGTTATCAATGACATAAAAGAATGTGGGGAGAAACCTTTGTGAAGGGGGATGGTGGATGTGTGGTGGGTTTGAGTGCATGATATTATGGTAATTTGGGAATTGTCTGTGCTGAAATGGAGTGAGCAAAGTTGTTTGGAACTTCCTCAAAGCCTTTGCAGTTGTATTTCACTACAGGAAAATGAAGGGGTGGGGGGAATGAAATTCTGGGGAGCAGAATTGTTCGAGTGAAAACAACTGTTGTAGTGCAAAGTATAAAGACGAGCTGGATTGTTTTTCCGAGCAGAGAGACCTGGCAGGTGGGTGTTCTTTGGCAGCAAGGAGCTGGAGGCGTTTGGAGAGGAGAGAGGGGCTGGTGACTGACCTCTGCATGTGCAGTCCCGAATCCAAGTAAGACAGGGGACCAGCCTCAGAGAGACGTAAATCAGCCCTCCCATGCTCAGCCTGTAGCCAGCTGTACCTTCCTTCACTTTCCAGTGCTTTCTATATTTGGCTCACTGGAAAACAATAACAAAAGACTGTCCTGACATCAGAGCGCCCGTGCTCAGCTGGCTTGTGCTGCTCAGCACTTGGGTAACAAAGCGTAAGAGGCTAATGGCAACCTCAGCCGGCGCCCTGGCAGGACTTCATGGAGGAGGAAGGAGGTCCTACCTACCCAAATCCCCTCGAGAAGTCTTAGCCCAAGAGTGAAACTGCACCCAGGTCAGTGGGTTTGTCTTACAGATACGAAGCTGGTATAAATCGGGTGACGTTCCCATCACCTGAAAGCAATCTGCTCTCAGTTGGCACCAACTGCCAGATGCCCATGGTATTTGGGAAGTGCTGCCTGCTTGTCTTCTGCATGGGAGCTCTATGAAGGCAGGAGCATGTTATCTCCTCCTCTAGCCTAGGACACTTGTTGTGCAGCAACTGGCATTTGTCTCCTGACTGGCGAATCTGACGTGCTGTTCTTAGGAAATGCTTCCTATGTTGGCAACCGTATGGCTGCAACCTGCTCTGCGTTCAGGAGGGAGCACTGACTCATCATCGACACACACAGTGTTGATGGCTGAAGACTTTGTAATCTTGCAGACCTTCTGACATGAGGAACAGTGAGGCAGATGCTGCAAAGTTCAGTGCCAAGATGTAGCCAGCCAGACCCTGGAGATGACACTTGAAGGGTTTTGGTACTGCCTCAGTCCCAGCCATAGCCAAGACCACACCACCTCCTCTCTGCTTTCTTGAGAGTGAGGCTTTGGGTAACTTGTCAGCTCTCGTTCTTGGGTGTAGTGCATCATGTCTCTGTTCCAGTGCTGCAGTGAGGCAATTTGTTACTGTGATGGGTTTCCTTCTGACTTTACTATGCTCCCACAGAGACCCAAGTTGGGAGTGAAGCTCATCAAAGGGTTTACTTTTACGGAGGGAAATGAGTTACTTCTTTCTGTTGTGAAGTACTAAAGACCGTGTCTCTGTAAGGGTGCCTTCTGCAGCACAGCCCAGCAATGTCATTATCAATCTTTCAGCTTCCACTTTGTTTGAAAAGCTGTGGGTGCTGTGCAAAAATTGACTGTAGCAATTAAATGGAGAGTGAAGCAACATTGCACGAATGCTGGTGCTGTTTAGAAGAGAAATACGCTGATTCATCCTTTTTTCAAGGTTAATTTAAGTTCAGTTTGATCTATGTAGCAGTGTAATGACCTCAGTTGTCGTTATTCAATAATAGCTAGCACCATTAAAAAGGTGCTTGAATTTGTTTAGTATTGTCTGTATTCCTGCTCTGGATTTTGGAGAAAGATCCCTATTTTGCTGGATAATCTGGATGTGAAGTTGTCTCTCAGCTGTCCAAACTGTCTTCTTGTAATGTCTCATTTCACCACAACAACAGCCTTGAAGCTGTTTGGAGGAAGACAGGAGCGATGGGATGGGCACACACCTCTCTTACCGGTGTTGGAGACTGAATCCCCCTGATTTTTGCTGTCTTGTTCTGTAAAGGCAGATGTTCAACCTTCCTATGGGCAGAGATGGATTTTCCTGCGACAGTCCTGCTCCTTCTGGAGACAGCTGAAGTTGAGGAGCTTTACTGCTTTTGCTCTTTTGCATTTCAGCCTAGCATGACCATGGTGAGCTCAGGGAATGGCAATGATTAGCCACCTTGGCATAGCCAGCTAGCTTCAAGCAGGTCAGGCCATTGGTACCTGCTGTAAGGGCTTTGAGGCATGTGGAGTCTGTGTGGACTTGTTATAAGTACTGCAAGGTCCAAGGTTGAGAGCAAATGTGTGGAAAGCTACCTGTGAAGGTACTGTGGACCTGGGCAGATCAGTGCTGGGTGAGAAGGTTTGTTTTAATAGAGTAGGTTAGGGACAAGTGAAAAACAATCTCTTCCTCACACCTCTGCAATGGGGACAAGGAGCCAAGAGCCTTTTTGGTTACGTGTGAGGATATGTAAAATGCATGTTTGTCCTCCAGTGGCTGTGAAGGGCAAGTTAAGGAAACTTAAACTCAGTTGTGGAAGAAGAGGCTACAAGACTGTGATTCTTCTTTCCCTGCTCCTCTGCTGCAGGCTTTTATAGCTGTTCCCCTAAAAATTGGGGGTATAACCAGAAATGGTCTCATCTTTCTTATTACAAGGACGAGTTGGTTCATCCAACTTGTAAGATCAACATCCAAATGAGGTAATAAAAGTAACCCTCTGATTTTTGTAATATGAGTTGGATCAGAAAGCAAGAAGGAAGAATAAACACAGAGCAAATGAAATGAAAAATGACTCATTAGGGACCGGTGCTTATATAGCCCTTGGGGAGGAGAGAGACTCTGAGACATGGCTGAACTGTGCAGCAGAACGAACTCTTCACGTGTCTTATGCTTTCCTTAACGCTGCTCTAGGTTGTCCCTGTGGCTGTAGGCGATGTTTCTGTAGGAAAGGAGGTGAAGGGAGATGGAATCAGGTTCCATCCTTGTCTCCCCTGTTTCGAGTTACCCTGTCATCGTCCCCAGCATGGAGTTGACCTGTTCCATTTGCTTGATACCAGACCCATTTGGGTGCCAGAGATTTGAAAGCTTGATTGATGGTGTTGAGCTTGAAATCTACAGGCCATGGGAATCTACATCAGGGAGGATGGTGTTGAGCCCTGAGGTCAAGGACTAGAAAGTGTGCAGGCTGGAAGAAAACTACCCTCTCCCCAAGCCCCAACATGCCAAACCTTACTTCTCTCCCATGACATCTTACCTGACAACACTGCAGCACCCCCGACCCTGCGGGGAGCCTCATTGGTGGGAGGGCAGAATGAACCCCACTTTTATTTCCTAGGAAAGGTTTCTCCTTAGGCCAGCACAGCTTCTTAGTGGGAAGAGCGTAAAGCCCTTCCTTTCTGAATTTCCTGAGCCTGATGCTGCCCTCCTGTGTCACAGGACTAAGCCCAGACAAACTCTATCGAAGCTCAAGAGAGCTGCAGTGTCAGGAGCAGCACCGCTGCCCACAGCAGGCAGTGCCAGCAGGAAAGCAGGCAGCTGCATAAAAACTTCTGCTCATTTTGTTCACCCAGTTTCTTTTAATAAACTTCGCCACAGAGCTATGGGCAGTGCAATATTAATCCCAGCTTTTGGTTGGAGCTTGAGTGCAGCATTTGATCTGAGCTGATATAACCCAGTCTTATCTCCTGACACTGCTTTTGAGAAGTTCATGGCATTTCACTTACAGCTTTAATATGGGGAGATAACATTACATACCTAGTGTCTGATTGATTCATTGTGTGATTGATAAATGACATGCATATTTTTTGCATGAAAACAGTCCTTGTAATGTGATTCCCCACGCAGAAGATTCTGAAATGTTTTAAAGAAAATCTTTGTACTGTGCACAGTTTGATCAATACGTTGCTCTTTATATGAAATCACCCCATTTATTTAGAACAGATTACCCCACAGCACCTTCACTACCCTGTGTCTTTTGATTATGAAGCACCATTACTTGGAGTTTTAATGTAATCATTGTATGAAACGTTTCTCTATCTCCCCTTTCTTCCAAGCAGCTACAAGAAATACTGGCAGCTGTCTGGGACGTTTTATGGGGTTTGTCTTTTCTTTCTCTGATAGACAATGAAACAATTTCCTGCTGTAGTGGAGAAATATTTGGAAAATAGAAAATGTTTCGTGGTACTGTGACATGGCTGAGAGATTGAGAGGGACACCCCAGTTGCTTGGCTGTGAGGCTGCTGCTGGTCATATAGAGTGGACGTTAGCGGTTGCTTGATCTTTCAAGGACTTTAATGGATTTTCGATGTTGTGTATGTGATTGCCACTAGCAGTTACTTATTTTCTTTCTGTTCTGAACAGGAAAGTGGCTAACCTAATCTCTAAGGTTTCCTAATGACCCTGTGCAGAATCTGCTTCTCCAGCTCCATTCATGCACTGAATTTAAGGAGTATTTGGGCTATTTCACGGGTAGCTGTATAATAACCGGCTGGTTTCTAGTAGCAATAACAAACTTAAATCAATCCCTGTAAAATTTTTAATTTAATGCTGAGTTTTTGTAGGTCAGTTAATGTAACAAATGTCCCTAAGAATAAAATGCAACTTCCTAACTGATTTTTACAAGTGGGAACCATGAACCAAAACTAGGTGGGCAAACTAAATTTTGTGTCAATGTTCCTGCCTGAACTTTGCATCTCTCTCATTGGCCTTTTTCTAATCAGCAATAATCATGATTATGATTAGGACACTTGAGGCAGTTTGGGTACTGCCCTTTCTCTCATTTGGGCATGCTTCCGTCTTTCAGAATGACAGTTAAAATCCTTTCGCTCTCAAGTCTAGTAATTGTTGGATCTTATTTCTTATCACTGTTGGATTGAAGGAGCAATCTGTCCCCTAAGACTGTTCCATGTGTTTGGCAAATGCTGTAAATCGTTTGCCAGAACCACAAAAAGGCTTCAAAGACCTCGTTCTCCACCATCTCCTCCTGCAAAGTCTTGTAGTTACAAGTTTGGCATTTTTAGTCAAATAGATACAATATTTTCATAAAATAACTTTGAAAAATTCTCTTTTCCTATGGCATGCAACTTAATTTGCCAAGGAAATCCTACGTATACATTAGGAAATGCTTTTGGTGTGTTTAATACCTGGGAACATTGTTTACAAGCTTTGTTTTTTAAGAGAAATATTTTTGTAGACAAAAAGTAGGTTTGAACAAGGGAGCTATGTGAGGAGCCTAAGGGATGTAAGTGCTCAGATCCTTTGGTAATCCCGTGCCCAAACATGCAAACTTCCACTTGATTCTCAGTCAGAAATTTTAGCAGAGCTTCATAAGGAAAGTATGATCATAAAAGAAAAATGACTTTGAGTCCTTTTTTTCAGCTTGCACCAAGGCAAGCCAGGAAAGGACCGAGCCCCTCATCTTTTCCAGTTGTGCTGCTCTCTTCTTGCACGTTTTCATTTAGAGTCCAGCGGCGGAGGAGAGCACACAAGGCATCTCAGCCTATTTGAGCTAGCTGATGTGAATCTCTCAGCCAGAGTTTGAGGGCTCCTCACCTGGTGAGAAGCAGAAAGCTGATCTCAAAGCCGTTGCTGAGAACAGATGTTACTTTGTGAAGACTTGAGTTCATCTCAGGCTGGCCTGGCTCCATGTCCGTAGCACTGCTACATCCCCAGCAGGTGACAAGCAATAAATTGGGCAGAGAAGAATGATGTGATTTTGAGAGTGGGAGGTTATAGCTCCGATGTATTTTTATCAGGTGTTTTAAAGTGATGATGGGGAATCTGATTTCACTCTGAGCTCCTTTGTGTAATTCACTCTGCAATGAGCTCTTAGCACGGCACTGAAGGATTGCTGGATCCTTTCCACATCTAGCTGCTTCCCCTGGCTCCAACACTTCGGGGTGCCAGTGATGGCAGGCTGCATAGGCTCACAGCAGCAGAGGTAAATCTCCAATGTGGAGCAATGTCAGAGAAGCTCCCCAGGTGCCTCAGAGTGCAGTGGCCCAGTAGGACCACTGCCAGTCCTTCCCTCACTGCTGCTCTCTCAAGCAAAGCCTCTGTGGTCTGACGATCTGCTGAACATTGCCTGCATTTCACAGAATCACTAAGGTTGGAAAAGACCTGTAAGATCATCAAGTCCAACCATCAACCAACCCCACCATGCCCACTAAACCATGTCCCACAATGCCTCGTCCACATGTTCCTTGAACACCTCCAGTGATGGTGACTCCACCACCTCCCTGGGCAGTTTATTCCAGTGTGTCACCACTCAGTAAAGAAATTTTTCCTAATATCGAGTCTAAACCTCCCCTGGCGCAACTTGAGGCCATTTCCTCTTGTCCTGTCACTTGTCACTTGAGAGAAGGGACCAGCACCCACCTCCCCACAACCCCCTTTCAGGTAGTTGTAGAGAGCAATGAGGTCTCCCCTCAGCCTCCTCTTCTCCAGACTGAACACCCCCAGCTCCCTCAGCCGCTCCTCATCAGACTTGTGCTCCAGAGCCCTCACCAGCTTCGTTGCCCTTCTCTGGACACGCTCCAGCACCTCAGTGTCCTTCTTGTAGTGTTTCATCTAAACTAGTAGGCTAGCCTGTGCTTTTGTGCCTTTGTTGCTCCAATTCCCCTCCAGAAGATACCTGCTGATGAAACAGTCACTTTTTGCATCCTCGTTTTTGGAAATCCTGTAAAACTGTACAAAAACCCAAATACCTTTGCAGAAAGAGCATGAAGTGCGCTACCTGTGGATTGGCAGAAGACTTTGGTCCACATTTCTGTCTTCCATGCAATAGCTGATGGCATAAACCTTACCTTTTGGTCTAAACTGGGTCACTACAATGATGTCAGCGATTGCTCCCCACATAATTTATCAGTATAACAAAAACTGCTCCATGCACTAATTATCTTGTCCCCTTTGGCCAAGGCCTCTAAGATGTAATAAGGATGAAGTCACCCAGGTTCTCTCTGGGCACCCAGTTCATCAGACTTTAGTGGACACTTACTGAATGTCTTTTGGCTTTTGAAACCAAGCAATTGCGTCTGTGCTGGAGCCTTGCATTCACGGGTTTCATATTGCTACGAGAGAGATACCATTCTCCATCAGATTTTGTAAAACTCCCTGTTTAGCTCTGTGGCTTGATGAATGATTAAAAAACTCTTATATTTTGCCAAATAATTTGCTATAAAGAAAGATATGTCCAACAAGTTATGCAATTACCATTATTAATCAGCTTGTGTCTTTACAAGATCAAGGGAATCTTACTTTACACTGGAATTTTTAGCTGATGAGCTGGATTCATGCAGTTTCTTTCCCTCCTCTTTAGAGAGGGATGGAGGGGAGTTAATTCTGCCAATGCTTCAAGAGACCAAATATCCCCTGTTTATTAATTAGTAATATCCATCTGGATTATGTCAAATGATTCCCCCGGCATTTCCATGGATTTTTATCCAAAGAAAAAGCATTCTGAGTCCTGTTGTATCAATTTTGAAATCTTTGGAAGACTGGCTGTTCTTTCCTTGTTTCTAGCACCTACTAGTTACAGGACATCAGGAATGTGAGCAGAGGACAGATGATGGGAGGAGGCTGTGTTTGTGAAATCTTGTTTTGATGTGTGGGAACAACCAAAACAGGGTTCTTGAAAGCCAATACAAGCCAAAAAAAGTCCTTTGACACTGAACATCTCAAGAAGATGAAAATCTTCCTCCCGTTTCCATTGTCCCTGGCCTGAGCTTTTGATCTGACGCAAATAATGTGGTATGTGTCTGAAGTTTAGAAAGTTTATGCTGGCAAATAGAAAAGGGGGAGGTGGGTTGAGTAAGCCGGGACTGAGCTTCAGGCACATAACGCTAATGTCCCTGCTGAGGGCCCTACGTGTGAGCGGGCCCCACGGTGAAGAGCCAGGCTTTGAGCCACGGGAGAAGAGCAAGCGCCAGATCCTGTACAGAGGTGAGCCCGGCGGCTCTGCGGGACTCAAAAGGCCCAGGGGTGAGTTTTGCAGGCAATAACCTCTGCCGCTGGCGCTGGCCTGCGAGCTCCTTGGCCAGTGCAGTGCGTCATCCCTCCTGCATTCCCGTCGCATTCACATGCCGTCTCCTACCTCGGGCCCGTCTCCCGCTGCGGTGTTGGCAGGAGACGCGGCCCCATTTCAGCTCTTTCCAGCTTTCTGACCCAGTTCAGCTGTATCTGAGAGGTGGGGTCTGGAAAGCAGAGACAAGCCCTCATGCCGGTGGGACCTCTGTTGCCAGAGGCTCCAGTTCAGCGTGTCCATTTAGGCTCAGATTTTACTTTTTGCTTCCATACATGCAAAAAGACAAAACCCCGATTGTTTTGCTGAGTTGAGGCCATCCTTCACCTTGTGCAACGCGGCACAAACTGGGGAGGAAAGGCCTTTATGTCTTCTGCAGGGATCTGCCCTCCTGACACCACAGGCAGCAACCACAAGCGCTGCCCTTCAGCTAGTTCTCTGTACCTGCTCTGGTAGTTGGGTGGCTAACATTACCCATGGCATCAAGACATATTTCATTTATATGATGGCATTAGGATGTTTTCTGCCTCCATCCCTCATGGAGGTATAACTTTTGCATTGGAAGTTGTAATAGCAACAGAGGTGGGCACTGCTTGCAATGAGGATTTCCAATCAAAACGACACGTTCTTCTTCAGTTGGTGTTATCCCTCTGTCTACCTCAACCTTATTGACTAGAAAATACCAAGACTTTAATACTGACACTTTAATACGTTGCACATTTTGCTAATTTGCTTTCTGGCTGTGAGCCTCTGTGGTATCATTTTCCAGCAGTTTACTCACAGGGCTAGAAACTTTCTTTTTTTGTTTAATGAAAGTGGGAATTCTCCTTGAGTCCCTTGACTACGGCAATGGCAGCCTTAAGAAAAACAGAACGTGACAGAAAATAGATGAATGGCTCCAGCACTATTGCAATAATGCGTAAGGACCCCGTTTGTGCTATGTGCTGTGCTAGCTTATGAGAGGACACTCCTTGTTGAAAGAACTGTATATAGTTTGAGATTTTGAATGTGACTAAATCCCTCGTGCTTTTCCTTCTTTAGTTTGGCTCTGTGGATCTCACGGATGTGAGAGCTCTCTTCTTTCTACTTTATTTCTTTTGGGCACTTCTTCAGTCCTAATCATAAAAACTAGAATTTCTCAGCAATTTCAAGTCTGGAGACTTCCTGACCTCTATCATTTTGTGCCCAGGGAAAATAAACTTGTTACTATGGTTTGAGCCTTAATGACTGCTAAGTATATATAGTCAATTTATAAAAGAGCATAGAGGATTATTCTGTGCACGCCTTTAAATCTTTTACAGCATTTATCAGCAGAGCGCTCATTTAAAACATGTTGTTTTAATGAAAAGGATACCGTTGCCACTGTTTTGTGTTGATTATGTGGTAACACATTTTTATTATCACCCATAAAAATGATTTGGAGCTGTTCCACTCCAGATGCAACCTTCGGCAGAGCTGTGCTAGTGCCGCTCACGCCGCCCGGGAGGGCCCCAGACCCCTGCGGTGTGCTGGTCTCTGACCATTGCTGCTATTGATTTAATATCGCCTCTTCCTGCAGCACTGCTGGGCTGGGGCAAAATACTGTCCAAGACAGCCCTTGTCGGTCCCTTCCTCACGGCAGGAGCATTCTAACCCTGCCCTGGCTGTAGTCCCTCTAATTGCCACCTCCAGGATTAGTTTTGCCTTTGTTGCAGAGTACACTTTGGCAACAGCCGGGTGTTTTGCTGGGGAAGTAAGAGGATAATATAATAGTATAAAGTGATTCAGAAAAGGTCTTCAATGCACACTTGAGTCCCACGTCAATGGGAATTAAGCACGATTATGGTAAGGCGCGTGCTTAAGTGTTTGTTGAACTGATAGCACGTTTCCTTGAAAGTCTGACAAATAAATCATTGGGTAGAAGCACAGAAGTGCAAGAGACAGACTGAACCGATTCCTTCCTTGCCTGGCGTCAGAGAAGCCTGTTGAATAAAAGCGTTGTGACCTGATTCCTTTTTCCTTTCTTACTACTCAGAAAGCAAGACTCTGGATGCATGAATAAAGATCCTTGCAATAAAGGAAGACTTTTGCTTGTTTGCAACAGCTGAGGTTCAGTTCCCCTGCACTTAACCTAGCTCCCAGTTTAATTAGTTTCTGATTCACCCCTGTCAGGCCAGTGCATTCTGCAGGAAGTTCATCATTTCTGGCGCTGCTGCAATACTGGCTCTCACCATGCCTTGTAATAAATAAGTGATAAACCTTCTAATAATTGCAAGTTAAAAACAAACAAGTGGAGCCAAGTCACTCTCATTTATAATTGCAGTGTGACTTCATTATGTAAAGACAATACAGCATGTAAAAGCTGAAACTTCTAGGGATTTAGTGGAAAGTTTGAGCTGGATTCTCTTTTATTTCCCTTATTCCTAAATCAGTATTTGCTTAGGTGGTTTCCAAACAGGAAGAGACAATGCTGTAACAAACCACAGTGTTGCGCTCCTCAGACAATTTTCCCGTGTAGCTTTGTGCTTAGAAAGCAGACTTTGCTGGAGACACTGGATGCTTGGATCAAAACTCTTGTTCTGGAAGCCTCAGCCTTGCTCCTGCCTGATGGGCATCATCAGCTTTGCCAGGGATCCATCCAGCTGCCAGGGGAGCGGCGGGGTTGCTGCTGCATCCCAGGGATGGCTAATGTAGGGGCTGCCGACCCCTTGGCTGCCCCACCAGGAAAGTGGGTGCAGCCCTTGGCCTCTGTTTAGCTTTTGGGGGTAAAATCCATTTGCAGCAGAGCACGTGGGCTTGGCACTCCAGGTTAGTGCTGCCGATGCTTTAGGCTTTTTCAAAAGAAATTTGTAGGCTACTTTGTTATGCCACCCTTGCTTAGTGGCTGGGAGTGCAGGAGGATGAAGCCTTTAGATTAAAATAGAGTGGTTTTTTTTTTTTAATCCTAATTTTTAAAAAACTTTAATTAAAAATGTTGATTATAAAGTGCAATGAATGTGCCCCTGGGCTTCACTTTAATGGAGTTTGTCAGTGGGCAGAGCCCACCTGGGTCTTCCATCCCTCTGCTTCTGGTGGGCATTTAGGATTTTTGCAGCCGTGTTAAAGACTAACTTCCAGTTTGGTATGGGCCACCAGCGGCCGGGGGAGCGCAGCTCGATGAACAGCGGTCTAAATCATGCAGGGAAAACAGGGTCACTTTGCCAAGGCGCTGAAGATTGAAAATGGCCCAAATAGCTCAGGGACGTGCCTTGGGATGTGGATTTATTTGAAGGTAGTGTGTTTACAAGGTATAGAAACAGTTGTGAGTTTTAATAATATCCGATTACTTCTAAGTAGAGCTCTTTGAGGAAATTGCCTGCCTTTTTTTATTCGCTCCAAAATTAAAGCACTTTAGCTCTTTGAAAGCTTCATATTCTCCATCGTCTTTAATTTGGTCAGCATTGTGCTTTGACTTACAACTGGTACTTGTGCTGAGGCATCTCAGTTTGCTACCCTGGGCATCCAGGGTATAGCCCTTCACCTTGTACCAGCTCTCAGTAATTTCTGACCTTACAACTCTGGATTTGAACACGTAAGCTAGCAGTGAAATGCTGTGTCCCCTAACACCAGCTCTGGTCCCTGGTTTCATGTTTCTCACCAGGGAGACAATCCCATGTGAGGCTGAGTCTCTCTGGAAACAGTGAAGCCCTCTCCAAGGAGGGCGTGTGTGGGACCCTCTTGCAACTTAACACAACAGCTTCCTACACTAATTACTGCCATTTTGCAGAAAACCAACAGAGCTTTAACATCAAAACCCTGTGGTCTGTGATGCGGACTTATTCACAGCTCCTGCTGGCAAGGAGAGGAGTTTCAAGTCCTCTTCAGGACTGAGACCATGTATGAAACAATCCCGCTGACTTGGTTTGCCTTCCCCATGTCCCCTGTCCAGATCCTTCTGCTCGAGGCTGCGGAGCGAAGCCTGCCGTTGGAAAACAACCTGCCAATCACCGGGACGACAGCCACGTGGTACGATGATTTGCTACCAGATGCCTTTCCCCTGCTGAATCCTGGGACTGTCCTGAGAAAAACAGTGGGATCTGTTGGTAAGCCTAACCTGCTCCTCACCAAATCACACACCCTACATACACAATTCCTATAGGGTAACTAAAAAGGAGGCTGTGCTGGTCTGCTGTAGTATTGGAAGCTGCAGGCGAGAGGGGTTGGAGGGAAACACTGGCAGCTCCTTCCCTCTGCTCTGTAAAGGAGAAGAGGGTTAAGATTTTCAGATGGGCAATTCCTCTCTTTTTTTGTGGGCACGTTTGCTGCCGTGTGTTTGATCCAGCAGGGAGCCGTCGATGGGAGCAGCCGCACTCGGGCTGCATGGTGCTGCGTGATGAGCGCAGGGCTGGCAGCCTTGCTGGCGTGAGTGGCTCCATGGCTACACTTTGCTTTGCACCCTCAGCAGGGACACCATAGCTTTGGTTTATGCAAACACTCGCTGCAAGATGGGATTGTGCTCAGCAGGAAAACCACCCTGCGGAGAGGCATTTTGATAGCTTTCAGCCTCTGTTTTAGGGTCAGAATCGGCATTATTTAGCTCTAGAGACAGGACTCCTCCAAACCAGGGGCTGTTCAGTCTAAAGTTTTAATGTTGCCTCTTGTCCCTCCCTCTTTGCCAAGCTGTGAATGCAGAGGTGGTTGCACGCCAACACACATGCAGACTCGTGGATGAGGAAGCAATTCAGTCTTCTCTGATCCCACTTCAAACCATCCTTTTAGCTGCAGCAAGCTGGGCATGATTTCCTCAGGGCCCTTTCCCACTGCCCGTGCAGGGATGAGGGTCACCCCTTTGCAAAGAGAGGGACTTTTGGCTTTTCTCTCTGTGTCTGTGCCCCTCCTTGAGTTAAGCCAGGGCAGAGCAGGCACGTTACTGGAAGAAAGCAGCTAAGCTCAGAAACTAACATGTTAAGCTCCATTTTGCCAGCCTTAATGGCCCATTGCTAGCCTCAATTTCTGTTGGCACAAGCGCCGACTGAGAGCTGAATTCTGGTCTCAGGAAAGTTAGATTTCTATTAACCTTGGTAGGGCCACTATGCCTGCCTGTGCATTTCAGTGTACATGTTTTAAGTCCAAAGACTGTGGATTTTGAGGCCTGGATAGATTGAAGCATTCCTGAGGAAACTCCAGAGAGCCATCAGGATCACAGGGGGATAATTCATACTCACCCACTGAGCACCGAATGTAGTGTCTCCCCATCTGGGAGCGGTGTGAGGAGGTAGAGGACGGGGGTGTAAGGGTAATTCTTGTTTTTATTAGGAGGAAAAACTTTCCCATGAATAGCAACATCAGTTGCAGTCTGCATTATATTTTTTAAATTTACCATAAACACAATAGGCTGTTTTATGATCCCTCTTGTGGCATGAAAAAAAAATACACTTACAAGAAAATCTCCCTCTGAGCCCACTTGGCTAGACAGATCCCCACGCATTGAATTTCCTTGACCTTGGCATTCTCATTTCAAGATCCCTGCTCTCTGCTTCCAAAGCCCTGTCTGTCAGTTGCTTTGCTTGCTCCCAGAGCAGTTCTTTAGTTCTTTATCCCCTATACGGCCTACTTTGCTTTTTTCTTCTTTTTTTTTCTTTTTTTTTCTCCAAGCAGTTTATTATGGCAGCAGACTTGGAGCAACCAACATAGACCAGATGTCGTCCATGTTTATAATTTGACAGGATGCCACAACATGGAAGGAGGTTCACTAACAATATGTTCTGCAAAGTATTTTCAGAACCACAGTGACTGCTGCCAGGAACTGAATTAAAGCAGTTTCCCCCAGTGTCCATTATATGCTCATTCTGCCTTCTCCATGTCATTTATTTTTGCTGTCGTAGTATCTCTGCACCTGCACTTCACTGTACTAAAGTCAATCTAGCAAAAGTACTGATGACTCTGTCCCTTCCGCTCAAAGTCCTCTCGTCTCAGAGGCTCTGTAAACACAACAATCTCCTCTCGCTCAGCAAGGAGCAGCAAATGCCACTCACCCAGGCAGTTATGCAAAACAGAGTGGATCTCCTGTAGCACTTGCATCAGGCTGACTCCATGGTCCAGTATCAGCACCCTCCATGCCTGCACTAAATCCGGGAGGTAGTAGTGATCACCTCCAAAAACCAGGTGATGTTGTCTGAGCTTAACGTGAGTCTGTCTTGTCAGCCAGACTTCCAGGCTGTGCGCTCAGCCGGCTGCATGCGTTACAGCCCTGCCTGCGCGCTACCAGCTGTAGTCCTTGCTTGCTGCTACCCTTTATTTTTCTAGCCTTGATTTATTTAACCTAGCGTGGAATAACAACTCCAGCGTAATAAGTGGGAATCAGGCATGCACTGGACCATTTCAGCTCAGGACAGTGTCTTTCAGCAATTAGAAGTAATCAGTTAAGATGCTTATTGACATGTGATTGCCTGCTCAAGCCTCTACCCAAGCTCTGTGGACTTCAAATACTTGCTTTGCTAAGGAGCTGTGGGGATGTTTCATGGATCTGGGTCCACATTTGGCTTCCTTCCCTGCCCACACCAGTTTCTATATACAATTCAAAGCCAGCCAACCAAAGGCACTGTGGATTTTGGGGAAATGTAGGGAATTTCACGCAGTTGGTTTAGGATGGTGGGGGACTGCCCATTTTGCATGATTTCAACACTGTGCAACCAAGTGTCTCAGCCGGATGGACTAAGGGCAGAATGTTTGTGCCTAACACAAAGGTGGTTGATATGGACTAGATGCTTTGAATGGCGGGAGTGTTTCTGGATGACCTTATAGCTCTGGGTTGGCTGACACCTCTCCAGGCTGAAGTCCAGGAAAACTTGCTACCGTTTATTAGGGTAGTTATTTCTTCTGTGAGTGACAGGGCTGAGAATAGACAATCATTTAAAAGCAATCAGAGCTGTTGAGACAGCTGCACCGCTGGCCTTTCTGATCAGCTTGTTAATCAACAGGATACATTTTAGTGAGTATTAAGAAAATATATATACTCTGGCTGAGCCAGTTGGCAGCAAGAGACCTAATTTTTCATATTTTTTCCTTTTTTTTTTTTTTAATACTCTGACCCTCTTAACTAGAGCCTAAAGGACACAGACGTGCGGAGGAGCAGCTAATATCACAGGGTAAGTCAATGGTTCCTGCTGTTTCCTCCTTCAAAGCACAACATGTTGCTATGCCCAGTCCTGTACATGATATGTCCCAAAAAGCAGAAGGGTCCTGTGGCTAGGAGTCCTCAGCGATTTGGACCCTCGCAGATACAGAGAGGCTGGGTTTCTTCTTTGGATTTTATCTGGTCATGGTCTGCTCTGCTTAGAGAGGCAAAATGCCAGCTTTATCATCTTTGAGACATTCGGTTTCCCCAGCACACAAAGGACGGAAAGCACTGCCTGATGGAGAGGCAGTTCACTGGAGGACACGTGGCTAGAGCTAGCCGGACATGTGCTGAGTGACAGGGGAAAACACTGTTGCTATCTTACTAGTATTGCCTGCCAGGGACACCGAGAGCTGCTGGTGATGTTCTGGGCATCGTTTTGCTAAGCTCCATACAGAGAGTACCCTGCTCCTGTATGGAGAAATCCTTGGGGAAGGAAAGGGAACAGATGGTGTGTTGCAGGTTAATGACAGGGCCAGGAAGAAAATCCAGGTCTCTGCACGTCTGATTTGGTCTTCAGCAGTAGAATGCTCACCCTCTGCCTTTTTTTTTTTTTTTTTTTTTTAAATTTTTCCCCATGGCTTTTTCTTTCATATTTTTGGAGGATAAATACTCGCCATGGGCTTCAGGTCTCTGAAAGCAATGCCACTGCAGCAGAGCTGACTTATGCCAGCTGAAAATGTGGCCTGTTCATTTCCCTCCCCCTTTTTCCCCGAATCCTTCCCTCTTTCTTATCCCTTTTGTGCTTGTCTCTTTTATGCTGGTAACACCATTTGTCACCAGTATGAGCATTTGCCTGATACATTACTCAGTGCTGCTTCTCCTAGTCTTTCCTTCAGCGCTTTCCACCTTCAGGGAAGTAAGTGCCACTTTCTTTAAAGCTCCGCTGCAGCAGCATGAGGATGCTAGCAGCAAATGATTGCTCTTGGTCTGCAGAAGTTCACAGGATTGAGTTATAAAGGTTGAACTGAAGGATTGAGGCCAATTTATACATGCAAGGAAATGTTTTGACCCACATGCAGCAGCACAGTCTGTTGTGCTTGCAAAACAGTGTTTCTGCTGTTCTTTCCTCTATGCTGGAAAGAATTTGCTGCAATAAAGTTTCAGGTGTGTTGGGGGTTTTTTGGTAGGGGGGAGAAGCTGTTTGCAATGCTGTGAACAAATGCTTTTGCTCTCTTAAATGGGCTCCTGATCACCTGCTTGAGCTTGCCAAGTACAGCATCCACTGTCAGGGAAGATCCATTAAAGGAGCCCCTCTAGTCACAGAAAAGTCTGCAGTTTGTGTCCTGTGGGTAAGCAAATTGATCCAAATTAAAACCTTACCTTAATTCCTTGTTCAATACTCAAATTAGATCATATCTTTTTTGATGACTGAATAAAACAAAAGTACAGGCACGCACTCCCACACAAAGCCTTTGAAAAATCTCATCTCTTCAGTCTGCCCAGTTTCACCATGGATTAGAGATGGATAGATTTCCTTTTTGTAAGAAAACATAATATGGACATCTCTCCAAAATGGCAAAAAGAGATGAGAGGAAGGGGAATCTTTCAAGGGGGTCTAATACTGGGGTATTATTGCGTTGTTCTGAGAAATGCAGAGAGTTTGGATGAATGTCTGGGGGGGACGAGGTTTTGTGCCCCAGGTGAGCTGTCCCACACCTAGAGTGGGAACTGGATCCAAATGTGGGAGCTGCAAATCCGGTGAGCCTTGTTTTTTACTATGTAGCCCTGTTCCCTTTGGTACAAGCTGTGAAGGTGTTACTTGGCCAGCTTCTTTCTGTTTCTCCCTCTATTCCTGTCCATTCTTCTCCACCCTCTACATGCAGCAGGTTCTCTTCAAGAGGGTCCAGTACCTCTTCTGATACCAGGGAAGGGGAAGGACACTGCTTAAAAGTTCATCAAAACTTAACTTGTGCTCTGTTGGGTTGTGGTCATACATAATATACAGACTAAAACTTAAAATCTGAGTGCACTATACTTTGCACTCAGGCAGATCTTCCTCTGGCTTTGTAGCATGCATCTGCCACTGCTTTCAAATACTCAAAGCCCTTTGGTAGCCCAGAAACCAGGAACCTCTGACTCTCTTGGCTCTGACAGTTAATACCTTTATTGTAACCATTAACCACTTAATCTGAGTAGACAGACTAACTCACCCACCTCTCTAAGGTATTAAAGGCTTCGCTGATGTTTGCACAGTATTTAAGCGTATCTTTCCAAAGCAGCTACTACTTTTGTGAGCCAGACGCACAGTGTTTTTCTGAAAACCACTATAAAATTGGCAAGTGTTGTTCTTATTTTGATAGTCTAAAGAAAACAACAGTAAGATTTTATTTAGTGTCATCAGAAATAGTCACTTTCAGATTACAAATGCTGCCTGCACCTTTTGTAGGCTTACTGGGGGTCTGAGTGGACTTGCCAAGAAGCATCCCGCTGGGCTGTAATTATTGTGTTACTGGTACTTCCAGATGGGTTTGCTCAGCACCCTATTCATTGATATAAATTAGTAACATCTAGTTACTTCAAAAGTGTGGGTGCATTAATTTCAGTTTGGGATGAAAAATGCTTGTGCACAGCATGGTACACTTGTTAGATGAATGAAAACAGGAGAAAGCGGGGAAAACATCTTTGATGCAGAATCTCTGGGTGGTATGTTTAGATCAGCCAGAGCAAGTGGGAGACAGGGTTTGATTTGCTTTTGCAAATGTATTTTGATACATTGGGATTACCGTGGAGCTGACACGCATGTCTGGACAAAGCTAGCAAAGGAGTGCTTGAGGGACCAGCCGGACCCTGCCCAGAGCCATTCAGACCTCGGGAAGGGGACAGCGTGGGCTTGGTTTAGCTTTGACCAGCACATCACAGCTGGAGGTACACATCCTGCTGACTTTTTGGGGTGGGCCTTGTGTGTGGGGTCGTGCTTGTTTCTTTAAAGATTGGAGGAAGAAGAGGAGAAGCAAGGTCCAGTCTGGCTCTTCTGCCCTACATACCAGCCAGCCCTTGTCACCAGTCCCACCCTGCCTGTGCAAAGCTGCGTTTCTCCCCCTTGCGTCTTTGAGTCCCTCTCCTCTGGTTTCTGGGTTGCTAAAGACCTTCTGACCTCAGCAGTGTCCTAACCTCTAACTAATGTCCTTTCTGAATGTTTTCAGGGCTGCCAGGACAGGTTGGTCCTCCAGGCCCTGTCGGACCAACTGGTCTTCCAGGACCACCAGGGCCAAAAGGAGAGAAGGGACAACCCGGTGAGAGGGGCCCGGCAGGGCCACCAGGTAAGTCCTGGAGGAGGGCAATGCTACCATGATAGGAGGTATTTCACTTTATACAAATTGTCTGTGACAAGAGATCATAAAAGGCTGGACACACAAGACGTTGAGCATCTTCAGTTGGTATTGAATCCATTCCAGTGAGTTCCCTGGGCACTGAAATCAGCCAGCAGCTCTCAGATCTGCACAAGCAATGACAGTTGCTGGGATTTCCCATGGAGCTGGAGAGAGCTTGTCCCAGAAAGCTGCAGAGCAGGATCGTGATTCTCCATCCAGCTCAGGAGCTGTAAAAAACAGTCTCTGATCTGTCAGCCTTTGGAGAAGAGCGTTCCCTGTTTAACCCTCTTGCTGTGTGCCTGTTTTAACTCCCTTTTTTCTCCACTATTTGTGTCAAGCTGTCAGATGCCGGGATGTCAAACTAATGATGCTTTTGTCTGTTAAGGGAAAAGGTTATGAGGCCATTCTTTCAGACTACGCTCCATTCCTGAGCTAGGAGACTTTCTTCATCCCCAAAATGTTCCTAAATCTTTTGATGAAGGCGATACTACGCAATAGGTGCCAGACCTCAGGCTCTGTGCTTTCTATGTGTCTAAAAGGCTGTGCCTTGTAAATCTGAGCTCAGGAAAGAGTTGAAAGTTGGAGCGTGCTTTAAATGCGAGAGCAGCCCTGAATGCTTTTTGGCATTTTCTGGCAACCTGTCAATGGCTAAAGTCTGGCCAAGGATGTGTCTGCCTTTTGGTTTCTCAGTTTGCAACGAGAGCCTTCCAGCCCCACAGGAAGCAGAATAGGTCTGCTGCTGGGCTGACTGGGTTTCCGTTGTTCTTTCCGTGCCTTCCTGGCAGTAAGGTGACATACAGGTGTACGTGGAGGGAAAGAGAGTGAGCGGTGCTTGATTTCACACCTTGCTGCCTTTAGTTTATTGCTCAGCCTGGGAGAGGGGGGAGATTTTACTCTTTCAGGAATTAAGCTTCGCAGCACCTTTGAGCCAAGTAAGGCTACCTGCTTTGCAGAGGAAGGTGCTGAAGGCAAATAAGGGAAAATTGGGAAGCTGTTCCTATTTCCCCCCATGCCCCTAATTCCCACAATTACAGTTCAGGACAGAAATCCTTTGTCTTCTCACTGCCTTTTTTACATGGTAGCATCATTAGCACATCCTCAAATGCACTAACATGTCCTCTCCTGCCTCTGCACAGGGCTGTTGGGACCTCAAGGACCGAGAGGACTTCCAGGAGAAACTGGGATCCCAGGTCCCCCAGGTCCTCCAGGGCCACCAGCCACCCCAAGCCTCCCTCTTACCTTCCAGCAAGGGGTTCTCTACTCGCTCCAGCCCACAGCAGAAAAAGAAAGTAAGTTTCCTCCTTGGTTCCCATTTTTTTCTGGTACATCAGCAGAGTGGGCAGGCACGGAGCAGCTCAGCTCTTCCTCCCACCTCCCCGCTAGGCTCTGCCAGGGCCCTGCCTTCCCTGGGAGCAGCTAGACAATCTGCCTCCATTGTGTGGGTCTCTGGGAAGTTCCTGTTCAAGATGAAACATGTAAGACTTAGAAGCTAGAGGGGGTCACCTTTCCAAAATGAGGAACTAAGTCACTGCTTTTCTAAAACCATCAGTGAGAACAGGGTTTGGGGGATTTATGGTTGTTCCCTGTGCCTGGTTTTCTGAGTTCATCATAGCTTTGAGGAGGCAACTTGGTGTCCTTTAAGCTTCTATCATGAGTAGCTGCTGTGAAGAGGGTCTCCAGTGAAATGATAGAGCTCAGGTAACATCACATGAGAGACAAGTGGGTAGAGAAATACAGCAGTCTGGCCGATTAGGTGCTGATGCAACGAAACTGTGCTGTTGAGAGACCTCTTGGTGCCGCTGTTGCAGTGTTACAGTGCTCAGGGTTGCTCAGAAATGAGTAAGTACCAAAGGTTTGCAGCTCTGAAATTATATAACATAACAAGGACATCTGTTAAATGCATCTCTTTTCCTGCCCCCGCAGATGTGTCTTCCACCTGCGTTTCTGGTGCATCAACATTATCCCACATCCACGCAAAACACAGGATTACGAACTCGAAAGCCCAGACCAAGACTGTGATTTATCCCTTCTCTATAACTGGAGGGTCAGGGTTTCTTTGAGCCTATGGTGATTTAAAAATATATTTATTTGATTTGTGCTGTGCATGGCAAGAAAAGGCTTTCTAGGAAAGGCAGATCATGCACTTTTATCTGAGTGGTCTCAGATTTGGGCTTGATTCTTCCAGTCCAGTCTTGTGTAGCTGGCATCTAATAATGATAAAGCAGAGCTCAGCTGTATCTCCACTTGGCTTGTAAACTCCTGGAGCCCCAGCTCTGTTGGGTCTCCCATCTCCACTCCGCCAGACTTCAGCTGTGCCTCTTCCCCAGCTCTTCTGCTCACGTCCAGCTTCAAAGCTCAGTTGCATTAGTTACAGCCAAGGATTAGTAAGTCTCCCTGTGTCTGACAGTTTTCTACAGCTCTCCTTTCCCTTCCACCCACTCCGCTCTCCAGAATCCTTTTTTCCGAAAGTGAACAGATGTATTTTTAATTTGGGAAGAATTTTAACAGCTCAATTTCATATTCAGTTACTTAGAGCACATGGGCAGGATGAAATTAATTGTGGTTCAATACTAAGATTTTCACAAAATGTAGGTTGAGCTGCTGCGTTAAGAAAGTTTTGCATTACAGTCACCTCACTGACTTACAGGATCACACCAAATGGTGCCATTCTGCATTCAGCCTTTTATTCCAAAGGATCCCTAAGGATGGTTTGGGTACCGCTCCTGCCCCCTGCCTCCAACCACCCTTTAAATTAAACTCTTTCTTGCAAAGTAGTGGATAAATTAAGAAGTGTATAAAGGCATTGATTACATGGCCTTCCCAGCTGATGTGTGAGAAGTCCCAAAATGGGAAGCGGATAAATGAGTGGATAAATATCTGTATTAACTCTGCCAACACTGGGCAGTGACAGACTCCCACATGGACTTGAGGACTGTGAGTAAATGGTGACTGTTACATCCCTGGGGCAGCCCTGCACTTCTCACCCATATCTGGGGTGGATTTCTTGGTTTGCAGAAGGAGTAGCCCATAATTTTATGACAATTTTTCTCATTTTAAAAATTTTTCTTAACATAAGTCTCACTGCAAGTGTAAGTTATCTATGTAGTCACAAT
The DNA here is from genome assembly GCF_030936135.1 of Gavia stellata. Lineage (NCBI taxonomy): Eukaryota > Metazoa > Chordata > Aves > Gaviiformes > Gaviidae > Gavia > Gavia stellata. The sequence continues at coordinate 4,835,016 of NC_082618.1, forward strand.
AAAGTTACGGTAATATAAAGACCGTTTTTTTACAAAACTTACCATTTTGCTTACGTGTTGGCTGATTTTGCCTACCACAGGTTGGTGAAAAGCTGATCCTCTACGACCAATAGCCTTGTAAATTCTGGGTAGATTTTAAAAAAAAATTATTTATTTATTTTGAATGGAGCACATCTGAAAACTATAAACACAAGATTCCAGCTGCTGACAGCAGAGGGAAGCATATTCCTGGTAATGGGCATGTGCACCCACAGAGACGTGAGAAAGCTGTGTCAGATTATTAGTAGTAGTACAGTGTTTGGTTCCGCCTGAACATGGTTAATGCATGTGCCTTTATTAATCACAACAAGTTCTTGTTGGCAATGTTTATCAGCAGGCAGAAGCCAAAAATAGGGAGACAAATATTTTCTCATAGTTTCACTGTGCTGTGGTAAAGAAATTGGTCCCAGTTGTCTCCCTTCAGATCAGGTAGCAGAAAGAAATTAAGACAGGATTACTTCATTTCCATCCTGTCTCAACAAATCAAGCCTATAATGGGGGAATTTATCCCTTAGAAACATTAGATGTAGGCCAGAAGCTAAACTTCTATACCCCACTGCTGAGGCTGCTGCTATAAGGATCGCTTGCTCTCTCTGCCACTTAAAAATTAGTGGCTCAGGTATGTGGCCTAGAGTCAGCTCAGTCCTCTTTCTCATGCTAAAGCTAAGATAATTTTTAGGGAAAAGAGAAAAGAACGCAACTTTCACTCTGTTGAGAGCTGTGTTTTCTTACATCTCAAAGATTTCAGTCTGCAAAGGACACATGAGAGAACATTAACGTATTTTGCAGGGAGACCAAGGGGTAACTGAGGCACAGCAGGCTTGCCCGTGTGCCCAGCATGTCACTGGTAAAAAAGAGCATAGAGCAGAGATTTGCGAGTGCCTGCTGCCATGCGTAGCCCTTCCTGAGGAAGGGAGAACTGAGCAGAGGAAGTGAAGGGGAAGGAGAGAAGGATGGGAACGGCATTTGATTTAGAAAACCATACTGATTGCTTTCAAAGCTCTTTGTGCCTGTGCCTCTGAGATGCCTTGCCACTCTGGCTGGACAAGTTTCACTGCCTTGTTCAGGGCATTTCTGTGCTGTTTCAGGTTTCCCCTTTGCAGGATGTTTGTGCTCTCTTCCAGAGAACATAGGTGCTCACATCTGCTCAGGTCAGACTGGTTGCACTCCTCCTCTTGGCTTGGCTAGGAGTTGGAAGGCTCCTGGAGCAAATTGTGTATCAAGGTCTTCTCAAATGAGGCAGGCAGTTGTCTGCTTTCTGCTTTGGTATATCCAGAAGCACTGAAACAGAATCACAGAATCACTAAGGTTGGAAAAGACCTGTAAGATCATCAAGTCCAACCATCAACCAACCCCACCATGCCCATTAAACCATGTCCCACAATGCCTCGTCCACACGTTCCTTGAAAACCTCCAGGGATGGTGACTCCACCACCTCCCTGGGCAGTTTATTCCAGTGTCTCACCACTCTCTCAGTAAAGACATTTTTCCTAATATCCAGTCTGAATGTCCCCTGGCACAACTTGAGGCCATTTCCTCTCATTCTATCACTTGTCACTTGGGAGAAGAGACCAACACCCACCTCTCTGCAACCTCCTTTCAGGTAACTGTAGAGAGCAATGAGGTCTCCCCTCAGCCTCCTCTTCTCCAGACTGAACAACCCCAGTTCCCTCAGCAGCTCCTCATCAGACTTGTGCTCCAGAATCCAGCCCTTGAGCCCAGCAGAGCTTGGGTCAGCGCAGGAGATGGCTGAGAAGGAAAGATTCCTGCTACCGTTTGTTGCTGGGGCTATTTTGTGGCTGCTATAACAACCTCCAGCTGCAGTGAGCCCCAGAATGTCCCCCTGTTTATAAAAAGAAGGGAGTTTATAAGGATATATGAGTTCTTCCTGCTGCTTTATGAGAATATGGAGAGATTCTCTTGAAAAATGTGAGACTTGTGGTTTAACACACTTCAGTCCTGTTTCATTCACAGTCTGTTTCATTCAGAGCTCATTCTGGAAGGAAATCTTGATCTGAGTGAGTTTTGCCTGGCCAGGCAACTGAGGAAGGAGCCACTCTGGATTTCCTGCATGTCCATACTCCTGTGCTGCAGAGGCCAAAGCAGGAGCTCCTGAGCTCAAGGGCTGTTGAGCAGAGCTCTCTTCTGTGTCACAATTATGGAATCACCTTTCATAAATAACTTTGAGTCAATTGTCAGGATAGGTGGATCTGTGGGAGTAACTCTGTCATCGTAAGAATGTGCCATTTAGCTGGAATGTTTTGTAACCCAAATCTTTACCCCTGGCTTACCTCCAGCAGTAATTAAATCCTGGTTATTTGCAGCCCATCCTCTCCCCCTCTCAGTGGATGTGCATTTGATTTTGTTGACCACTTGTTCTTTAAAAACAAAAGGCTCTGCAATTGTTAATATCTTCACTGCTGTTCGATGCTCATTTCCCAATTTCATCTTACTCCCAAGCTGTGATGGATTTTGACATGGTCAAATAAAACTCAAATTAATTGAATTACACACTTCACTTGGGTACCTCTCCTTCTGAACATGAAAACAGTCTCAGTTGTTTTGTTTCAGGGCTGTGAAGAAGGGAAGATGGATGGGGTTAGGAACAATAGTCAAAGAAATACCTGTTTGCATTCAGGCTTTAGGCATGAAATTTGGTTCTCGGAGGGATCTGAGTTAGATCTTGTGCTGTTCTGCTGCCAGGAAGGCATTGCAGAGATACACTGTCATCCTTGGCAGTTAAAGAGATTTCACAGTTTTCCCTAGGAACTGCTTTCAAACAACTAGCTCTCTATCATTGCCAATGCTCCAGAAGTTGAAAAGCCTTCATAATGTGTCTGCTAACAGTTCTGGAGATTTCACCTCATGTCCTTTGGGCTGGACTCTGCAGAGTAAACAAACACCCTTCAGATCCTCCTGGTACCACTTGATATTTGCATCAATATAGCAGTGAGACATTTGCAGTCTTTTACACCTGCGAAGGGTCCCCCTGAATTCTACTGTGATGAGTTAAAGGGATGGGTGAAAGGAAACATGAGTAAGTTTGAGGTCATGGGCAGGAGGAGATGGACATTATTCCTGCCTGGTGGCCTCCAGCTATGGAAAATGTGGACTTTTCAGAGGGTTTACCATCCCAATGACCGGGAGCCAACATCTTCATCCAGGTTAAATGCAACAGGAAATATGCAGCTGCTCCTATAGCACTGGTCAGGACAGCGGATTGCAAATCTTAGCAGCATCAGGACGTGGGGGTTCCCTTCCTTGCTTTGTGACCTTGGTCTCTCAGTTGTGGAATTTTTTTCCCCTAGATTTCCACAGCTGTCAAATAGCGTTGTGAAATGCTCAGATAAAAGATTCTGCCATACAGGTGCTCCCCCAAGACTGCTAGTATGCTACAGTACAGGTCCATAGGGAATAGCATTGTTGAATATGGTTTTGGAATTGCAAAAAATAATAAGGTTGCTTTTTTATATGTAGTTGTGTTTTTTTCTATTCATTTACCAGCTGAAGTGGTCAGCCTATTGGTTCAAGTATGAGGGAAGATGGGGGCAACTACAAGCTGCTGATTTTTATTCCTAACAGGAGAGGACTGAGAAAGATGTGCAAAAGCACAAAATCCCTCCAATTCCTGCTGATGCCTTTCCCCACCCTGCTCCACTCCCATTTCCAGCCGTTTCCCAGAACTCAGTGGACCTGCCCAAGCTGGCCAGTTGAACACCTAAAATAATCCCGAATGGCAAGAGAGTTTCCTGAGTATGTGGAGGGGGCAGAGCACACCCTCTCCCCGGGCTTTCCTGCATCCTCAGACCTCAGGATATCTCCCAGCACCACCTTGATGGCAGGGTGAGCTTGCCGGGTTGGTGGGGATAAGCTAGACTGCCAGACTGGCTCGGCAGTTCACTGATGCCGCACAGGGGAGGGCTCCAGATCCATGTTTGATTTCTCAGGTAGCCAGAAGCCAGATGTGTCTTGGAGATGGCAAATTTTGGGTCAGTTATTGCTGTACAGTGCAGAGCTACTCTTAATCAGCTTTGGCATGCGAAGGTAGGATTATATAGGTGTGCAGGAACACCAATTTTTTGACAGAAAGGACCACTTTTCTGGGGTTATCAGAGGTGGGATGAGTAGCTCTGCAGGTCTGGAGGATGCAGCCTGTGCCCTTAGAGAGAGAGCTAAGGACAATTGCTCCAAGAGCCTAAATTTTGCCTCCTGAAGCACTGCCTGCCTTTTGCCAGTGACAGGCACCAAAGGATTTTGGAGAGGAGTCCTGCCTGCTGGAACTGGGCAGCTCTTGCTGCAAGGACACTAACTGCTCTGCTCTTTAACACAGATGGAGAACCCCAGCTTGCCTCCACCGTCATAGACACCATCATGGCTGGCCTGCCAGGACCCCGGGGAGCCCCAGGCCCCGTTGGGCCACCAGGTAATAAACTCAGTTGAGCTAAAACCTGTAATGATGGGGAAGATGAGCAAAAGGAATTTCTGATGGAGACTGGAGTGGTCTGTGGGGTGCCTGCGGGGAAAGCAAGTGGTCCTCGCTGGAAGGGCTGCAGAGCAGTGGGTGCAGAAGTGGGAAGGGTGGCAAGAAGTAACCAGGTTTCTTATCGATTGATAGTGGCAAATGGTTTTACCTTCGGCAGGACGCATCTTGAGAAGGGAATAATTAAAGACTGTCTTTAAGAATGGGTTGTCCAGTGAATTTCTTTACAAGAGCAGAGCTGTTCTCACTGCTGCTGCCATCCTGTCCTGTCACTGTAGAGCTCCACTGAGCAGGATCTGGCCAGCTGCTCTGTGATGTGTATGCAGACTTGGCAGACTTTGGAGCTGGTTTGAGCTATTCCAGATTTTCACCAGTATAACCAAAATCAGAATCTGGGATGAAAATTCAGTGGCAAGTCGTCTTCTTTTCTGTGCTGATGGGTAGCTTAAATGATAGTATTCCTGCAAACACCAGCATTTCCCTGTATGATACGTATTTAGGTGTGCACTCCCATTAGTTGCAAAAAAGGCTTTTCCTTTCATTATGAGGGCCTTTCATTTATCCTTCAATTCCTTTATTCTTTGACTTAAGCATTTGTATGATGCATTAATGATTGAGGCTGATTCAGCTGTACTTTGTGTATAATGTCCACATTGTTTCATCTCAAGGGTTGTGACAACTAAAGCAGAGAGTATTGCTAAGTTCAGACTAAGCAAATATCCTGTCTCCCATTTGCAGGTATAATTTAACAGCTACTGTTGAGATATAATTATTTTTCCAAAAGGAATAAATCTGTTAAGTGATTGTGTAAAACAAGTTGACCTGTTTAGACAGTGTTTAACTTGTCCTGGAAGCAGGCTCTTCCGTGGTACAGACTTTAGAAGAATTTATTGCCACTGGAGTGAGCAAAGAGCAAGAGAGAGCTTTGCTTTGCGACAGTCAGCCTCTCATGCTGGCTACGTCCAAACCCCGACTCCTCCATGTTCATCATCAACTTTCTGACAACGCTCGAGAGACAGACTGTAGCAGGCTTGTGGACTTCCCTTGCCAGCTACGAGACTCTGTTTTAGAAACAGCAACTGTAGTATCTTGCTCTGATGTAGCTGTTTCATGGACCTAGTTTAAGTTTTCTCAAAAGTTGCCATTTTAAACAATGGGAATGCAGGATGTTACTGATATCCTTCCTGCCTATTTTCACCTTTTTTTCCTTCCAGAGCTCTAACATCTTCCCTAGGGCATAACGATATATTACAGCAGGATGTGGGTATCCAATAATCCACAGTGTGATGAAGCGCTATTGCTGTAGTCCTGTGATCGATGAACGGCTCTTACCTATTGAGAGACTAAGCAGAACAATGAAAGGCAGTGTATATGTTTGGAATTTAGGGTCCTTCCTTCTAAAGCTCCTTAAAATTGTCTCAAATGATGATTCCCACCAGGCCCACCAGGCGCATCAGGACCCAAAGGGCCACCAGGACCTATCGGAGTCCCCGGATCACAAGTAAGGTGCTTTAGTGCTTTGGGGTGGAGGGGCAGAGTCGGGGGTTTGGTGCAAAACATCTCCTCATTGCACAAAGAGAGAGAGTACTTTGTAAGTCTTAGATCTGATGTTTTGTCCCCTGTGAAATGCTGTGATTTTAATACATTTTCTTCGTTCTGAATTGTGTTGAGAGGCTGAAATGGTTGTGCTTTCCAGATTTTCCTTTAATCACAACAACACATCTTGCTGTTGCCGTGTCAAAACATTTCACTGTGGCCTGAGTTGATGCAAAGGATCTGACATGGGCTTTACTCACACAGTGATAGAAAAATACTGCGTTTCCTGTGGAACACATAAAAAGAACAAAAATGCATCAATGGGAATTCACCGATTCACCAAAGTGAATTTGTTAAGCCTACTTTTTTAGAAATAGCACTTTCTATTCAAGAAAAATATCACAAATTCCCATCAGTTTGATTATTTATCAATACAAAAATTGTGGAGGGGGGAGATATTAATGGAGTGTGATAAACTGACTCAAAAGAATTTATGGTGGAAGAAAGGCAAAGTACTCACGTGGATGGAAAAAGCTGGTTAAATGGAAAGAAGTGAAGTTATGATGAACAGTGAACTGCCAAACTACTCAAAATTGTGGTTGGTGATACAAAGGGACTCCAGTTTTGGGAAGAGTATTACTTAATGTGGAGGTAAACCAGTAACATCAAATATTTCAAAGGAATCTAACATGACTAAAGAGATAAAAGTGATTGAAGAGCACGGAGCGAGAGAAAGGTTAAGTAACTTAGCAGAGGGATGTAACTTAGATCCTGATTAAGAGGAGGTTTGGAATTGATAGAAATGGAGAAAGGAGATTGTTGCTATGTATTTATTAATCACTTTGAAGAAGCAACGGACAACAGGTTAGTGAAAGTTTGCCAGTGCAGCAGAATCATTTCAATTAGTGAATGCTCTGGAGAACAATGAGAAACTCCAGATAGATATGAACACAGTGGGAAATTTGGCAGCAAAATGACAGATGCAGTTTAACATGATTAAATATAAGGTAATTCACAATTCATAAATAGGTTCTGTAGTAGAGTCTGGCTTTTTCACATGCAGCACACATTATAAATCTTTTATTTTTTACAACAGATTTGTGGAATTTGGTGTTCTTGAGCATCCCCGTGTAATCACGCACTGAAAGTCACTGTTGAGAGCTGTCAAGAGCAAAGGATGCTTATGGACACTTAAGCTTTGTTCATGCTGCATGTTTGACATAGGGCCAAGTCTGGTTTGTGCCCTACCTCGTTTGGCAGCCCTAGTTAACCTCCTAAACCAGGCCTGAGTTTCTGAATCTTTTGTGGGCCCAGGGGAGACGTAGCTAAGCTGGAGGCCCGGCCACTGTGCAGCTTGGTGGCGAGTTGGTGGGGCTGACTGCAGGCAAGGAGCAACATGGTAATGGTGAGCGTTGCTGCCTCCCAGCTGAAACTGGGAGAGTGTTGCTCCTTTAGACCCTTAAAACACTGATGTCCGATCTTATTGGGCCACTTAAGCAGATGTTGAGGCTCCTCACAGCTATGCCTAGAAAGCCCATTACTCTGGATGCTGAGAGGTGGGAGTTTCTGGGGGCTGTTGTTAAGCAGGTTGGCTTAAATCACCAGTGGTCTGGAGTGGAGCAGTAGTCTCATTTGCTGCAGTCTCCAAGGCGATGTGCAAGTCACTTGAGGTGAAAAAAGCATCTCACATATGGTCGTGGGGAGCGGACATGCTGAATATAAACAAACAATGTTGTTCTCTCCCTGTCTGGTTTACCGCTGTGGCTTCGCTGGGTGTATAAGTTAAGAATTTGGATCGATTTTGCAAAGCAGTTCAATTAGTAGAAATCTGGAGACTATGCCCTTCTTACCCGCTGGTGACTGTTTTATAGATTTATTCAACCCAGGGAGCAAAATCATTAGTAGAGATTGGGCTTAATTTGAAAATTGTTTATTAGGGTGAGTGAATAGCTTCAAAATAATTTCCACTGCACAATCCAATTAATTTTCAGGTATGTATGCTTACTCGTGCCACCCACTGAGGCAATTACGAAGAGGGGGGAAGCAGTGGGGATTTTTAAGCTAGCCATACTATCTGTGTATTAATTTCTTCTTGGTAACTGAGAACAAGAACTATCCTGTCATACTGACCCCTTAAAAATGTCAAATCAGTAGCCTGCAATGCATTAAAAGACCCAAGTAGAGTGATACGCAGAAATTGTACAGCTTAGGATATCTGTGAACAGAGCTTCCATTGTTGTTGCTTGAGGGTAAAAGAGAATCCAGCCCAACTGCTTAATGGGTGTATGAGGTTTTCAGGAGCTGAGGATCGCTGGGAAATGTATTAACTACCCCTACACAAAGGATGCACAGTAGAAATTAATTCCTTCTTGTTCTGCATCTCTTCTAGGGCTTACCGGGCTCTCCAGGACAACCTGGGCCAAAAGGCTCCAAAGGAGACCGAGGAGAGAGAGTAAGGTTTTACGTACACAGAGAGATTCCCGGCAACATCTGGGGTGATGCCTCAGAAATTATATACAGCATAGGTCTTTCAAATTCTGTGGGACTACAGCCATGAACAATTCTAAATGTAGAGTTTCTGGGTCTTATGCAAGGACCAAGATGAGCTGATGAGGGGTCTGGAGCACAAGTCTGATGAGGAGCGGCTGAGGGAGCTGGGGTTGTTCAGTCTGGAGAAGGGGAGGCCGAGGGGAGACCTTATTGCTCTCTACAACTACCTGAAAGGGGGTTGTGGGGAGGTGGGTGTTGGTCTCTTCTCCCAAGTGACGAGTGACAGGACTAGAGGAAATGGCCTCAAGTTGCGCCAGGGGAGGTTCAGGCTGGATATTAGGAAAAATTTCTTTACTGAGAGAGTAGTGAAACATTGGAATAGGCTGCCCAGGGAGGTGGTAGAGTCACCCTCCCTGGAGGTATTCAAGGAGCGTGTGGATGTGGCATTGTGGGATGTGGCTTGATGGGCATGGTGCTGTGTGATGTTGGGTGGGTTGGGTTGGGTGGGTTTTTTTTGTTTGGTTTTTGTTTTGTTTTGGTTTGGTTTGGTTTGGTTTGTTTTTTTTTTTTTTAAGGTTGGACTTGATGATCTTACAGGTCTTTTCCAACCTTAGTGATTCTGTGATTCTGTTTACTGTACAGATAAAGGGTTGAATTGCTTGCAAACTCTGGTGTTCCCTAAAGAGATTCAGGTAGCAAATACATGGTATATAAAGGCTTGTGGAGACCAACTTTCTTCTGCCAACCTAAGTTCTTTAGAGTGGTCTAACTGAACTCTTCCTTCGGTGGCAATAAGGCAGTAAAAGCTCATCAAACTTTTCCTGAATCAAAGCCATTCCCCAGGTCAAACGATGTTCTTAATATATTTGGAATATTGAAGTAATGTTCTTAATATGTTTATGTGCTATACCTCAGTCCTTGATGGGTTGTCAAGTGCTAATAACTAAGCATAGAAAGAAGGGCTGTTTGAATGTTATTTCCAAACTGGTGAAGTTTAGGAAATACCAGAGAAAAATCTAACAAGGATATAAATGTGTCAGATTCCCAGTCCAGCATTCAAGCACCAGGAAGGGTTTCAAGGTGGCATTTGGGCCTTTGGCTGCTTCTGTTCAGCTTACTCTACAAAAGGCATGGTGTTTGAAATCTCCTCTGAGACATGCTAGGAGCACAAAATCATTTGAGAATGTAGTACGTGGTGGAGGATCATTCAGCAGTTAGATCTGCAAAATGTAGAAGTGGGCACAGATGGACTGTGGACAATCACTAAGACCCTACTGTGGAGCAGAGTCAAAGAAAGGAAGAAAGATAAGGAGAAAAATTTTGGTTGGTACCTCTAAAATGATGGACGTCTGCAGTGGTGGCTGCATTTGACATAGCCTTGTGCCAGAGCTGTAAGGAACAAGTTCCCTTTTCTTCTAAGTGCCAATTCTACTGTCACATAGATGGAGGTGAACATGGAGGTCACCACCTGTAAATGGGTGGCTGTAGCTGACGTGCTTCCCCCATATGACAGCATCTCCTCTTCATTTCTGCTCACTCTTCCAATCCAAAAGACAGAGGGATGTCTGAAAGATCTAAGAAAGACAAATACAAATTGGTTAACTCCAATTTGATGACTTCCCAAATTAATGAGAATAACCAGCAACAGACTTAAACTACGTTCCTCTGTTCAGTCTGTGTGCAAGGAGAGCAAGGCCGGGGGGTTGTTTCATTCCCTCCTGAGGCACTTCACGCCAAGGAGCAGGGCATATCTGAGGATGGAGCACATGTGCTTTTAAAATGCTCTGTTTTAATTTAGTATCTTTGCATATTGTTTTGGGTGCTTGGTCCCTGTTCTTACATAAGAAATCACTTGCAGCTCCCTGAAAGATAGAAACCATTTTAAGTGACTGTTAGAATTTTTTTAATAGCAGTTTCTTTGTGCAGAGCAGCCACTTTGGGCATGTATTGGCTCTACTAATAGAGACTGATGCATTTCTGGGACTAGAATTTAAGATTCTGATAGAGAGCAAAACCTTAACTGCTGAGATTTCAGCACAGGTTACTGACTACAGCTCATTGCCATTAGATGTTAATTTTCACTTTAAAAAAAAAAAAGGTATGGTATATGTGGTATATGGCAAAGTGTTGAGTTTCCGTGTGGGAAACTGATAAGAGCTCTTCCTCAATGATTCAGTTAACATTTTCCTTTAGTTTGTGGTTCACTATATTGCGAAGACTAGACGTATTTTGAAACAAAAGGTTTGTTGCACTGTGTCCATTCAGTACAGACAAATCCTTTAGACTTTGATTTTGTTCCGTCCTTGTTAGATATTCAGAATTGTAACTCTCCTTCTAGGTTTGGGACAAATGAGATTTTCAAATATCAGAATGTCTTGCTAAATAGAAAAAAAAAAAATTATTTCCTGTCCTTCCTCTGTATGTGCGGAAAGTGAAGCTGATTACTTTTTCTGGCAGAATTTCTGTAGGATGTTTTGTGTGCTTTTTGTCTTTTGTGAGTGTGGATTTGAACGCTGGTTTTGACAACTACATGCTGCAATTTTGGGTTTGGTGGATACAAATTAGAGCTAGCTTTACACAGAGCGAAGGAGCTGTGCAGCTGCAAAGAAGAGCAGAGGAGGGTTTACAATATCTATTGAGATTCGAGAAAATGTTATTATACATTCTTGCTGCTTAATCTCAGAGAGAACAGGTGTAGAAGAGACCTGAAGCAGTCTGAGCGCATCCCCTGGATGGCACATCTCTGTCTGTGCTGCTCACGATCAGCCTCTGTTCATCTTAAACAGTGCCAGGGAGGGACACACCACATCATCTCCAGGCAGCCTTCAGAGGTACCGCTAGTGAGGGCCTGGGATAAAAGATATTTCTAACATCCAGCCTAAATATCCTTTGATCCCCTTTAAGCTGGTAACATCCTTTCCTGTCCCCCCTGGACACAGAGAACAGTCTGTTTATGTATTTTGAGTGCGTTGGTACGTCTCCTCTCCCTGATTTGCCGCTTGCCTGTGCGTTTTCACAGGCCTCACTCCCTCCAGTGTAGAATCCAAGTATTTCCCTTTGAAGATGCTCGGAGCACCTGACAAATTGGGCCTTCCTCCCGGTGCTCTTCGTGTTGATACGGGCCTTTGTCTAGTGCTGGCTAGCTGCTCACCAAGCACTGCGCAGCTCTCCGCAGTAATGTTTTGTAGATGCCCAAGGCCCATTGGTTTTATACAAAGCAGCAGTTTGATGGAGACAAAACCAAAGCAGCTCCCCTTTTCTGGCAAATACTAAAAAAAGCTGCTGCCAGCTAGGTCTCTTTTTTGGGGAAAAAAAAGATGGGTTTGTTTCTGTGTATGTCTAGGGGAGAAGAGCCAGGTTAAATATGTGGCTGTTTCATCAATGGCTTTCTAAAGATGCTTTTAAATTTTGCCTCCTTTTCCCAAGCTCCTGCTTTCTCATTAAATAATCTAAACTGTTCTCCTGGTCAGGGATTCTGCCCTGCCCCAGTGTCCTCCAGGCTGGGAAACCAACACTGCTGAGGAAAACAGGGGGAAAAAAAGATGCTTAGTTTGATGGTATTTCATTCCGCCCCGAACCAACATGTACCATTTCAAAATGTTTCTGTTTAAAAAACCAAAAAGAACAAAAAAAACCCCACTGAGAACAATGAGAAAATCAGTGCAGCAGGAAAAAGAAACAAACCAACATGTGTTTTGATCGGTAGCTGTTGGGGTTAACCCAGGGATGTGTGTGTGGAGCAGGAGGCGGATTCAATCAGCGCTCTGTGGGAGTCCTGGGCTCTGTTTGCTGTCTGGGGCAGCATCAGCCCGTCAGTTTTACTAGAGAGAAGAATGTGGTGTCTTTGTAAAGAAACAAATCTCCAGCAAAATTCCTTCCTGGTATAATGTAACTGACTGCTGTAAAGTTAAAAAAATTGCTAATCGTCTTACTGAGAGGGTACTGAGCTGAGTAGCTCTGTATCAAACCCAACTTCTCCAAAGTGTGATGGGATTTGGAGCTGATACTTGACAGCAAACCATGACCCCCCTTTTGCTGTCTCTAAGTGATAATGTCAAGGGAGAGGAATTTTTTTTCATATTATCCCGAGTGTAAGGTTTTTCATTAAGCCATCTTAATTCCACTAGTAAAAATTACACTATGTTCTTGTCAAATGGAAAAATATCTCCTAATGACACTTACTTTATTTCCAACAGGGGCAAGCAGGTCTGACTGGAGAGAGGGGCATTAAGGGATTTCCTGTAAGTGAAGTACTTGCGGGTGTGTGCAAGACTCAGATGGGTTTGGTGCCTGCCCGGCACCTTAAATACCACCTAGCTGGACTGCAGCTGGTTCAACCAGCTCTCTCAGATGCAATGCTTAGGTCAACTGTCTCCAGCGTAGACAAACGTCATCTCAGTGTATTCCTCTCCAAATGAAGCACAGTCTTCCTGCATGTTAAGCATAGTGCTGAAATGCCGTGATCGGGAAGGCGTCACGCCAACAGAGGAGATGTGCTTTGCTTGCAGATCCCCTCTAGCTGAACCCTGGCAGACAGAAACCCCCTCCCTGCCCCGTGAGGTTCCTTGCACTACCAGAGCCCAAAGGTGGGCACTGTTAAACAACTCAAAGTACATCAGCTGCTCTCAACTCCTTTTTTGCACCTTGGTTTGCCAAGCTGAGCTGGAAACCCTTTAATGAGATTAAGAGCTATCTCCAAATGATTTCTTGGCAATACCTGAACAGATGCACACAGGAGATGATGGCTGCACTGGCACATATGGCTAGGGTGCAAACAAACCAGTGGAGATGAAGGTTGGCTGAAAGTGAGCTAGTGGAGCAAGTTGGGTTTTTTTGGCTGGCAGCATCCAAAGAGGTCCTAGGTCCTCTGGGAGGTTTCTCTTCTGTCTTCCTTAATCCCACATCATCATTTTGTACGATTCACACCTTTTCTTGATTCTGTGATTCTTCAGTCCTTCTGCTCATACCCACCCCTGCTTTGCAAGTATCTCAGGGATGTCCAACAAGTTTGAGAAGCCCAGGCATTTCCACTCTGTTTTCTTCACCAGTTTGTTAGCTTTATGGTTTAGTTTGTGGTTTACTCTCTCCATGTCATCTGTTCTTTGGGAAATGCATTAACTTCCTGGTTGGGGGGAACACCAGACCAATATTCACAGCACATAAGGATCTTTGTTCAAGAAAAGCTTAATGAGCATTTTCAGAGGCAGAAAGTGATGTGACTAATTAACAAAAGCAGAATGGAGGATTTTATGTTCTAAATCAAAGATGAACACATGCATGTTTGGGGCAGGGGAGCAGTATTTTTATATGAGTGTTTTAGCCTAAACCATTGCTCATTGAGAGCTTCGTGAGCTGTAAACAGTCTTGTTGGGGGCCCAGGCCATGGCAGCCAGCCCCTCCTGCAGCTTGGCCACTCCTGGCCAAGTTCATCAGTGTTAGGAATGGTGATGACCTCCTGGGAAGGTGATGGGAGCCAGAACAGAGCTCACGAGAGCACTTTGGCCCTTGGCATGAAGTGCCAGAGAGTCAGTTTGTTTTCTGCTGGTGAAATGCTTCTGCCTTTAATTTGATCCTTTGGAGGGAAGGGATGCAAGTGATCCTGGACAGGGTCCTCAGTCACATGAAAACAAATTTCTGTTTCTTGTTTGTTTTAGGGTGAACCAGGCAAGAAGGGTGAGGAAGGTGACAAAGGCGCTGATGTAAGCATGTATTTCTACTGTTGTTTTACTTTCCTTTTTGTCTCTTTACTGTCCTTCGACCATATTCTCTTTGGCAGGCTGGTTTGTGGGGAGCAAGGGTCGTGTCCACAGTTAAAAGTGCAGAGCAATGATGTGAACCTTGGGTTTGAACTTAATACATGCTAGAAATCCTGGTCTTTGAGGCTTCCCTGGCCATGTTGTCAGCTGCCCTTCTCCCCATGTTCTCTGAACACCTCCTCAGTCCCCAGTGGCTGTTCTGCCACACAGAGCTGCTACAAGGTAGGGAATTATTTCCCCACTGTACCTCCCCCATGCTCAGGGACAGACTCCCAGAAGAGACCATGTGCAGAGAGTTGGAGTTCTCACATCTCTGCTCTCCCACCCTAAAATACTTCCCAACATCTATCGGTCACTTCAAGCCCATATCTAAGGCAATGGGGACAACAAACTACAGACTGAGAGTATGTGAAAGTATGTGGACAGGCTTCAGGCAGCATGTGGCCCAGCTAGGAGCTCTTTGAAGTCCATCAGGATGGGCTTGCATGCCACTGTTCCAGTTTATAAGGGAGCAACAAGATGGTGCTAGCCACGTGTCCCAGTTTCCTGGTGTAACACCAATGAGAAAGCCCAGGTAACTCACTGATGTTCAGAGTAAATGTCAGACAAGAGCAAAACCTGTTTTCCAGGTAGTTCAGCATAGTTGTTAATGCAAGTTGCACGGTATAAAGGTTTGACAGGCATATACAACCTGGGTTTGGCCCTCTGCAGAAGTAGGAACAAAACTGAAAGGCATGGCTTTGGGTCATGGCTTTGCAACTCTGCAAAGGTGGGGTATAACTGAGGAGTTTTTCTTTAAACAGGGATTTCTCCTGCATTCCTACGTAACCCTTGCAGCTTATCTCCCCTTTTACATCTTTTCTTTTTTAAACATTCACACTGCAGAGTTTGGCGTTATGGAGGCAACATTATAAACAAGAAGCCTATTCTTCAACATGTACCAATGTTGGTTTTCTTTTCCTTCTTGCAGGGAGAAGGTGTTCAACAACTTCGAGAAGCTCTGAAGATTTTAGCTGAGAGAGTATTAATTCTTGAGCACATGATAGGAATTCATGGTAAGCGTCGCTAAGATTTTCTTTTCTAGGCAACTGGAGTCTCTGTTCAGGCAGCTGCTTGATGGTTAGACATCCCCCCAGTCTCCTAAACTCTCTGTCTACTATCTATTTAAGCCGCGTTTTCAAAACTAGGTACCCAACATGACTTAAAGGATGCTTAGAACTGTTGAGGACCTAGAGCTTCCACCAGCTGCACTAGTTGCTCTGGCTTTAGAGTAGCAGGTGAAATGACCCCCACAATAATTTTTATTACCATTTAGAAAGCCAAGCGATGAGCAGCAGCTCAAGCCATGTGGCACAGATCATCTGCCAGCTTCCCAGGGAGCTGCTTGTTCCAGTCTTTAGGCCAGATCATTTAATCCTGTTAATAGTGTCTTCCAAGTGACTTTAACACCACTGAGGCCCTTGCCTTGTGTAGCACTATATTTTACAGAGAAAGCCGAAACAGTGCTACCCTGAAAACCAGTGATCCCTGAACGTCTTGTGATTATAACTTACATAAAACCTATTTTCACAATCAGATTTAAAGAAAGTCTCACGTGTTCTTTGTTCAGATAGATTTTAAGTTTTCTGTTGAGGTTATTTGCCATCACTGGTACAGTGTGTGGCATCATCCCTTAATAAGTGTCTTCTTCCCTTAACCAGAGTATGGGCTTGTGCAGTCGTCACAGATCAGACTTGTCCCTTTGGGGTACTTGAGGATCAATTCTCTCACAGCTGCCAAAAGTTGCTGTGCCAGTTTCTCCCCTTTCAGAAACACAGTAGAGGCAAAATGTTGTTTAGATCTGCTATCCCAGCCTACAAGGAGAAGCAAGCCAGTTCCTTGGCACGGGAATGAGCATTTTTTAACCAAGTCCCATAGCGCTTTTCTTTCTTATTTTCTCCTTGACACATGGCACCTCATTCCTGGCCTCACTTGTAAAGCAAGCCGCTCACACCTTCCTCCAGACTGACATCCACTTTTATTATGAATTGGCCTTTGGATATTGTTTTAGCCTATGAAAATGCTAAATAGCTGAAACGTCCAGCAGTTCCTAAACAAGTGACACGAAGTGCATATATTTCTGTGCCGTAAGGCAGCACGCTTCGAGAGCCCACAGGCTCCTCCTGGAGCCAGCACAGTGCTAAAATGAAAATGCCGCTGGGCACTTCAAAGCCAGAACAGTGTCAGTGCATGGTGCTCCGTTATATGGCTGAACTGGCTTCGGTCTCAGCACTGCTTTTCATTGTTCAACGGACACGTGTCTTTCAGAGGCCCAAAGTACTATTTCCAGAAGCAATAGGCAGCAACAGCTTAAGCATTTTGGGAAATCATGAATCACAAACCCATGATTTAACCACAGTCACCCTGACCTTACCTCTGCATTAATCCCAGTTTGCTTCATATTTTCATTGGATTTTATACACCAAGGGCAGGAAGAGATGTTTTTATGCTGCTTTGCTTTGAGATGGTGGAGGTAGCAGGAAGATGCCCACTAGATTACCCAGGCAGCAATCCATGCCCAGCCGGTATGTTCGCTGGGCAAGAGGGGAAGGGGGACCGAGTCCATAAGCACAGTGCAGTGTATTTACAGGACGCAGGGCCTGGCGCTCCGTTATCTTTTGCTTTGTACCTTCATTCTTACTAGTATAAAGCAAAATGTCAGCTCTTCAGGAAGCTTGTATAGACACTGGGGCTTGGACCAGGGGATTCACGCAACTTTGCCTGCCTAGTTTACCTATTTTATACATCGTCTGTTTGGCAATACAGCAGCAACAAGGCATGTGCTGCTGTTATTTTGAAACGGTCATTTTGGCAAACCATTTTCACTGACATGAATGTATTTTCTGTTATAGCTTGGGATGGAGGCGAGTTATTTATAGCTATGTATACTTCCATACCAGTGTAACTGCATCAGCAAAAATGGATGGGTTTTAATTGCACAGTGTAGTTAAAGCCATATTTAAACACCTATATTGTATGACTTTATATAAATAGTTCCTTTTTTATCCAATAACAGTATAGATAATTATATTTTTACTCTGTGCTTTTCAGATAGTTGCATTCTTTAACTTAAGACATTTTAGGTCCTACAAAAATACTGTTTAGAAAGAGAACTTGGAAAGTAAGGCATTTTTTCCTTGGGCAGTTATGTTCATCCCTTTATGTGTATATGGTTAAAAAAAAAAAACAACAGAAAAAGACATAAAATAACAAAACAGAATATCCTTGAGCACAGACCTCCCTGCACTGAAAGGCACCACACAGTTTTAAGTCACCCAGCACCAACTATCTGGTCATGTTCCCACCGTAGGTGTTAAGGATTTTACCACAGGTTCCTGGGCAGACCGACTCAGCCCAGCTTTAAAGACCCACGCAGAAATGCCAATCGCATGCTCTCATTTTCCCAAGAAACCTCACAATCGGTGTGGTTTCCAAAACCACAGCCACCCAAGCAACAAGGCAAAACACACCAGCAAACAAACCTTTTCGCTGCAATGGGAGGGCAGTTTGAGATTATCTGGCCTAGCAAACTGCGGAGAGCAGCCCAGCAGGACACACGAAAGCCCAAATTGTTTGGCAGTGTTGACTTTCAGTGAACGCAGCACAAATCCTCTGGCAGCCAACCGCTCACTTGCAACAGAAATGCTGCCTCGTGGGATCAAACCAAGGCTGGGTGTCTGGCTTGGGAGGTTGGGCTCTCGGCAGGGAAACAAGCAAATGTCCATCTCTGAAGGCAAAAGAAAGAAGAAACTGGGGTATTAAAAATGATGAGGCAGCACTGAGTTATCAGCATCTGTTGCTGATTGCTGGCAAAATAGAAGAGTGGCCGTAGTCAAATGTAAATTTAGCTTTGTAGGGCAGGTCGCTGTAGGAAGAGGAGGTGTGTGTTACCGTGAGGCATGCTGGGAGAATGGGCAGCTAATATTTATTCACAGCTTTATTGCTAATTTGGCTGTAGCCTAGGGTGGATCAATCCTTTTGTTCAATCTTTTCAGTGCCTCAAAATGTCCTCCTTTACAAGGAGTGAAATGGCACTTAAACCCTCAGGAGCATCACTTCCCAGTGACCACTTGGCCTCATCCTTCAATAACAGGAGTCTGCGGGCAATGCTGATTAGCAGGTATAGCCCAAGCAAAATTATAATCAATAAAAGAACAGCGCTTTATAAATGGAATTACAATGAGAACAGGACCTGCTGGGCCATGTACAGCAAGAGTACTCACCCCAAAGAGTTTAGATAGAGCAGAGGGAAAAGACCTAGTATAGGAGCAGTGTGACGGCAGCAAACATCTAGCTCCACAATTGCTTGCTGGATGGAAAGACAACAGGAGGGACGACACTTCTTCCAGAAGAGGTATCGTTCAGAAGGGCCCATCTCCTCTTTCCTTAGCCTCCCCTTTTAAATAGCGCTCTCCCGTGACTTTCTCTCCTTACAGACTCTTTATCTTCCATTGAGCCAGGCTCTGGACAAGACGTGATCCCGGGCTCCCCCCTGCGAACCAGCATCAAGATCAAACGTGGAGGACCCCAGCAGCCGCAGGCCTACCAGATCCTCTCTTCACTGCTGGATGACAGTGAAGCCAAAAGGAGAAGCAATCGGATGAAGTAGGAGCATCTGCGTGTTCTCCGTGCCTGTTCACCAGTTAAAGATACAGTATCCCAGTGCTTAATTGCAGAGCGCAAATGAAGTGGGTAGGAGGCAGCAGTGTTGGCAACTGGGTTTCCTTACCTGGCCAATACTACGCCCTTATTGCAGGGAATGTCTTATCCATAGCTCAGAGAGGGTCTTATGAACATTTTTCTTGATTTTGTTGTTTTGCCTTTGGCATACCAGCTGGCAGGTATCCTCAGAAACTGTCTACAGAAATGACACCTCCTGACTGTGTCTCAAGAGTTTAATCCTCCCCTTGTTTCCTCACTGCCCTTGAAAGTTACTCAGTTAAGCACTGCTTAACTGGCTGAGACAATCAATCCCATCTAAACTCAAAGCCAAGCCTTATCCTTGTCCTTTGGTATAGTTGATGGCATCCACTTGTATTTCATGTGGTGATGTCATGCTGACTTCCAGGTGAAGATACCACTTCCATAGGCCATTAAAGCATGACCTGCAAAGATTTCTTTTAAGCAAAAAACAAATTGGAAAATTCAAAGAACATTTAAAACTGTTACTCTGAAAATTCAGTTACTCTTTGGGCTTTAGCATCAAAAACTTGGCTCTTCATGTTGCTAAATGCATGTGAGTGGAATTATTTCTATTCGTGGTTGGCTAAGCAAGGACTTTTGATGCAAATATTAATGCAACATTGACTTTCTATCTATCTTCAGTAAGATTAGACTGTTTCTGTGAAAATATAGAGCAGTTTGTATGAGATATGATGGAATTGTGCAAGAATTTTCCCATGTTGTGTTCAGCTTGTGCATACATACAGAGAAAATTAATTTAAGTAGTAGCAGTAACTATTCACAGAAGAGGATATTTTGCAATAGTTACTTAATCCTACATCAATAAGGAAAAATGTTTTCACACTGTTCTGTTTTTATCTTGTGAGTGAATCCTTGCCATTTGAATCTGGAGACAGTGTAGTAGCAAACCACAGCCTAAGGAATTAGAGTCTTGTCTAGAGCTTATCTTGCACTGGGACTTAAAGACAAAGTCATTTTACTTTTTGCAATAACTTGTTATTTTGGGGGAAGTCCAGGGTTAAGATGTTGAACCTGCCCTTCAGTGACAAATGAATCACTGCACCTTCTGCGCAAACCAAATTGGACAAGTTGATGTCATTCATGTAGACAGTGATTTTTGTTAGAAAGGGTGAGACTAATCAACAGAGCCAACGGTACTATTTTAAAAGTTGTTTTTTTTTCATTCACACATGCACATGCCCCACTCCCCCTTCCACCCCCTTCTGACAATTTTGAAATTCAGCCCAGGACAAAAGTGAGCAAATTGAGTTTGTGTTTGTCATTTTATGGCACACGTCAGGTAAATTGGTCACATTCTATCTGGTTCCTAGTGCATGATACAGCTATCTAAAAAAGGCAAACTGTACTGCTATGATATTTCTGTCAAAAGCTGTTGCAAAGACCAACAACTGTATGGTCCATGTTTTCAGCAACCCTTGTCACCCAAAGTGATCTTCCTAAGGCAAAACTAGAGGCATGTGGTACACTGGAAATGAGACTTAAAATGAAGGAGCTCTGCCAGCCCAACATTAGCCACACATGAAATTAACTTTCCATATATGTTGTAAACATGCTAGACCTACAGAGACATCAGAACATCCAAATCTTTCCTCTAAACAGCTTTATATTTTCAGAAATGAAGAGGTTACAGGCTACTTCAGTATGACTGACTTCACTGTACGTCTTCATTTGGCCCTGTTCTTTAGAAATCCAACCATCCATCCCAAAACAGGTGAAATGGGCTAAGTTGATGATGAGCAAGCACCAGAAACTTGACCTCATACAGAAGCTATTTACTGCTGTACAGCTAAATAATAAATAATCTTGGTTTAAGCTGGCTTGGAGCCTGCAATAAATGCATTTACTTGCCCTGCTTTTGCATCCTCGTGCTGCTTGGCTAGTGCCAGTGGTGGAGCTCACTCAGCAGTCAACCCACGTAGTTCAGGTTGTACTTCCCTATGCTCAAGTTTTCCTTTGGCCATTTCAAAGAAACAAGCCCAAAGCGTTACAAAAGTTTGGGGAGTTGAAGGAAAAGTACACTCAGAGGCTCTCTTTCCTTAAGACTCCAACATTTGAAGTGAATGCAGAGCGTTGCCAAGAGCTGATGCTTCGGCTTCCAGCATTCCTTTGCCTGCCTGTACTCTGAATTACAGCTGGAGCGTGATATAGTCAGAACACGAGAAAACAAGTAAAACCACCCAAGTCAAGCAGGTTACTGACCTCAAGTAGTCATCCTGTACTCATATTTGGGAGAATGAAATAAGGTCTTCTGAATGCATCTTAGTTTCAAATCCAGCACTAACTCTAAATCCAGTGCTAACTCTAATGACAGTATGTATATAAATGATGCTGAATTAAATCAGTATCTTAAGGCTGGCAACCAGCTCTCAGCCTAAACCCAGTCACAAATACAAACAGCTCAACTTTCCAACGTATAGCGAAAGACTGAAGTGCTGTACAGCAGCCTGAGTCCCTCCTTTCACCTCCGTGAGGGCAATAGCTCTGTTGATGGACAGCTAAGCATGGTGCAGCCACTGGAATCTTGGAATAATCTTTCCATTTAAGAATTAAATGCACCAAAAAAAAGGTGTTTCCCCATTTACAGGCTGACTACCGTGTAGGAATTGAGAAGTCCTTGATTATCTCTTTGTTGAATCGGGACCATCTTGGTCTTGAGTGCATGGACATGAGAAGACATAGCTGCTGGCTTCCAGGAGAGAACCCCTTCAGCCTACCAGTAGGTGTTGGAAAATCAGGCCCTGAAGACTGAGGAGGAATCCCAGTTCAGTCTGAATGTGTACGCTGGGCAGGTTGGTGCTAGCTGTAGTCGCTTGCCACATTAAGAAAGTTTCCTCATGGCAGTTTCAGGAACTAAACTAAACGAAAACAATCCTTAAAAAGGGAAACAGCAAGATTTGGTTTCACTAGTCTTGAAGCTATGGGGGCTGAATTTGGGGAAAAGGGAGTACAATGAGGCCATTTTCACTTCCCTGACATTTTGGAGCCTTCACACTGGATTGAAAGAGAATTGGGTTTTTTTTTCCCTCCAAATTTGTCTTCCTGAATTCAAAGCTATTGCATTAGCTTGATGAGTGCTCTCTTCAAGTCATTCATATTGACAAGGATTTTGGATTTTAAATTATTTAAAACAAATTACTGGCAAGATGAAAGGAAATTTAATGGAAGTTGTTTGCAATGAATCATGCCAAGTCAAGTGTAAAAAGACTGGTTAGGTTTGGGTTGCAACCGGTTTAATTATTGACTTTTCCAGCTTTCTGTATGAGCTATGTAATTTTGTTCTCCCCACACTTCGTGCTTTATTTAGCTCCATCCCTCTCTTAGGCGGTACTGTATCTTTAATTTGGGTGACAGTAGGATTATACCAAATGGACTTTCTCTCTCAGCTGGGGTTTCATTCCTCTCTACTTACACAAGGGTTGGACCACACTTGTGCAGTCCCAGTTTAATTATGTTTTAAAGGTGAACGCAGCCTCACACGCTGATGTTAATGATATTCATGACTAAGCAAACCACTCCAACCATATTTTCCATCTTAGGCAGGCTACTAAGGTTCATTTTAGCCAGGGCATATAATGCATCTTGCCACGTCTATGTAACTTAGAGAGGGGATTTATTTTGAATGCGTGCTCATTTAGAAATATATTTTAATTGAAATGTTTAGTGCTTTATCTTACATGCATACTGTGCAATACCATAGTGTGTTCTTTTCCTTTTTTTTTTTTTTTCCTTCCCTTAAGACTTTTTTGAAATTCTTAATGTTTCTTTGAGCTCCAATGTGGTTTTGTCTTGGATCGGTTCTGGTAGTAGCAACGCATTTGCCTTGTGTTGAGCTAACCAGAAGCAGCAGCAGCACATTGCACAACCAAAAAACTTTGCAATTCGTGCACCCTGATGTTCACCAGCAATCTGGTACTCCTGGGAGGTGGAGACACTTCTCTCCAGAGTATCTAATTTGCACTTACTGTAAAGAATTGATAGCAACCCAGGGAAATAGGAATAAACTAGAGAGAAGAGCCCTCACCTGCTCCCACCAAACTCCACAGTGATTTTGCCACCAACTTTCACAGGAACAGGCTGTAAAAAAACAGATCCAGACCTTCAGCTAGCACAGACTGGCGCCTGCTTTCAGTGGAGCAGAGCGCAAGGCTCACAAGCAGCTTTCTGAGAGTTTGGCTCTGGGCTGGGATTCAATCCCAGTCCCTGCAGTGACCTATTTTAACGTAGGAACCTGACCACTGTGACAAAGTCTTCTAAAAGACAATCAGCTTCTGGAATTACTTCTCAATACAATTTATTGGAAATCCATTCTCCTCCACGTTTACAGCCTCTTTCTTAGTCGAGATTACATTCCGTTTTGGTGTTTGGTGGTATAGGGGTTTAAACTACTCGCAGTTTCTGTGATTGCATTGAAACCAAGCAATTCAAAGGTGCTATAATTGTCCACAAAGCACATTCCTATCCATAGAAGGAAATGTTAACTTTTTCACTAGTTATTTTACACAGTATTTTTTTTATTTATATCAGTGTGTTTCGTATGTGTGCAAATGGTCCCAGCTTCTCTCATTGTAATAAGCTTTACAACCATTTGGTCTTTTATAGGGCAGCCATACGCAGTATCTTGCAATCGTGTGTAATTGCTTAACTTAGAGCGAGAATAGATCTCATCTGCCACGATGAACTCATTTATGGCAGGCTCTAATGTTTGTTGTAAACACAACCTGTTTGTTCCACCTCTTGCATGGTTACTTATCTGTTTTCATATTGCTATGTTATTGTTCAAAATATCTATTTCTCTTTATTTGCTATGGGTTTTGTTACTGTATATGGAATGTTTTGTATTCAGCGTTTTCTTACAGAGCAGAGTGGGAACAGTATTCAAGAACCCACAAATACCAAAGACCTTTCATGTAATGCACTGAGAAATAAACATACTGTAAATGAATATGATGTCAGGTGTCCTGTATTTACAAAGTTCAGAGCAAGTTCAAGCAAACTGCATCCTGAAATTAGGGCATCTGTTTTTCTTTCCTGCCAGCTCAACTTTCTCTGGCTATATGTTTGCAGGTCTCTTAAAAATCAAGGTTGTGCATAAAGCCCCTGCTTCTGGTCATCCTCCGTGGGGTGGAGGGGCAAAAAGGGCCTCCATTAACTAAAGCCAAACCTGACAGTTTCTTTGCCCGTGATGGGACTGACTTTTCTGCAGATACTGCTAGACGACTTCAGCAAGCACGACTGCCACCTCAGAGGTTTGAGATTTGTCTCTAGGACGCACTTAGTCACTACTCCGCATTCCCAGCCACGCTAACCAAATACAGGGGCATATCCTGCTTCCCGGTGAGGCGTTCAGTTCCTAAAGCAGCCTAGGTAAGCCTTGGAGCAATGTCAAGTCTGAGCATCTTGCTTTGCATTGCAGAGCGCGGCACTACCTGGATATGGCAGACTCCTCCTGCAGGAACAGCCCTCCTATTCCTCCGGGAGTTTTACGTCAGTATGAATACAGGGATCACAGCTTTCCCTCAGCTGAGCTAGGGCACTCTGAGGATGGGTTGGCTGCAGCAGACTGCGTGATGGGGGAACAAGCCAGAGAGAGAATTCTGCAATGCTTAAGAGCGTAAATTAAAATCGGTTGTCATTTGCAACATGCCTCACTTCCTCATAAGTTTCCTTACAGTTCAAGGAAGTCGAGTTGGGTAATCTAAGACAGCAAGGGCCGCCCAGGCCCCCTCCCTGCAATCCCCTGGTACCTCCTGGGCATCTGCCTCCCCCAGAAGCAGCTGCGTTTGCCCAGTTGCGCTTTCTCTGAATTTGCCCCTGGGCTTATGGAGACCCCCAGAGTCGTCACCTCTTGTGACAATTCAGACTGTTAGAAGAGGATGTGGTTAGGTACTTTTTGGTTTTTTAACCTTCCTATGACGGGAACAACTACTCATTTAGATGCAGTTACCTGTCTGTTTGCAAAGGGGGGCTTTACTCTGCGTGAGCCTTGGCTGTAGGAGAGGACCTGGGCTGTTTCTGTCAGAGATGTGACAGTTCTGGTTTCTGAACTTATTTTTTATATCCTAATGAAAGAAAGACTATGGAAATTGCAGCCAATTCCCCCCCCCCCGCACTGATCAGATTACACTGCAGATATGCAGATACCAATATTGTAGCAAAGGCTAAGTCTTATAAACACTGAGAAATGTCCACAGCGTCAAGGCCTCTGCTTCATACAGCTTTCTGCATCACTGATGAGGACGTACTCAAGGTCACTTGATGCCAAACATTCCCATGCAGCACTTCTCTGGGTCTCTCAGGGTGTATTTATCTTGGTTTTTGTGTCCTAACACCTCCAACTCTGATATATTTATCCTTGCAAAAAGTCCTTTGAGGGAAGGCAGTTCTGTTAATCACTACTGTACAGATTGCGAGTTGCTGGATAAAAGGCTAAATTAATTCCTTGGGACGTTTGTGGCTGTGCTGGTCTGCCAAGCACCAAATTAGCATCAGGCCCATGTTGGTCTCTGGGCCATTACGGCCACTGATTGTAATCCCAGCAAGGGGAAACGACGCTTTTCCTAACGCTTAACACAGCACAAGAAAAATCAATGGCAGAGTTAAACAGATTGAACTTCTAGCAGGAGCTTATTAAAAGAAAAATATATATTCACAAACAAAACACAGTTACTCTTTAAATACGCTGCCTTAACTCTTCATTAACCACATGCTCAGCAGCAAGTTGCTATACAGCTTACTTTTTAAAGACAGACAAGCATTAATACTATAGTAAGACACTGCTGCACCCAGAGAGGTCTTGGCTACACCGACTGAAAACCCAGCCCGTGGGAAAGGGCTGTCCAGGATGGAAAACTTCTGGCATCAAAATTTTGGACTGAGCCTGGCCACACACCAAGGCAAGCTGGAGGTGCCCCGCTGATCATGGGCTACCGTGGCAGAAGGGAAAGGCTGAGTCAGGGAGCCCAGAACTGGCCTGGACGCAGCATTGGTATGTCTGTGGCAGCACTCATGTGACTGTGCCAATGAAAACCTGATTTATATATAACTGGATGGAGTTAATGTTCAGCCAGTAACATTATACAACAGTTACACTTTAGACTTAGTTCAGAAAACACACTGGCTGAGCGATTAACAGGGCACGATAGGATCTTGGCAGCAACCTTCTCTCTACTCCTCAACCACAAAAACATCTTCAGAAATGGGTAAAGCCTGCGTCTACCTGGTGACAGGAGGATGTGGTTTTATTGGGGAGAAGATCGTAGAGCTCCTGTCTCAACAAGACTACATCAAAGAAGTCAGAGTTTTTGATTCAGTAGCAAGAGAAGCAGTAGAAAAATTCACCACAGGTAAGAAAAGGGCATCAGTTTCTATTTAGCGACCATAACCCTCCCTTTCAAGACAGCTGGTATTATGATGTTGGAGATGCCACAGTTACAGGCATGGGGTAGGAACCTGGATTAAGCAGACTGGATGAAGAATAACTTCCAGCTCAGAGAGGTTTTTCAGCATAGGACTATATCAAAGCAAAAAGATCCACAGTGTGTAACCCCAAGAGATATATCACAAGGTTCATCTAAGTCCCCACTGAGGGATCAGTTGTAAGAAGCAACATGCACACCGAGTACCTGACATGGGAACTTGGCTACCCGGTTGCTTCTGCAGTCTGACAAACCAGTCTGACAATCAGCAAAGGGACAGAAAACCCATGCTCCTGAACTGCTCCAACCAGTTACCCATTCTGAGAAAATAACTAAAAAACTCTGACAATAATAGAATCAAGCTCAGCATCTGCTGCAGATATTGTGAAATAAATTACTGAAATAATTGAGCGAAACCTATAGCAGTCTTACTGTGCTGCACATAAAAAAGGAGGAGGTGAGTCTCAGTAAACACGCTCAAAGATACTAAATTAATCCATTTGATCATATTCTGAGAGCTGCCTTCTGATGTTTCACCAGGGTTGATTACAGTGAGATATGTTGGGGAAAAACAACCTGTTTTACTGGATTCGAGAATACCCATGCAAAACAAGCCGATGCAGCTCATGGTGCTCTGCACGGTTAACGGTGGGCTGGGTCCCCCTCCCCGACCACCCAAACCTTCAGTCTACTTCGAACGAGAGAGGAAAAAATTGTAAGACAGATCCTATCTGTTAGGTGATATCAATAGAAAAGGTGATACACTTAAAGCAAGTTGAAAGACCCCCGGGGAAATATCGCTCTCAGAAACCCTCCCTAGGCAGTTGAACTCACCAGACTGGTTTCCCCAGGCTTCAGGTAGCCAATTGCCTTAAAAGCACCCAGAACTGAGGAAAAAAAACTGTTTAAAACTTAAGAAGCTGTCATAATCCCTGCTCCAGGAGAGGTCTGTGGCCTAACACCACAGCAAATCACAGAAAAATGAGGCAGGAGCATCCCTGAGAGGCCATCCCAACCCCGGTCCCTCGGCCCCAAGGCAGAATCAGCTCGGCCACAACCTTCCCGACAGATGTTCTTCCATCCTGTTCCCCAGGCACCTCGGGCACCCACTTTCTGCACCATCAGGCCATTTTTGTTGGTACAGTCTAATCTGCAATTTAAGTCCTTGAATTCTCATCTAACCTTACAGGTAGAATAGGTTAATAAATACTGCCATTTTTTACAACAATCTTCATGATCTGAAACCCACCCCTTTCCACCCCATGCTGTTTTCTTCTTTCAGCTAAAACGGCTCTCGTGGTCTCCTCCGTCCTCTGCAGCTCACGCTTTCTGTACTCTGGGCATTGGCTTCTCTTCTGGAAAAGGGGCACCGAGGTTAGGACGGAGAGGCCAGCCATGGCCTTCCCAGTGCTGAGTAAAGCTGATGGATGTATTTCTTCTGTCCTGCAAACTATTCTCCTGTTTGTACCTGTCAGTACAATTATGCCTTTTTCACAGTTGCAAGACAGGCGATAGCTCCTAAGCTGTCCTGGCCCAAATTAATCCTTTCACGAAGACCCGCTGCCTCTTCCCTACTAAGCCCAATATCTTTTCTTTGTCCCTATCAACTTTCATCTCTTTTTTTTTTTCAGACTCTATTAGTTACGTTCAGCTCGTACTCTAATCCTCCAGCGTACTTCGAGTCCCTCCCAGTCTGATGTTATCTGCTGATTTAATGAACTAATCTGCCAGATTCTTGATGAAAACAATAAAAAAGACTCAAATACAGCAATAAGGCCTGGAGAGCCCCAGGGCAGCCACCTACCACAGCTGGCAATTCCCTGGGAACTGAAATTCAGCCAGCTTTGTGCTCACCCTAATGTGGCTTACTTAGACCATGTTTTACTGACTCGCTTATGAGAATGACACAGAGTTTCCAAAGCCCTTCTAAAATCAAGATAGATGACATCGACCTGTTCCACAATATCCGTACGGCCTGTTAACTTGTCATAAGAACAAAGGAGATTTATCTGACTTGATTTGTTCTTGACAAATCCATGTCAGCTGCTTCCTTATTATCCCACAGGTGCTCACACACGTGTTGTTTAAGTGTGGGTTCCTGAATTTCCTGGGGTTGAAATCAAGCTGTTCTGTAATTTCCTGGCTCTTCTTTACCTCCTTTCTAAGCACAGGTGTTTCATTTGCTCTACTGCAGTCTTCCAGTGCCTCCTCCAAAAGTTCTCCAAAGTAGCTGATAATGCAGTAAAGCTGCAGTGACATCCATCACCTCTTTAGTAGCCCTGGATAAAATTCATCAGGCATTATCAATTTGAAAACGTCTCCTGGTTGCCTCATATCCTCCCTGGTTTTGGCTGAGCTCTCATCATCCTCTTGCTGGTCTTAATTGCACCAGCTGCCTTAATTCAGGTGATGCGAAAGAGACTATTTAACACTTCAACCTGGCTGGTTATGGGCTTTCCCTCACCGCTATGTCATAGCAAAATCCCCCCACCATGAGGATACTGACCCCCTGCTCCACCTTTCAGCACAGCAAAGACTTTCAGCAGGAGCATCCTCCTCTGCACTCTGGTCCTCCAGGCAAGTGTTGTACCTCTGCTATGTGGGCAATGCCTTCTTTCTTTTCCTGCTTGATTCTTGCTGAATCAACTCTGTGCTTTACTATTCATTTAATATTAAAACCCCTATGAGCTAGTCAGCCAAATCCTGGTTATGCTCATTAAGAAATCAACTTGACCCTTTTGTAAAACTTCTGCCTCTTCCTACATGCCATACTTCTTAGCAAATGCTTAGCCAGCTGACCTACTATCTTAAATTGTGGCTCTCCTTTGAGTTCATGAGGAATAACCCTCTTCTTTTATCCCATTGTCCTGGTAGTTGTTTGCTGAGGGTTTCTGTGCCAAAACACTTCCACAGCTAGAGTCACAGACTCTTCCCCGGGCTGCTCATGTGCACGATCCTTCAGAATCACTACCCTGATCCCTGGCTGCATGGGGCTCTCAGGAAGCTGCCAGCCCAGGGCAGAGGAGACATCTCCCTCCCAAAGCAGTCCTGCGACTGCTACTGCTGTCTGGCTTATTGCAAAAGCCCCAAGGAGTACAGCTTCCTAACCCCAGCTTCTTGCCGGCTATTCCCAACTACAGAAAAGGATAAAGGGAAAAATCCCACTTAAATGTTACAACACTGTCTCAAAGCAAGAAAGTTAGCAGTAGATGCCAATAGTAGCCTTGTATGGAACAGCTATTTTGAGGGAGAAGGAGGGGGAAAAAGGAGATGGGGGGGGATAAAACCCTTCTGAATGGCTTAAAGGGAGGAATTTCCTATGAAACTTTTTAACCGGTAACATTATTTTCCCTTCCCTTCTATAGCATTTGCAATTTAAATAAAGCTCTGTGCAACGTCCCTTGAACTTGTCTGATGTTATTCCCAGTAAGCTCTAAAAGTCTCCTGTCTGAAGGAAATTGTCCAGCACAGTTTCAGCCATCCACACATACTGGAGCAAGTCCTGCAACCAGCTGCAGCCCTGGCCCACCAGCCTCCTATTCTTGCTCCGCGCTACCCTTGGATGCATGCTAGAGGTTTGCAATGACAGACACAGTTACTCTGACCCACAGTTGGTGCAAACTGGCAAAGTGCTGTGCTGAATTAAACCAGATGCAGATCTGGCTTCTTGGGGTTCAAAAATAGGGATGTATTTTCCCCTGGTGTGATGTATTCAAATGGCATAGTCATTAGTTAGAGTGTGCTTCAGCTTGCCCTGCAGAGAAGAAAGCTTTCCAAGCAGGATCCTCATTCTGCAAGAAGGTGGGGATGCTGATTTGTATTCCCCCCGCCCCACATCTATGGTTATATTATTTTTCTCCAGCTACCACTCATGTGACAGTGATGAAAGGAGACATTCGAGACTACAATCTGCTCCTTGCTGCCATGCGGGGAGTTCACGTGGTTATTCACACAGCTGCTATTGTGGACTACAGAAACACTGTGCCCTTTTGGGAAATGAGAGCTGTCAACGTTGGGGGTAAGCTCTTTAAAACAAGCAATTAAATACAGCCTTAGATTCACACGCCTTGGTGTAGTCATACGAGAGTCTGCAACAAACGTATCCTCTGTGATTTAGTGCTCCCTTGGCCCCTGAGTTTCACACACACCGCTCCACTACAAGATGAGAAAGGTGCCCGGGACCTTTCCTTTCCAGCTGGGAAGTTTCCGCCTTTGCCCCTCCATCCTTGCTGAGGGCAGGCCATGCTGCTCCTCTCCACTGCCAGAGCTG
Organism: Gavia stellata; assembly: GCF_030936135.1. NCBI lineage: Eukaryota > Metazoa > Chordata > Aves > Gaviiformes > Gaviidae > Gavia > Gavia stellata. Next base: position 4,865,745 of record NC_082618.1, read on the forward strand.
CATCTTAGAAAGTCAAATCACCCCGTTATTATGTAGTTACTCTGGTCAAGGGTATAACTTTCACCAATAGTACTGAGGTGACTCAGAACGTGCCTATAATGGTAAGAAACTGTTCAGTATGTGACAAGGACAGCAATTAAAAGTTAACTCCTGTTCTAGATAGCTTATAGCTTTCCCAGGGATTTCCAGGGAGAAAGATCTACACTATATACCAGTGCAAGACTATACCAGTTGAACTGCATCCATGCTATTGAGGGAGTGATGTTATTTTAATTATCGTCAGAGTTCACAACTACTACATGTCTACAAGCCACGCATAACTGAGAGCTCCACAACACTTTCTTTCTATCACCAAGAGCTGATTTCATATTAGGTGCAAGATCTGCTTCAAGAAAATTTGTTCATAAATCTAGGAAATAAGCACAGGCTATAAAAATAATGAAATCCCTATTACAGCAGCAATTCCAATGGCACCTCAGGCTGTTAGCTACTAAAATAGTTGTTAACCACAAGGAAGGAATTTTATATATATATATTTTTTTATATATATCTCAAACTCGATTACTGCTTAGGGCTCCTACTATTTGCTGGTGCATTCAAGGGCAACATTTAAATTCCATCCTTTTTTTCATTGCTGTAGTTGTTTTCAAAATCAGATGCTTTTAGAAGCCTGTATTGTGCATGTGTACTGAGAATATGCAGAGCCTGAGGGTTCCTGCTGCCTTTTAATGGCTTTGTGAGATCTTCCTCTTCATTGTCTGTTTGCTATGAGCAAGGTACTTTAGTGTAGCGAGGTTTTTACAGAGAGCAGTAAACACTGGGCAGCTCCCCTGTTCAGCAAAGCAAACCTCTTGCAGATGTTTGCGACATTCCCAGAAAGCCACGCACAAAGTTTTTTCCAGTGTAACTGGTGGCTGAGTGCCTCTTTGAGGAGCACAGTTTGAGATGTCTTAACAGGAGCCTTATTTTCAGAGACAAACTGTTCTGCACTTCTGACTCCCCTTGGATGGCTTCATGTAGACCTCCCTAAAATGAGGCTGCTGCCCTCACTAGGACTTCTCAAAATCTTGAATTGAGAGATTAGGCTAAAGTTCTCTAAAATTATAGCAGGTAAAAGAATAAAAATGAACCATATTTGATACCTGCTGTAGTATCCCTGGAAAAAAATAGGGTCAGGACAGGTCAACTCTATAATCCTCTAGCTGGCTCCTCTGTGTAACTCAGGCCACAGAAATTAATCCAATTACTGCCTTAAGCCCAACAATTTGTGGCTAAATTGGACTATGCCTTTTCAAAAGGCTTTTTGCCTAGAATTAAGGACTGCAAGTTAATGGGCTATCTATCACATCTTTCAACAAGCCGTAACAACACTGAAGAGTATTAGTGTGGCTATGGTTAATTACCATTTCTGGCAAAAATTTACATCTATCTTCTGCTTTGATTCTCTCTTCTGTTTCAACCACTGGCTGCCGAATCCTGTTATAGTCTTGTTGACTAGATTGAAGAGCCCTCTTCTACAAGAATTATTTTTTCCATCTAGTCACTTAAAGACTTTTTAATCTGCTTTTTGTTAAGCTGAATGGATTTTAACTCAGCTGTTTCCAGTGATGTTTCTCAACAGGGGTTCTCAGTTAACTTTGCGTGTTGTGATAAGCTCATGGAGAAGTAAATTAATTCTTTTCCACCAGGTCTTCATACTGATTCATGCCCTCTGAAATATCTTAAACTCAGGATTTCCTTGATAATTTCAGATACCCTTAACAACAAAGAGAACAGAGAAATCACAAGCCCTCCCCATGCAAGATCTGCAGCAAGGCTCAAGGGCAGAGCCTGATTAGCCAGGTATAAATAGAATGGAGATTTCCGGAAACCAACCCTATAAGCAGCTTCCTTTTAGATCTGCCTTATCAGATTTGAAGGCCCCCAGTATGCAACCATGATTATGCTGTTGTCATTAAGGTTCTGGTAGAATCAGCTTGAATCAAAATCACGATGAATGCAAAAACCATCCCTGGAAGAGTCATAAATCATTTAAACCCCCCAAATCCCAAAAACCAACCAAACAAAAACCACACACACTGACCCACAAGTTCAGCCAGAACAACCTTTCTTAAACCAAACCATGGTTCAGATTCATCTGGATTTCATATGGACTTGTAAGCTGCCCCCACTAATTTATTTAAAATTCTGCAGCTATCGAGAGTCTGTTGCAATGATTTTCACCCTATAGTCATCCTGCAGAACTTCTATAGAGCAACATATGCAACTAACACACCAATCCTTTTGCCAGAAGCCTGCAATTCACCGTTTGACAGTCCGCCCGTGAATCAAGAAAGATGGAGTTTTGCTCTGCCAAGCTGGCAGCTTCCCTTTTGTTAGCAACTATTAAGTCCAAAATAAGTCAGTTGTCAATAGCCATAGAGGTTAAGCCACGTTATAGCTATAGATGTAACTGCTACTCTCACGTTATAAACCATCCACTCCTGTGCAAACATACCTGAGGAACTTCAGCCCTGACCTGTGGCTTTACATCTTTTCAGCCGTAAAAGAGAGAGATCTGTTCCAAGTCAGAATCCCAAGCCTGGAAATCTCTTTTGATTTGCACAACAGGAATCAAGGCAAGGTGGTTAATGTTAGTCCTTCCCAACCTGCCCCACAGGTACTGAAAACGTGTTAAAGGCCTGCTGTGTCCTGAACATCCCGTACGTTGTCTACACAAGCTCCATTGCTGCGGTGGGACCCAATACATTGCATGAGCCCATGTTCAGGTAAGGCTAACCAAATCTTTTCAATCACTCTGGATTTCCAGTTAAACAGCAATGAAACTGCAACCAGATGGAGATTTTTGCTGTGGCTACAAAGAAGATATGTGTTCCCCTTCCCGTCTATTCCTCTTCTCTTCCTTGAAAATTCTTCTTTGCTGCTTTTCACTTTCAGGAACCACACCTCTTCCCAACCTAAACTTGACCAGTAGTGGATACTGCTGATTGAAAGAGTTGGCTGGAAGATGTATGACCCAACTGCACCTCCAGGCTGTCCCCTGTTTATACGGCTCTGCTCCTTTAAGCCCTAAAATCAGTTTCAGATGAGGTTTCAGATGCTTAAGGTTTGTGAGATGGTCAAGTTGTATCCTGCTGTTGGGTCAGAGATTTTGCTCTCCCCTCACACTGAGTCAATCCAAAGGGGGGCAGGTGATGCTCTGCTGTTATCAACCCACTTTCCCTCCTTGTTTTAGCTCCACAGTGAATTGCTAGCAAGCCTGTACCCAGCTCCTATTATTAAATGTTGTCAAATACATACAGGACTCAGCATCTGGATACCTTTTGTACTCATGAGACAACAGTACTTGCTGAAGTTTTAGGTTAAATTTGAAGTCTAGTAGAGATAGCGGCAGTCTGATATGTACCATTGTAAGGCTCCTTGATGATTTCAAGCATGGTTGTAGCCATACAGACTGCTCAAACCATGGAAACTTGTGTGCAAGGGGAACTGGCTCAAAGTCAAGTTTTGCCACTACAGCAGCCAGTCTAGACACAGTTGGCTTCAGTCACTTGGCTCTAGAAATCTAAGCCCCGCTAGAAAAGGCTGTTTAAGATATAACTTAAAATGACCTACAAGCCTAAATTTCATACTCACAAGTAAGCTAAGGCATAACCTAGTTGTTTTGAAAAGTCTTTAAGCACCCAAATCTGTAGAATAAATGTCTGGCTTATGAAAAAAATCCATGAGAGCAACAAACCACAATCCACTTGGGACCATGAGCACTAGAGGCTCTGTGTCACTGAAAAGCTATGGAATTTGGTCATTAGCATAGCTAAATCATTTCTAAAAATGAATGTAGATACAGGCGCATCCTTGTTACTATTTTAGTCCTGCGACTTAAGAGATAGATGTGAATAGATGTCTTGAAAAAGCTATGCCAAATCTTGCCTGAGAGGACAGTCCTTTGACTTGTAATGATGGCACCAACGGGTGCAAGCTAAAACCCATCTGGGCTGATGCTCATAGAGCTACATGTGAATACCCTCTGCCCACCAACTCCCAATCCTTTCCCACCACAAATGCAAATAAAACCGCCAACTCATTTTTCAGAACACACTTAGGTTCACCCACAATGCTGGGAGAAAGCCTGAGAGAGTGGTCCTCGTTCTCCAATGATTTTGATTTTAAACTAAGGCAATTACATAATGCAAAATGAGAGAAGGGTCAGACTCCCAATAAAAAATCACACCACTTGTCTCAATAGGGAGCCCAGTGATGACTGGAAGGCATCGTAATATGGCTCTGTTTTCCAGACTGAAAGCACAGGTGATGTGGCTTTCCCCTTCCTCTTCATCTCCCCTGTCCCCACCCAATCTGTTCTGCTCTTCTCCCTCACAGTCCATGATCCTGCCTGCCTGCCTTTTTCTTTTTCTCTGTCCCCCTTCTCCATCTTTCCTCATATAATTTTATTTAACTCACTTTTATGTGCTTGGGAATTGACACAGACAAAGCATGATTAGTCTCTGGACAGGGTGATGGGTGCAGGGATAATGCTCACACCTCAGCATCCGACAATAATAGAAAATGCCTCTGTCAGTCTCAATCCCTCTGAGACAGCCACCGCTGAGATACCTTCTGACAATGCTGCTCCAGTCTTATTAGCGTTCAGTTATCTGTGATCGTTTTGAAAAGCAAGAGCATTATGCTGAGCTCTTTGTTACTACCAGGCTTCAAAAGGGGTGGGGGAAGGCAAACACGAGCAGAGCTCTGCAGCCCAGGAACAGCAGGCAGGTTTGCCCCTTTGTGAAGCTGCTGCTTTTTTAAAAAAGCAAGGCAAAAAATAAATTTGGTTTAAAAAAAGAAAGCAATTAAAACTAGAACTTCTAGATAACCCCCCTAATTGTCTTGGGCCTCTCCCGGGCTTGCAACAAACCATGCACAATCAATCTTTTGTCTTGCTTGTTTTCTGGTTTGTCTCTTGCTCATCACCCGTAAACACAGGGAAGGGGAGGAGGGTTTTGTGATAAAAGCCCAGGGTATGTGGGGAGGCTGTATTTCTGATGCTCCTAATTTATTTCTGTTGCTGTAGCACAAGAAGGCCCTGATCTCAGCTGGGATATCTGACACACAAGATACTAGACTGCTGATCAGGCAAGAGAAAGGCAACAGCACTATCCACGTTTTACACATGGAGATCTGAGCACAGAAAAGAGCAAGCTCGTTGCCTAAGGTCAAACAGGGAGCCAGAGCTTGCTCTCCCAAGGCCCAGTGTTTGACCCACAGACCTCTGCTGCAGATCTGCTGCATGAACTTGTCACAGGCCACTTAACCCTTCCCAGAGGTGCATCTGAGCCCCAGCTGCAAAACGAGCATGATAATCCTCCATTGCCCTGTGTGAGGGTACCCCATGCCTGGCAGAGCCTGGAGTTTGCCTAGGGTGAGTTTCTCTAGGTGAACAACAGAGCAAATTAATTTAAAATTATGAAGAAAGTCTCCTGCAGCACGCAGAGGGAGAGAGAGCCTATCCATGCTAGTCACGGCAGCAGGGGAGCAAGTGACCACATGGTATTCATGGATGGTCCTTCCCAATGAATCAAACAGGGTTTCTTCACTCCCCAGCTCCTCCAGAGCCCACTGAATCTGCTTAACCGAATCCTGCAATGGACTAATGTTAATCTAGAACCACTGGGACAAAACGCCAGCGCTCTGGTGGGGAACAGAGCTGCTTTCTTGGTTCTCCTTGGAATTACTTCAGGGGCTGTGAGATCCCGTGGGCTTTCCTCCTTGCAGCTGTAAGTTAGGAGGCTGTGGAGCAGGTTGTCTTCCGTAGTGGCAACCAAGTGTCCCCAGCATGACTGTGAGCCCTGCTTGCCCTTAATCCTGGGTCCACTTCTTTGCTCTTCCCCTCGAGGGTGATTTGCTATGGAGATGAAGGAATAATCCCAGCACAAACCTGCTGATTGCATGTCTTCCGAGAGATCACTAGCAGCTCTATCACATCACCGGCAAATGTCTCCCAACTCTAATCAACTCTCAGAAAATTAAGCAGCAGCTTCTCCTTTTAGTTTACGGCTCATGAGAGGCTTTTCTCTACCTCTAATGAAAAAATGAAGTAGGATTGCTCTCATTTTCCTGCCCTCCATCTTCTTGTGCTCTTTCCACCTTGTTCAGCCACTTGTGAGTTGCTTAAAAAGGTAACTCCACTGCCTTCTAACTGCCTGGCAGAATACTATTTGCTTCAATCACACTATTAGACAAAAACAAATCCAGCTCTCTGAAATCAAACCACTACCCTCATGCAAACCTGCCTATGAACACCCAGAACCGCCTGGTATTTCTTGAGGCCTTATTTCTCTCCCAAACTGCAGCAAGGATCTCAGATTCATATAACTCACAGCCAGTGGTAAGTCCCTGGGGAGCAGGGATTACAGAGTAAATCATGCTGTGACAAATGTCTCCAAGCCCTGTGCTCTACTCCACGGTCAATCACCGTCTCTCACAATCTATTTCAGAGGAAATGAGGACACCAAATACAGTGGGGAAGTGGAGCTGCCTTACGGGAAGACAAAGGCCATGGCAGAAAAACTTGTATTTGAAGCCAACGGAAAAAAGGTACAAAAGTCAATGGTAGCACCCCTGGTATTACAGCACAGGATGGGCGGAAGGAGGGAGATGGTTAGAAAGACCCCACAACCCATATCTAAGTGTGTATCCAACTGCTGCCTTGACTTGATGCATAAACCACACTGTGCTAAGCTTACCAAAGCCTGATCTTCCCACATCATCAGGAAGCTGCCAAACTCTTGCAAGATCAAAGGGTGCTGCCCTTTGAGCCTGTGCTTTACCTCCACCAGAAGGAGTGTGACTTTAGAAAGAGCTGTGTTAAATTAGGGCATAAGAAACCACGTTCACCTGGTTAATATTGCATAAAGGTGTGATTTTCAGATGTGCCTGAGTGATTTAAGAATAAAAAATATTAGTGTACCCAGAGTCAGCCACCTACCTAAGGTTAGCTGGCTAGTCTTTTTAGACTACCAGTACAGTCAGGAGACAGATGAGTTCTTCTAGAGGATGAAGCAGAATGTAAAAATAAGACTTCTGTCCTAAATCACTGCCTGGAGCATCTCTCTCTCCTGCTTACAGTTTGAGGCCAGACGGCTTAGCTGGCTTCCTCCGGTACCTGATTTTTGTTGTTGCAAACACTCATTTATATGTCACAGCTGCAGAAGGGGTTAATGCCATTAGCACCCTCCATCCAATATCTCTCAGTAAGCATCACATGGGTGCAAGATGTGCTATTTAAAAAAAAAAAAAAATCAAACTGGGCACCTCCTTGCATTTTTAGGGACCCAAACCAGGCCCTAGCTGTCCAGATCACCTCTGCAAAGGTTGACTTCTCTAGCCCAATATTCCCAGGTTTTGGTTTTATCTGGCAAACCCAACATCACTGCAGAAGGTTTCATCTCTGAATCCATCACTTGCTAACATCCCTCCCTGATTTTACAGCTCAGCAACGGTGGTAAACTCACAACCTGCATCATCCGTCCAAACACAGTGTATGGGGAAAAGGCAACATTCCTTCAAGAGCTGTATTTGCTTGCCAAAGCCAGGAACGGTGTCTTGAACTACCTAGAGCCTGAAAACACGGAACGTAATTACACATACGTGGGTGAGTGAATGACTGATCTCTTTGCATGTGGTGCTACCAGGCTGTTTTGGGGATTTTACACGTCAGCTTAACCATAATCTTCCAAGACGGAGAAATAAGTATGGTGAATGAGCACAATTATTTTTATAACCACAAAACTTAGACTGGCTAAAAGAATTTTTAAAACAGTTGTTTACATTCTACTGTTTTTCCTGGGAAGGGTTTTCTTTTTTTTCTTCCCCTGAACATAGAGAAAATGTTCTTTAGAAAACTGAAAAAAAAAAAGTCAGTGGAAAAAAGGAGACACACCTAATCTTTAGTTTTCTAGGAAAAAGTTTCAAGGGATATAAGGGGGGAGAGAGAGAAATTCAGGCAATATTTTTAAAATGTTTTTGGTTTAAAAATACACTTAATTTCTTCTTCATTAGAAGAAATTAAACTAACACTACTTGTAGAATTCCTTGCAAAAAAGGCTGTACTACATAACTGATTTTAGCCAGCACAAGAAACTACTCACAAAACCTATAGAAAGAGTTTGTTGTGGTGTTGAATGCATTTCAGAGGAGTATAACTCACCATTAAATCATGCAGGGGTTTAGTTATTTCTGTGCAGCACACTTATATGTCTTTTTCCAAAGGTGCAGATAACAGTAGTTTGAAAATGCTGTTAGAGGAGAATCAGGCCTAGATAAATCAAGTGACTTCTTCAAAGGCTCACAGCAGAGCCAGGAATAAAACCCTCGAGCGCTGCCTCCCATTCATCCTGCTCTCGCTACAAAACACTGCCCTTTCGCTTCACATGAACCAGTATCACAAGGCACGTTAATTGTCCGGCTCAAAGGGGAGACCAAAGGTTTAAAGGATCTTGGAGGTCTGGATTAACTACTCAGTCTCACTACAGTACAGCTGAGTAACACGATGAGTGCTTTCCCTACTTCACAGCACTGAAGCCAGCAGATCCAGTGTACTCATCCCCTCCTACAGTAAACAGGAAAATGTAGCTCCTCCTGAATACCTGTTTCTCTCCCCCTCTTATTTCTCCAGGGAATGTTGCATGGATGCATGTTCTTGCAGCGAGGAACTTGCAGCTGAAACCAGACTTACTCGCAGGACAAGTGTACTATTCCTATGATGACACTCCAACAAGAAAATGTTTTCTGATGAGGCATGAGCTGTTGTCCTCTGTGGACCCCTCAGTGAGACTGGGCTCACACATCCCTTACTGGAAGATGTGGTTAATGATACAATTGCACAGGGTAATCAAGGTCCTCTTGTACCCTTTCTGGAAGCCACAGCCTTTCCTAAATTTCCCTTTGCTGAACACGATAGTCACCACCTTCTCCTATGAGACAGACAAAGCCTCCAGGCATTTTGGGTACCAACCTCTCTTCACCTGGAAGGAGAGCAAGCACAAAACTGCCCAGTGGTTGAAAGCAGCCACAGGGAACCTGGGACCCCCCGAGCTTCATGAAAAGGAGAACTAAGCAGATGTTTGGGGTAAGGAGAGAGCTTATCGCACCGGAAAGTTTCATCTGAACTTCACAACATGCACAGATCTTGGGCAGGAATTTTGCAAACACTGAGAAATCCTGGTACAGAGACAGACGAGGAGCAAAACTCTCGGGCTGCAAGTATATACCCCTGCCATGCCAACAACTCAGCTATTTTAAATGTCATATGAAACACCAGGGTGCATTTGAAAACATCCTCTTGCAGGTCCGTGCACACAGATGCAGGGCTTGCTGGCCTCGCTCATTCCCACGGTGCCACCGCTGCATGGGGATCACTCGTGGGAACAAGACAGATGGGTTCAGATGACAGACGGTGCGCAGCAAACAGCTTTTTTGATAAAATTAGTTAACCAGCTTTGTCACACAGCCTGACAAGCCTCCATCTCTTTCCACACTCAGCAAATGGACCTCTCCCTTACCTGGCTCGCACACTCAAGGGGTCTTCAGTGATAATTTTGGGGAAGGCAAGAAAATCACGGCAAGTTCTTGCTCTGTTTTAGGGTTTAATAAAAAGAAAAACGCTACCTTTTTCAAGATGTTCCTGTTATTCTTAATGTGTGGAATATTATATCTGTTTTGAAATATTATCCCTATAAAGAGACACTTCCCATCTCTTGTGCTGACAATGTGTAGGCTGGCTGACATTCTAATCGTATGGATGGATAACTGATGTCTACAAGCTTAGAGGTGGGATTCATATAGTTTGTAACTCAAAATCTCTTACCTCACAGCACTCTAGCAGCAAAGCAAAACAAATTAAAACCCACTTTCAGCTGCCGCGCTGGCAGACAGCAACTTCAGTGAAGGTCTTAGGGGCTGCCTTTATGCTAAATAACGTCTGAGCTTCAGGAGGAAGAGGTCATTTCAACTCATTCCACGGCACTGGAGCTATGCAGTCCGTCCGGGAGCAGTATTTCACAGATGGTATTTTCCTAACGCAGATGGGGCAGGCACTTCCAGAAGATTCACAACAAAAACTGTGGTTTGTATCAGTTTATCAGCTCCTTTATTTTTAAGACATACAGAGAGACTGGTAAACCTATATTCAGCAACAGCAGAGATTTCAGTTTTCACTTGAGCTTGGAGGAATGGGATGATTTTACAATACTGGTTCAAATCTAAAATCAATTGTGTTGGTATCAAACGTCCGTGTTCTGTGAGTATGTAACCATCTCTCGAGTTTTCCTACAGTTGAAGTGTACACATGCACAAAGCTTACTTTAATTCCAAGTGCCCTAATCCTCCTGGAAAAAGCAAGTTTCAGCATGGCATCCTTGATAGAAATGATCAAAATGCGCTTCTTGTTAGTCACAGTAATTACCCAGGAAGGAAAGCGAAGCAATATGGTGGGAGTTGCCAAGTTAACTTCACCAAAATTCACACTCACAAAAGAACTCTTTGCAAAATGAGCTTACAAATCCAAAATCATTCCCTCTAGTAAGTCATTAATAATTTCATATAACAAATGAATTTGGGGGAAGCTATTGCAATCTGCTCATAGAGAATTTGGTAAGGTGAAGTGTGTAAGTTAGCAGTTCCCTACTTTTTTTCCTCCTACCATTTGTGCTGGGAGGTTTTTATGAAAGGGAGTAATAAGATTGCTGGGTTTTCTATTTCACTAAAAATTCTCTTTGCAGTTTTTTGCCATTATTCAAATGGCAGATGACAGCTTGCTAAGAATTTGACAGAGACACCCAATTTCTCATGCACATTGCCAGAGCATCGCCACAGTATAACAACGTTGACCTCAACAGGTTTTAATGCTTTCGAAACTTTGGTTTTATCTCGCCAAAAAAGAGCCACTGGGTGGAGCTGCAAGTCTGTGAGACAGGTACCCTCTCCTCCCGAGTTCAAGTGTTGCAACCGCTTTTGCTTTAGCTGGTTTTTAAAAGAACTGGCAGACCTGCCCAGACAGGGAGGCTGATGGGTGGCGTGGGGGTGCCTGACCATCCAGGTCTGTCCTCAGCCTGTGGCATTTGCAGTGTTGGACTTCCCTCGGCTGGCTGGATGCAGTCATCGTTTTATCTTTGTGTAGTCATGTCAAAGAGACTGAGGAAATTATTTTTCCACTCAGAACTCATTAGAAAAGACGAAAAGTTTGCTTTCTATTTTTAAAAATAGAACTAAATATGGCACTCTGACCTTTGAGAAAACTTGCCTAACTATAACAAGCTGATGCTTTCAGTCCCATACAAAGGCCTTGGTATATTCCTTTGTGGGATTTGGAGCTGCTGAGGATATCAGATGGGACAGTTGTCAAGCCCCAGTACTATCCCAGAGATCAACGCTTTACAAGCTCGCCTGCTTTCAGAAACCTTGCTGGGAACCTCATCATGCTTTTGTTCCTGTCCTGCTCATCATCACCTATGATTTTGATGCTTATCGGGATGCAGATGACATGCAGGATAAGGAGCAGGGGTTTTTAAAGGTATTTAAGTGCAGGATTTTTCAAAAGGATTTGAATTAGTTGGCTGCTTAGCTTTTTTCACACCTACCCACCTCCCAAGCTTTGACAAAAGCAAGTGGAGGATTCCCTCTCCCTGCTCGTGGTAGAAGTGGGGGAAGAAGTTAGACAGCAAAGCCTCTGTGCTGTTTTCCAAAAAGATGAGTAAGCTTCCTTTGGCTGCCCTGCGTTTTGGCTCCTCCAAGCTAATGCTGCTGCAGACTTCCTGTTAGATCCTTGATTTTATCAGATTATAACTTGTTTTCTCCTGGCAATGCTTTAATTCTTTCTACTGCACTGGGTTGTCATTGGCTTTTCTTTTCAGGGTCTCAGCCCTATTATGTAACAGCAGCAGCAAAAAAAAGAGGAAAAAAATATATTTCAGATCTGTTTCTACTTCTGCAGAGGAGCCTTTGTGCACAATTACTCATCCAAGAGATTCAGCAGGTATAACTGCTTCCCCCAGGGGCTCCATTATATAATTGGATTTCAGCCATACAAATTAAATCCTATCTTACCCCTTAGTTAAGCCAGGCAGTAAGTATTTAATGCTAATATCCCTGACAACTATTGCAGGGAGAAGCAGACATGAAGCACAGAGGAGACAGACGCATGCATTCTCTACCGGAGGAGCAGGGAGGATGAGCAGGGAGTGCACTGACAGAAAGACACCTGCTATATTTTAAACACGGCTAAACTTCCCCAGCACGAGCCATGGTGTCTGCTGGAGTTGTCGTCTGGGCTGGAACATGGTTCTCCCTTTGTTTTCCACCCTCCAACGTTCCCATGTATGCACTGAGCATTCACCCCTCCAACACACACACACGTGCGCTTCAAAGAGCCACATGCCTAACCCTGTTTGAGTTTCTATGGAAGTCTCGGTTCTTGTGCAACGTCTGAAGGAAGCAAGTTTAGTAATATTAAAACTCAAGCCAAACACACAAACAAGCAAAGAATCCCCAAATTAAAAAGAAAATCTCAACTGAGTTACTAATTCATCTGCATTTTCTGTTGCGTTCTGTCTTCTCCCAGCATGTTTCTTTTAGACAAAGCCCTCTGGGCAGAGACCATCTCTTTTGGTGTCTGGTACATCAGTCACATAGTTAGTACATAGTAATAAAGGGAAATAGATTCATGGTAGGAGCTAAACCAGTCAGTCTGGTACTGTAATTGGAACATAATCTCATATTGACAGTATTTAACACAGGATGCGCAGGGAACAGATGGCAGCATGCCAGGCCTGAATCGTTCTGCAAATATTGGAAAGATATTTTCCAAGTCCAGCTCCTGAACCTCATCTCCAATGTCGGAAGCTTTGCTTCCCCAAACAGCCCTAGGTCCACTCACTAATCCTGGTAAAAGCCCAACACACCCATGTGCTCCTGAGTTTGCCGACAACCTGCCTAGCAGTGTTTCTGTTGCTAACTACCTTACAAGCGTTTAAGCAGATTTGAAAAAGCAGTAAGTGCAAAAGTCTCCGACATCCATTGGTACAAGCGCTCCCAAACCTCTCGATACACTGACAAGCCTTTCCCTTGCAGACAGAGATCTTGCCTGTGACACAAGACGCGAACCCACGTGCACTTTTGGGGTCAGGGATATCCACCAGCGTATCAGTCTGCTGCTTCTTTCACCTCTAGAACCTTCAGTCGTAAAACTAACTCAACGGGGGCATACTGGCAATGAAGAGCTGTTCCTTTCTCTAAGCCTAAAACGCTGAGCTAAGGCAGGTGAAAGGAGAGAAAGCACATTTATGTCCAAGATGCATCTTATGATACGGAGTGCAATGGTGTAAGTGCAGACACAAACTCAGCTTTCAAGGGTACAGAAGTATACCATGCTTCTTATGTCTGCTACAGGAAGTTTAAATTGATTTTTCTCTATTTCAGCAATTAATTCCCATGAATCAACTTACTGTACAATGCGGCACTATAATTCACAAGTTTTATGTATTATATGAATAAAATTGCACATATATTTTTATGTGATTTTCATTTAATTGAATTCCAAGGAGATTTATCTCCTGGGTTATTAATAAATCTTAATATGGCCTATAACACTCAATTGATATTTAATTAACCTGCAATAACTGCCTTGTAAAATGTAAATTAAATGCTTTATTTTTGCAGGCATATAACCTTAAATCAAATTCTTCATTCTACCAGCAAAGCAAAAAGGAGTGGGGAAAAAACAAGGTTGCAGGCAACCAAACCTTAGACCTGAAAATATTTGATGTTTAAAAAGCTTCAAAATGGAAACTGGATCCATGCTTTGTAATCACTTCTTCTCCCAAGGAAGTACTTTTCCACTGTCTCCCCACCTTTAAAGATCACAAGAATCTGGGTGGATTTAGATGAAACATCAAAATCTCAGGAGACTTGAAGAGAAATGAGAGGCGCCCATTATTAATAATAAGGTTGCAAATTCCCATAGGTATTGTGGTATTTGGCATTTTTCTTAGTCTTGGCTCCTAGAGTCACATTATCAAATGAGAATGTCAATTTTCATTTAAAAATAAAAAAAGGAAAGATGTTAAAGCCCTTTGATAGGGGAAGAAGTTTGCAAACCTGAATGTCAAAGGCATGAGAACTAAGAGACAAAAATACATAAAATTTGATCCTTATCTTTAAAAGTATCAGAACTTTTTGAGAGACTTGAGATGTTTGAAAACTGGGAGGTGGCAACAAATGATCAAAACAGCCTTTACGAGAAAAGATGAGAACAGTCCAAATTATATTTTAAGATCAAGCTGTTCTCCTCCCCCTCCCCTAGCGATTTACATAGATCTACATTAAATACTGCAAACTGCATCAACAACTATTTCTGATTTCAAAACTAGGATAGCTAGCTACCTTTGCAAAGTGATTTGAAAACTTCAGGAGAATATGTCTGTCTAAAATTGATAGGCCCATAAAGTTTTACTGCCATAGCATCTAAACTTAGCATATCTTTCTTTTTTAATGCACGGAGTGGCCAGTCTGTCTTACAATATTTTATTAAATAGGGTATTTCCACCAAAGGACAGTAACCCTTACTGTCTGTAATCTGTCTGCATTAGATCACTTTAAAAGGTATTAAATGAAAATCAAAAGTTAAATGTACCATGGATTTTAAAGGTGTCACAGCATGGAAGAATAAAAATGAAGAGAATGGATTCTGACTTGCAATGAATGAACGGAAATAAATCCAGATCTTCTGTAATGGAAAGCCTGTCCTCCCTCGCTGTTCATCCTCTCCAGTCACTCATTCGCCACCCCGTTTGCACAAACGACAGCCAGTGAACCCCACTCAGCCTAACCAAGTGCAGTAATTCTGCCCAGGAGCTCACGAGGCTGAGGGGTTTCTTAAACGGCTCCAGCGTGCCATGTAGCAGGAGGGTACGTGATCCTGCCATCCCGTAGTTACTCAAGGGCTCGCGTGAATTGCATTGCTTAGAAAAGCATTGCTGACTAGCCCAAATTTTGCCACTCTCGCACTTTGCAAGCAGCTTCCCTGCTTCAGAAGAGGAGTACCGGGAGCGGGGAGTCAGCAGATGCAAGTGGCCTCATGCTCACAGTAATTGACTGGAATTTTGCAGACCTGGGTTTAATCCCCAGCTCCAGCGTGGACTCACTGGGTAATTCACAGCAGGTTTCTTCCTCCCTCTCTCTGCATTTTAAGATTTTGGCAATTGATCAGAATTAGCCTCCTCTCCTTCTCTTACCTTTCATCTTTTTAATGGAGGACAACGTATCCTGCAAACGTGCTGTGTCGGATCTGCTGCCAGCCATTGCTTGGGGGAGCTGAGCCCAGCGTGAGTCTGCAGCCCACAGCTCCTTCCCAGGACCGTTGCGTTTTACTCTACTGGATAAACACTGACACAGTAGATTTGCCCCCCCCCCAAAGTGGGTTTCTAATTGAGCTGAATCTAGCACAGCTCTCATTAAGGACTGACCATGACTGACAGTTTACATTTACTTGGGTAGCACTTTTTATCAGGCAAAGTCACCCGGGAGCTGCACCAGGAAGAGACGGAGCGTCCCATCTACCCACAGACTACTCCTAACGATGCTCCTGGGAATGAAATCACAACATGAGGAACAAATGTAATGGATCAAAAATTGGGGGGGCTGCAAGTTCTCAAAAGTGCTTAGGACTTAGGGCCTGACAGGCTCCCCACAGAAATGTTACCACTGAGTTTAATAAAAGCAGAAGTGGGCCACGTGTAGACCTGCTGGCGGCCCCTGCATGAACAGTTTCTCTCTCAGGGATGTAAGAGCAGACCCACCATCGCCGGAATTACTTCTCTCTGCTCTGCCCACTGCACAACAATCCACGTGACTATCCTATAGTCACACCCATGTCTAGCCCTAGTCCTAAACCCATTTATGACCATACCACCCTCTTCTCAAATCCCAGCTCCGATCTCCTTTCCTTTGATGAACGCAGCAGGCTAAATATTCCTGACATTTCCACTGTGCTCAAAGTCACCTTTTGTTCAGGGCTCTCACGGCAACAGCCTCAGTGGGAACAGAGGGAATTCACCTGCTTGGCAGATGCGGCTGATAGCAAACCTGTTTCACAGCAAGTAACTGAGAAGAAAAGCATCTACAGTCCTGCTGCTGCTGATACCACTGGGAGTAATCCCACTTACTTATACGGAGATAGGTACTGACTATGGGGGATCCTTAACAGAAGTCAGACACAGCACTTGCAAGCTCTGCCTTTCTCAAAATTCACATCTGGAAATGAGCAATTGAGCAAGAACCAGCCCCACGAGACACATCTAAATCAGCCCATCTTAATATTGGGCACATGCTCTTAACTCGCACGTTGCTGTGCATTCAAATGATTAATGGTTCAATATAAAACTCACATAGCATTGTACCGTGGTACTGCAGCACACCACCTAGATCAATACACACGCCATGCCCCAGGAGAAGAACCGGGATTTTTAAACCAAAGAGAATTAGGTGCCTGATTTCTATTACATTTCAAAGGGATTTAGAAGCTCTGCTCTCTCTCAGGAACCTCACCAGACTACCTTGGAGGCTGTACACATGCTTGACATGACACCAGATAATGTTTGTGGGCTACGGCATAAATGGGGATTACTGCCTCTGAAAAGGAGGACTTGCTGAAGTGCCTGTGGTTTAAGGAAGGATTTGAAAGGGGAGAGAAGTACAGAGGGAAGCTGTTCTAGACAGAAAGTCACATAAGAGAAGGCTTAAAAACCAAGAGTAGGAGGAAATGAAGGGATCCGAAAAGGAAGGGATTTGGGATAAATGAGAGGAGGAGGAGGAACGTCAGCTAGCAGCAAGATTACATGGGGCAACGTGTGAGCTCCTTCAGCCCTTCTTCATGGGGTGACTGGAGTGATGGGAAAGGAAAGATGCATCAGGGAGCCTCTGGGCCGGCTGCAGGAAAAAAACGGGCAACCACACAGTCGTGGCGGGAATAGAGGGGATTTGGTGAAATTACAACCCAGCTTGCTCAGATCACAGAGTAAACGATGATGGTAACTTGTTACAGGCAACTCCAGCAAATATAGGGATCAAAATACAGCCAGTGGGCATCCGAGCAGAGAGTGAGCACCGCGGCACAGGTCAGGAACGGTGTGGGGAGGAGCAGGAAGCTGAGAGATGGCACAGCTACACCCCAAAGCAGTGCTGGTGGAGTATAATGGTGTAATGTTCAGTCACCGGACTGAATTAAACAGGACTGGCTCTGTTCATGGATTTTCCTGCACTAGTTTGCACTGGTTATCACAGATAAGCCACATTAATGCAACTCTGTTATGATGTTGGGAAACCTCAATAATGGAAATTAACTGCTCTGTATGGATGGATGAATGGAAGTTACACAACTGCTGCCCTATTTCCGAGAAGCACAGCAATGTTGAGTGGGTGCAGCCAAATTTAATAGCTGTTATCAAAATCAAGGAAAGGACCTCCATTCAAAAGGTAATCAGGAGAAACGCAAGGACTCGGTAGTATTGCACAACCACAACAACTCTGGACTCACACCAACGACAGTAACTCCAATGCTGGAACAATGTACCAGCTTAGTGATTTGACATGCAGCCAAGGGGCTTACAAAATACCTCCAAACAGTTAATGCAAATCCATATTACCGGGTCTATTAATGGCCTGTCATTGCCTGTCTGCAGATCACTATTTTGTGCCAGTAAGCTCTAGATTTCCTTAATCAGTTATCCTTAACTGACATTTCTAGCACTGGTGGGATTCCATAAGGCCCTAAAATCAGGAGGACCAATCTCTTTTCTACCCAGGGAATCACCATAATCTCAGACTCAGCATTCCCCCACCCTCTGGCCTCAGCTTCTTTTTTCATATAACGGGGAGAAGGTTTTGTACCTTCTCTGTAGCCACAGGACATCTGCGTCCAACTGTTTTCAGACCCGGACATGAGTTGAGTCACTCAAGCAGACCTGTTATTTTGATTTCCTTATTGCCGCGATTAAAATTTTAAACCGATTCTTGCAATCTTTCACACACATGACAAAAAAAAGCCATTTACAGTTGGTTTTAAACGTGCGCTTGACTTTAGTGGAACCTGGTATTTCTGCCCCATTTGCAGAGGACTTGGCAGGGAGGACAGGAGAAGGACTGCATTTCCCTTGTCTTGGTTCTCTTGTCTGTTAAAGTGAAACCTAAAATACTCCCCTCCATTTTGGATCAATGTCACATAACCTCATTTCCTCAGCTTAAGAAAAAGCCTTGGATTTTATATGTTGCACTAAAATATGTCAGCACCGTTAGGTTAATAAACAGTGCTAAATCAAAACCAGGCTCCAGTTCGTAGATCATGTGAGCTATGTCAAACACGGGGAGTGATACCATAGAAGAGATGTAATGGACAGCCTCCTTAGCCTGGTTTTTATGGCTGTGAAAGAGAAAAACCTGGTGTTCAGTCACTTTTCATTCACCAGAGGCTGTCACACAATCTCTCACAGCTTTTTGAGTTATGTTTATTTTTTCTGGGGTTCCCAAGAGCCCTACCTTCTGATCCCCTTGCAAAACCTCCTATGTGACTACCTAAAGAACTAACCCCTGAGTTACAGCCAGAACTTGAAGCTTTTACTGCATGTTAGACCAGAACCTTACCTGATAAATCAGAATATCCCCCCATCAATTTACACCGACGGCGGAAATAATTTTCACAATTCAGAGGAACAAAGGTGTGATTTTCTTCTCTGTGTTGACTTTTCCTATGCGGTGACTGTTAAAGCCAAGAAACTTCTCTCCCTCTCATTTGTCAGTAGGACATCCCAGCAGCTTTTAGGGACATAATTCAGCACCTATGGCCACCCTGGCCTGGCAGCACCTCCCCATCCCCGCCGCAACCGGGAGGCCACACTGCAATTCCTATGGGGCTCCTGGTGAAATTAAAGCAATGAGTCCCATCAGGCAATCGCCTCCTCAGAGACTGTTCTTGTTAGCAGTACTCCTAGCCAGCATCCTTAATTTTGGGGGAAAACAATCAGGAACGTGTCTCAGAGGCTATCACACATGCTCATTCATTCAGAACTCCCATGCTTCTGATGACCAGCATAGGTAGACGCACACTAAGACCCCCAAGCAGATATTTACTGTCCCTCATACCTGAAACATGACCGGTTACTGTGTACCTTTAGAGATTAATAGCGAAAATGCTCCTCTCTCACTCACTGCTGGAAAGAAAATGTTTTTGGAAAGCTTTTCATGTCATTCGATAGCGTCCAGTTTTTCCACTGAGAAAAGCAAAACCTGAAACCTACATGATGGTTCAGTTTTTCCCTTGGCAAAACCCAGCAAAACGCTGCTCAGCATATATATACACCTCTTGCTGCTGCTTCTGAAATCTGTCACGGATTAACGCAGTGATGCCAGCAGGCAGCCAGAGCAAGGCACAATCCAAGGCCACCTGAGTGTCGTTCACAGGGGAATACCCAAGGCCAGGGCAGAAATTGCACACGAGTTTTGATCCACCTACAAATATTTGCGATGTTGCAGCATGTCAACATCCCACTGAAGCCCCCACCTCTGGCAGGGAGAGGGACTACCACCGCGTTGCAAGAAGGTCATCCCTGTCACTCACAACTGAAAAACAGCCAGCTAGAAGTTAGTTTAAGTTCAAACTTTGAGCGTCTGCTGTAGTCAATGGAGAGAGGACTTGGCACCTCTGGAGGGCTATTCATCCCATCCCAAGATAGCTATCTGAGATGGGTAGGGTGAATTGGTGCCAGTATCTTTCGACAGGGACTATAAAAGGAGCCTAGATGATTATCTTGGACTAGACAACCTAACTTTTAGGCAGAGTCAGTTAAGGTGAATCTTTGTCGAACTGAAATCAGTGGTGGTTTCGCCTTTGCCTTCAGTGGGGCCAGGTTTTCACCACGGCAATCTGAGTAGATTAGAAAAGAAAAACAGAAAAAGGAAACGCATCTATAAGGGAAATTAAATATTTATTTCCCCCTATTCACAGAGAGCAACTAAGATATAAAGAGATTAGGGGAATTCTTCACAGACACAAAGTGGGCTTGTATTGAACAAGAAAGGAGGCTTTGGAGTCTGCATGCACAACTTGAGCTATCAGCCACCCTGCCTTGCTCCCAGGAAAAGCATCATGCAAATTTTAGGAGGAAGGAATCGCGGTAGACATGCCATCTGGGAGGATGATGGACAACAAGCTGACTAGGAATAAATAGCAAAATATAATAAATTCCAAACCATGCCAACAGCAACTGTTGTGCTATGAATTAACAGTGCTATTAAATGTTTACGCACACACTTCTGTCAGCACCTGTCAGCATTTATGCAATACATACGTTGGCAAATCTGTATTACGTTATTCCTTGCAACTGATCTGCATTAATACTGCCCGCGCACATGTTCAAGCAAATTGCTACACTTCTTTTTGACCTATCCATGTGCAAAAGGTGCAGCAGTTCACAGTATTTTATGCCTATGCAGCAAATTAGGGGTTTATGTGCCAGGCAGCAGAGCAAGGCTGGGGGATAGAGGGCAGCAGAGGAAAGAGAAAGCAGAGCAGGGAAGGACAAGGGACCTGGGGAGCCCCGGCTGGGGCAGGAGGGTGCCCAAAGGGATGGCGGTGGGCTCAGGGCAAAGCTGGGTTCACCCCACACCAGCCCAGAGAAGGGGAGCCTCACCAAAAGCCTTCCTCAGCAGGAAGAAAAGGCTGGGGGGGGGGGGGGGGGGGGGAAGCCCCAAAATACAGCCCTAAGCTGCAACCCCGATAGAAAGGAAAAAATCATTTGGCCAAGACTCCTGCTCAAATCGTGCTGCAGAGAACAGTTATGCTATAGCCAGTAAGATGGACTGCAGTGCTCCCTGCGCCCAGGTACTTCAATTAACTTTCCCCCTTTGATTCCTTCTTTTTGTTCTTTCCTCCCTTCCCCCAGCCCTGAGTGCAGTAGCCGGGGTGGAGGAGATAAAAATGTATAATTAAGGGAGTTGCCACTTGCTAAAGCTGGAGACCGCTCGAGCAAAAGACAGGGTTTGCGGTGACAGAGCTAAATCTGGGACCCACCAATTGTTGCTAATGATGAGAGCCTGTGGTTACTGTGCCACCCAGGCAGAATCGGTGGAAAGACAAGCTTGTTATTGCAAAAGGATCACTTGTGCCCCACCTCTCCCCTGTGCAAGCGGATTTCTGAGGCTTGCAAACACGGGATGTTTGCAGGGCTTTCGGGCAGCTGCGCAGACACAGGCAGAGCAGTGGGAACCGAAACCAGGTCCAGCAACGCAAGCTGGTGCCTGATCTGACCACTGCACGTGGACATCCTAGCTCCTTGGCCAGGTTTAATCTGAGCATGGGTGTTAGGCCAGGGGGACAAGTGCTGCAGAGGAGGAGGAGACATACAGTGCCTTCCAGGGCTGCTGCAGGACTTGGGAACTGCTCCTGTTCTCCCTCTCCCTGTGTTTGTGCATAGAGACTATGGACTTTTGTCCTTTTACCCTCAATTTGTTTGGAGTACCAAAAGAAGCAGCCAAAACAGTCATTTAAAAGAGCAGTCCTTCAGAGTTGCTCCTTCTGGCCTGATCGAGAGAAATTTTTGTTGAAACTGAAGCCACAGAAGAATCCAAACCCTGGTGTGAGCTGCAGCAAGACGCAGGACATAAGCAGAGTTAGCTGATGTTCCTGACAGTTGTGTGCCACATAACATGCCATCAAGCTCACCTTGAACCCTTGAGTTGCAAAGGCCATTTGTGCTTAGCACAATCAAAGGCCCACTGAAATCCAAAAATGCATACGGATATTGTATTGCCATTTTTCTGTGTGAATTAAACAGGATTCAAAGAGAGCAGGGAGTGAAAGCACTTACCCTGGCCATGTTTACCCTCAGTCAACCACATTCATTTGTCAACTATATTCCTATGTCTTTAAAAACACATGATTTTGATTCAAAAGGGTTTTATACTTTACATTGGAATTAACATGACAAGCAATTAGCAGATCATCAAGAATAAGACTTCTCTTAATAGTACTAATAAAAAAGGAGATATTTTTTAATGCAGTTCCTAGGATTAATAATTGCCATTCTGATAGAGTCAGAATTTCCAGCATGAGCCATTCCCTCCATAGCCACAGGTGCAGATGGATGAAGCAGCTCAGACAAGCTGAAGTTGATCACATTTTCCATATAAAAGGGCACAGTAATTACAACTGATGAGGGTGCTGGAGCCAAAACACTGGGTCTTGGTAGGGAAAAAAAAACAGATTCGTAATCAACAGGGGTAGCCACAGGAGAAGTTTTAAAATCCTAATTTAAAAACACTTAGCAGTAGCATGCTATGCTCCTACAATTACTGAGTACTAGGACATTAGAAGAGAGGTAGTAAGTGTCCCTGGAAAGTGCTGCTATACAGGGCGACTCTTCAGCTTTACTGGGATTTCCAGTGCTCACACATTTGAAACTCATGTTTTTTCTTCTATTTAAGGAAGGCACAGAGTATTTTTGTGCATCTCCAAGAGATGAAGTGGAAAAGAGGTTGCTGTTTAAGATTCAGTTTTGAGGACTGAAGTCAGCCTGTAGGGATTACAGCTCTATGTCCCCATCCTGGCATTAGAACACCCTTGCAAAACAGAAACATTAAGTTTAATAATATAAGTGTCCATTTGTGTCTTTAAATAGCATTCGCTTTGCTGAAAAGGATGCAAAGATCTTGTCTTGCTGAAGAGTAAACCGATGGCACTTAAAAGCTGAATCTCCAAACGAGTTCAGCCCCCAGTTTGCAGAGCAGCTTTGTACCACAGGCTGATTTTTGTCTAAATGAGTGCTAAGATCCTTGGAAATCTTTACTCCTGGTTGTGGGTTCTGCATACTTTAAAACATGCCCTTGGTCTCTTCTAACACACTGAACCCCGAGGAGAAATACCAGTAGGGTTAGAAACCACCACCAGATATATTTTGAGCTTGATTGCCTGTATTATCTTAACACCCTATTGCTCCAAAACCTCTGAAAACTACATATCTCATCTTTCTATTGTTATTACACCCAAAGGATATGTCTACACCGCAATGTTGAGATGCCCATGCCAGCTTTCAAGCAGCTCGCTCTGGTACTGGAAGCAGGCTAGCTGCAGCAGCACCGAGCAAATTTCCTCTGCAGGCTAATTTACCCGGCTTCTCCTGCCCCGCTGAAGGTGGCTGGGAAAGAAAGCACCGTGATCTTGGCTTGACTCTTCTGGCAGCACACAAATGCAACAGGGCAACCACTCCTGATTAGCTCGCTCCCACACCATCTGTTTTCCAAGGCTACATGGACTTTCTGGCACAGAGATTCCTGTTTGAGGATATGAGCTTGTGTACAACAGTTTACCATAACCAGCAAAGCCGAGCTGACACTCCCTCCCTCAGAGACAGCAACAGTTTTGCTTTTTTTTTATTTTTTTGGTAACCCTTTGCCTGTTTTGCATCACTGGGTACCACACCGGTATCACATTGCAGGGGGTCAACTGCCGAGATTTCTGCGTTCGAGGCAGGTTTGTTGGCATGGAGCGGATCATTGCGCGGGTACGAGATGTCATGGCCAAGCAGAACTAGGAAGGAAAACCTGATCCCTGAAATCACAACAGGTGTCAGGCCGCTCTGCGACAGCCCCTTTCGGCTCGCGGGTGGGAGGCAGTGCTGCAGCCTCACCAGGCTGCGGGGCGAGGGGAGCGCGGAATCGCCGATCCCCAAGTGCCACCCAGGAAGACGCAGCCCAAGGCAGGAAGGCCGCATGGCCCCTCTCCTCACACTCCTTCCTCCGTCTGGCAGCGACGGAGCAGCCCTAACACAATGCAGAACCCAGGCCAAAACCCATAGCCACTCTGTCTGTCTAACTCTGTCTGGCAGTGGTGCAGTACATTATTACCTTCTGTAATTCTCCCAAGTTATTTAGGGCTGTCTCCTTATTATCTTGATATCTTGGCTCCCGTAATAATTACAGACCCAGTTTTACAAGGGCAATTTTTTTTTTCTTGATTAGTTTCCAGGATTCTGTTGTTGCATCAAAGCTGTGCTAGTTTTTGTGTATTCCTGACAGATGTCTACTGGGGGAATTACAGAACGGGCATGCAAAAAGGAAACCATCTACGGTGAGATTAAGGAAACAAAGAACAGTTCTGTGAATTTAAAAGACAAAAAAAGCATTCTCATGCACGTGAGCATATGCACACACAGCTGGTCAGATGAATGCACACACACTTTGGCACTTGAATTTCTGCTGCCTCTCCCTGCTTTTGCCCATCCAGAGGGTGGCACGTTACAGAAGCGCTGTAAGGACATCCTCTTGTCTATGCAAGTGTAAGGAAGAATTAAACAGAATTTGCCATATCTAATTTCTTACTGTTTCTGCTGAAACACATTGTCTGTAGCCAAAGCTCTCAAAGCCCTTTCTAAAGGAGCTGATCGTTAACTACACTTTTCATAGAAAGGAAACTTTGGTGAAAAGTAATGAAGTGCCAACTTGGGAACCAGCGGCTGAGCTAGGAATAAAGCAGAAGTCTGCAGAGTCCTTCCATCTTCACCACAAGCTCACGTGAGCATTTGCTCTTCTCTAAACTCAGCCAGTGCCACTGCTGCCTGTACCGCAAAGTCTGCTGTGCATCTGCTGCACCTTTGCTTGCTGCGTGCCTTTAGCTTGCAAGCAGGACTTGGCCAAGAATAAACAACAACAACAAAACACCCTGGTTATTTGTACTACAGTGGTGCCTAAAAAAATACTAATTATCTATAACAGAGCAGTGCCTGCAGGCCTCAGGTGAGACTGGCACCCCATTGTGCTAGGTGTTACACAAAACAGATTATAAAAAGATGGTCCCTGCCCTAAAGAGCTTACAGTCTAATTATGCAAGAGAAGGAGTGGGTGGAAACAAGTTCAGAGAGATAGAGTAACTGATTCAATATCTCCCAAAGCAGAGCTAGCTAACAGTTTCCTGGCCTCTGAACTAGTGCCTAAACCACACAGATTCCCTCAAAACACGAGGGTCTTCGTACTGTCTGTTGGCTTCTGCCTTGAGGCTCCCAGCAGTTGATAAAGTCAACAGCTTCATGGCTCCGAAACGGCCTTGGAAAGCATCTCTGGTCGCTATTGCCTAGGCAGAGAGGTCAGGCCCCAAGCAGGGGTGTCTGAAGCTCGACAGTGAAAACAGCCACGGTGCCACCAGGAGCCATGCCTGCAATCACCATTTTCAGCAGCGAGCGACCCGTCTGCCTGTTCATCTGCTTCAGCAAAGGGTGCTTCTGTGAAAGCTTGTTTTTAGCCACTACCAAAGGCAGAGGATTGGACTTGTTGGACAAAGAGCTCGATCTGGAGCGGCAGATCCTGTATGTTAAGGGCTGGCGATGAGTCGATCAAACTCTGTGTCAAATAAATCACCCACTCAGTCCAGAACCATACATGAAAATACAATTAGAGATTAGCCCACAGAGTGCATAACTGGCAATACGTCAGCTACAAATCATTTTAAAAGCATGTAGCTGATCTAGCCTCCTTAATTCCTTGAGTTGTTGATTCCAATTATCAGCAGCCAAGTAGCAAAAGGTTTTTTATCCCAGAAGATTTCTTACTTTTGGATACAATAAAAGTCAATTTATTCAATGATTACTAGGACATGGGCAGTTAATAGGTTGCGTCTGTTCTTTCTCCCCTCAGATACTTCAGAGTGGATCCATTAACACATTTACAGACTAGACTTAAACAATAATAGCGCTTCTCCTTCTCTGGGGGTAACCAAACCAACCCACTTTTTGTACAGGGCTCTGGGATGTTTTTTACTATTACAGCTCCAGAGGAATTTACATAATTGGTTATGAATAATTCGTAACTTGTCTAAGAGTCTCCATGTAGCTATCTGATTTACTACAGCTTCCCACTCCAGAACTAGCAGAAGATTTTAATACAGTTTTTAATTGCAAGATCATAATTTAAGCGTATCAGTGCTGCCTAATGTAGACGGGACGTGATACAAACTCCTCTCCACAGCTTCCCCCTGTACCTGGTATCTACCTACAGGAGGACTCACAAGGGCCTGGAAAGGCTACTGAGATCATCGGCAGGGCAGGGAGCAAATGCCACTGTCTTCACTGCAGACCTCTCTTCCCCTCCTTTACGTGCTGGCCTCCAAGTTATTTGCTTTTTGCAGGGAGGAAGGGAAGAAAAGCCCTCGTGGTTTAAGCATTAGCTTTCCGCTAGGGATGTCTGCGTTCATTTGATATCTCTCTGCTCCTTTGTTCACTCCTTTAGTCTGACTGTAAGAGCAATAATACATCCCTCCCCTTGGGTAAGACTGCTGGAACGTAGGTAGGCAGTACTCCAGGGATGGTTCGATACTCTAGGACCAGGTTTATAGGGAAAACAAATTACCTTCATCGGTGCTGGGGGGAAGTGACATGCAATGCCAAAGACTTGGATTTTGAAAAAGCAATCTGTGCACTTAAACTGCTTGATGGCAAGTGTTGCTTCTAAGCAGTCTTTTTTGGGAATTTGTCCCTGTCATGCAGGCGGGGATAGATATAATAATCTGATTTTGCATGGGTACAAAAAAGTCTCTTGCCTGTACAAAAATCAGAGGTCAATGCCAGCGACTGAGATGGTGTATAGGAGAGCCAGCTTGAAAGCCAGTGAAATAAACTGGGGGAGCCCCTGCACGAAGGAGACCTATAGCCTCCGGGTGCGTGCCTTGGCCCGAGTGCCGGTTCCACCAGGGTTTTACCGTGGTTCAGGTATCCCTCTGGTCTGTGCCCCTGTGGGTGCTCTGGTGCCTCGGTGTTGAGGTTCCCATGGGACACCCTGACCCGGGTCTGGGCAGTCGCCTTTGCACAGGCCCCTCATCTCACAGAACTTGCAGGAGCTAGCTTTCTTCTGAAACCTCCATTTGGTTTGGAGGAAATCAGCCATCAGATCCAAAGTTACTGAGCACCACAGACTGACTGCACTAGCCCTGTTTCCTAAGAAAATGGCACTAAAAAAATATCCCACATTCTCAGTCAGTTGGAAGAAAGTATAAAGCACAGGACTGCAACAAACTTTCTCTCATTTTTTCCCTATATGACGTTTTTGCTTCAGCAAATGGAATTTAGGACTGGGTCACTGAATCAAATCGTTTGCTCCCACAGGAAACCTCTTCATGTAGCCCATTTATTTATTAATATTTCTGACCCCCAGTTCAACAAAATCATTGGAACACTCCTAAATTTGTTTAACTTAAAGCAACTGCTAATTTTCAACTGACTCTAAATGGTATTTCATAAGACAAAGGGCATGCTGATGTGCCTTACAAAACGCTGGTTTAATAAAAGATGCTATATCTCTTTCTACAAATTTCACTATGCAAAGGGTAAATAATTGCTTAAACTCCGTCTTTAGTCAAGAGAGCGTAAGCTTCATTGAGGCAAGTCCCCGCTGAGACTTAAGCATATGCCTAAATGCTTCCTCTGAATTGGGGACTGAACAACTAATTTGCCTTTGCTGTGATAGGTCCTTTACTGTATTTTTTTTCTTTAGTTACACTTTCTTTTAAAAAAATTAATCCCATCAAACTACTAAACGAGCCACCTCACTTCCTTCAAGTTTCTTCCCAGCATTTATAAAAAAGATGGTTTATTGTCCTGAAACCAAAACCATTACAGCCTGTCAAAACCTTTCTGTAAGGCGGCAGCTAGCTGAATAATACATTTCACATTAAATTACACAACCGTGTCGTTGGGCTAACATTAAAGGTAAGTCATTAATAAAAAGAGAAAATAAAGTGGTCCTTAATTATACAAGACATTAAAAGGCTGAGTGTTTTGCTTCTGCGGCACACTCACTTTGTGAGAATAAACGTTTTAAGACCAGTGTGAACTTTTCTCTGTGGAAATCACAGCTCAAAGATAATCCCTTACACCCGCTAATGCAGTTCATTGCTGGGATACGTGTCCTTATGCACCTTCTGACTTCTTGATGCTAGTCCTATGGATGAAGCCAGTTTGCCAACCCTTGGCTCGCACACACAGTTTTTGCTTTTGTTTTGTTATTTATGGGGGATGTTTTCAAAAGACTCAGGTGAAAGCACTTAATAGCTAAACCCCATTGATTTTCCGTGAAAATAGGGCATCCTGGTGTTTTTGACAAACATCTGAATACACTTTGGAGATTGGAGCCTAACAGGATAAAGCCAAAGGAGCACAGAGGGAATCCAGGCACTGAAACCGCAGCATTCCGGGCCAGGCGCAGCTGTAACAAGGATGGTGGCAGGGAGAGAGGGGCACTTGCAAGCACACGGCCACTTGTGCATCAGCAGAGGACGAGAGGCACACTGCCCCTCCTGCTCCCCGGCAAATCCGCACCTGGGAATCCCCACAGCCCTACTTCAGTAACTGAAATCACATGGGGACAGCGTGTCTTCTGCAAATCTCCATGCGTAATACTTTCTTTACCTTGCAACTAAAAGCAGAAACTCCCTGGAGCCTGAACTCCTGTAGGAAAACCGCAGTTGTAAAGCTTTTGGGGACTGTCACCATTTTTGCCTGCAAAATACCTTTTCCCAAAGCAATCCTCTCTTTTCTTTATACTCCTTCCTGGCTCCTCCTTTACCCTCCAGCTTCCAGAAACGTAAAGCCCATTTTGAGAATATGAATTGTCTCTCATTCTCCTCATTGACTGAGCCAGCCTTGCCTTGTGGAACAGGACTAAGAGAGGCACCTTTTTCAGTGGCTCACTGAGAACCCCTGAGGTACACCTGCAAGCCTGAGCTAACTAAAAAGTGAGCGTTCTTGCAGAAGCCCTACCGTATTTCTGTTCATGGTTTGATTCCGCACCTCGAACACCGTGTTCAGTTTTGGGCCCCTCACCACAAGAAGGACACTGAGGTGCTGGAGCGTGTCCAGAGAAGGGCGACGAAGCTGGTGAGGGGTCTGGAGCACAAGTCTGATGAGGAGTGGCTGAGGGAGCTGGGGTTGGTCAGTCTGGAGAAGAGGAGGCTGAGGGGAGACCTCATCGCTCTTTACAACTCCCTGAAAGGGGGTCATGGGGAGGTGGGTGTTGGTCTCTTCTCCCATGTGACTAGTAACAGGACAAGAGGAAATGGCCTCAAGTTGCACCAGGGGACATTCAGACTGGATATTAGGAAAAATTTCTTTGCTGAGAGAGTGGTGAGACACTGGAATAAACTGCCCAGGGAGGTGGTGGGGTCGTCCTCCCTGGAGGTATTCAAGGAACGTGTGGACACGGCATTGTGGGACATGGCTTGATGGGCATGGTGGTGTGTGGTGTGTTTTTTAGTTTGTGTTTTTTGTTTGTTTGTTTGTTTTTGTTAATGGTTGGACTTGATGATCTTACAGGTCTTTTCCAACCTTAGTGATTCTGCGATGCAGAGCAAGCCACACACAGCACTCATCGGATGTCCACAAGTCACCATCGTTTGGTAGCTGCAGAGCAGTAAGGAGGAGTGTGCTACAGTAAAGGTTTAGGAAAAGAAGGGTTAAGGGCGCACAGGAATATCCCTGACACGCTTGTACTGAGGACAACCCTTCTCTGCCCACAGAACCTCGGTTAAGTGGAGTAACTTTGTATTAGCCTGCTTTTGAGGACTTGAGTCAGGTAGGCTGTGGATCCTTCCCCTGGGGGGGGTGGCAGTGGTAGAGCCCAAGTTCTCCAACAGAAACAAATTAGAAGGAAAATTTCCAAGGAAACATGAGAGGCTGTGAAAAGTGTTGGTTTGTGTGGAAAATTTTTGTCCTATTTTTCCTGAAAAATTAAATGCCTAAAAACAAAAGTATTCTGGCCAAACCCCTGAGTTTCTCAGTATTTGAATTTCTGAACTGTAAAAAAACCCCACTTTTCTTGGGAACTGCAAATCAAAAAAATCCCCCTGAAATTAATTTCCTTTTAGTTTTCATTTAAATTGTCTGCTTTATTATGGCACTAATTCTAGCTTTTTTCTTTTTTTAAAGAAACAAACTATCGAGCATTGCAGTTATACCAAGATTCAGAAGACCTCTGTGTTGTGGATACAGCCTTTCATCAAGCAGACTAAAGTTTTCCACAAAGCTTCAATGCTGGGGAGCCATCATCTAAAGCTTTGCCTCACACAGCCAAATTGGCCAGGAATTAGTTTGTAAAGAAAACATCAGGGATTTAACCATATGCATGTTCCAAATCACGCATCTACAATCTAATCAACCGGGTTTCTTTCTGTAAATGCCAATAGAATATTTGCTACATATTAAAGGACACTAATATAATTTACAAGATAAAATGAGAGTCTTCCCATGGAGCACAGTATCTGCTCACCCTTTGCACTTTCCGTGCTTCAGCAGTGTGGTAGAACAAGATGCACAGGGTCTATTGAAATTAGTTTGCAAACTGGACGGGTGTTTCAGTGGTTTCCTCGTGCAAAGGCACCCTCTCGCTGGTGCCTACTAAATCATCCTTGCCAAACATTATTTACCCCTGCAGCTAACAAAAATACTTTGAAGAGCAAGTCTCAGCATACCAAGTGTTAAATATTTCACATATGCAGGGGTAGCCTTCACATTAAAAGATGTCTACTTTACCTCGGGTTAATTAACACATTTGAACTGTCCTGGGGTTAAAAAAAAAAAAAAAGGAATAAAACCAAAACAAAACAGAAAAAAACCCTCAACAATGAGTAAAGACCAGACACCTGAAGTTAACCATAAATACATTCATCAGTGTTAACCCCAGGAGAAGATAAAGGGCTGGTTTTGGTGGATGTCCCTCACAGTAGAAGTCTGGACTTCCCTTTATTATGTATAAGCTTTGCTGAACTCAGAAATAGTAAAGAGAAGAAAAAAAAAAAAAGAATAAAAGTAAGAACCTTAAGGGGGGTGGTCCCCGTCCCCCCGACATGCACGAAACAGCAACACACCGCCCAAGGGGGCCAGCCGGGCTGAGCAGGACCAGCCTCCGCGGGGTATGACAGAGCAACACCTTCATCTATTCCTTTTCCAGTGGCACACCGTGAAAACTAGCTTGTGCCAACTCATCTCACGTGCTGAGTTATTTCGCCTGCCTGCCTCTCTCAGCAGCACGCTTCCTGTTCCTCGGGAGCAATCAGGCAGCTGAAAGGAGCACATTTTTTAGGGAGTCCCCTGCTAAAATACCAACAGCGTGTTCTGGCTGCATTTCAGATCAACTTCCTTTCCACCTCTCACCCCCAGCCTTTGAAACACTAAGGAATGATTCACTTGCAGACACTGTTGCATTTCCATTATTATTAAACACTTATTCCTGTCTGTCCGTGGAGCAGTACAGGAATTACCGCAAGTACACACACCCCCCAAGACACCCACACACTTCTGCACAGACACCTTTACTAGGAGGTACATGGACTGGATGGGAGAGCAGAGGGCTGGGGACAGTAGCAATTACTCAGAATAACAGGCTGTGAGCCTTGGGCTTTCAAGTGGAGCAAATTTGCATTAGCGCAGCATTTTCCATCATGGCTGAGAAGGAAATCAGCTGGGAAACCAAATAAATCATTGAGGCCCCATCTGTACAGCCCAACCGCAGCTCTCGGGGCAGGACTTTCACCAGGTAGATGAGGATCTCCGGGAGTCTCCCGGGCTGCTGGGTCTGCAAAGCAGCTTTGGAGCCCACAGTGGTGCCGAGTGATCGGCAGAGCATCGCTGGAGCCTCGGTGATGAGCGGCTGATCAATGGAGCAGCACTACTGCCTGTATCGCTGCCAGGCAATTACTGGAGCTGCACTCGGCAGTATTACTGCAAGCTGCTCTATGGAGCGGCACTGGTATTTGTATTGCTGCCATTTCATCAGCGAAGTGGCACGGGAGTCTGTCTCCCTGACAGCTGATCAATGAGGAGGAATATAATAATCATAATGTGGTGTTTTACAGGATATGGGCCTTTAACCCAAGGACCTCGAATCCCTTTTCAGACATTCATTAAGCCACAAATTCCACATGCATGGAGATGGTCACAAATATCCAGATCACCAAGGTACTGCAAACTCATCTTCGTTCTAGTTGTATAGATGGGTGATCTGAGACGCCATGGACACGTTAAGCGTCGGGGTTTAATTCCCAGTGATGCTAAGGATAGGTTGAAAATAGGTCCTCAATACAGAAAAGCTAAAACAGGATGGGTTCTCCAAAAAGCTTTCCAAAAAACCCAGCTAGAAATATCACATTGAAAGCTAAAACGTGCTGAAAATAAAAACACAACTGACGCCAGGCTTGCGGGTCATAATTTTTAAATCCTGAGAAGTCAATGATAGACTTTAGCACACAAAACAGAAACGCGGAATGCCTTGGTGAAAGCCAGCACCACCGATGCCTCAGCAGGGCCACGGTCTCACCTTCCCCCTGTTCCCTCACCAGAAAAGTATCCTCCAACTTAACTTCAAAAGCAGAATGAAATTCAGGTGTCTAAACTCCCCATGTTCTCATCTATCCCTGCATTCAAATCCCACACGTGGATTCGGGGTCAGCCTCAGCACACTGAGACAGAGCTTCACCCTCCAAATCTTTCATGGTGCTTTTTCCAGCAAGTCTGTCAAAGAGCTCAGCTACAGTATTATTTTCCTGAGCCTCCAATTCAGTATCACCATGCCTAAGCAAGCTGCTCAGCTCAACAATTCTTGTTTCAAAGTTATAGAGGCCAAGCCTAGCTAATCTTTCTTTATAATTCATTCCCCAAATCCCTGAATAACTTTGGTGCCCTACACTGCCCCTTCTGCATTCTCAAATGTGTGACACGCTTCCCATAATAAGGTAACTAAAACCGCACACAATAGCCTACGTGTTTTATTTCACGTTCCCCACTGATTAATGCTGAATGCTTCCATACAGTATATCCACATGCTTTATGCTTCAATATATATATAGTGCAATACCCTCGTTGCTTTTACTTTACAGCTGCCAATTTGCGCAGATGGCCGTAGTGTATTAGTCACCACCAACACTCCCCTCCTCCTCCTCCCAACAGTCTTGTTCTCGGTCAGCGTTTCACATGGCATTTCCTTTCAAGGTATCTATGGCTATTTTTGGCCCAAGAGTTCCTGGTATATTAAACGCAATGAGCCACATCCTCAGCTGGTGTAAATCCGCACAGCCCTAATTCAGTCAGTGGAGCTGTGCCAATTCATGTGAGTGGAAAGAGTCCCATAAATCAGTTATCAGACCAATACATTAAGGCAGCTTATTTAAACTGCTTCTGCTTTGTTTTTATTTATTTACAGGTAACCCACAGCATGTAAGGATGATGGCCCTCCACCACAAAGCCCACAAAGTACGGGCTGACTGACCAGGGATAAGGACAGACACCCAGACAGGTCAGCTCAATTCACCAGCACACCACCACAGTCAAGCACTACTCTGGTATTAGTGAAAAAAACCTCTCTTCGGTCTCCTTTTGCCTGACCAGCAATTTGTTTCAAGCCCAGAATGGGTGAAGACCATTTTTGTGTATAAGGAAAACAAAAGCGTAGCTAAAATTGACCCTTGCCACACCTCCCCATCCTGAACTGTTTCCTGGCTGTGACATCCTCTATTTTCTGTCCAAAAGCCAATTTTTAACCAGTTTCTACCCTGGCTTTTCAGAGCAGTCTGTTTCATACAAAGTCTTCCCAAACACTTGATAATCTGGCTCAGCAAGAGCTCCACGTACTGCGGCTACAGCCTAGAGACGCTGGAGAGGAGCAAGACACAAGGGAAGAAAACCAACCCATTAGATTCTTGCCTCAGTTCCTTAAGGTTTTGAGGTGAATGATTTAGGCTGTAAGAAAAAGCCTCCTGACAACAAGATCTATTAGCGTATGGAATAATCTTCCAAGGGAAGCGATGGAAACATTGCTGCTTGGCACACAGCTAGTGTTTGTCCAGACTAGTTTTTAAATATACAATCCTGAGTTGGCAGAGGAAAAGTCTAGTCAAGGTAGTTGCTCTTATCTATCTCCATATTCCAGGATAAATCAGGTCATCTCCTTTGTTCTAGTCTAAAAATTGAGGAATGCACTTAAAACAATTCATGCAGTTTTAATCAGCTATGATCTCCCTTTTATGATCCACATGGGTTGTATCTTATTAAATAAGATATATCTAGCTGTTTCTTTTTAATCATCAAGTTTTTCTAATATAAGGCAGCAGCACTGTCTAGCACAGCTGGCATGAACGGGGGCCGTGAACACCTTCAGGTCTCTCTTTGGCTATGCCCCAGGCTCCCAGGCAAGTAAATAAACCCCTCACTTATAAAATCACTCCTTAATTTTTTTTTGTCACTCAGAGAGCCTGGGACTGACTTTCAGAGGTCATGAGTGTTTGCAGCTCTGGTCAAAGTCACTAATTGAGGGGAGCTGGGGTAAATTTATGAAAGAGAAAGACTCAAAGGCATTTAGATACCACAGCACTTTGTGTGGTATAAAAGCATGAAAAAAAGATCCATGCTGCAGGAT
This sequence comes from Gavia stellata, assembly GCF_030936135.1. Classification (NCBI taxonomy): domain Eukaryota; kingdom Metazoa; phylum Chordata; class Aves; order Gaviiformes; family Gaviidae; genus Gavia; species Gavia stellata. The sequence goes on from NC_082618.1 coordinate 4,900,233, forward strand.
AAATTAAGACGGAAAAGCACCACCCCCCGAAACAGAGATTGGGAATTTCAGCCTTAGTGTTATTCTGCAAGCGTAAATGATAGCTATAATGCTCACAACTGGAAAGCAAGACCAAGTCCTGCAGTCCCCTGACTGACAGCTAGAGAGTTTTGCTTTCAGAAAGACCAGTAGCCCCCCCCCCCCCCCCCCAAAAAAAAAAGATAAAAAGGAACATATGATATTAGCAAATTCCTTTCTACTGGAATGTGAGGTCTTCCTTCCAGTGCTCCCAGTCCAGCATCCCTCCCTCCCTCAGCTAAGGGGTCACACACATGATGTCAGTAAAGGCAACGGCTGGAGGCCCCTTCCACGCTGTTTGCGCATCGTCCTGCCGGATGTCACACGGAAGCAGCACTAGAAAATGGCAGATTTCTGCCCTGTGCCCTCCCAAGGACTTCGCACAGGATCCTAGGCATGACACGTGACCATACGACAAAAATGAATGCTGAAGGGTTCGTAGATATGATTTTCTTTGTTTTGTCCAGCAACCAGCACTGCAGGGCCCTGATCCTGAACGAGGCCTCTCGGGAAGGATTTGTACCCATCACCCTTCAGTACAAAGAAACCTCAATATGACAGATCGTTAACTCATTTGGCTGCCCTCAAAAAATTTGCCCCCAATAGAGGAAACGTTGGGTAGGAGGGTCTATGAGATTTTGTCCATTCCTTATACTCTTTAAATTATTCCTTGAATTCACTGGAAAGAACTTTTTTAGCGACACAAAATTGTTTGAGAAGCAATAAATATACATTCAGATGAATGTAAGAAATGATAAATAAGATACAGAGCAGCCATTCCAGCAACCATAAATTTAGCCATGTTTTTCTTTCAGAGGCCTCTATATCAGATCTTATCTCCTGTAGGAGACTAGTTTTCTTTCTCTCAACTCCCAAACACTCATCTATTGTTTTGAAAATGAAAAGCCTGACAGCAGAACAGGACGTCCTTTTAAGAACATGTCTGATACTAGAAAGTCACAGTAACTCTGGTATTGCTTAAGATTCAAACCGCTGTTATTTAGTTCAGAGTCCACACCGTTACTCAGTACGTTGTACAAAACAGAGTAAGTGTGCTAAATTGGATCAAATTGTGACTAAAGAGGGTGTAGGAGGCCAGAATACAGGCAAGATGCAATGGATTTAATAGAGGGCACAGTCACATTTCGGGGCACTGAACAGTTTTCTCAAGCAGGAATGAAGAATCAAACACAACACATGTTTTCTTGAGTAGTTATTTTGTAAGCTACTCCTAATGTCGGTATGGGTTTGTGAGCTTCTTATAAATACGATGGCAATGGGACTTCCTCAAACATATTAAAGCAGATGAAAGTTTTTTGGTTATCATCGGTTCTACTCCTTAGCTGCTTCTTGTGCAAAATAACTTAATTCCTCACTTGATTTTCAAAAGGATGAATCTACTAGTCTCACCCTTGAAGAGGTACTCACTGGTGTTTGCAAGCATTGCCTATTCATATTTTTGTATCTGGAGCACTAATGCGTTTAGCAAAGTAGTTTTACCCCTAAAGGTATACATATGGATCTTAAAGTTCTCTGGAAAGCCAAAGCTATTGGGGGCTTCCTGAACTACTTGTTATCGCTTTGAAGCATCTGGCTCGTGGTCAGCTGTTTCATGTTACTAACTTCTACATTTGTTTCTGAAGAAATTAGCACAGCTTCCTTCAGTGCCACATTCTGCAGTGGTTTTGGTTTTGATTGTAACATCTCGTTGTTCATCTTGAAATCAAAGTCATTTATGGAAGCTGCAGAATTTTAATGTTCCTCAGACTCAAAAGCATTTGTTTAACCACCACCAGACAAGGATATGAATAAGAGAGACTGTCTGCTCTTGATTTAGTGGGACCAGATTTTCAGAAGAGCTCAGCAACCAGTGTATGTCTTCACCACACTAACTTCTCTGGACAGCCTGGGTATTTATTACAGTGCTTAAATGAGAGCAACTCTCACGAAAACCATGACCATAGCAAACTGGACAGTTCATACACACTATGCATTCCTATATTTCCACCCGAAGGAGGGGATTTATTCATAACTTCAACCTGCAATTTAAAAGCAGCTTTTGATTCTCATTATTTCTGCATCTGTTTTATTGTTCACCCAAAACGCCTGTCTACATGATTGTTGAGCTATGAGCTGTGTTTAAGAACCACTGCCTAGTACAAAATGATATGCAGGACAAAAACAAAGAGACAGTATCTTCTTAGGTTACTTTTGTTTAAGCCCTACACAGAGAACAGAATAGATTAAAGCAGTGGGAAAATAAGAGATCAAGTCTTGTGATGTGGCATAGGGTGCTCCTTCCAGCCAACCGCACTTCATTTTTCTCCTCTGATGCTTCCAAGTGGTTTTCTAGGATACCCCTGAGCAGAACTCATTGTAATAACTGGAGGAAATAAATTAATGGAGAATTACCGCAAGGTTCATCTAAGAGAAGTTTTGATAAACAACACTTCCAGGCTGATATATTCAGTGCAGCCTGAGGAATGTGGACTTTCCCACTCCTGTCAAACTGAATGGGTATCTGTACCTCTGAGTCAAGCTGGGAAGTGGCTGCCACAACCACCAAAAGCAATTCTGGATTTCAGGTGCAATCAGAGATCAAGAAGTACCCTTAATCTGAAAAATTCTGACAAAGAAAGAGGTAGAACAACAAGCGTTTGACCTATCCAGCTGGCATCACCACCAGACTCAGTACCAGCAAGCAAACTCTCAGGTGAGTGGCAATCTCTGCGCTCTCAGTCTCTGTCAAGAAAATTGCATAATCTTCAGATGGAGGAGACAGAAAAGTGGACAACAGTGGAATCACAGCCCAGACGCCGCCACAGACACAGAGAGATGTCCCACACATGTGCAAGACAGAACGGAAGCTTAAAAAAATCCATGCAAATTAAATATTATCATAGTGCTTCTGTCTAGACTCTCCCCAGGCAAAGTCCCCCCTTGGCAAAGGGATAGCTCGCCCCTGAGCACTATTTAAGTGCTGTCCAGACCAAGATTTAGGCAAACCTTAATTGGTGCATAGGCTTTAGGCTGGCTGCCTGTATGGACAAAATGTTTTCCACTTGAAATGGTTTTGAAACCACTGCCGACACCTATGCAGCCACAGATACATCAGGTTCTTCTGTATCTTTAAAAAGCAACACACACACCTGGCACTCTGAACCCAGATTCTACCTCATTTGTACCCATAGGATGCTGGTGAAGTCATCATGATTGCACAGGATAAACGAAGGTTGAAGTTGGCCTGTTTAAATTAGGATTTTAATTTTTTTTTTTTTTTAACCTTTATATTCTTCCCATTGCCAAATCTTTTACAGAGGCTACTAAGGCAGAGAGGAGCTGCTGAGCTAATCCTCTTTGACTCCCTGCCATCCTGGCAGGTACAGCAAAGCCTAAGGTAAAGTGGAGCATCAAAAGGAAAATTAATGTCTTCTAACAGCAATTAGAGGAAATTATTTAGATATAAATCTTGTTTTATATCTTCTCATACTTGTTTTTCAATCTTTCCCCTTTGATTTTTTTCTCCTTTCAGGCTTTTCAGAAAGAAACATTTAAAATCCCTCCTGTAAACCAGTGGCATAATTAGCTGCATGTTACACCTGGTATTTTACTCTTCTACAGCATAATTCCTTTGAGCTTTCTTTTTTACTAAGCCCCGAGGTCTCCTGAAACTGAATCTACTTGTTCTCTAATCTGCTGGCTGACAGGAGTTTGAGGGGAACCAAAACCCAGGCAGGGACGGTGGGGTGCCCTCCCGCCACTCACCAGACCCCCCCAGCTGCTGGAGTGGGTGCCCAGAGGTGCCAGGCACGCCCAGGGCCTCTGATGGCAGGCGAATGCACCTCCCGGTTGCTTGCACTTGGCCTGCGCCGTGAAGCAATGCATGTAACCTAATTGTACTCCGATAACATCAAACAAAGTCTCTCTGATCCAGCACCTGGCAAGCCGCCATCCTATCTGGGGTCCGATCTGACAAGCTTGCCGATTGATCAAATCATTATCTGGTAGTGTAGGTGTATCGTCTAACACGAGCCAAATTCCTTCAGTTGCTTCTTCTCTTTTCTAGAGAGGATACGAGGCTCCAGCAGGCTCCTTCCCCCTGCAGTACACAACCGATGGCTTCAGCAGCATCTTTTACAAAATGCAGAGTGGCGCGCATTCACCCAAGGGAGGCTATGTTTTTTGCTTCCCGAATATAGAAGAGTTACTTGCCCATAGTGTTATCACAGAAAACAGGCAAAAACAAGAAAGAAAAAAAAGTTAGCTCTTCTTAGTGGCACAGCACAGCAATATACATTTCCAGAGACAGCCAGGCACAGCTAAAACTGCTGACCCTTCCCGTTTTGCCACCTCCCCTAAGCTGAACTCATGCCGTGCAGAAAGCGGCACTGGAACTTTTGGGCTCCCTTTCCACCTCCTGGTTACCTCTCATGGGATCCCTTGTTGGTAAAAATCTCTGTTATTGCACCTCTGCAAACCTGATCTCCACATGCACCCTCTCCCCGACCTAGGCAAAAGGACATGCCTTCCCCTGGAAATATATCCCTGTTACTGCTCACAAAGGACAAGACCTCACTTCTACACTTCCCTCATATAGCACCAGGCTTCTTAAACTCTTTGCAGACAATCTGGGGACAAGATTTCCCTCTGAGCAGGAACAACCCATTGCTACCATTTTTGAGAAGGCTGAATTGGCCGTTTGCCTGGAGCTGAACAACTACCCCTGAACTGACCAAAACTAGAAGACTGAGCATACCCAAGTTAGACAAGATCAAGGCCCACACAGACTGCGGATCCTAGCAGGCAACCCATCCTTTTGAGCAGCTTTGCTTTTGTCCCCAGCCCAAGAGGGCGAGTAGAGCATGGTGGGGCCCCAAAGTCTCAAACAGCCATTTCTCAGAGAAAAAAGGGTGGCAGTCGGCCACACTGCAAAACTCTGCAGACACAACTCGCCATTAAGCTCATGGTGAAGCCATTCAGTTTGTGACACATCCGCCCTGTCTCATCAGTCCCAAAGGAATGAAGACGACATAGGTGGATGTTTTTCCTAACAACCCTTTTCCTCCTTTTGTAATCTTCAATCTCAGAGTTAAGGAAAGGGCTAGGCAGGGGCAGGAGATGGTATCCTCATTTTAGCACCACTGATTCAGGTCAGCATTTCATCTGGCCACCTTGTGGCACTTCCCGGAGTCCTATTTCAAAGTAAGCTATCCAAGGTAATTTATTTGGTTTATATGCTTTATTTTATCCACATAAATCATGAAAAAAAGTCCATAGGGAACAGGCACTCTATACTTATCATAATATGTAACTTAGTTCCCCAGAGACTGAGTATGTACAGAACAGCTAATAAATGGTTCAAAAAAACCTGGGTCATTAAATCTTGTTTTATATCTTCTTGTTTCCATCAAAGTATGCAGGAGTGGAAATTCTCTTTCTAAGACAGGCTCCTACTTTTCAGCCAACTGGGAATAGAGCCAGCTGAAAAGAGAGAACCCCACATACAGCACTGACAGCTGTGCACAAAATTCATGAGCTCAAGAGACAGACTGCTGCAGAGACAGGTGTCCGAGATCTAAGTTTAGCTTGAAAGATTAAAACAGCATCTACAAAGAATGCATTTATTCTAATCCTCTCTGTGCTAGAAACTACACATGCATCACTGATGTACGTATCCTAGAAACATCTGAGATATGTCTGTCTTCTGTAGGATTTCATCCCATTGTGTCCAGGGATAAAATAGGTTAGTGCTAAGACCACAGAAATGCACAAACCCAGCAAAGAGCGATGATCCTGCTGTCTGAGCAAGGGTTGCAAGCGGTCAGGGTCTACGGTTACAGAGGAGGTAGGTAGGATTCAGGCTTGCGCGGCAATGACGGCCGCCCACCCTGGCAGCAAAGCAACCCCACCCCAGATGTTCTCAACACAGTGAGGATGTCTTATGTAAATAAGAGCTGGGAGGCAGATCAGGTGTGGTTCTTGCAAGACAAACGTGCTTGGGAATTATGTATGATTCCATGTTTAGCTACCCTGGTATAAATCCAGAGTAATTCTTTTGATCTTAAAGCAGCACTGCTCTAAATATACATTAAATGGAAGAGCGTACCCACTATCCTCAGAAGAGCCAAAGGTACAGGAGGACTCAGCCTTCCCACCTCCCCAGTGTAGATACAGGTTTGAGAGAGGCTCTCTTCCCCTCACTGGTGTAACTGGGTGAAGAATCAATTTCCTTGTAACAAACCATAGACAGAGCACAGCAGATTTTGATGCCTTAAGCTTGTAGTCTCTAAATTAGAGACACCCTGGGAAGGCAGGAGACCCAGTTTGCAGATTTCATGAGGAACAAAGGATGAATCACTCACTTATTTAGTATCATGTGATATAGTGCAGTTGCATATATAATTGTCTATCAATACAGGTAGAAATTATAATATGTTAATACAAAGAGAATTTGATAATCTGGAGGACATCAAAGTGATGAAGTCAACAACAAGGCAGGATTAATAAACTTCACCTCCTTCACTCAATAAAACAAGGGGCAGGTGCTCACCTTTGGAAAGCCACAGAGCAAAATTCCTGGGTTGATAATAAAAGATTTACAGATTCTTTCCCCTCTGCAATACAGAACATATTGAGCCATAATGTCAGAATTTTTAGAACATTCTCACTCCCAAAAGAATAACAAAGGACAGGGTATTTTAAAAGGGCAGAATCACTGTTTAACCACAGAATTCCTCTATATATCCAATTTCTACAGATTCAAGAAAATTCCCCGGTTTTGTTCAGGGAATGGAATTTCACTGTCATGAAAATTTGCAAATACTTGTTTAATTCCACACTTTCACAGGAAGACAACACATCATTTTTAAGATCTCATGGCAAAGCTGCTCCTAAGGCTATCACAGAGATTACTTAGTTGGCGCCAACCGGCACAAAATTATAATACATGGCTAGAACAGCGATGCAATTCTTGCAAGCAGAAGTAATCTCTATCCTTGCATCATCAGCTCTACCAAGCAGTACGTCATGTGATGGGTGCTCCAGACAATGTGGGGGAGAACAGAAGTAGGGAGGATGTTTTTAATTTATGTATTTAACATATCTGTAATGGGCACCTGAGAACTGAAGCCGCAGAGTAACTTTTCTGCAGCCTCTGGGAAAACCTCTTTGGGGAATTGGCTGGATGGAGAGGGAAGGCAGAGGAGAGGAACAGGGCACAACTGCAGCCAGTAGATAAATCTACCTATGGGTGGTCACAACCGCACACAGCTGCTGAGTTCATAATTTTGAACATCCCCACAGCATGCAGAAAAACCTCTTCTCACTGGGGAAGAACTCCCCCATACCCACTTTACGCATCGCTTGAAATTTGGTTGTGTTCTCCCACCACTCCAGCATCCCAAACACCTAGGAAATAATAATGAGTATTGCTCCCGCAAACCCACCGTGCGGTAGGGAAGCACGGGCTGTCCCTGCTGTGCAGAGAGGGACGTAGGGTGCACAGACTATGCATCTTGCCTCGGGCTTCCCCAGTACAAGCGTGGCAGACTTCCAGCATGTAGTGCTTTCACGGCAGGATCAGCTTTCCATGCCGAAGAATGGTTTGGAGGGGGAGCAGTGGGGAACTCCATGGGCTGTACGTCAAAGCCTCCTCCTAGGGCTTCCCCACAAGCAGATGGCAAACTGACTCCCAGTTAGCAACTCATCACAAAATGAAAAACATCTTCCCCTTCCCTTCTCTTTTGGGGCAGGCTCATGTGTTAACTGTTTAGCTTTGTTTACAGGCTCCTTGAGGTTGGGCCTTTGGTTTTTTGCAGATTCTTGCCCTCATACAATAGCAGACACCAAGGAAAAAAAGAATAATAATGATACAAAAACATCAGTCCAACACTGAAATTCATGAGCATCGTTCCAGTTTCTGACAACCCAAGTGTTTTGGTTTTGTTGAGATTCCTCAGCAATTCACAGCTGCTTCTTCCCTCTCCCTGGCTTGCCTGTGGGATCCCAGGCACTCACAGCCTCACCACAGCTTCAGGACATAACAGCCCCAGGAGGGGTCCCATGCCTCACAGCAGCGAGACCCTCCAAGAAGTGGTTTCGTCAGAAGTGCGAGATTAAAACTTAAGGGGAAGGAGCACTAACTTTTATTTGAAAGGGAGAAAACCGTCCCGGGTAGCAAATCTAACAACTTTGTCCCAGAGTTAAACCCCGAGAGTCGCTCCACATCAAGAGCAAGTGGTTGTTTCTTCCTTCCAGGGCTGGGGACACCATTACCATCCTGCTCCACCCATTCCATGTCAACACAGGAAACACAGACCCAGTCCAGCCACCAGACTCATTCTTTTACCCTCCTACTCAGTAGCATATTACAAGGCCACTAAATTAAAAGGAATGCTCTTTAATTCTTTGGCTTTCAACCCTTCCCTTCCCAAGCACTGCTTCTTTATAGATTTCAAACCAGTTTGACAATATACGGTTCTTTTGGTGTACGTGTGGGTTTTGGAGCAATATTTAACAACTAAATTAGATGTATGCGTAAAATATACACAAGGGTGTCTAGATATTAGGTGGGGTGTTATTATATAAAGGCAAGAACAAAGACCATTTATATTACAGTACGCAAAACCAGCATAAAGATTTGCGCACAGGTACACTGGTTGTAAGTGAACTAATAGCTCAGGCATTTTATGCAGCATTATTCATGACTTTCACATTAAGCTATCCGTATTCTTTTAAATTCCATTTTATGTTACCCATATTATTTTTAAACCGTGCCATTTACGAGGCCTTAGTGGAAGAGGTCTGCAGTTATATTGTGGTGAAGCCTCTGTAGCGTGGCCACAGACATGTGTGGTGCAGGACTGCCCCATTATGCTAAGCAGCCAGCCGTAAGCGTATGCTTTAAGTACGAGATCATCATTGCTTCAGACAAAGCATAGTGTAGCGTTAGCTCAGTGTCCTCATTGTTTGTCTATGTTCCTTGCAAGTAAGAAGTAACTCACTGGCCAGAGGCCAGTGCTCTTCAAACCGATCTGCAAATGGCCTAATCAGAGCTGTGATCTGTTCTGTATACTCAATTTGTTGAGTCACATCAATTTGTTGAGTTTCCTCTCCCATTAGAAATACACGCAAGTGCCGTTTTCTAAACATATTAACTCTCTTCAGGCTACGTGGTTGTGTAAACAAAAAGACAAGTGACTAGGCATTGCAGTCAAGAAACTGATGTTCACCATGGACTAAATTCTTTACAGCTTCACCAGATTTGTTACACTAGTTTACATAGCTTTTGTTTCATGATACGATTTTGAGAATTATGCTGTGCCCTTTTTCCTAAGCAACTCCAGCTAGAAAATAAAACAATACACTATGCAGGGGAAGGACGCTCTTCAGTTAAATAGAGAAAGCTGCACCTTTTTCAGCCATGCTCAAAGACCCATCCGACACCCAGAACGCCGACGGGATTAACCTTGAGGTTGCCAAAGCTACAATTTACCAGTGGTCCCACCACGATCCTGGGACCTTTGCTCAATTACAGATCAGACAGCTTCCCACCACTGCCAGTCCTCCAACCCTGTACTCTCCTGAACCATGACTGGAGCCAGCACAGGCTCAGGGCACAGAAGCCAACCCACAACAATCCCACCATTCCCACTTCTCACTACTCCTCACCAGCTCTGCTACTCTCTACTGCCCACAGGGAAAGGTAAGCTGGCCTCAAAACAAGTCCTAGGAGGGCCCAACTTGCAAATTAGGAGGGCAATATAACTGGCTTTGCTGCAGGCTGCCAGAAACAACACAGAGACTGGTTAAGGTAACTTCAAGGTCAATGTCAAGTACCGCCATAGACATACCCTTTCTCTTGAATTTTCCGCCAGTATCTTCTGTCAGCCTCTCCCCATCACTTCTGCGAAGTACAGTCATCTTCTTGATTGCTGTTGTCCATCCCAGAACTGGCTCGTTTCGGACAGGGCTCTGTACACTGTTTGTGAAGCAAACCATAAAATACGATTATTCATAGGCTGCTGCTTCACAGGATGTTTTCCATGCCACCGTGCACAGCTTGTACAAAGGTAAAGATTTTCAGCTTTCTTCCCTCTGTACAGTAAAAACTTAAGGCCAATATTTGTTCCTTTTTGTGTTACAAGATCACAACCAAGCTGCCAATCATCCGGCCAAGAGGGTTATGCAAGAGTCAGGTTTACAGTAAAGTTGTACAAATTTTATAGCACCACAAACACTTTAACTACCATGATGCTTAAAACTCAAGAGCATTTGGAGAACAAGGAGAGTTATTCAAGCTCCACACCATTTTGGCTGCATGTTTTCCAGGTGTATGATTTCACCACATGGAAAAACACAGCCATTGCCAAAGTGAACTCATAAAAACCTTTGATGAGTAAAGTTTGGATAAGCACAAATCATTTGAACCAACAGTTGGTCCAATTCTCAAAGGGGTTTGGCAGACATAATATAATTCGTGGTTTCACACACAGGCCATTTTTCCCCTTCCTCCCTCCCCCCCCCAGTCTTCACAAATTCGGAAGATGTTGTTCTAGAAGGTGCACTGGGTTGGGTTTGCTATGTTTTTTTTTTCCCCCGAAGGGTTAGGCACCACACTATTGCAACTCAAAGCCATTTGGGGCTGTGAGTAAGCTAGCAAACAGGTTTTCCAGAACTGTGTTTAGATAGTTGCATGATCTGCCTAATAGACATTAAAAAAAAAAAAAAAGAAAAAATTAAACTCTAGGTCTCTCACCACCCATTTGCTAGCAGGCAGGTAACATAAGGCAAATGCTTTAACAATCTCTTCCTCTGACACATTTGGACATGTTATTTCAAGATGTGTGGCGTCATTTAAGGCTGTGCCATGAGATAACACAGTATTTACATCTCTGGGCTGGGAGCAATATTGCTACAGCTTTTAGACATTATTGACATAATATTTTCTTTGATAAACAATCTATCAGGAAATTGTCAAATTCATAACTGAGGTAATGCCAGGGACTAAGCAATCCTACACGGTCCAAGAGACAACTAGAAATAACATCAGAGAGCATGAACACAATGAAGATGACTCCTGTTTCTAAACGGCTTTTGTTAAATCCTGCTGTGGAGAAAAGCGCTCATTTACAGCTCATGTGGTCTCTTCTCTATCCAAACGGGTAGATCAGACAGACAGCAGAGCTCTTCCCCGATTAACCTCTCCGTAAGCGAGAGCAAAACTTGCTTGCTCCTCCAGAACTGGAGTGAAACTATCATCTTTTTAAATAGAAAATTTCAAATTTACTAGTAATTAGTAAGTTTTGGGTGCTTAGATATATTTGAGCTGTAGGAATTCTGTGTTTTGCACTCCACAATGCAAATGAGGAACGGGTAGAGACTAGACATGTAATTTCTATAGCATGAACTACAGTTCTCAGTAGACTTTATGTACCTCATCTTCAACAAGTCGCTATGGCATCTTACACCTGTGAACGGACTTCTAGCAAATAAGTAGAGCTTTTCCCCCCATTTTTCATTTTAAGAATTTTTCCATGGTTCAGAATAACTTGCAAACTGATGCTTGCCATTTGCAACTTCCTAACATACAGACCAAATCTAAAATATTCAAATTGCCTAAGAAGAAACTTTGACTGGGCACATGAAGTGCCTCTGTCCCTTGCTCAGACGTATAAAAAGAGAATCGGCTGCAGCAACACAGCACAGATTTTTGAAATTCACTCTCCATGCAAGCTTTGCCATATTTCCTTATAAGCTCTTACAATGAATGCTCCTGAAAATTCATGCCTGCAAATTCAGTGGATGGAATAATCAGGGTAAGCACATGCAAAGTGAGACGCAAACTGAATCACCTTTTTGTTTGCTGCTTTGAAATTTTTAGTATTTGCACAATTTGTCGCAATCCTCCCCTTCTTTACCCTTATAAATAAATCACATTTCCTCCTACAGGAGCTCCAAAGATGTGACAGAATTTGCCCTCATGCAAGTCAGAGGCCAAAAGGAAACAGTTAGAAGTATGCACTCAAAACATCACTGCCTTTTCACATCTGCCTGCACGAGGTCCACTTTTCCAAAGCAACCACATACACAATGGCATTACAGTTGTCCTCTTTCAAAACGTCCACTTTGCTTGGGCAGTTCAGGGCCTCAGATGTGCCACTTTAACATGTAAAATAAATCCCGTGCTGCAGCTGGCGAGGTTGCAAATGAGCTGGGCCTTCCCCTCCTTTCCATCAGACTTAATACTGACATACTCCCCTTGACTTCAATCAAGCCCCTAAGTCGTAACATGCTTCCATGTTCAGCTTCTTGGTTTGTTTTTAAGTGATCAAGCTCACACAAGCCTAACGATTCCCTTCAGTTTTACAAGCATATTCATGTTTGCTGTCAAACGCATGACTTAGTTTTCTGCAGGCTATTGCAAGAGAGCAACCATTAATTACTGCAACAGCACAAAATGCCTTTTTATTTAGAAATGTATTTCAAAATGTTTTTGGTGATTCTACCATCACTTTCCCAAACTAGGTAGTCACTGGTAAACATTTTATCTACTATGAATTTGTAGAAGGTTGGTGTCTTTTGATTTCCTACAGAACAATATTTCCTCTGCCCTTCTCTTTCCCTTCTGTGTGAACTGATTTTTACCTTTTTTTTTATTCTGTGCCTTTAGGGGCTTAATGGAAGATTTCCAAACGCAAGGAAGTGCACAAAAACGCACATTTACTGAAGCTTTACAACACAATTTGTTTCAGCAGAGAGAAGCTGAAAAATATGGCTTCCACTGAGAGCCCTTGGGAAAGGCACTTCCCTTCACGTACTCATGATGGCACCAGAGCTGATTGCTCAGAAGCTTAGTTTGCAGTCAGATACCTCACAACTGCAGCTTGCAGAAAAGTCCCAACGTTATTAAACGCTACTTACCATGATGCACGCTTTTGATAATCCAACTTTGATAATCCAAGCTATCTAAATTGAGTTCTGAACGCCCTCCAAAAAAAAAAAGTTCTACCTCTCTCAGAAGAGACCCCAACCCTTCAGCTTTCTAACAAAAGAAAAAGTAGTTCAGGAAACAGAAATGCAAGTTTCAGTTCATTAGTTTCCTTTATGAAATGAAATTAATGTGTGTTATTATATGTAATATATATTTACAGACATACTTATATAGTTACATTCAAATATCATATATTAATAGACTATATGCATTATATAAATTTTTAATATATATTAGAGAAAAATTCTACAGTCCCTCTGTAAGTTATCCTTTCCAATAAGTCCCATGTTTACACTCATGCCAGCTATTTCTTTGGACATTAGTGAGGACTGTCAATAGGACTTTTCCCAACATGGTAAATAATTACAGGCTCAATCCTTGAGTGACACCAGATTTCACAGATTTAGAAACTATATAAAATCATATTTCTCTAATTAGCTATTGATCAAGCACCAGTGAGTAAACATTTAAACAGCTGAGACCAGATCCCCCTTTTAGAAAATTGCTTCCACTGACAATTAGTGTTGTAAACTTTTCCTATTGTCCTTTTGCAAGAAGAAAATATCATTGTTATTGACAACAACTAAACAAAACTTCACCTTTTCATCCCTGGCTGTACACAGGCAATAAAAGACCCTTTATTTTAGCAAAAAAAAAAAAAAAAAAAAAGAGTCTCAAAACTCTCCTGGTTTGAGTTTGAAGACTGGTTACTGGGCCACTGAGACACCATTCTCACCCCTGCTTGGAAGATGAAGGATGAAGAGAGCCTGGAAATGGTGGCTTTGGGATGTCAGGTCTCCTACGTACTCTGCTGCCCCATGCTTTTCTAAACCCACACTACTTTCTTTACGCAAATCTTTAGCTCAGGTAAGCTAATACACATTCACCGCTTTTACGGGCACTTCAGAGACGTGTTACCACCACAGAAGTCCTGATAACACCTTACATAGCGACAGGCTAAGCAAAACCAGCCTTCGTTCAACAGATGCTATCGCTAATGCTTTCTACGAAAATAACCCTGTGCGTTTGGCTGGCCAAAGGGTTTTAAGCAATGCCATACTGTTCAGTTTTTTTCAATTTCACTTTTTGTTGGTTTGTGTGAAATCCTCAACCTTTACAGTGCACACACTGGCTTCCTGGGTTTCATTTCCATCCAGTTATTTGTCTTTTTATTTATGAATGAAAGTATCCTTAGGCAGAAGGTGTTGTCCAGATTAGAAGCAGGCAGAGTTTCTCAGCTGAAACTTTTATCCTTGCCCAAAGAAAACAGGCATATTTGGGTCAACAAAAACATTGCCAATTTATGTTGGATTTGTCACTTCAGCTGAAAAAATAAAAGTCATCAGCCTGAAAGTGCTTACACATTTTCAAACTGAAATTAATATATTAATTTCAATTAACAAGAAAATATTACAGGCACTTTAATGAAAGGAAGCATTATGTATTGACTCAAAATATTTTATTCAACCTGAACTGATTCCCTTTTTGATCCTTTCACGAGTATCATCATCCTCTCCTGAACCTGAGAGGCTTTTTTGTTTTTCAAGAATCATTTTCCTCGCAGCTTTTTGGAGCAGATGGTTTAGCTTGTTTTGTTCCCTGCAGCATTTCAACTCCTTCCTGCCCCTTCCAGGACAATTTGTGCCTACCAGTATCAAGACTACTGTTACTTAGAAACCAGAGGAATTCTTGCTGGAGAGAAAACTCTCCCGTTTGCTGGTAAGATCAGGGGCAATCCAACAGGTTATAAGGCAGGGTAATACAACGCTGCTGTGGAAGGCGGTTTTTGCCTGTGCCCAGCCTGCCAGGACAGGACGCACCCTCCTTAGCCAGGAACTTTTTGACTCATTCCGCCCAAGCAAATGTTCCTTAACTTAAAAAGTCATATCCCCCTTGGCCACTGTCACCCAAGGGTCAGAAACTACCTAAAATATATAGATGGATCTGAAGGAGTTTAATGGTCTGTAATGACAGCTACAGAGACCCTCCAGCTGGTTGTCACAAAGATTAGAGCAAGCACTTTACAAGGAGATGTGAGAAGAGGGATCCCTTCATCAATTCTTCAACTACAGATCCAGCTAATTACCCACCAGATGGGTGCTAACATGCTCAGAGGGGCTTGTTGCATTGAGAGGGGGTGTTTAAACACACCCTCCCCAGATATCCGGGATGATTAGTTGCTGTCCCCTGCCAGTGCTTCACCTTTGATTCCACACGAACTCTCGGGCTGAAGATGCCCAGCTCTCAGCTAGGACGTGATATGGATCCATTGGCCATTTCAGCAGTGCTCAGGGACATTTCTGCTCAATGATTTGCTCTCTTAGCAGCAAGGGACTGGCCAGTCTGCTCAGCTGGGCTCTCTGGCTTAATCAGGGCCCCCTCACAACCTGCAGCCCTTGAGTATCAAACCTTCCCTTAGTAGCCCCATTCTCCTGCACAACCATAAAATGCAGCCTCTCCTGGTTGGCACAGACTCCAGACTTGGATACACAACAGAGCAGGACATGTGTCTGAGGAGGTTTGGCCCACAATGAGTCAAGGAGGGGGAGGATAGACTGCTAACGTCCATTCACAAGCCTTTTGGGCTTGTAACCCATGAGAAAAAACACAGGGAATTATTTGCCTCCCAATGTTTCTCCGTATGTCTCCACCTGGCTACTGCCTCTCCAGCAGAACAGGTTGGGATTGCTTTCTTGGAAAGAGCTGGGAAATGCATGTCCCCTTTCTGCATACTGCAGTGACCACCTTTGAAAGAAAACCACCCCATTTCTGAAACATTAAATACAGGGACTGTTATAGATACTCAGAACTGCATGAATAGTTTCTTTAAGGTTTGCGACCCTATGGGAGTATTCCCCAGAAACAGAGACTACTACAGAGACTTTGCAGCATGGCAGATGTGATCAGACCAGCCATGGTGTAATCACCCCGGCAGGGGCATAACAGAGCACGGAGGAATGTTTGCATTTCAAGCAAGTAATCTTGTCCCAAACTGTGCAAGTCTGATCTGCGTAGCCCTACTCATTGCTTCAAGAAAGTCTCTTCATCAGGGAGAAAAAACAAGAGAGAGAAAAATTCTTATACAAGAAATATCTCTGGGGTTCATTCTTACCATTTCCTCCTGTCCTCCTTATAAACAACCCATGATCTCACAGCTACTGCTGCCGTGCAAAGCTGCATTGCACCCTGGCTTGTGGGATTAAAATACACCGCATGTGAACGTGAAAAAAACATCCCAATCTTAATAAGCACCTCATTCTCTCACCAAGACATGGCTTGGACTGGCAAATTTTGTCCTGTTAAACCAAGCAACATTGCAAATTACAGCATGCCAACATCAATCAAGACCACACCCTGGAAGAGTGAAGGGAATTGATGTGCAGCAGCGTGACAGAGCCGGACAGGGGCAACAAGACAACAATTTCTATCACACGGAAGCTGCAAATCGGAGTTTAACTTGTTTAACCAGCCCCTCTACATCACACCAAGGACACAAATCTACCACCACCCTGGAATTTGTGCTTTCAGGTCTGCGTTCCTGGGTTGCCAGCATTTAATGCGTGTCTCAGGTGGAGCCAGCAAAAGCTCTTGTAAAATGGATCTTGGCCTGCACGCATAGATCTAAGGTGGTAATTCACCTCGATAATTTGCAAATGAGAGGCTTGAGGATTGGTGTGGTGGAATGAAGTTTGCTTCATCAGAAACTGCAGGTGATCAAATTCAGACCCCTGTGCACAGTCTGCATGGACCCAAGGAAGTCAGTGGAATCACTGAAGATTCGGGACAGAATTTGATTGGGTATGATAAATATTATTATTTCTTGAAGCAAGTTTTTCTGGAATTTTATATAAAGTCTAATCTTATATAAACAGGTGTTGTGGGACACAGAAGACACAGGTAAAGCAGCATGGAAAAACTAGCATGTGAATCTCTCTCCTGAAGATACAATACTGTACCCAGAAATACCCAGATGGGTAAGAACCCTACTACAGGACGAAAGAAACTATTCCAGCCACGCCTCATCATTCATGCTAGAGACCCTCCTTTAGCAAGGTATTGCTGACTAAATAGAGACGTTTAAACACCAGCGATCCAGGTAGAGGCCCGTCTGGCTCAATGGCTCCTGATGTACTGTTGACCCAGAGCTAAACTAATTAGCCCATTTCCTTTTAAAGTGTTCTCAAATGCCACTTGGCCCTGTCACTCCACACCGGAGAACTCTGAAGCAGACTGATTACAACAACAAATGTTTGATTGAAACTTACACTCAAACAACTGCAAGAGGTTACCTCCCTCCCAATACAAAAGGCCTGATTCAGGACTCTGGGGCACCCCCTAAAGTCAGTATAATTCTGAAAGTCCAGGAAGCATGGTAATAGAGGAAAAAATAAACTTTTTTTTGGCACACAGGCCAGATTAATTTTGCTAGCAGTCCCCCTCCGATGCTGCTGCAGCCCAAACGTGGCTGATGAGCCTGTTACAACCTTGACTAGCTCAGATGTGGGCAGGAGGAGGGAAACACCAGTGTTATTCTCCATTGGCAACAACAGCCCAGAGGCGCAGCTCAGCGAGAATTTTAAGTAGCTAAAATGCTAAGCATCGAAGTGAGATTCTGTCCCAAAACTTCCTGTGGGTTACATTTGCACCCCAGTTTCTCTACCTGTAAAATAATAATTACCCAACACACCAGTTCTTGTAGGACTTAATTAGCACTTGTCAACCTCTTAGAGCTCCTCAAGGGAAGAGGAGCTATGCACCACAAAGTACTAATTAATGGAAGAATCCTTTGGAACAAAGTATACGATTCTGTTGTTGTCAGATCTAATAGAGTCATAAAAAAAACAGGGCTGGAAGGGATATCAAGAAGTAACCTAGGCTGTTCCCCTGCCCTGAGGCATGATCAAGTATATCTAAATGACTCTTGATAGATGAATACCCCTAAATCTTGGGATGCTCAAGCTGCGGATTAAAATAGATAAAGATGGACTCATATTACATGTGCGTTGCACTCTTTGGCTCTGCTGAACGCAGATAAATACTCCATCACGTGTGGCACATGGGGCCTCTCTTAAGTGCTCTCTGCACCCGCAGTGAAAGCGTACTGCAAGATCTACCAATCTTTCCAACTCATTATTATTACAGCTCATGCAATAAAAAGCCCCATTGTAGCATACAATCCCCAAATCTCAAAATTGGAATTAATGAGACACACAAAATGTGAAAAAGACCTCCAAAGAGGGAATAGAGCAGGGAGGCGTTAAAGGATATGCTCATGGTTATGTGGGGATTCAGCGAGAACTAGAAATTCGGTGCAGATCATGCAAGTCTCACACATGGCTGAATTGCAAGCCTACCTTTCCATAATGCCTTCAAATAATTTTCGTTATGTTTTTCCCACTTTTCTCCTCCCTTTCCAACCCCAAAAGAGCATCTAAAGTGCAGTTTGGCCTCACATATAATTCAGATGTGGCTACTGAAGCATTGCGCAGCCTTAAGTTTAAAATCTCCTTTTTTTTTTTTTAAACTGAAGTTAGGCAGGTCAGGCCTGGAACATTAGCTACACAAAGATTTTTAGAGGGGTTTTTTTAAATGCTGTAATTGTAAAAATGTGTCAGTTCAAGCAGTCTTTCCAAGACATACATGCAAAGTACAGTAGGAGATACCTTTTATTTGATTAACTTCATACAGGAAAGCTTTTGAAACTTATACTTTCTTCATCAGGCTGGTGGATAAAAGCTAAGCTAGGCAACTGATACAGCACTTCAGAAGTTTATTAAATTAACCAATTAAACTAAGGCAGTATACAATATACGGAGGCCAAGGCAAACAATAGAAGGTGGAACACACTCCTGGGGCTGAGACAATAGTGTCGTGTCAGCACTTCCATTATGAAGCTACTTCAGAGTTATTGTGGAAGGTGTGCAATAAAAAAAAAAAAGCTTAAACCACTGAATTCAGTCATTCTAAGGGATTCCCAAACATGCCCAGGCGGGTGGAAGAGCAAGACGCAAACCAGTTTTTTTGCTAATTTTGTCACTTGAATTAGAAAGCAGGTTTGGCCTGGAGAAATGGGTTGGCACATCACACAGGAAACAAAGAAAGGCTGGTTCTCTGGAGCGGCACAGCGCCCAGCATAAGGGAGCCCTGTTCTTGGTTGCTTGAAAATGTGACCATAATGAACATGATTAACTGAGTACAGCATGTTTGCACATTTGTGTGGGCTGAGACACAGACCTTAGTAACAGGAGGTCTTTGCGGTAAGACTGACACCTTGTATAGCATCTTAGCCTCAATCACAGCATCCCTACACGGCAATGTAACGCAAATTGTAGAACAAGAAAAATCACAAATACAGCAAAGCTGTTTTGTATGGGCAGAGATGAACTACAGAAGCGTACCTGACTTGAAGATTTGTCATCTTTTCAGTGCTAAACAGGAACTAAAGTGAATACTTTTCACAATAAAGAGAATTGAGTGCGAGCCAAACTTCCCCAAAGTTTTGGGTGCTCAGCATCAGGTTCAGATCCCAATTTTGAAGGTTGCTCCCTTCCCTGTACAAACAGTGCACATTCTTTGGGTAACAGAGATTCAGTGGTTTCACGTTACATTTTGCAGCACATGAAAACCATTTCATGAGGTGCAAACCTTTTCAGGCAGCTCCAGAACAACTCGGGGGGGGGGGGGGGGGGGGGGGAAGGCAAAAAAGAGACCAATAATGGAAACATCAACACAACATTTACTGTAACAGCATGATCAGCAGCAACTATATTTCTCCTTCAGAAAGTTACACCCATGATGCTTTCTTTGGCCTGTATACCTTGTATATTGCCTTGGTCTAACTGGTTAATTTAATAAGCTTCAGAAATACTTAGTTGCCTGGCTCAAAAAGTTGGACACAATTTAAAACCAGGTAGCCTAGTTTGTGACCACAAGTTGTTCTTGGGATGGCATATCCATGGTTCAGTACAGCATCCCGGCTCTAAGGGCAGTTCCGTTGTGCTCCATTTCCTCTCTGGAAACCTAACAAATCCAGCTCAGTTCCCAGCCACACGGCTCTGGATATGAAAAGCAGCTCAACAAATGAAGGTTAAATTGAATTAGCTGAACCCACTTAGCATTCCAGCTCTGCGACAGAATTTAAGAGAGGCTAGGGAGCACTGGGAAAGCACACGGGAGTTTTAGAAGAGACAGGATGCCACGGTGGGTAAGGACGAGCCTGGGACCCAGGAGACCCACCACTGCTATTCCTGCCTTTGCCAGTGACCTACCACATGACCCTGAAGAAGCCACTCCACTTCATGTGTTTTTCTTTCCCCTCTTGCCCTTTTTCTGCTTTGATTATAAAGTTTTTCAAGTGATTGCATCATCCTGTTTGTACAAAATATGCATTTGCATAACATCTCACACAACAAGGCCCTGATCACAGCTGGGGCTTCTAGACACAAGAATTATAAAGAAAAATATTAGCAAATTCAATGTGTTTAAATGCCTGTTATGGGTATTTTGTAACCAACATTTCTCCATTAAAGATTCTACTGTGTTGTTTTGCCAAATGACGCAGGATAGAGGAAGGTGCTGTGTGGAAGATGTTGGCTGATGCTATTCCTTGCAGGCAGAACCTGAGGGCCATCTTGGAGCTGGAAAAGGGATGGACTATTTTGTAGGCTAACAGCAAAAATCTAGAACAGCTGCATAGCTCTCTTAACCTGACAAAGACATTTTTCTATCCTGCACTCCAGTTTCACTAGCTCTCTTCACAGGATGTTGGTGCCTTTAAACCCAAATTCATTGGTTCAGCCTCATATGGACACACAACTCAGTCCTAATCTAATCAAAGACTGTGATTGAAAAAAATGCCTTTTGGATCATTCCCAGAGTTAACATTATTTCTACCCAGTGTGTCTCCCTTTATACTCATCTCCAAAATGGTGAATAACAAACGAAGAGAAAGAAGGGAAAAGAAATTAAGACAAGTAGTGACCAATCTTCCACACCCCAGGTTTGCAGCTAACAACTCTCTAACCAGAAAGCTGCAAAAGAGGCATCCGAGCCAGCAATAGCATCAGCAGGAGCTGAGCTGGAGCCTCAAGTTCTGGCAGTAGCAGTGGCAGTGCCCCAAGAACAATACTTAGAAGGAGCAAGGCCAGTGGCAGCAGCCCCTCAGGCTGTCCAACAGCTAGGATCCTCATCTCTTTCACTGGGGAAAGTGCAAGATTTCTGGGTGCGCCCAGAAGTCTGGCCTTGCAACCTGGAGGAGAGAGGAAAACCAGCTGTAACCTTGATCCCCTTCCAAGGCACCAAAGATCTCCTAAAAACAGAGGCAGGAGAATGAGACTGGCAGTGCATGCTGTTTAACAGCAGGAAAGAAACAGCATCAGCATAGATGCCGCTTTCTTGCGCCTGTTCCCAAAGCTTGGATTTTTGACATTTGTCTTGTGAACTTAACATGCAAACAGGGTTTGAACGAGGTGATTCCACACAGCCCGAGAAACTATAATGGATATGCAAGTTATCATCCTCTACCTTGTAATTCCTGTGGGTCTTGAAGACTCCTTCTGCAAAGCACCCACCCGTACGGTGCCAAGAATCCTAACAAGGTGCCAGGACTAATCCAAAGGGAATGAGATGGGCAAGTGCAAAGCAATTTGTTCAAGAGTTCATTAAGCCAGTGACAGACTTTAGCTTTCTTAATCTTCAGCTGGTGTACTACATACCCACCCTTGATTCCTCAGTGCATCCTGTGGCACATTGCCAGACAGCACGATTCAACTGAGAGTCAGTACCGACCAGCTCCCGCGGACATCAATGGAAATACTGCCACAATTTCTGCAAAACTTGCAATGTAGGTTCTTGCCAGCCAAAGCTGCCACATTTCCACACAAGTGTCATAGCACAACTGCTGCATTAATACTACCCACAGTTTCAGAGTTGGAGCTGTAACACATAATGCTGTGCAACATATGCAGGTACCCCAACTGTCTGGAATAAACCCTTTCATATTGAACATTCCTTCTCTACATGCTCCAACTGAAGTTGGATGTTCTCTTCTTGATCTCAGTACCTGGGTTTGTTTTGTTTTTTTCATTTTTCTTTCCCTATTTTGAAATTCTTAAAATTAAAATGGAAGGGTTTGACCTTTTAAAGGGGAAAACAGGCTGGAATGAGTAAAATACCCTTTCCCTTTAACGATCTGCTACACAGCCACTGGGACAAAGTTGGATATGATGTCAGATTCCTAGTGCTTTAACACAACAGGCCTGTTTCCCCTAAGTATTTCTCTAACTAAGCAGAACTCAAAGGTTTCCTTCTCCAGCAAACACCTGAGCAGAAATGACTCACCCACTGTGTTGGCAACTGGCATAGATCTCTTAGCCCTAGTGCCAAGCCTGCTTATATTGTTGAAATACTGAGAAGGGGATTTTCTTTCTGTGACTTCCAAAAAGGTTTGTCCATCTATATTTTGCATAAAAAGTAGCCTTATGCCTGTTTTTGTCAAGGGGGGTGAGAGATGAGTTGGGGTAAAGCATATTTGTAAGACCAGCCATACAGCAAAGTGATTTTTTCAAGCTCATAGATGCATTATAATGTTTCATCTCTAATCAAATAACTTTCTGGTTTTTCTGCCTGACTTCCTTCAAAAATAATGCATATATGATCATGGTGTGCATGAGCATGCATCTCTAATAACTTTTGAATCAGTTGGTTGCTTTCAGCTCAATTTGATAGAAAACCAGGAGTTTCAGAGCTGTCACATTGCTACAAGTTTCGTGAAAATAGGCAACTGGATAGAAGAGAGAGATCTAGAGGCTGGAAAGCTGCAGCATGAGTTCACCCAGTGCTGGGCACCAGAAAATGACATTGTAAAGGCACTGACACGTGGAATAGCCTCAATGGAAGGTTACAGTCAGCCAAGAGATAGAAAGCCACAGTACACCAAGTACTACCTGAATATTTATTTTGAAGGACATTGTAACAAAAGTCACCAGTCAAAAAATGACTGGCCTTCAAGATACAGCACTCAAAAGAGCAGACAAGAGAGCTAAATAGTTCAAAGGAAGCCTGCAAGCAAAAGTATTATTAACTTTAACTAAATCCTGGGCTGGACACTCCTCTTACACTCATGTAATCATTAATTTCAGGAGAGTGACTTCTGATATACCCCACGGTAAGCCCCAGATCATACAAATCCACTCTTTATTGCCTGAGTAGTGCCATTTAAAATCAATAGGATTACTCATAGTGGTAAAGTTAAGCACCTGTGAAAGTGTTTGCAAGATTGAAGCCTAAGGCCTGGTCTAGGCACAGCTTTTGTACTTGAAGAACTGGTTCACTTAAAGGTTTGTTTTGTTTTTGGTTTTATTTTTAAAGAAAACAACAGAATAATTAAAGCCATACAACCACTTTAAAGTGGACACGTTTTTATTACTATAACGGGAACTTCCAACATCACAGCTATTCCCAGGTCAGCTACGCTGCTCCAACTGCACTCACGCTGTAAGGAATCGTGTCAATGCCATGAAGAGCAGCCCCAACTTTTGCACCTTGAGCAGCTCAACAAGGAGATGCCAGCCCACTATGTCTACTCAAAGCTCTCCAGGTAATTCATCCATGGAAAACACCTGATGGAACAAGCAACATGGACAAACCCAGGTTTGAAGAACATTTGGTCTGGACTGTGTCAAAAAGTAGGAATTTTTTTTTCCCCCCATAACTTTCTTCCTATCCTGTGCATGTGCACCCACAGAAAAAAAAAACCACAACACACACCTAAAAAACTTTAGAGCTTAGGATTTCATGTGTGCAGAATTAAGGAAGGTGAACAAGGTCAGGATTGCCTCATAAGACGACAACAAAAAGGATTGTCCATTCTATGGAAAACACCCCAAACTTTAGGAGACGCTAGGAGGAAATGGGGTGGAACAGTGAACTAACATGTTTGGACTGCTAAGAGGTTAAAAAATACTGTCACACTTTCAAAGAAGAAGAAAAAGACAAAAGACATTAAGAGTAAACAGGAAATTTGGGAAATCTATTTCACTCAAAGTAGCAAACATCTGGAATAAATTGTCAAGAACTTAAGACCATCAAAGCAAAGTATTAATGAGGTTAAGAGGCAACTAGACTGGAAGAGGAGACTGAAGAATACAGTGACAAAGGAGAGAGGTGGAGCTGAGATAAACCTAGAGGCAACAGGCTCATTAGCCTAAAGGGCTTTGTTTCTCTCTCTGCCCAATACTTCCTTATCTTCTCATTGCTCCAGGGGTAAAATATTTTTTTTCTCTTGCTTTCTGGTTTATGGAAAGGAAACAATCTTTTCTTTTTCCCTAGGAATGCCACGTTGCCATCTGTGACATGATACTTCATTGCTGAGCCTCCAAATTTCTAAGTTTAACTCAGAAAAGTACAAGAAAACTGCATACACGCTACTCCTTCCACCAACTAGAGCTTTCTGAAGTTCTGGAGTCCTCATTACTCCCTTTCACACTTCAAATTAAGAATAATTCTTACTTTTGTTACAGAATGTTTCTTTAAGAAGAAAAACCTCATCCCTTTAATCAAAAGGATTTAGTAAACATCGCCATGGATTCAATAGCTGTTTTTTAAAAGACTCATTTGTTTTAAAGTAATTCAAACCAGGCTAAACAGCACCTTTAAAGATGACAAAAAATAGCAGGCATAAAAGAATAAGGAGTCTAAGAAGGAAATACTTAGCATGACTTATCCCTTAATATCCAGATCCCTCTCTAGAAGGGATAATCAGAAAGCTATGTTGGCCCTTATTCAAAAGAAGAGAACGGTCTTCCATCTCTGCCTGGACTGTTATTAACTATATTGGTTACATTCATGGTCATTAACATCTTTTAAAAGATGATCCTGGGATTTCATTTTCCACCTCCCATTATTGAGCAATGGAATATTCATAAAACAGTAGACGGAAACAACTCAGAAGAAAAAGAAAAGAAAGCCTCCAAGTTCCCATCTCTGCCAGTTAAATTAAACTAAACTGAGGACTCAACATGAAATTGATTCAGGAGCGGCAGTATATATGCACACACATTAAAAAGCACACTGGGGGGGATACAGAATAATAAAACATGCGCTTGCCTGTCCTCTGCTCTAATAACCACACACAAACTTCAGCCAAGCCTGACAGAGTGGGAGAGGTTTCAAAGATATGAAGTTCCTGTGGGTTTCACAGGATAGGCAGCTGGGTAAAGGATGAAGATGCACTTAAGAGCCCCACCGAAGTAAAGCACTTATTAGACATAAGAGAATCCACACCAGCCTTCATTACTCGTCTAATAGCACAGGGCCTGCTCATGCTGTTTGTTATCAGCCAAGCACCCACATCTAAGGAGTCAAAGTTTTATTGGGAACATCTGCTCTTGTCTTTGCAAAAGGCAGCTGAAGCTCTGCTTCAACCTCAACCACCTCTCCATTAGCTGTTCCCAAATCCCTCTCGGCACCTTTCTGGCCCAAGAGGAGCCAACAGCGCTGTCGCAGGGCCACCCCACACTGACCCAGAGCACTGGGGTTTTATTTTTAACCCAAAGCAAAAGAAATATGCCTTGGTACTTGCAAGGAGCAATGAATTAGGCCAGAAGAGTTTTGAGTGCCTGGAAGCATTCAAGTCACCCAAATCCGCTGGTGAATTTAGCCAACAACTAACATAGTGGTCACGAGAGGAGGGGTGTCTCCTTCAGGAGCCACGTCAGACCTAGTGCCTCACTTCAGAGGTCTGAAGCGTCCTCTGGGCCATCCCTCACTAGACTGACTATAAAGAAAGCACCAAAACCCCTATCCCTCACTTCAGCACTTTAATTAGATGCCACAAATACACACAACAGTTAGAAATAAGAGGCCTTGGCCAGTTTATCCCAGTTCTTACATGGAGAATCAGCAATAGAGGGGCTTCAAGGCACTCCGCTCTATTTTTCTCCACTGTTTTTACCTTGCCATTAAAACATAACTAGAGGGAGCCACCTGGAAAAAACAGGATTGAAAGTTTGCTCGGTCAGCCAGGTATGCGGACAGGCAACCCGGCCAGACCATGCTGGAGAGGACACGCTGCCCAGCGCCTCGGTCCCGGGGCCAAACTGATACCAGCCTGATACCCGCAGGCACAAAACACAGGAGATCTTTAATACTAAAAGCAGGCGGTTGTTTTTTCAGGGACTGAGGGGTGCTTTAATGAGCACACTGTGTTGTAGTGGCTGGAAAAAGGTGATAAGCTTTATATGTTATATGAAAAGCCAGGGGGTTACTTTATATAATCAGACACAGCTGACTAAACAGGGCACTGAAAGTCATTCGCAGCCAAGGTAAGACAAAACAAAACAACAAAACCCCCACAACATTCCCCTCCCGCCTCCCCCAAAGAACCAGTTCCCCAGGCACAAACCTAGGGTTGATCCGAGGCCTCAAACACCCTAATTAATATGCCGCTTGGAAAAAAACCACTGGCTTACCTTGGCACGCCGAGGCCTCGCCTCCATGTTGGTCGTGCAGGAGCAGGGACGGGGAAACCAGGGCTGTGCACGGATGCGGAGCAGCCCCTGCGACTGAGCCCAGCGGCCTCTCCTCCTCCCCTTCCCCTGGCAGTGGTTCCTGGGGGGCAGAGTGGAGCCCGTTAGCATTAATCCCCCACACCTGTGGGGCTGGAGGAGCACTGCAGCCGCCCTCCCGGCCCCACACAGGTGTGGGAAGGCTCCAGGTGCCAGCCGTGCTCTGGGAAGGGCCCTGACCAGCAGACCTCGGTTTGCCACCATGGCACTACCCGGGAAGGCGAAACCCTGCCAGCCTTGGCAGAGCAGGGCTGCCGCAGCCACCGCGTTTCGCCGGCACGGCTGAGGGAAAGCGCGGCTCACGGTGCCCAGCCCAGCCGCGTGCACCGCGAGAGGCTGGGGCGCTTGCCCCGCTCTGGCCAGCACGCTTGCATGCGTGTGTTTAACCCAGGAACAAAGCTAAACTTCTCCATCTTTTCCAGGAAAAGTAGGGCAGCATGCAGTGTTCCGGCATTACCTGCATGCTGCTGTTTGTACAAACTGGGGTGAACTCTAACACCAATTTAAAAAGAAATCACTGATATTTCCTTAAGGCTTTCCGCAATTCCAGACAAAATATGAATACTTGTACTGCTTCAGCACTTGATTCACACCAGTCTTATTTTTCCAAGCATTAAATTCTGTCACAGCCTTTACACCCTCGGCCCAGTTGGGAGGGCAGGGATCCTTGCTGAAACTAGCTAATTCCTGTTCTACAAATAACTTTCTGGCTGCTATTTAAACTGCCTTAAAGGCAGTAGCTTACCAGTAAATTCATGGAGATTTATCTCTTTCTGGCCTGTTAGAGGAAGCCCCCAACCCCGCTCTCTCTGGTAGTGAACTTGCTACTCAACACAGCTGTGGTGGTACTTGCAGCTTCCAAACCTTAAAGGGACAAGGTAGAAGTAAAGTTACCTGCCATCCTCTCCAGTTTTCTGTAAGACAAGTTCTTTCTGAACCACGTGAGCCTGTGACACACTGAGCAACACCAGTTTTCAGTACAGTGTGGATAGGCTGATGCAGGAGGCCAAAACCCATACAAAACAGGAATCAAAAGGCTTTCGGCAGTGCTGTGCAAGTCAGCTAAAGGAGAACCAGCTTTGCCCCTTCCCAAGTGTGGAGTGGGACATGGTTTATCTGTGCTGTGCAGGTATATACAAACATGCTGCTGCTTGAGCTTGCTGAGTGGCTTTCACAGCTATCCAAATAACCACGCTGCTTCTCCAGAGATGGCTTTTTTTATGCTCTCCGGTAATAAAAAAGAGAAGCTGTAACACCTGTAGCAAATACCTGACCAAGCCTGTCAGGAGATTTGTCAGGAGTCAGCGTGCTGGATCAGCATCTGGAACAGCAACATAGCCAATGGCCGCTGGTCAACAGAAGACATGGCTGATCCTGACTCTCTACCTACTTGCTGTGTGACCTCAGCCAAGATGGATCTCACCTTACTTTTTTCTTTCAGTCCTCTGGCCGTTTGGATCTCCCTTCACTTGTGTACATAAGGTCTCTTACCCCATGAAAGGGCAGCTACTGTCTTCTAATCATTGTAACCAAAAATTCCTGCCTGGCCTAGCATCTGAGCTCTGTATTCCTGCTGAAGCAGCTGGCCAAACACTAAGCTTGCTAGTACATTTTGCAATAAAAATGATGTTCCTCGGGTCAAAAGACACATTAAGCAATCATTTAAACTGAAAGGGACAGTAACAAATGGCAACGTTTCCCCAGACAAGGACCCAAGGAGGTATTGCCATGCTTGACCTTAAATACCTGAGTTAGCATTCCTAGGCCCCTGCTTTATAATCAGTGGAGTCAGACAGATGCTTGCAGGGACTGAGTCAGAGGAGAGATGAACTTAAGTGCCCTGAAATACCTATTCAAGGACCTCTCTCCCTTCAATCACTGAAGACAAGTCCTGCAGAGATAAGCCTCCTTGAATATACACTAGATTTAAGTGGCCAAAGTTGTCAATACACACGAGAATCTCCCAAGTTATATAACTAAGAAAAATTTCCAGGTTTGCACGTCAGAAAATTATTATTGCAAATACTGTGCCCACATGTGCTTCAAGGATCCAAAGTCTGGCTCCTTCAGTGTGAAACCCCTCTTGCACCTTCCGAAGTCTTGAGTTTGGAAAAGGGTGTAATAGCATATTGAAAGACAAGGGACCTCAGATGTTGCAGCTGTACAGACAGTTCTGCACAGCATCAACGTGCCCAAAAGCGTTCCTTCACAAGTTGTGAACCACAGCCATGTAATCAGAGCTGTGGGAGTTGGAGTCTTCTTTGGTGCAAGCCATGGGCTTGCCTTTAGGAATCCAAGTGGATTTGTTCTTGCATATAAACCAGCTTTGTTGAAGTAGGTTTCCCCCATTCATAGTGGGAAATCCTTTCTCATTGGGTATAAGCATTATCACAAGATGACTTAGAGAGATATGGCTGTCTGTGGTTCATGGATAACATCTTGCTGGTGATCACCTGAATTTAAACAGACTGATGTGGACATGAAACAAGGCCCACAGGTGAGAAACTTTTTCTGTATAGTTCCCGACAGGCAGATTAAAGACCAGTGACCTAGAGTACAGTTAAAAAACGTGTCCAACATGAATTATCACTGCTAAAATCAGAAGATATTTCAAGAATGACAAGGGAGAGGGAAGAGGAGGAGGAGGAGACTGTCCTAGGGTCTTATACCGTTCAGTATTAACAATTTGGAGGGCAAACCAGAGAACACATACAAAATTTGTAGATGATGGACAGTAAGCTAAGGCAACTTATGTGGAGTTTGGAGGACAGGAATAGAATTCAGAACAGCATTAAATTGAAGGGGAGATAGAAAATCAACAAGAAGGAATTAAAGATCAGTGCAGATCATTACATGTTAGAAGAAAGGCACCAGTAAAATTCAGAGAGTAATTGCTCAGGCTGTAGTTCCTCAGGAAAGGATGTGAGGTTCAAAGTGCAGCACAGATTGATCATATGTCAGCCCCATAAAAGTCAAGTGTCATTGGGGCTGTATTAAGAACGCTGACATATGTAACATCACAGCATCACAGATTTACTGAAGTTGGAAGGCACCTCTGGAGATAGTCTAGACCAAATCTCCTGCTCAGAGCAGCATTGGTTAGAGCAAGTTTCCCAGGACCATATCTAGTTAGGTGTGGGGTATCTCCAGTGATGGAGACTCCACGACCTATCTGGGCAACCTGTTCCAATATTTGACCACCATCACAGTGGAAAAGTTTAAATGGAATTTCCTCCATTTCAGTTTGTGCCCATTGTCTCTCATCCTGTCAATGGACACCACTGGGAAGAGTATGGATTTGTTGTACTCAGTCCCATCATCCAGGTCATTAATGAAAATATTAAAAAGTATTGGCATTGCATTTTCACATAGAAAACTCGTACTTCAGACAATCGGCACCTTTTTAACATTAGTGAAAATTCAAGGTATGTCCTTAGATAACCCATGCTGGCACATTACCAAGGTAACAGAGGCAGAGGGGAATTAGATCTAAGGAAGTTTCTGGAATAGATAGAACAGGCTACAGGGGGATCAGAAGCAAGCAGTTACTAAGAAAGAGAGGCTGGGAATAAACTTTTCCCCACATTGCCTAGAAACATACATAACCTTCACTGCTGCTGAATCACAGGGGGGTTTTTTGGTTTGTTTGTTTTTTTACAGATAACCAACCCCTGAAATAATTATTCCATTCTGGCTGGTGCTGGAATTTTGTGTCCAAGTTGGCGTACCATGTTTTAAGAAAAATATTCACAAATTTAAGGTAATCCTAAAGAGAGCAAGAAGAATTAGAAGTGTAGAAAAGATTGCTGAGAGGAAAAGTTGGAAAAAGAATGTTGAAAAAAAAGAAAACTAAACAGTCTTCCAGTGTGCTAACATTCATTACAAAGAGGATGCAAAGGATGAAATTGGCTTAATTTGCAGACAGAAAGATTTAGGTTAGATGGTAGGGGAAAAAATGCATAAATATAAGGCTAGCTTTGGACTTGAGGCTACCTAGAAAGTTTAGACAGGTCAGACAAACATTTCTAACAACAATCCTGCCTCCAAGCAGAACAACAAGCTGGGGGAAACTCATGAGAACCTTTCTCTGCCTTTTATGACAGCATATTTCAAAGGCTGCTCTACTCATTCACAAGGTTTCAGAAAGGTTTACAGGATTAAACATTTAAGAGTTAATAAAATACATTATCAATTCTACACTGTTTCTTTGTTTTTTTCCCATCCAAATAGTAATTGTTTGTGAAAGGGCTGACACTAAAGAGCAACTGCCAGGGTTCATGCAAGTTCAATTCCCATCTGATCATTTTAATGATGCTTGGTGAGAATCTGTTTTTGTGGAATTAACCTCAGCTCTTTGTTCCCTTAAGTTATTTGAATCTGCATCCAAAACCCATAAGCACAGCTGTATGTCCCCAAAAGAAAATGGGGATTGAAATGAAATTGGGATTGATAAAGATTCTTAGAACAAGCCTGTAATATTTTCATTATAATTATCTGAATATCTGTCCTTCCCCGTTACAGAAGGGGAGAGTTACAGCTCCAAATTCTCTTGTGTGATGGTCCAAGGCGCAGAAGTCCCAGTCATCAACAAGCTTGGTGGTACAGCCCAACCCAAAGATCTCTTCCAGCACTCTGAAATAGGCACATGTCTGGTGCACTGCCTTTCACGTGCAGTAATTCTGGGGCAACAGACAGGAAAAAAAGGGAGAAATGGATTTTGAACAAAGAGAAAAGTGTGCCAATGAGGAAGGAGCAGCAGAACTGCAAAAAACCTGAAGGCAAATAGGTAGGGTCACATGGAACTTGGGGCTTTATATAGCCCACAAACCACTTCAGAGTCATGAGAGCTCTGGGTGGGTGAGAGCACTCTGGTGATGCATGAACATTTGGTAGCTGCTGGAAGACCTCACAGCCTGCACCCTGGTTTTGCCCCCATCAGGAACTGGAGGGAATTTGGACTAATTTCAAGCAGAGCTTCTGGTTTACCTTCCTCCAAAAAAGCCACCTAGGTTGCTCAAGGTAAGTAGGGGCAGTCAAGTGATTTGCTTCAAAACTGCACTGTTCCAAAACAAATCGCTCATCTAGACAAAGCCTAGCTCAACCTAGTCTGCACTAAGGTGGTCCTACTTTCCATCCTCCATACAGCTCCATGCTCCCGCCCCATCTGCAGCTACTGGGGAGCAGCAAGGACCAGCTCTTCCTTAAGGAACAGGGAGTCTGCAGCAGGGCATGGTAACTTGGCCAGCATGAAAGTGGCCTCACCAAACAAGGCAAGCCCGAAGATGGTAGTCATGTTCAAGAGTCCAGATCATCAGGCAAGTCTATGATGATGAGGCAGGTCCAAGATCAAGCTGAAAAGTCAAGCTGCAGGTCAGGGTTACATCCAGTGACAGTTACTAGTGTCATAATGAAGTTCAGTGATTGCTAGGTAGTGTTCCACACTGATATGGAAGGCCCAAGGAGTTGTGTAGGTCCAAGAGTGTAGCTCAAAAAGGTTTGAAGGCCCTGGGCTGAGCTTAAATGGGGTTCTTGGGCCCACAGGCAGGAGGAGTGGGTGGAGGTTCCAGATGAGGCTTGTCAAGGCCATTAAGGCCTATTAGTGCATTCAGGGCCGTGACAGTTGCAGACAGACAAGAAAATCTAGGGAGCTATGTGACTGAAGAGGGAGGAGGTTTCTTCTCAGCACCTGATATGTGTGCATGAGCTCTAGTGCTGACCTGAGAGAGGGACGGGGTGCAGCCAGGGGAAGGGGAGAATGTGGAACTGCTCAGACCAGACTTCCATCAGCCTAAGATGCCACAGAAGTGCCTTTGAAGAAGTAATGTAACTAGGCAGTAACAGATGAAAAGGGACCCATCAAAAAGTGTGCATGCTTTGATGGAAAAGTGTGACCTCATCTTTCAAGAGCACTATCCTCAAATTTTTTGCCTACCAGCTTGCGCGAGGAAAAATAAACCTCTCTAGATTGAAGGCTAAAAGGTAACCCTGCATGCCATTTTATCTAGTCCTCAGTTTCGTTCTGAGATCTTTAAACGGTGCAAAAACCATAAGCACCATCTGACATCTGATGCCTGAGTCACTTCAGCTCATATTGTTGGAACAGTCAGTACTCATTTGGTTGCGTATGTGATTTTGTGGAGCTCATACAAGCTAGTATTAGACTTTGCACGTGTGTGTGTTTGGCATACAGGAGCATTTTCCAGACCCACCACTCAAGCAATTTCCAAATGAAGTCTGTGAATGAAACATCCATTTTGCAGCCCTCTCCCATAAGCAGCTCCTTTCTTTGCTGAGAAGTGCTATCACTTGTTTGGGTCTGCATAAGACCCTAAAGCAGAAGCTCATAAACCATCTTTTCTACTGTGCCACTGAAAATCCTCTACCTCCGTTGCCTTTCTATAACCCCATCCCATAAGCGGTGGTCATACACCTATGAAGAAAAACACATTCTGGAGAGAAAAGAGCCATCTTGTGAAATAGAGGTAAGAACTATGGTTGTACAGGAAAGCTCAGCTTCTGGGAATAAGCCATGAGGTGGAAAGAAAAGTCCTGCAGACTCTTGCATTGCATGAAGTTTTACTAGTCCCCAAAGCCCAATCAAGCTGCACACCTTGTTGGGAGGGATGGGTCTGGGTGACCATGCAACTGTTTCAAATGTTACGGGAATATATGGCAAGAAGTGCTAAAGCCCTCTCCACATCTTCAGCAAGATTTGTGCAAGAAAGGGCCAAATTTTGCTTCTGGCAGTGTCCACCAATATTTTTAGGAGAGATAATTACTGATAGGTACAATTGTGAATCACCCATTTATACTAGAAAAACATTGCTGTTACAGGAATATGTGTGCTTCTGGACATAGGGGCAAGGGGTGACATTTATTATATCAACATTGTGCCTGCTAAGAGCCTTCTTGTTCCAGTTGTCCTATATTACTGAAGTGCACTGGGTGCAAGGTTTTACAGGAACAACAAAAAATGCAGGTGGGGATCAATGTCACATCCCTGAGTCATGCAGATGCTAAAGCTTTTTCATGTAATTTCTGCCCCTCCTGATGAGGGCAGGATGTGACACCTTGCCCTCAAGTTCTCTTTCTACAAAAACTAAGATGGAAACAGAAAATAAGTGGCTCGTTACTTCCTCTCAATGTCTGTGGGACTGTGGTGCCAACAACAGTGATGCAAAAGGAAACCATTTTCATTAGTTGTTAAAACAGCAGAAGCTTGTTTTAGTTTGGCTGCAACATCCTTCTGACTCCCACGCAGGAAGTATTCATGCAATATTCCACATAGGCAGAATATGTCCAGTTCCTAGAAGTCCAAATACAAGAAACTGTAGCCCATTTTAGAAACTACACTGATCTTGCCTTATAAACGTGAGAGGTAGTCTGCTTTCATGTGTAACCCTGGGTTACAGTTCGTGAGTTCTTTTCTTCTCTTTGTCCCTAGACTTTCAAACACTCTTTGGCAAAAGACATCCTTCCAGTGTGAGCCTCACCTGTAAAACAAGGCCAATGACCAACGGGTGAAAGACTGGTCATTATTGTTATTTCATGGACAACCTCCTACCCATAATAAAGGTACCTCTGAAGGGGGAAATCTGTTATTACTGGTTTCTAAGTGCGCCTAGGGAAATTTTACTATGAGAAAAATAGCCACTATTCCACTACTTCTGTTCTTTTGCACCAAAGCAAATGAGTCAAGTGGCTTATGAAACTGGCCGCATCACTGAGACGGAGAGGGCATATTGCATATTCACAAGAGCTTAAGATTGTTTTATTTACACTTTCATTGCTAGGGGCTGTGAAATGGAACAGAATTCTATTTACCAAATACTTTTCCTGGTGCAGTAAGTTAGAGGATTTCTCAATTAACACATGGAGCTTATGTATAAAAGACAAGAGGTTAAGCAACACTGCAGTGCCCAATGGACCATTTGGTGAACATTAGGATTGTCAATAAATCACGAAAGCGCCAGTTCATCAAGCAAATTCCATTTTAAACCACTGACAGGAAAAAAAAAAAAAAGATGGGAAAAAACTCACAAAATTGGTATTTTCATCTTTTGTAAAAACAGGAGCATTAAATAACTTTAATCTAATTTCAATTGTTTTATTGGTTCTCTTCTGATGACCACATGGCTTCACATACTGAATGTTTAGCCCTTTGTCTTGCACCCAAAACCATTATGAAATAACTTGGTGCATCATCACAGGAGAAGCTCATCTTTTTCCTCTTAGTCTTTCTCCTCACCATGGGTGATAACATAACAGAGGTTCTTATAGTCAAGATTACCAGAGACATCTGGAGGGAAAGCAGCAAACATCTGGTTGATCTGCCAAGCAAACAGGAGATAAGTGTTATACACATAGGACTGTGGGACAGAAACATGTACTGCTTTTCATTTTCAACCCTGTTCAGCTCCCTTCTGCCTTGATCCGGTAACCACTATGGAAAATTTTTCCTTAGCTTCAGTAAAATTGAAATAGGAATTAGGACACAACTATTTAATACAGTCCTGCTATAATCCCAGCAAGTTCCCTGTCGAAAAGAGCTCTCTCTGAAATCCAGGTAAACCCTGGCCAAATAATGTACTACAGTCTGCGCTCCAGTCTGTTCTTGCCACAAACCAACTCCACTCAATCTCCTCTTCTGAAAATAAAGTCCCTCTAAATTCCCTCCAGCCAGCAGAATCCGTGTTCAGTCTCACACAAACCACAAAGTCAATACCTCATTTCAGAACTCATTTCAGATTTCAAACAAAATAACTCTCACAGAAATGGAAACCAGATCACAGTCCCCACCCAAACCCACTTGAACTCTAGTAAATTCATTGCCCAGCTCACCATAGGAAAGAACAGCAAGAGATAGGCCACGCTTACACTTGGATGGAAGTCCAAAGAATCTGTTTGACTTTGATTTAGCCATGGAGCTATTCAGAAGAGATGCTTTGAATTGTTCCTAATTGCTAGAGCCGGCATCAACCTTCTCTCAGTCTGGATTTGAGCTAAATTCATGCTTTTAAAGAGGGACAAATACTTATTGCTGAATAGTAGCTGGAGATAGATTCCTGTTTTGAATAAAGCAGAAGGTCCTTACCTCTTCTTGACTGAACCGGTCTGCCTGTGTCATAAGCATTTCTTTGATGCTGTTCAAATAAAATGAAATAACCTGATTATAGGGTGATAATGGCACATGATAATTCCGATGGCAAGATCCCTCCTGAAGTCGCATGAAAGAAAATCTGTGTGACTGCATAAATTAGAGCTCTTAATCCTTACATGATATTGTAAGAGATTTTCTGTGGGCACCCATCAGTGTCAATGCCTCGCTCTGCCAACTTATTTTGCTTTTGTGACATTTTATAGAGGTTTAAAATTGTTTAAGGTTATTACTCTAATTGAAATACAGCAATTTTGTATGCTTATCTTAACATAAAGTGGTAGGTTTTCTCACTTGCTGCTTAAAGTTTGGATCACTTAACAAAACCAAAAGAGAGAATATTTTCTGTAAAATCTGAGGATGAAAGGAACAGAGCATGAAATGAGAAAGAGGACTTGAAAGAGAACTCCAACAGCTATTCCGAATCATCATCTGAGAATCCCTTTATTTGCATGCAGTCATTCCCAGAGGAGACTGTGAAACTGCATGAGACCTGTTGTATTTCACGGTACAATGTCTTGATCTGGAGTTACAGCACTGTAACAAGGAGCTTATCCCACACACAATCTGCATCCTATGCAATTACATCAAAGAGAATATTTTGGGGACAGACCCTTAGCTGATTTAACCTCTGTTTTCAAATCCATTGTGGGAAGTCAGTCGAGCATGTAATTTTTTTACCTAAGTTTATATCTGAACAGAAAAGCCAGGAAGAATAATTACTCTTTCTAGTCTAACCCCTTTAGATAAAATGTCTTTATATTTCACCCAGTTACTCATGTGCTGAGGGCAGTACATGCACAGTGTGCTAGAACATGTACCAGTATGAATTCAGTTATACCACATAAACATCACTTGCACTAATAATTTCCCCTTCCTGTAGAAGAATTCCTATATTAATTTCAAAGAGTTTGCATTCACACTGAAGAGGCTGAGTTGTCTCCTTTTGTTACTACCAAAGGTATTTATACATTATCAGGATTTTTTCTAGATCAGTAAAACAGACTACAAACCTGTGATAATAGATGAGCCATCTGTTGTACAAAAACAAAAGCTGAAACAAGTATCGAAATCTGTTTTAGTTTGTAGATTTGAAAAAAGGCTGCTTTTTTGAAGAATTTGTTGTGGGGGAGGTAGAGCAATAGCTCTTCTGGAAACAGCCCTTTCCGCTTTTTAAAGTGAATATTTATTTCTGCTTTTTAAAGTGAATATTTAAAACTATTTATAATAGAAATCATGCCTGCACAGGAACAGTTCCATATGAGCAAAATTCACCTACTGTGGATGCAGATGTTCAGGCAAAATAGTAAAGCTTCCCTTTCTGCTCCCACACACCATGCATCTTGAGTGAAAAAAGTCACACAGATAAAAGTGTAGTTTTGATGGCAAAGCTACAACTGTACTTCCTCATATCTCTGACACACATATTTTTTTCCAGTAAAAGGCTACAACAAAGACATATCCCCATTTGCATAAGAGGCATATACACTTCTGAATCTATTTCTTGTTGATGTGAAGTTCTCATTTGGAAGGACAGAAAGGGAAAACTGAAGAAAGAAGTTTCTGGGTAATGAATAAGGATCTTACCCACAAGGACAAGAGTGAAAATATCCATGCAAGTTTTGGGAAATACTCTGAAGTCACAGACAGAGTTTAAGCTATTTTTCCTGCATTACTTTACCATTCTCCTTAGTTAGCAAAGTCTTTCTTCATGTCTTTCTCTCATATTGCTGTTTCTGTTTTGTTATACTGGCCATTTGTTATGTGACTGCATTTTTTGAAGTGGAATTCTCAATGATCAGTGGGTGCAAGAGTAGAGAGATCATTTTCATCAGCATAAACTGATTGTTGGATATATGTGCACTGGGGCAAACAGCATTAGCAAACGTAAATAGGATGTGTGATACAGAAGGAGCTTGGTGAATCGAAGGAAGCACTTACAGCAATTTTGTCAGAAGTCACAATTAAACTTCATCCCAAACAGGACTGAATTAAAAAGAGATCTGGGCACTATGTGTCTTCTATTCACATGCTTAAAGTATTTAGGGGAAAAGAAAAGATCAAATATCTAACTATAATCTTCTGATGCACCATCCAGTAGGCTCTGGCACACTCATAAGGAAGAAGGACTGAGTTAAGGATCTATGCACATTTTCCATTATTTATTTTATAGGGGAACGAACACTCACAATATCCAAAGCTAGAGATTATGCACTTTTTTCTTTGTGTATCATGTTTTCTTTCTTAAAGACTATTTGCTTCTCAGAAAAAAAAAAAAAATCAAATCTTCTGGACAAAAAAGAATATCCATTTGCCTTGATGTAGGAGTCTAAATGTTATCTCTTGCCTTGGCTGACATCAGTTCCTTCTACAGTTACAAATACTTTGTTGCATTCTTATATTTTCAAAATCTTTTTTTAAACTATCTGTGAAATCTCTGGGACATTTTGGTTTTCCACTGGGCTTGCCCTTTCTACAGTGCTGTCTTGAGAAAAACAGGTGAGTTGAAATAAGCAGTGCTCTGCAAGTATGATGAGAAACATCACTGGCTCAGCCACACTAATCTCCAAAGGTCCAGAATGCATGTAAACTCCCTGGGTTCATTTTCATCTGGTACAAATCTGAAAAGTTTTGTTGGCATCAGCATTAGACACAGTTGATGTTGGCCTGACTCACTTTGTCCAATGAATGGCATTCAGGACTGAATCATCTAACCTTTCCAAATGCTATGCCAGTTTACACCAGCTGAGAATCTGACCTAAAGCATTTTCTCTTTTTGATGTCATGCTATAGGAAGGATTTTATGCATGGTATAACGATGCAGACAAACAAAGTCTGTCACTGAATTTGGAAGTAAGTTATAAACTCCTGGAGCTTCTGGAAAGGTTAGAAGACTCCATCCCAGCTACCATCAGATGGACTAAGTGAGTCATTTCCAGACTAGAGGTGAAAACACGCAGAGGGAAGAGACATGAAAATCCCCAGAAGGATGTTAACTCCATGAACATAAAAAGAAGTTCTGATTAAAAGGTCAACATGGCTGGTTTTGGAGAGAAACATTCCAGGATTTTTTAATATGGAGAAATATTATTTATTAACATTAACTGTCATATTGAAATGGCTGTATAAGCCAACATAAAAATTATTTCAAAACCTTCAAATGTCTAAATTTTGGAAGCATATGAATAGAAGTTAAACCTCAAAGACATTCACGGAATTGATTTAATGGTTTGTTCTGTAATGATCAACATTACCCTCGGGTCTAATAAGTAAACATTATGCTCTGTTGTGGTGATGAACTAAAACAATTGTCTAATGTTAGCAGTGCAGTGGGGGTGGGGACAAGGTTGACTTTTTCCATGAAGGAAAAATAAAAGTATTTCTCTCTCATCTTCATTTTGGAGTGTGATACCGCATTCCTAATTTGCCCCAAACTCCAACTTGCTTCCAGCATCCAAGGAATGTAGAACTGGACACAGGGTGGCAAGCTGCAGATTTTGTATGCAGTATATTGTTACAGATAGTGGTGGGAAATATAACATTTCATGGGTTTTGTATTATCAGAAGGTTGTACTTCATAGTTGTGATTTCACTACCGTGTGATCTCGCCTATTTGGCAACAGGCTACATTTTATTCTGATTGTTTGAGTCACTTCTGATGTGTTTCTCTGACTGTTCTTCCCAAGCTGTTTAGAGAATGTTAACCCCAAAACAATCAGGACGACTGTTAAACATCTGTTCCTTCTGATTGTTTGCTGCATCCACTTGTGTTTTAACTAATTTGTAAGTTCTTTAGTGAAAAGACTGTCTCTTTGCTTTTATTTTGCATATTGTGTACCATAATAGGACTCTCATACCCACTGGGGTACTGTCATAGAAAAGCATATTGGTCATGGAAAGAATTATTGTACGTGAATTTTGTATTTTCAACTAACTTTCATGAGTCATTGCTAATTGCAGATAATGTCATGGAAAACTCCACCTTAGAGGTTCTAAGAGGTTTAGTTTTCATTTACCTTATCACAACATTAGCAGAATTAATTGATGCAAATACAATTTTGTAACTCATGGTTCCCTAATAAATTTCCTATACATATTATGCTTTATAAAATCGACCTGACATGGCTGCTGCAGTAAAAGTATAGACCCCAAATTCACCAAGGAATTTAAGCATATGCATAAATCTAGGCACATAAAGCACTGGAGCCATAGGTCAGACCTCCTCATCTACTGCCCTGATTTGATATAATTTCTCTCATTTACCTGAAGGCCTGCTTACACCGTTCTGGCAGTGCAACGAGGATTTACATTTGTGCAATTAGCACTTAAAGTCCTTTTACCTTGCTTTGTTTGTGTAACAGGTTATGAATACAAATTAGGTCCTGCCTCCTTATTTAAAAAATAGCCATATTGACAATAATTGCCATATTATTAGCAGTATTATTTGGTTTGGCTCCCACTGTATTTAGTGGAATTTTACAGAAAATTATTGTCTAGAAGCAGAAGTTATGTGTTGCTCAAACAGTAAACACATAATAAGAAAAACGTCCTCACTAAAACCATGTCCCAGAGTTAATGAAATTGATCACTTTTTTTAAAAGGGGACTTGCTTTCGCATTTTAGTCAAGCACTCTGAGAGTTGAGCACCAGACATTGATTTTAATTTTACATATGGAGTTAATCTACAAAGAGTCATGTGTTGATTTATATCCAGACCTTCAAAAAAGGCTATCTAATGGCCTACATGTGATTATATTTCCGTTGCCTCTTGCAATGTCTGAAGACAATAACATCTCTTTTTGGTATACAAATACATTCATACAATAGTCCAGTCTCTTAACTCTGGCTTAAAAAGCTAAATGTTTCTCTGCCTGACAGTTCCTCTGTCTCTTAAAATACCGTGAAAAATATAGCTTTTAAGCAGTTCTTTAAACTTGTGCAATTATTATTATTATAATAATAAAAGGATTTGAAATAAACTTACTAGTCTGCCTTTATGTGGCCTCTTCCTTCTGGGTCGAAAATCTTAAAAGCATTCAGAATGGTTTCTTCTGGGTCCGTGCCTAAAATTAATGAAATGTAATTCAGAAGCCTGGATGTATTTCTATAGCTGCCGAATACTTGCTAAGTAATTGCTTTCACTTGAAAACAGTGCAAAATGGAGAATTCTGCAGTTGTAGGTTTGAAGACAAAGGTTCCTTAAGTTGGCAGCATTTGTCATGTCAGATAAACAATAGAGGTGAATAGTTCAACGCTCAGAAGCTTAAAAATAATAACTCATATCTATTCTATGTCTGCAGGAGAGAAAACTTCCAGGAACTGGTCTCCAATATCAGTACCCAGAGGATTAGTGGCTTTCAGAAATGAAAATATAACAAACTGTTTCCCTCACTGGCTTCCTTTAATCTTGTACTGTACGTTCCTTTTAAAAACACTTTTTGATGTTACTTGTTCTTCATTATATAGAGAAGAGGTTATTTCCCTCACTAAAGGAAATGGAGCTTACCATAAAATCAGAATGTCAATGGAATGCAATGGAAATAGGATGATCCATGTAAAATGGTGGTCTGCGCTTACGTTCTCTAGTGCGCTTCCACTTCTCTTCATAAAGTGTTACTTATAGAAACAGGATTGTTTAAAGCACTATCTATGGCTCCAAGATTTTGCTTCTGCTCTTAGCTGGGCCACAGACTTTTGGTATGACTTTAATTTCCCTGCTCCTCCGTTCCCAGCAGTAAAATGATAGTAATAGTCTTATTTTTCTTCCATCCTTTATCTGTCCCATCTATTTAGACTGGAAAAAATTTGGGTCAGGGACTAGCTTTCACA
Organism: Gavia stellata; assembly: GCF_030936135.1. Classification (NCBI taxonomy): domain Eukaryota; kingdom Metazoa; phylum Chordata; class Aves; order Gaviiformes; family Gaviidae; genus Gavia; species Gavia stellata. The sequence goes on from NC_082618.1 coordinate 4,941,832, forward strand.
GTGCCTTAATCTTGGCTGGGGTTTCTGACTATTCTGTAATACTGCCGATTCTGAGTATACTCACTTGCAGTCAGTTTCAACCCACACCAAAGGATACGCTATATACTCTGTTTCTGACTATTCCCCAGTATTTCAAAATATTATGGTAGTATATATAATACAAATCATTATTTATAAGTCTAAGAAACCAAATTTACAAGCAGGTAGACTGACCCATGGACAAATGAAGTTACTTGGGATGCTGAAATGTTGAAAGCATCACTTTTTTTAAAGGTAATAACATGAAGAATTGCAGTTTCAAAATTTGGTGGAGATAGAACCAGAATAGAACCCAATCAAGGTTCCCTGCTCTAATGACTACATACACTCCTGTTGCCTTCTTAGTTTTCTTTGTTTAAAGGTTTCACAAGGATTAGTAGTAGTATCTTAGTGGATATAATAGTGAATAAACCTAAGGCTATATGGCCTTCTCCTTGTCACACACTGGCCATGTGTATTTTTTTGCCAAGTTGTAGGCAATGTATTCAAACTACAATGATTATATGATCAATACAAAGAGCATTGGTATTTAATGAGTCTTTTGGTTGTCCCACGAAGAGAAACATCTTTCAGCTCTGAGAAAAGGTCTGCATTTTAAGTAGTCACCACTGTGTGGGGGATTTTTTTTTTTCCTTTCTGTGTTTTACATTTTCTACTCTGTCATATCCTTGGACTTTGGCTTTGAAGAGAAGCAATGCAGCAGGCATTCTTTATTGATTAGCTGGTAAATAAAGTGGTTTCTTTGATGTGCGGCATCTCTGTTTTCTGTACAAATTGTATTATTCTGACTCCCTGTAGAAACAGCTCCATGTGGTTGGCATTAACATAAACCGAGTTTTGTTAGCTGTTCATCTAGCATCATAATCTCAATATACAAAGCTAAAGCTCGTCCTGAAAATCCCAGCTTCCCCTTTATGACAGAAATCAATTATAGCACAACAAATTTTACTTAGAAAGCACCTTTCACCAAATTCTCTGAGTGGTACTTAGCTAATAAAGAGTGTTGCAAAATTGCCATATCCACTTCCTCTAGCCCTTTCTCCCTTTCTAATTGCACTACAAAGGCTCTTCATCCCAATTAGTTTTGATTGGGAATGTGCAGTCTTTTGGCTCTGCTTCCTTTGCATGACAAACCCAACCAGAAGGGCATGACAAGCACAGCTGTGATTTTCCCTTCACCAAATGGAAATTAAAAAAACCCTCCTCCTCTGCTAGTAGCCAACAGGAAACCTGCAGACAAGAGGGGTATGCTTTACCATTCACCTTCCTGTGCTGGCTCTGCTTTTAGGCCACACAATTGGCAGGGCCAGACTCTTTGCCAGCTTCAGCAATTGAAAGGGACAAGAGGGAAGAGGGGAAAGGAAGAAGAGCTCATTTCCATGCTCTGTGTGATCATAAGCATCACAAATAGACAGGAACGGGTAGCAGGGCACCCACAAGAAACAGTCACATATCCCAGAAGGAAGATTATGGAGAAGGGCACTACCTACTCTGCGAGAGGACATCTGGAATGTAAAGGCAGAGGTACCACTGTGATCAAGACAGATTGATGTCTGGGTAGTAAAATCCCCTCCTCAGTGTCAGTCTACAGCCTTCTCCATCACCTCTTACGCTTCCCAGACATGCTGTGTTCCTTAGCAATAGTGTGTTTCTTTGAGGACTAGCTACACTAATTCTTTCTTTCAGACCTCTCTATTCTCCATTCCAAGTGTAGAAAGCCCTTCACTGAAATTGTGCTCAGCAACTTAAGGCCAGAGTCCAGCAGCAATACAATAAATGTTTTTAAGAAGATGGGATCAGATTTTTCCATTTTTCTGTTAATTAGTTATTTTAACAAACTTCTGGCATGTGCTTGGCTAAGGCCAATCTTGCTTTAAAGGTCAAGGCTTTAATCTATCTATAATGCATATAGGAAGATGACTAGAGGTTTCTCTTGGCCTCATACTCCCTCTGTTGCAGTTTCTAGCCATTAACAGTATAAGAGATATGACTAAGTTACTAGCTCGCACAACAAATTTAGTACCTGCATTTTCTGAACTCTCTACACTGATGCCTATATATTCTGTGGCAATGTGCAAAATCCCTCTCCCTTATCATTGTAAATCCACTGAGATTAAATTATTTCAATTTATCCACTCCATTAAGAGCTACTCAGCAAAATCTTCATCCAATGGCAAAATCACTATTGACCTCAACGTGAAACCAAGGCTGGGCCACTGGGTTACAACTAATACAGAAAGTGAGGGAAGGCCATATTGCTCCTTCATGCCCTATAACTGCAAGGATGATGCAGAGGTCATGTTTGCATAATGAGCCAAAGGAGTGCAGAAAGTTTTTTTGTAGAAATACTGAAAATACTATTAAACTAGCTAACATTGGGAGTGATACCACTATAGCATGAGCAACAGACTTCAGCCTAGGAATCTACTGATGGTGAATAACTCATCTGCACTGTGCTCCAGGCTGCTGTGATTTCATTACTTCTGGACCTCAACTTACCACTTTCATGTTAGCTTATGTAAGCTGAGATCACACCTTTGAATTGTCCTCTGGACCGTCCCTTAGCCTTTGCATACTTCAGCTCTGTCTGCAAAAATGGAGATCACTCCTTGCCTTTAAGCATTGTTCTGTGGATACATTATTATAATTTGCAAGGTGCTGAGATATTTCAGTGCTGAGGATCTTTGACAGATACCTCTCCAACCCCCCAAAGGTACTTACCTTTCAGCTTTTCCCCAAACATAGTAAGGAAGACAGTGAAGTTAATAGGACCTGGCGCCTCTTTCACCATATCTTCAAGCTCTTCATTCTTGACATTCAGACGACCTGCAGCAGAGATCATTTTTCATAATAAATCACAAATTGTGTTTCAGAAAATGATTCCCATTCATCTCCTCCCACTAGGGAGCTCAGGGCCCTGTGCAACTTTGCTAATAACATGCTAAAACACAAGTCCAGAATACCCCAGTGTAAAACAAATTGGCAGAGCTGGCTCTAAGATCAAAGGGTGACTGAAGGAGTAAGAAGGATAAATAATACAGACATGGCCAGCAGTGGACAAAAGAAGGGGCACTTCCAAATAAACTGTTTTTCGTTTTTGTTTTGGGTTTTTTTTTACCTCAGGTGAAATACGGGCCCCACTGATATTAATAGAGCAGAGTTTAAAGTGACTGAAGTGAATCCAAGGTCTCAGTCTTTGCCCTCCTGTATATTCAGATGCCTTTCTGAGTAGAGGGCAGATGGATGACTTGAGTAGTCATATCCCTTCCCCATCCTTATGCAGTCCTATTGATGAGAATTTAGACCCTGGCAACCCTACTCAAATTGAGCGGTAATTTGCTGTGACTATACTTTACAGGCATTGAAGGGCTTCACTGAACAGGGAAGATACCAGAACTTGGCCTTAAGAAATAAATATTTGAGGGTAACAGTAGCTACAGGCCAAAGTTTGCAAACCTCGTTGTCACAATAAAAAGTTCAGGAGCTTCTGCTCTTTGCACTGACTCTGCTGGCATCTGATTCCACCCCAGGGAGCACTAAAGATTCTTATCAAACTCTTTTTAATAAGATCCAGATGGCAAAAGCCCAAATGCCTACATCACTGTTCAAGCCTCAAATGTTGCAACAAGGATACAACTCCAGGTTTGGGATCATGAGCATTTTGATTTTTCCTTTCCGTAGGAAGATTTGCTTTAATCTGCTTGATATTATGAGGATTGCGATGCACATGGACTGGACAATACCTAATCTCATGACATGCACATTCCACCCCACATAAATGCACAACAGCACAGAACCTCACATGAAGTCCTCCTACTTTCCTACTTTTGTGTGGGCAGAGGGGTGGCTAGTCCATGACAACAACATTAATTGGTAGATATTGCATGGCTCCTAGATGAAAAAGGTGCAGCCTGTGAAGCCTGGATTCGGAGGCAAATCAGAAATGCCTGGCATGGACCCCTGCTTGGGTGGGCTTTTTATGAAATAGTTGCAGGGGAGGGATCAGTGCCTTTGGAGAGTTGCCAGCTGCACAGCTCTGTTGCACCCGTCAGTAAGTCCCAGAGAGACCTTGGTTTCGCTTCTGAAAGAGGCTGCTCAGGAGACTTCCCAGCTGGAGCTATGTATTAAGATAGCAACTACCATAAAGGAGGAAGATCAAACTGAACACATTTCCTTTTGCCTCCTGTGTATCTCATTACTTCCCCCACTGTAATTCTAATACAAACTTTTCTTATGCGCTTGAAATTTAAACTGCATTTCTTTTAAGCATTTAATTATTACTACCAGTTTACCTAGTGCAGCAAATGTGTCTCTCAAGTCTGCTTTGTCAATAAAGCCATCCCTGTTCTGATCCATGATGGTAAAAGCCTGTTAGAAGAAAAAGGAAAATTTATTGCCTTTGCTGTGTTGCACTGGACAGTGCTACAATCACACATACCAGTCCAAGGGCGTATTATATCCATGGTGTAAAGAAGAATATTTAACTTCCTTTGATTCATCCACATCATGCCACATCATTGCACTTTCCTCACTTTCAACACATTACCGTAACTTGGCAAGGGGCTTAATTAAACCCACCCAAACTTCTTCTTACTAAATTAATGCTCAGTGCAGCGTGTAGCTGGGTTGAAGCCAATGCTGGCAGCTCCAGCCATTCAGACCTTAACCCATAAAAGTTTGAATTAGGGAGGTTTTAGTTAGGGAGGATTTAGTCAGTGGTTACTCTGCATGTTTTGTACCTTTCCCATACCTCATTCCTTTGTGCAGCTATCATATTCTGTGAAACATTTAATTACTGTAGATCAAGCTAAAGTCAATTTCTTCTGGGCCTCAAAATGATCCTTCATACAGAGATAGCTGAACTTTCAAAATACAGGGAAATGTAGCTTTTATAGTATTATTTATTCAAAGTTTGTTTCCCTTTCCAATAAATTGTATCCTTCAGACTGTACTCTGTGCTCTGACTGACCTTGATGTGTTGACCTTAAATACTTCTTGTCAGGAAAAATTTAACTTTTGATAGAAAAAACCCAGTTATTTTTCTATTTTCAGCCAACACAGAATTTATGTACTCTAACCATTACTTACCAAGCCAGCTAGCTGCCTATCTATTTACCTATTTACATGTCTGTCTATTTGCTGCTGTCACACTTTTAATGTTTCATTGATTTTGAAAGATTTTAACGACCTGAAATGCCCCTGGTCATGCTATGGGGAATATTAGTAGAACAAGGCATGTCTCTGCAGCTGGTTATCTGTCTGACGTGCACACCAGTACGACCAGGAATTATTCTTACTTCAGTATTATTACAAAAGACAATGTTCTCCTGAGAATACAGCTAGTGCATTGCAGCTACAGTAACTTGCAGAGTTTTAAAGTCTACTGCTCTACAGGGTGCACTTCTTTCCATGATTGTATTTTATCAACATATCTTCATGTAGTTTTACCTCTGATTTCTTACAAAGCCCCACTGCTCACATTCCAGTTTGCCCATGTGATTACTTGCAGCATGCATGTTCACAACCCTTCATTTACCTGCCAAACCATCACCTAATAAAAAATTAAGCCCAACTCTTTAGAGTTTCTTTCCCTCCTTTTGGAGGGGCTTTCTTTAAATGGTGATCCCCACAATTTGGAAGCAAAACAGAAGAAAATATGAAGAACAAAGCAGAGCCCAGCAAGCTCACAGAAGACGGAAAGAGCATTAGGTATGTATTGTAACGGGTGAACTTAAAATTACGTAATAACAGCAATGCTGAAACATTTTTTGGTGAGCTGGTTGAAATCTCTAGATAAGAATATTCTGATAAAAAACAGCTTTTCAGAAATACTTGTCCCAAGTATGCCGTCTTTAAACACAACATGGTCTTGGTTTTCACTGGACCACTCCACTGCCTCATGCTTTTGCCATTATTCTGCCCCCACCCTCACAGAAATGCTCCTAGTATTACCTTATTTAGCGTAAATCAAATACAGCATTCTGACCAGTTCTTTTTGTTGCTACATCTTCAAACAGTAGTCCTTGGAGAAAATGAAACTGGAGGTTCATAGGATACGGAGAAGAGTTGGGAGAAGAGTGTTAAATGTTCCCATTAACGGTGGGGAAAAGGTTAGCGGTTTCGATTCATTTACCTGGGCCATATTCACAGTCTTTTGCATGGGTTTTTAGTCTCATTCACCACTGAGCTTTACTGGTGGGAATCCTCATGAAAAGTAAAGTTGAAAGCCACATGCACAAAATGAAAACAGTAGCTATTTATCACATTCGAAATTGCTTTGGAGATGTGAGTTAGCAAAAAATGGGGAAAAAATTAATAATTTAAAATTACAAACCAGTGCAAAATGTGATGGCCTCACAGACATTCTAGAATGTCCACTCAGAAGAAGAGCATAAACTCATCAAACAAATTATCTGTCATTAATATGCTTCAGCTTTTATGCCAGCCCATTAGATTTGCTTCCTCACAGATAACTAGTCAAAGAATCTACAAGGCATGGTAATACTGAATTCTTTGGGAGCTAAAAGGTGCTTACTTAGTTAATCTCAACATCTTTTGTTTTATTGGCATTTATGGAGAAAGTTGGATGAGGGCTTCTTCGTATTTTTGTTTCTGGTTTGTGGGCAGTATTAGAAGGGCAGAAGAATATTTTCTATTACTATTGTGGAACAGTCCACTAATTAAAGTCCTGGTTCATTTCAATAGGCATCTCTATTCAGGATACTACTTGAGCGTGTAAGACTATTCTTACTTAAAATACCACTTAAACTTAACTTTAAACATGTGCTCAAGTGTTTTTCTGAATCAGGGCTAAAGTGGATGAGATTATAGTTTTCTTTTATTTTGGGGTGGGGGCTTGGGGGCTTTTCAAATAAGTCTAGAGCTTGAAACAGGACAGTGAGGGAGGGACAGAAAGAAGGAAAGAAAGAATGAAAGAAAGAATGAAGGAAAGAACAAACAAGCACACAAGGAAAATTATATACCAGCCAAAACCACAGAGATGATTCAGAAAACAACTGTGTGTTCTATTAAAGCAGATGGAGCATTGAATAAGGATTACAAACAAAACCTATGTTATTCATTAGCAATGACAGGAGACTATAGAGAACAGCAGAATAGTGACCAACCTCTTTGAACTCCTGGATCTGGGTTTGTTCAAACATAGAGAATACATTGGAACCACCTTCTATCTTCTTCTTTGCCTTTTTTGGAGCCTGTAATACAAATAAGAAGATCAAATATATACTACTTTTTCTGTTAAGCACCCATGAAAACAAATTCCATCTTTAACAGAGGGTAAAATATATACAGACAAGTAATACAAGAGGATTGTGTTTCGTTATGACAGGGTTTTTAATTCGATCCAATATATATATGTGTGTGTGTGTGTAAATAGGATTAAAAATGCTGCTTTAGTAATAGATGAATCTCTCACCGAGGCTTTTTGCCATTCCCTTGCTCCACCCTGGAACCTGACAGCTCAGATAAACAAGGACAGCTTGTCACTGTGCTGCCTTAAAACAGGTGAGGGACCCAAAGTGTGACTCTGAATATCACAGCTGGTCCACTGCTTGTTTCCCCAAGGAACTGCCTGTTCCTTGGGTAGAGTTGCCTATGCCAGACCATTTGGTGCAGGAGACTACTCCCTCTTCTGCACTGGCTTTTCAGAGCTCTGTACTACAGGAAGAGTGATGTAAGCTTATCGCCCCCCTTGGAGATGTGTGCTAAAATTCCCAACCTGCTGTTCTCAAGAAATACAAGCAATTCAGTAAGTGGCTACAGGTACTCCTTCTTCCCAGTTCCCATGAAGGGACAAGCAGCCAGACTCAAAATGAGGCCCTGCATGAAGACCCAGTTCAGGAACTATAAGGGGAAATTATATCATTTCCTACATACGCAGAAACATTTAGAAGTCTGCTCTGTCTGGACCAACACTGACTGAACAGATTCTTCCTATGTAGGAACACCTTCTACACTTGGAGGACAGTCTATATTCTTGCACAAACCTATGACACTATGCTACATTGCATTGCCTTACTCGCCCATATAATTTTAATATTCAAGATAGTCATCTTAAATAAAAGGGCAGGCCTGCTTTTATCACTATTCTGTAGTCTCAAGATGGACACAGAAAAAAACTGGGGAAAGAGCTACAATGGTATCTAAGAATCTAATGCTTATGAAAAATAGTCAGAACTAGACTTCATTATATACCTCTGACCAAGGGCCCAACCACCTTGCCTAAGACAATGCAGTTCTTGTTCTGCAGTAAAGAATCAAATCTGTGATTCCTACGGATTGCAGAAATGTTTTAACCACAGTGTTATCCTTACTTGGGGCAGGATAATGAGCTACTTCGCCTTTTGAGTTCCCTTCCAGGCAGATTATTTTTTTCTTTATCATTTTTACTTTTAAACTTCATCATCATAGTCCCACCTGGTTCTCATGTCATGGAAGATTAGTCTTACTTAGTTGGGCTATTCTGCATGAAACAAAAGGCAACTTCTATTGTCTCCTTTCATCAAAATAAAAAAGCCTGTGAAAGTTCAAATTCAATACTGATTTCAAATATCCTGAGGAGCAGGGCAGCTCAAGGAAATATTCCCACTTGACTCTGTTTGAAGTACACATTGTCTGATCAATTTAATTTGCGAGGCAGATTTCTGCACTCAGCCACCCTGTTTTAGATCCCAGGTTGAAAATTAGGACTACGGTACACACTCACCCACATACCCACGCTCCAGACCTGTCAAGCTTCAATCAGCTAATGCAAAGCACTAAAATCTGGAAACAGGAATGGAAATTAAAAGAAAAATGTATTTGTAGAGAGGATAAAAATAAGGATAGAATGCCACCACAGGCATGGAAAAAAAAGTGAATAAGTGGAATGTTTAATGAAAGTAGAAATATTGATCTTGGAATAAACAGATTCCCTCCTCCTCCTACACATGAAATAAGTGTTATTTTGAGCAGTAATGGGCAATCTTCCATGTAACGTGAGGTGGCTGGTGGAGGTTTTCAACACTTCCAGATCGAATGGAAATATTAAGAATAATCTTACGTATTTACGTGTATTTGTTCCCTGAGGTAAAAAGAAAGCAGATGTTACCCAGCGGAGTGTATTGCAAGCTGTCTGGGGGAACTGACCACAGGGCACAAGGCTGGCCTCAGTGTTTTCTGATGGGGTAGTAGAACTAGTTCTCCTGTGCTTGTGTAGCTGGTCTTTCTGAAGATGAAACATGTTTTACCATTCTCATGCTCTGCTCTGACCAAATACAGCATCCATATTCAACATGATAAATACTCCCCATGCTAGCAAACAGTCTGCATCTTTTTAAGCTAGCGCCACAATGAAGGACAGTGAGCTCCAGCTCCAGGTTTTATTAACTTTAAGCGCCAAACACTGGCAATACCTCTACTATTCCTTAGTTTAATGCGTTCTCTGTGCTGAAAGGCTTTAAGCAAGGAATGTAGCTATAAGAAAGGATCAGATAAACCCAAAAGCTGTGGCTCAGTATCTATTAGAAACAGACCAGCAACACAAAAAACACCCAAAAGTTTCTTTACATTAGTGAAGTCCTATTCAAGGCAAAAAAGGTTGAAGACTAATTATCCAGAGAACAATCACCGTACTAGGAGAAATTCATCCCAGTATGGTATTTGTTCAGTGTTACTTTCCAGTTAGTCATCTCCAGGGATGATAAAGGAGATCAATGCCCATGTGGCTCAATCTATCTTTAGTTTTTCTGCTGAAGCTCTGGGTGTAGATCCTATTTATGATCTTCTCATTTGTGGAATGGGGCTGAGACCACCAATACATTTCACAGGGGCCAATGAACAGCTGTTGGAGGGGAATGGCTTTCTGTCACCAGTTTCAAGCTAAGTCTTTTGGCATCACACATATAGAGCATCTTGGATTATCAGTCTCTTGTTTTTTGCGTATGCAGTATTGGGAGTGTAATTTATCTGCTCTAAAAGGCTAGGAATTTCATAGTCACAGAAAGAAACTGCACCTTGATTTTGCATGACTGGTAGATAGGCAGGCGCTCTGAAGAGGAAGGCTGAGAGATAAGTAGGTGGAGCAGGAACAGAATACAGTACATTGTCACTGTCTTTCTGGTGGGTAAGTCAAATTAAAAGGCAGCTCTAGGAGAATATAAATAGGTCTGTGCTGCTGTCTGACAAATCCAAACACTCCAGAATTTTTTAATGAATAGAATCAGGATTCTGACTCTGGAGTATCTCTCTGAAAGAATGGCATAGTAAAAAAAGCAATACAGAACTGAGCAAACATATGGTTTCTAAACTGTCAAGGATTTAGTAGGTGACCTACAGAGGAGCGAGTGGGTGACTGACACCTCACTTCTGTCTGCCTTGATTTCCCCATTTGTAAAATGCAAAGTGTGCCGAGCTGCACTTTGCAGAGAGATTGCTGCTCTATCTTTGCAACATGTGCTTTGAGACTGACATACAAAACGTGCCAGATGAGAAACTGAAGAACTGAGGGTCCCCTGGGCTCGGATTCCGAGGCCTCAATAGCACAGCAGTGGGAAGAATGTTGCAACAACTGAACAAGCTTATTAATATTCCTGCCTGAGTGTATTAATCATCCCATTGTGAAGAAAACAACACTTCACTTTAGAAGAGAAACCACAGGCTTGTCGCATATCACTCATTTGTCTTACTAGTGTTAGCACTCTTTCAATTAGCCTGGATTGTAAAGAGTCTTTTTTTGTTTGGTTGGTTGGTTTGGTTTTGGTTTGTTTTAGAAGCTTTAAATGAAAAAAAATGGAGCTATACCAAAATCTGGTCCCAAGAAAACACTGTTCAACCAGGCATTTGCTTTGAGCTGAGTTTCCCTTACTGAGGTTCTTTATATTTCTCCTCTCTGGCAATGTCAGGGAGCCAGAGAGAACAAGGACAGTGCAGTGACACAGGCAAACAGAAACAACAAGTGTGTGCTGCCTTTGCTGTCTGTATATAAGAATAGAGATTCATTTTTTTATATGTTTCAGAGGGGGGTGTATGTTCAAGTGAATCAGAGTGAAGAAATCTCTAATTTCAGGGTGATCTAAGAGAAAAGGGGGCAGGGAGTCAGCTTATATCTCTACAAGCAAAGGAGGAAGGAGCTGAAAATACTTGGTTCTTACTTCAGAACGTGAGACACTGTATACCCTGATAAATTCGTGAAAGGCTGGTGCTAGAGTAGGTTCACAACACCAGGGATACAAAGGAAGTGACACTGGATTATTGCAGAACTTTATCATCTCAGCCACTTCAATGAATTTCTCAGACAACCCAGAAAAGTACGGCAAAACAGACAAGTTGCTCCAAGACAAAGAAAGTACCGCACCATAACTAGCAGTATTCCACACTGACTGCTCAGGTACACACTTCTACCCTTCAGTAAGTATGAAGAACCGTCCTCTACTTAGCATTTTCTGTAGAGCAAGAATGTCTCCACAGGCAGGCAGGCAAAATGGGCAGCACTGCCAGAAGCCACATTTTTGGTTCAGTTTGAGGTTCCTTGTTTGATCCACCATGCCTTAAATCACTCAGAAAATACTCTCAATAACTAAAGATGACACAGTTTCATGTTCCTGACAGCCAAAGTTAAAACATAAGCAGAAGCATTTCCCCACATAGCAACTTAATGTGTCTTCTTTCATTTTTTTTACCAAAGAAGACACCAGTGGATAAGCAGGTCTCCTGGGAGTCCTCCAGAGAAAAACAGTGGCGTACACTATTAAGAGCCCGATTCTGTTGTCTTGTACCCTTCTGTGTTCATTCAGCCCAAGGCAAACTAGACATAAGATACTACCAGCTTTAAATCGCACTGTTTTACATTTTATACTTCCTTCCTCTGCAACTACGTCCGTGACTACAGAAAAGACAGAATCATCCATCATCTCGCTCAGATTCTGTCCCCTACTGTGATCCATGGTATGATGTTAACTCTGAGTTACTATTACTTTTTCATCCATCACACTCTCTCCTTGTTTTTCATCCGCTCTGGGATCTCAGTGCTGACATTTCCTGTCTTTGAATTTTTGTTATCATTGAATCCAGCTTCTGAATCAAAAGTTACATCTCAGGCCCGTCCAAGGGATTTTTGCAGCACTGGACAGGATTTTTGTTGATTATTGTCTCACAAGTTTGCTCTGATGAGATAATTTACCCTGCCTCTGCACCCATGATCCCAGCTACGGACAAGCCACCCTTTTTTAGCATGGTTTAGGTCCTTTTCATGGCAGGTGAGCAGCATAAGGCCAACCCAAGTGCATGCCTTTGAGGGAACAGTCTAGAGGAGTAAGCAACATAAACTGCTCTAAGGGCACAATTTGCATTTCAAACAAGCAACAGCCTCAGATCATTCAAATAAAACCCCGCGTTATCAGAACTGAGAAACAGAAGATCTTTTTATTACCTACTCTGCACTCAAAAACAGATCCCTCCCTTCTCATCCTCACTCCATTTTATATGTAGTCCCAGCCTCCCACACACCCACACAGACACACACACCTTTGATCCCTGCTAGATACAAAAATCTGTTGGACTGCATCCTCCTTGCTTCACACTCTTGTACACTAAAGCATTCTCCTTTGCCCCACATAAAATCCCTTCCCAATCACAGCCTCCTTTTTTCTCTTGCACAGATAAACAGACAGAATGTATTATCTCCCAAAACCTATCTTGGAACAGCAGATAACCTCTCCAACCGCAGACTGCTCAACCTCTGTGACCCAAAATTCACCAGCTGCTTTCCCCACCCAACAAAATTTCTTCTCTGGCATATACATGTCCTCCTCCTTCATGTAACCAGATGAACAGTCCCTCTCTACCTACACAGTCCTCTGTGCTCACAGACGCACACGTATGTACACACACATGCATGTGTAGATGCATACACAAACACTTCAACAGTTAAACAAGTGGCCACATTTCCAGCTAGTGAAATCAGCATTGCTCCACTGAGGTCAGTACTTGTTTCAGTACAGGTGGTACATTCCAGACAGTTAAGCAGGCTGCAAAACACATTTGATCAGAATGCAATCTATTTTTGGTTATGCAGTTCCCTTCAGCATACAGAATTTGCTACAAGGTGTCACTCGAACTGAATAAACACAGGAATCTTTTGGGAATATGAAAAAGACTTCCCTCTCCTTTCTTCCACCTCTTTCCTTCCCTTCCTCCTCTCCATCAGCACAGAGCATGCGGGGAGACATCACAGACCCAACTTCACTGAAATTCCCTGGAATTAACGGAGAGCTGTAGACAGTTCTCAGAACTCCATTCCACAACACTTGTGTGGTCTGCTCTTGTTAGAAAAATTATCTCCCTGAACCCTGCCTCTCTCACTCTCATCAGCCCTGTATGTCAGAGCCTAGTAGCACTGGCTGACTTGTAATTATTTTTTACTATGCTGCTTTGTCTGCACTAATCCTTTGAAAGTAGCTTTACTGCACATCTGAAATATTATGATGCTATAAAACCTCTGTAATATTTATAAATCCCTTAAGACATCATAAAGAGAGAAAAAAACCTCCCCACAGAGTTCATCTAGCATAATTACATATACATTTCCCTCTGATTAATAAAAAATGATCACTTCCTTATGTAAAGATATTCTTCAGCTTTCTTTCATTACGGCTATTTTTTTCTTTCCATTTTAAATCCGTTTCATGTGCCCCTGTATAGTAAGGTACCTCAGAAGATATTTTCCCAAAACAAAAGGCACAATGAAAAGAACCACCACAGAGAAACGTCAGTTGAACTGGGAGTGAGGAGACAGAATAGTCTCACTATATTATCGCATCTCCTAACTTAAGCAATTTCACCACAGAATGTCCTAAAATATCTTCAAACATCAAGCAGTGTGGCCTGTCATTGAAATAAATAGGAGGGAAGAAAACTGGTAAATAGAATTTAAAAAAAAGAGGAGTGAAGAAAACCTAAGACCCAGCACTTGCCCCCCGCCCTACAGAAGGGCTGGCTTAGACTTTAGTGAAGCTGATTAAAGGGAAACCTGTAAATCCACAACTGAAGAGGCATAATCAGCACACGGCACTGCTCACTTCTAAAACAGTGGTGAAGAACATGATTAGTGGCTTGCATGCTCAGTGTGAAACCACTGACACTAGGCTTGCACTGACTGAAACTGGGACATAGTTTTGTGCATGGATTTTAGAAATGACTTTGAATGTGGTTTTATCCTGCTCAGAACAGCACTTGGATCACATTCATCACCTGCTTAAATGGGATCAGGTTTGAACTAAGCTTTGAGAAAGCTTTTCATATACAACTCCCTCTCCGGTGTTCTCCAGAATCAAATATTCCATAGCCCCAGGGAGCCACTGGGCAGCATTACTGTAAGACAGCTTGAAAAGGACCTGAAAAAGGAGAAAAATAAGGAAAGAGAAAATCACCAGCTTTTTTTTTTTTTTAATATTGTTGTAGTCATTCCTCTGAATTTGCAGAAGACAAAGATAGTACTCAATCTGCCCACTGGTCCTTAGGCAGGAGTTCTTCTTTGCTCCTTGGAATCACATCAAGAGTACCTTTGGTGCAGAGGTGGCTGATGGAGCCCCAGAGCTAAACTCCAGCTGTGAGCAAGGCAAAGACAAGACAGAAATTTCTGCAGTACTTCCTACTTCTCCCTGCAGTTTCAAGAGCAACACAGTTAAAATTATAGATATCCCTTTCCCTCACTCCCCATCACACCATAGCAGACCTTAGCAATAATTAACACCAGCTGTGCCAGTCGTTGCTGCCCTAGGGTATGAGTCTTGGAAAGAGATGTACGAGCTCTTCCCTTCAGCAAGTGTATCTACGTTCCCTACCTTACTCATTTGTTAAACACATGCAGAAAAGTCCTTGGAAGTTCACAGCTCGCTCTATGGGATATGTCTTCATTCTGGATGTGATGCTAAGTATGAGATTTCATGGGGTCCAGTGTGATCATTACTGCTCTGTTTGAATTGTTAGAGTCAGAAAGAAATACAGACAGAGATAAACAGAAACACATGGAAAAGAATAAAACCTACCATACTGCTGCCTCTCCTTCCACCCCTTCTCTGCCAACTGGTCAGCCAGCAAACACAATGCCAATTGTCTCTTTATATAGCGTCACCAAGGAATAAAAATATGCCTGCTCCAAGTTTAGACAATAGATGTAAGGTTGGAAAAGTGCAGTAATTGGATCCCAATACCATTCCAAGCATCTGTTCCATGCACGGCTTTTGCTTTCACAGAAATAATGCAGTAGATAAGTAGAGTAGGCAGTTGGGATACAATTGTACAGCACTCACAATAAGCTAGAGCTGAAGGGGCTTTCCAATGTGCTTCTAAATACTGAACACAGGGCACACACTAAAAAGATTTTAAGTGGACATGGCATCCTGAAAAAGCAGAAAGAGAAACACATTCTTTGAGAAAATGCAGAGGAAACTAGTAATAAATCTGGGTCACTGAGATGCCTGGTAGCTCCAGAGCCTGGTGCATGCATTCAGAGTTCCAGAAAAATGGCTGAGGTTCTGTATAGGTGCATTTATTACTGGGAAGTATGCTGGAAAAGCACTGCTCTGCAGATGGCAATAAAGTGAGTCAGGTCAGGTCTGTGTTCCCTGAATCTATCACACATGCCTGAAGTTCAGGGGCCAGATCTCAAGCTACTGCAAATTGATGCAGAGTCATGGACTTCAAAGCATGAAAAAAGAGATGTTAGTAATGAATATGGTGTTAAGAGCAGGAGAAAACAGAAGACAGCATAGGAACCACAAGGGCTGAGTCTCCCGGGGAATGCTCATGGACATTAATGCATGCACATTCCATATGTGTATTCATAAATCATGTTTGGCATTATCACAATGGGCGAAAACATTAACCAGTACAAAATGGCATCATTCCATGGACACAAAATCAGATTTCCTAAAAGTCTAATCTGTGTCTGTGAGAGTATCTATACAGGACAACCAGTGCATTAAAAACAGCAGCAGCAATAGGTTTTTCAGGAGCGTACACTAGCATCTGAAATACTTGTCTACATCAGTCATATTAACCTTGAGTCAGGAAAGTGCTTAACCAATCAAGTGAACTTTGAGACAGGCATACGTTTAAGTATCCAGTTGAATAAGGACCTTGTTCTTTCTCCAGGTCCAGCCCCTTGCAGTGCTGTCATCTCTAATCTTAGATTTGACTGCATGCTCTTCAGGGCAAGGACTGTTATAGCTGTTGTGAAGTACCTCAAACACCTACAGGGATAATTAAGTAATAAATAAGCATAATACAATTAATCTGGCTTTAGCAAAATTGTTGTGGATACAAGTTGGAAGTTAGCCCAGTGTTCATCGTTTTGACTTCAGTGACATTATACCAATACCTAGTGTAACACAGCATAAAAATAAATAAATGTGTCAGTCCCTTCGCCTGCAACCACCTGGTGGGTAGCAGACCCGTGTTTGTATACCAGACTGAGTTTGGTAATCCAAAAAACTCAAAGTAAGGTTTTTCAGGAAAATCTTACATAATTTCCAAGGTTCATTGTGATAAAGACTTACCATGTTCACTGGGTTAGGTCCTGATTCAGCAAAGCTGTTAAGCATCTGCTTAACTTTAAGGAAGGACCAGTCCCACTGAAATCAATGTAACAGCTCACATACTTACATTTAAGAAGATGGCTACTTGTTTTGCAGGATCAGTGCTCCAATCCTAACAAGACAGCCAAATGAGTAGCAGTTTTGTCGTTGAGTTCACTGGGCCCAGGCTTCCATTCTGTGAATTTTGTGTCCTTTTTGGAAGAATACTTATCTTTTCATCCAGCCGTTTCATGAGTTTGTCCTAATGGCTCTGTTAACAGATGCTTTGTACTGTTTCTTTGGGAGTTTTGTTTTCTCCTATCTCATATATCATCAATCATCATTATTATCATCAATTTGCCCCTTAGTTTTCTAGCTTGATCTGCAGGTATTTTCCAACAGTACATGTATTTTCTACGTTGATCTTTGTCTTTTCACAGAATTTCTATATTAAATGAATTCTTCCAAGCTGTTTTTAAATGACATGACATGTTAGGATAAAACCCACACAATACTGTGTGTTTGTAATGCACATGTCCTGAGAGACCAGAACCCTCTCTGCTTAGTCTATAAAACAAATCCACAGAGGAATTAAGGGAGACATACATCTTGGCTTTAAAGGTCTGCTTGCTTCTGCAACTGCCTCCAAATTATAGAAAGGCTCCAGACTGGAAAGGGGAGGGAGAGAAGGGGGGAATAACATAAGGACTGAAAAAGAAAGGCTTGAATTTAATTGCCCTAAAAATTTCAATCATTCAATCTGGTAATTAGAGAGCTGGCTGATTTAGAAGGCAATTTCATCTGGAAAAAAAAAAAAGAACCCAACAAGATAATTGATGCTAAGTGAATATTTTACCTGAAATATTAAATACCAAACTTAAGTCTGCCTCCAGGGCCCTTTCTGCTACCCCTTTTTGATCTGTCTTTCTACTTCTTTGTATTTTCATCTCACATGACTCAACAGAACAGGACACTTCTTCAGAGAATCAGATTGTCACAGGGACAGGTTTATTTGAACTGTCTGTGCTGTGAAGGAGACAACATAATGATTTATTAGTAAAGAAATAATAATAGGAAGTCTCCTGAGATCCAGCCTGGCTGCAAATCTCAGTGAGATTTTCCAGTGTTAAGTCTCTGTGTCTCTCTGGCCATAAGCAAGGTTTGATGTCCTACCAAGGGTAACAGCTTTCTTTATGAGCTTATCAAGTATAGGGTAACAGCTTTCTTTATGAACTTTAACAATACTTACCAGAATGTTTCATGTTTAATTCTGGACTCTCTGATGCTGCAAAATGATACTTAAAGGTAGATCTCTGCAGTCATGCAGAGCACTGTGGATGTCAGTGTCACAGGGGTCTGATTACACAGATCTCTTTGCTAGATGGAGAGCTGAGCTGGTTTCTTGCACACTGTTCAGAAGAAGTAACTGCTAATTCTCTAATATTTAATAGCCTAATGAACAAGGAGAGCATCTTTTACACATCTTAAAGGAATGCTGCATGCCTGGAAATTAAGGAGATATTAATTTATACTGTATTTATAGATGGAGAAATGATAAAGAAAATGCATGTGACATGGGATTCTGATATCATATTCTAACCACTCATCTGTGCACCTGTTTCACACAAAATGCTACACTCTGTTCCTGTTAGCAATATTAAATTTTAATCTTAAAACACCTTTTTAAGTGAGATTCCACATCTATTACTGCTCAGGAAGACCACATCAAATGTATTCAGGTGCCTTTGCAACTTCCATCTTTGAGACTGATCATGAAAATGTTTCTGATCCATACAACATTCACTATCTAAAAATATGTAGATGGCAGGACTTAGTGACAATTTTTGTAGTGAGACAGAATGCCAAATGGAATGTGGCCTCTTCTCCTAGTTCAGTGTGGACAGAAAAAAGCCGCTAATGCTGAATATGTTACATAGGAAATGTATAATAAGTACCTTTGTAAGTATTCTGGCTATTGCAAACTGAGTTTTGAGACCAACTTCATACCACAACATTACTCTTCTTCTGCACACAGATAGTTTTCCTTCATGTCTTTGAGTGGCATGCTTTCAAAAGAAGACATGTGACAGTTAATCATATTTGGGAACTGAAACCTTTCATATCCTGCCAATAGGTCAGGACAATCCCCAAACCTTTAGAAGAGATGTATCCCGGCCTTCATACCAAAGGACTCCGCTTTCTGTGCACTGACCAGGCTTGATCTCTATGTCTGATATCTAAGTTGGTGCTGAGAGTAAAGACAAGGCCAGTCCTCATCTAAAAATAGGACTCATGTGAGCTCCATCCTGGCACTGTGCACTCTGGCAAAATGTACCTTGGGGAATTGCCAAATACTACTATTCTCTGGCCCTGTCATCTGTTTTCTCATTGCTATGTGCTCCTTAACATCCTCTAAGTCACAGACGTTCATTTATTCTACAGGTGGAGAACAGATATACTCAGTGATTTATCCAAATGTAAATAGGAATAAAAAGCAAAGCAGCAAACTGAAGCTTTGTCTTGCAAGTCCTGGCGGGTGTGCAAAGCATGGATCAGAAGTATAGACCAAGCACCTCTCCTCAAGTAGGCACTAAAGTGAGAACACCAGCTGATTCCAGCAAAGCAACCAGCAAGAACTACCAAGCTGAGGTGGATTTCAAGCCCTCCAGAAAAAATCAGCAACTTGCCTTGAACCACCCACTTTTCCTTAATCACCTTAAATTAATGAGGAGCTCCCCTTCTTTTCAGAGCCATGATTCCCTTTTCCTTTCTCCCTACAGTGGTTTTCTTAGCAGCTGATTAAATTGATACACAGGACAGCTTACACAGTACTGCTTAGAAAGCCCACTGGCTAAGCTTGGTCTGACTACTGTATTTTGGAACCTGGCCACAAAGCGAGTCTCAGAAAAGTTAGTCTTATATTCACTGTTTATGGAGCTCCTACAGTTTAGGTACAGAAAAGAAAGACCTATTATAGATACCTCCACAGAATTTTAAATAAATTAAACAGTGCAAATCCCACTGAGAATCTTCTCTCTCTGTTGAGCGGAGACACATACACCGATTTGGAACTGCCAGGGCTGCTGTAACTGTTAATTAAGTTCTGTGCGTTTGTTGTTCAGGGCACTGAATCCAAACCTCCTTCTCTCCTTCTCTGACTTACCCCTCCCTCTCTGAGAATTCATAGCCACTATCTAATCTGACAAAAACTGTGTTCTCTTTTATACTTGGAGGTCACTTTATGTTACTTACAGTGTGTTGCATTATGTCAAAAGGCATAACACAACATAATGAAAAGCAGACTAATATAACTCAGCCTGACATCAATGACATAATATGATGTGGCTACTGAAAAATGCACTGTTGTCATTGTTTTGTGTTTTCATCTGATACTTACTTGCTATTCCAGCATGGGGCATTTGTTGCAGAATTTGGAGAAGAAGGTTATGGACTGAGCATGCCTGATTCTGCTGTGGCTCCGATCTTTTTTGCACTGAGATCACTTCGTTGGTTTTGCCGGGGTTCCTCCTGATTTGCTCTAGCAAGAATCAGGCTCTAAAAAATCATCACATAAAATGCAATTACATTAGGAAAGCCATCAAGTTGGAAAACGCAGCTCCTGGGAGCGAGGAAATGACAACACTGTTAAAGTCCCTGTAACCTTAGCCCTGCCCTCTTGGGCAGTAAATGAACCTGTACTATTTTTCCTGCAGGATGTCATTTCATTTTGTAGAAGTGTGTAGCAAAGCAGCTGTTCAATATTTCTCTTAACTTCATCACGTAGTCTGTGGTCCCATATCTCATTTACTGCACATCAACCAAATCCTTTTGTGGGTTAGGTACTTTTCTTCTTCCTGTTTTTATTTGCTTTTGTATTGTTCTAATTACCACAGTATATGTGTATTTCAAAACCAAGGCTGAATCTGTCTTCCCAACACACCCGCAAGGTTGAAACACACAGTTGTTCCCTCCTTGTTCCATAGACAAAGAGCAGAAGCACAAAACTGTATCTTACTATAGGCCCAATGGGAAATCCATCATAGACAAGGCTAGAATGCAAGATAGCAGAATCCCAGCCTTTTGCATTAATTCTTTATTTTTCATTCCCTGGCTACTTTATACTGCCCAGTTCCCCAGTGGAAAAAGCAGACATGAGTCTTATTTGTGAAAACCTCAAACAATAATAACAAATGAAGTTGGAATGTTCCGGTGATGTTACGAATGCCTATGCAACAGCTCTGCCTTGTTCTCCATCCAACAGAACCAAAACAGAAGACCCAACAGTAACCAAAATAATTGAGCTGATGGATTATAATGAAATCTACTGTAATTTCTGCTAGACTTTTACAGACAAAACAATCAAAAAACATCTCTAGCCACTTCTGTGTAACACAGGCCATAGCATTTTATGTATCAGTTGCTGTGTCAAGCCCGTGTCTTCTGGTTGAGGTAGAAAATATATTTAAACGTTGTTGTTGTTGTTGTTGTTGTTGTTGTTGTTGTTATCTTACACTGATAGTAGCTGGCCACACCAACTCAAGCCACGGCATCCTCAGTGACAGAACTCAGCCCCCACTGAATTTGAGTCAGTCTAGTTAGTGGACTTGTCCTCGCTGTTCCGTGCTTCCTCACGTCTGCAGTTTAGCATATCCTCCACACCCACCTTAGACTGCTGGCCACACAAGAGGTGTCATCCGTACATGAATGATTTGGGAGGCACCGGAAGCAGTGGGACAGATCACAACATTTTTGCTGCAAGATAGGATTTTATGAGAAAGTAATTTTCTGCTGACAATGCCCGTTCTCTCTAGCAGCAAGATACCCTGCTGAGAAGTTAGGGTTTAACAAAGCAGAAGTCAGGAATGGAGAGAGGCTGGAGAAAAGCTAAAGAGCTCTGGGAAAGCAGGTGAGGTTTAGACATCTGTTAATATTTTGGCCAAGTATCTTCACAGAAAGACAGGCTATATTCACTTAAAACATTCAAAGAATGGAGGAAACAGCCCACCACTCAACAAATGGTTCTCCCTGTCAGAAATTTTGCCTGAATATTTCTGTCTTTTATTTAGCTTTTGATGCCGTCTACTATGCCTTTTTCTGTTAGGCTAAAATCTACTTTTCTAAATTAATCTGATGCATTTGTAATTTTTGTTTGTACACACATACATGCACAATTTCTGAAGATGTTTGGAATATGCATGGCATGGAGCTTGATAAAATTTCAGGATAAACAATTGGAACTTTTCACCTAAAATCTAACTATATTAGGATGTGCTAAAATATAAGGTTCTATCTCTTCTGTCAAAAATCTAGCATAGCAAAAGCCAGTTTTGTTTACAGAAAATATCTGAATATTGACCCAGTGGTTAAATTCATGCCAGGTATTTGTGGTTTAATTGCAGATGAATCCCAGAGTATGTTGGATCACATCATACTGAGGTTTGGAGCCACTTATGTTCCATTGCAGGTTACAACACACACACAAGGCATAGGTGATAGGCAGCAATACTACTTCAGAGTACAGCACAGATTTTAGGCTATACCATCCATAAGAGTACTAGAAAACAGACTGCCGAATGAGGGACAATTCAAGAATTTAAGTGCAGTGAAAAATGCCAGCTGAAATAGTCACTTTGGAAATTTTGAGTATAGTAGCTTGGCATTGCTTTGCAGATGTTGAATGTAGGACATGGTAGTAGAGCCATATTCCACCAGCACAGTAGCTGTAAAAGATAGGAACCACAAAGGCATTTAGCAACTCTTTGTAAATGTCACAAGTTCCTAATTCAATCTTTTGGCACTTTCCTAAGAAATCATTATGGGAGAATCATCACATGGCATAGGAACAAACTCTCCTGTTCATACTAAAGAAACAACCCACACTCATAAACTTGGCTTAAAATTATGAAAAGGAGCACAGCACATAAGAAAGGTGCTGTGTTCTGAACTCACAAATAGCATAAATCCATTGTCACCTCTTAGAATGAGTGGGTTTATCTGGGATTGACCATCATGTGGCTGACGATAGAATCCGGCCTAATATAATTTGTAGCATTCATAGAATCATAGAATGATTTAGGTTGGAAGGGAACTTCGAAGACCATCTAGTCCATAATGCTGGGAACTGTGGTTCCACTGTAGTCCAGGACTTTACATGAAATGTGCAGGAGGGTGGATTGTACTGACAGTGGAGGCTCAGTTCTCATAGTGGGTGACAGCACATCCTGCCAGCATAGGAAGTCAGGGTAGGACCCAGCCTGGCCAGAGAGTGAACACCTGTGAGACAAGCTGAGCAACTCATGTACCAATCTTCTTAAAACAAGCAGACATGTTCACAATGATGGTTAAGCAACTTGGATCCTCAGACTGACTCACTTGAGACTTGGTTCCTAAATGTTTTGGTGATTGTGGATAGGACCTTACAGAACTGGGACCCTAAGCCATGTCTGAATGTCTTTGCTCCTGTCTTTGCCAGTCTGTGGTAATCTTTACTCTGAGCTGAGACTAATCAAGTTCTTTTAACTTAGGACCCCCCAAGCTATCCTCATTCTGTTGGATGAATTACACTGTTGTGACATGACTCGACCTGCTGTTCGACTCAGTTAGCTAGCTAACCCATTTTACATTCCTGGCACTTCAAAACACAGACATTAGTTATGTATGCATGTGAGCCAACCCAGTGTACTCAGAAATGCAACACAAAATCCCATGGTAGTTTGAAAATACACAGTACAGTCACTCAGACAGGAGGAAATGCAAATACCACATTCAGAGATATTGTCATATTCCAATATACTCCATACAAGTACCCCAAAATCATAAGTCAACACCCCAGAAGTCATATTTTAGAGGATACAAGGTTTGAAAAATAATAATAAATTGTAAGAATTGCATTTCAGGTGGGCTGAATCACTCCATGAGGTACTAGTTTTCCTCCCTTGTCTCTGAAAGAAATACCTTTAACTAGAGCTTTTTGGTTTAAAAATACATGAAAGAAATCTGGGCCATGAACCCAACATCTCAGCCATCCAGAGAGACCCCCTAAAGCACACAGTCAGATATCAAACCATGAGAACAGACAAAACTGAAATGCTCTGGATTATAGAGAGTTGAACTTGCATACGAAACAAGTTTGACCCACATTGTACCTTTCAGTAGAAGTCAAGACAAAGGTTTCTAGAAGCCAAAATCTCTCCTGAAAGGAAGAACAGCAAACTGCTCATGGTACCTCCTTTGCTAGTTTGTTGCAGGCCAGAGTATGCATGTGGTGATACTGCTGTACAGACTGCCTGTTGTACCCTCTGCAGGCATGAAAGCTGCTCCCTGCTGAAGAAAACAAATGCAGGAGAGAACTGCTGTTGGCTCATCACTTCCACTGAAACTCAGGCAGCTGTAATGTCAGCTCAAGCCAGGTTCCTACACAGGGGTGAAACTAAGCATACAATCTATCCTTAAAATGAACTTGGGTCAGGCACTTCCGTCATAATGCTCAGCACAATCGTGGGTGGACATCATGCACCACCTCGTTGAAAAAGTACAGAGCAATGCGGTGAGGAAAAAGTCCATTGGGAAGGGAAAAGCATTGGTAATCTAAACTGGAAGACACATTAATAACTGTGGCTCCAAGTCAACCCTCAGCCTAACTTCCACAAACAAGTGGCATATAGGTAATAGCAGCGACTGCAGAGGTAGGGCTACCACGACCTTCTACAGCAAGCCAAAAACTTAACAAGCTCCTCAGAAGATGGAACTAAGGAATAGCCACTTTTTTCCATTTTTAATTTTCTTATGGGCACTGAGTAATGCTCCCTTACCAATGTATGTATCAGCCATAGAGAGCACAGAAGAAAACAAAGTCCCTCAGGAAAGATTCTGCTGTGAACTCCTAGCCTAAGGTTTTTCTCAAATATGCCAGGCAGATGGAAATCCAATTTTCATTAACCACATTAAGCCAGACACTCTTTTGCCTACTGAGTGCATACTTCAGTGAGGCAGGTAAATGTACAGTCTGTTTAGATCCTATTTTCATCTATTTTTTAGTGTGTTTATATATGATCAAGTCCTCTTCATTTATTTAGCCATTGTAGTTGTGCACTGTGCAGAAACTCTTGTAGATAAATGGGGGTTAGTGAAGAGAGGTTATTTGCATTTTGGTATTTGTCAGTGAGACATGAAAACAGTTAATGTGCAAGGAGGCATCAGCTGTAGTCATTCTGTATTTCACTTTTAGTATTTATAATTTTTTGTGTAAGGAAACACACAGATATTCAAGGCTAATATAGGTGTAGAGAGAAGTAACTTTAGCAAATCCAGTCATCACTCCACACTTGTGGCTTAGTCCTGGACACTTTGCCTGCTTCTTACCAGTAAGCTGACAGACCTTGGAAGATAAGGACTCCCTGAAGACAAACTATGGGTAGATTACTCCTATGTTACCCTACTCCAGCCTTTAGGTCAAGGAATGTGTTATGTATCCTGAGATTTCAGTAGGAGCTCTTGGATATTCAGGGTTTTTTTAATCAACTCGTTTATCTACTTGACAGAATGTACAATTTAAGTTTCTCATGTATAAGATAGGATTTCTAGGTGTCCTGCAATGTTAAGAGGCTAAAAAAACCCCACCCCAGAGCTCTTCAAGTGGCTCTTTCTCATTGTAAACCATGCTTGACTTCCTGATTTGTTTGAGGAAAAAGCCACTGAGTGTGTAGACGTCTTTTATCCCTCTTAGCCACAATTCCTTTGAGAAATCCAACAGCGAAGGTGGATACAATTATTGTAAATAATGTTGGATAGAACCCAGAGTAGATGAAGGTAGGAGGATACAGCTCAACAAGAACAGAAGTGGTTTCTAATGAGAGAGGGAATATTTCACTCTCAGCATGGCTATTATTATGTCCTACACATTAATTCAGCCGAGAAGTCTTGAAGTAGCGGAATGAGTTTCTATTCACTAAAGTGGCAGGCACTGACATGGTTGCCTTCATTTCAAGTCTTACAGTTAATACTTTCCTGATTCCTCAGTGAAGAAGTATATGATGAGTTAAACCCTGTGAGGCACTGGGCACCTAAAAAGGTCTCAAAACTTGCACTGAAGGCAAATACTCCAGTCTAGTCCATTCAAAGCAGTACTTATTTCACTTCCAGTTTTATTTTGATTATTTTCTCTATTTTTACTACAATTGTGGGACACGATTTATCTTCTTGAAAAGTAGGGTCTAATAATTCTAGCAGAGCTGTGAACTCTTCAGCCCAGGAACACCCATGGTTGGGTAGTTCCCTAAACCTTCCCCTACAGCTCTCCTGGAACTGTCCACTTCGCCCTGAACTGTCCAGTTTGCTGGTGAGCGACCAACACATGAACTGGTGTAATGGTTTAGCTTAGAATCTGTAGGTCTTTCTCTATTTTTCTTTGAAGCCCTGCCTCTTCACTGTTCTTTAATTTTCTAGACATTCCTGACTTCTGCACAGGTGGAGGTCACTAATACCTCCAGCCAAAATGTGAGTAGCTTCCTTTCCTTCTTTCCCTACTGATGTACTGCAAGGACTGCAGGGCAGGATTATTGTGCTGTTTATGAGGATCTCTTTTCACGCTGCTTCCCAGATCTAGAGCTGACAGAAAAGGAAGAGAAGGGAGACAGGAAGGGTGAGGGGGATTATTTTCATGCTGACAGGGGTACCCATGAGTAACTTCTTCGGTGGTGGCACTCTAGGGCCTCCATCTCCATACAGGAACTTTGGATTCCCAGACCAGCTAAAATCCTGAAAGTTTAAAGTTGAATCCTGTTATGGTTACATTCAGGAGTTACTCTTTAAGTCAAATACAGCCTGAGTATTTGGTTCCCTAAAGGATCTAACTATAAATCATATATCCTTGTGACATTTCCCATATCACAGAAGAAGCAAAAAGGTCCCACACTCCTTTTTCTCTACATTTTTCTTGTCAATTGTCTTACACATACATTTGCAGCTCACTGTGGCAGGAACTGTTACTTGTTCTGTCGTTGTACAGCACCTAATACAATGGAGTCTAAGCCCACAGCCACACTTTCTAGGTGCTATTGCAAGGCTGATAAATAAATAACTGCAATCAGCAGTAAAAGCTGCTTTTAGGCAGCATACTACTGAAAATGAGAGCAAAATTCAGGGAAGGGTTGAGTGCCTGCAGTTCTCATTGACTCCAGCCCAGGCTGTGGTAGCTCAGCAGCTCTCAGCATCTCCAAGGATTTATTCTGCAGCATGTTTGCTTTTGCCTCCAGTGTGCAATGTGAGGAAGCCAGTAGTGTGACTGAAAACCACAGCTCCCAGCCACTTCTCCCCTCAGTGTTGAGTGAGAGAGTGAAAGCTTGCAGACTAGCCGTTACCTTTCTCATGCGGGTGTCGCACTGGGAATAAAAACAAAACATGGAGCTGAATTTATTTCTAGCCAACGGAAATTTCATATTGAGGGTTACAGGCGTCCTGTGCCTCTTAAAAGCAAGTAATAAAATGCTGCTCTCAATTACAAATTGTATTTACATTTTAAACCCCCATATGGTTTGGTGAGGTAGAGGGAGGTTTCAAATGCATTAGCAGCAGCACTGTGCCATCATTAGTTACAATTTTTTGCTCTTTGTAATGAACAATTAATGCCTCCACCTTTTTTTTCTCTTTCTTGCACAGTAACCCTGTGGCTATGCCAGGTCAATAGTCAGTAGCCAAGACACAACTCCTGCCTAATGCTATGAACCAAAACAAGCAAATGCATTGAAATGGCCATCTCTAAAAAGCCTCCTGTAAACAGGATTCACATGCTAACCATAAATTCAATGCCAATTGATTTTTTCATGTAACTTCCTGGGCTAAACTTTTCAAAATGTAGGGACATTTAACAGGGAAATGCAAAAATGCATGCAAATGTGCACAGCTTCATCCTCCTGTGCTACAAAAGTCAAATTCCCTTCTCTCTGTCCACAAGCAGTGATAAAGGCAAAGCAGTCATTGTCTTAATTGATGCACAGGTCTTGTGGCTGGCCCTTGGCTCTTGCAGAGCCCATGTGCCGCTCAGTGTCAGCTGTTTTGGTGGAAGCATGTCTTCAGGTGCAGTTCTGAACAGAAATGTTCAGCATTGCCTAGAAGACCTCAGATATTTACACGGACTCTCCACTCAACATTTTAGAAAACCGGCTCCAGATCACTGCTCTGACAATGTTTTTTCCACTTTAACCGGGCTAAGCTTATATAGGAGATCGTCTATAAAGATCCTGGAAACTACCTACCATTTGATGTCATGAGCTGCCTTCTCGGAAGTCTGTATTAACAACAATGTAAAAAGGCATTTTCATATAAGGAGGTCTTTTGTAGAAATGAACAGTAGGTCCTGTTCAGCTTTATTCAACATCTGACATGGATCTGATAGAACAACCCTACTCTGAGCTCTGTGGGAGCTCATGATGTGATTAGGAACGTTTCCTTTCTATTCTCATAAAAGTACATTCAACTCATGGGTCCTGGCTAATAATACTTATTTGCACCTAATGATACCCAAGCAGCGTAAAACTATTTCAGAGGGTATAAATGGGAGCAGTGTCTTTATTAGTCAATCTGCAGTTCTACTGGGAATGGGTAAGGTTGCTGAAGGGAGCAAGGTCTAGAAGCATAACCTGCATGAAAAAATCAAAAGTAGTCAGGAGAAAACTCAGTAACAATGCTGTGACATAGAGAACAGATGGTAGTCTCTTATTCCATGGGAATTGTTGATGACAGATAAGAAGTAATAGGCTGAAATTGCAACATGGGAGATTTTAAGTTAGGTGCCAGGAACAATTTCTGTCTCGAAGGATAGACAAGCAGAAGAAGATTGTCCAGAGAGGCTGTTGAATTTGGAGGGTTTTGATAAACATTAGCTAGTGGTTTAGCAGTCCGATTCTGCTTTGGTTGTAATGATGCTCACATGCAGGTATTGCTGACCAAGCCCGAGGCCTCACAGGTGAGAGGATGTTCCAGGCTGAAAGTGAGAGAACCGACACGATACTTTACAGGCATATCTTTTCCTCAAATGTATCTCCAGTGCAGAAGTGACAGCCGCACTGGAAAAGGCTGGGCCAGATCCACTGTTCGTGTAAATCACCTTTACAATCAGCAGAGCTGTGTTAGTTTACCGCGGCTAACCTGCTTTGCTTTTATTTATAAATAATATGTTTATGACACAATGGCTATAAATAGTATTTCATTAATTTTATTGCTTATTTAGATATTTCCCTACAGGGCTAATACAGAGTTACTGTTGTGTTACTATTTCAGCTTCTGTTTTTCCAAAAGTTTAGTTTGCAGCGAAACCATACAGTCTACTTGGAGCTGAGGCTAAGCTCCGCAGCTCAGCTTTGGATGAAGGGCACATTTGGTGTAATTAGATTTGTGGGTTTAGGTGGTTTGGGTTTATTTTTTTAGTGTATAACAGTGTAATAAAAAGAAATGGCTGTAATTTATAGCCCAGCGTTTGGCAAGTGGCTTGTCTGGTCTAGGATTATATTTTTTTAATGGCAGAAATTTTAAATTTAGGTTAGAATTTCAAAGAAGCTTAGTATCCACAACTAAGGCAGATGTTCAGTGCTGCCAAGCTCAGGCATTCAAAAATCATGAATCAGGCATGAAAATACCAATATTAACTTAAAATAAGAAGACATAGACAGAAACTCACACCCATATACCCACATGGATATACAGGTACCTCTGAATAAGGCTAGTGTTTAATTTTGTATCAAAGTCACTCTTAATGTAAATTTATTATGTTTTCATATAGAACGTGATATTTGTGGCATCAAAATGAATCTTATAAACAAAAATATTTTTATGTTCAATTAAGTATCCTTAAGGCAATAAAATTAAAAATCATTTTATTTTGCTTAATAAGCAACAATTTTCAGTGAGAATCTGGGACTAAATTATTCTCTATGCCACAATATGGCACCAATTTAGCTTATGACTTTGAGTTCCTTTTTTTAGTGTTCTGGTATTTGTTTTCCATGTGCATTTATTTCCAAGCTTTTCTCTGCAATAATGAAAGCTCAAAAATTCCTATACTGAGTTTCACACAAACTAAGATTCTCTAATCATCTAGCTTCAGGGACTCTAGACTTAAGAAGAACACTAAGCATGATAAGAATCACAAAAAAATCAGGAGAACTATGAACAAGGTGTGTTGTTTTTCTTTATCAAGAAAGCTCAAACTTTGCTTTCTTTGCAAGAGTTCAATCCTCAGCATAAGAAATACCTACTCATAAAGAGAACTTCTAAGACAAGAGCTTTCTGAAAAATATAATTGCACTTTTAGGTGCTGAGTGCCTTTGTAGAGCAAATACTCATTAGGTGGGACAGACAAATGCCAGCATAACAAATAGAAAACTTTAGCCAAAACATATTACATGAGTTACCATGTGCACTGTACTCTGGTACTGTAAATGCTTACGTTTAGACATTGTAAAAGAGGGGCCCCTTTGAAATGCAGTACTGACCCAGCTTGATCCAAAGATATCCAGAAGCAATGAAAGAGTGTGCCACTGACTTCCACTGAACCTTGGATCAAGTCCAGGGACTGTAAAGGTAAGCATATGAAAAAGGCTTTGCAGGACTCAGAAGCCTTTTGAGAGCATGTCTTGCATTCAGGCACAATGTGAAAAGTCCTGATTATATCCCACTGTCCCACTGCATAACACTACTGCATAGACTGACTTACTCTGTTTTCTTAAAGCAGAAGGCCACTTGCCTGTGTTATTGTAATCCAAAGAAGTGATGCCTTGGTGCCGAAATACAGAGAAGCAATGGCACATTAACACCATGTTACTGGAACACATCAGAGCAATTGTGCTCTAGTGCTGTATTACTTACTACAGGGCATCTCAGTAACAACACTCACAGTAACGCTGAGTACTCCTGCTGAGGTGAAAGAAACATCTTAATGGGAGACCCTGACATTTCTGCAGACCCATCGACATTCCTTCAAATCAACACAGTGATTGCCCTAGCATGAGGTCACAAAGAGCTGTGTAAAAACATTCAATCACAAAAAAGTCCAAACCCCAAGTCAAAACATAACTCACAGGAGTATGTGAAATCATACTGGGCTTTGAGCTAACTGCATTAACTTTGGAAACAATCAGGGGTAGTGAAAGAAGGGCATTTCAGAGCTCTTCAAGAAAAGCCTTAACAGTATTCTACTATCATGATTCAAAAACTCAAAAGTCTACAGTGCTCACAGAGCAATTCATTTGGAAGAATTCATGCAAAGTGTCATTTGTTCTGGTTACTGGATCTGAAGCTACCAAGGCGTATAACTGTTTATTCAGGTTTTAAAGCAACACTGATCCTCTAGCCAGGCCTGGGAGAATTTCAGCAGACTCTCCAACAGAAAAAATTACCTATACAAAAGAACTGCGATAAACTGAAATACTAAAAAAATGTGTAAGTCTGTCATAGAGATTCTCTTCCCAGTTCCAGTGACAACCTGCTGTTCATATTGATTTTGTGTAAGTATAGCGTCAGCTAGAGATTAAACCTTGCACCACCATAGCCCTAGCACTTCAAGCCTTTCTTTTATCTCAGTCAAAGCTCAGTCAGTATAAAGGGTCTACAATGGAAAGTTTGTGCAAAGTAAACCAGAATGTAAATACACAGCAGTCATCATGTAGAAACTCAAAATGAGAACTAAACATACAATAACCCACTCCAATTCCAAAGCTTGCACTTCGGGAAACAATGCATACTAGCCAGTTCAGTTTAAATTCACATTCAAATGGCCTCTGCACTGAAAGCACCGGAGAAGATTTTCAGTGATACGGCCTTTAAAGTGCAAAAGCATTTACATGGGCAAGATCTGTCTTTCATCTGCAACATGAGAGAAAATACAGATTTTATTGAGAACTTCATATGGAAGATTTGGATTTATTTTGTTTTCAAATTAATTTCAGCCAAAAATCTTTGGGCTTGATTCTTACAGTTTTGAAGTCATTTACATCTGTGCACTGTGGAAGCGGGAAGCTTCCTACTGAGAGTGGTAGGCCATCCGCATTCACCTTTACATGTGCACAATGATTCTACAAGGTGTATATCCCAGTGCCTGCATGTTACTGCGCAGCGTCTCAGTGTAAATCCACCATCCTCAGTAATGCAGGTTAATATGCCATACTGCAAACACGAATGGCTAATGTGCTGGTACATGTCCTGTTCTGCCATCCCTGCCACGAGGCATATAACCTCTTGCACACAGGTAGAACAGACAACGCAGAACAGTAAAGTCTCAAACCACTTCAGTTAGAGCAATCGGAGTTCATCTGTAGAAGCAACGTGACCTGCCCAAGGTCTCAGCAAGCCAGTGACAAATACTGACAGTGGAATCTCTGTCTTCTAAGTCCCAGAGACCAAGCTTTTGCTGCTTGTTAATATTTTACGTTACTTCTCTTAGTAAGTATTTCTGCTTAAGTGGTCTGCTAGAGGTAGACATCTACCTCTAGCAAATGTGAGGCAACCTCTTTCAAATAAACCTACGATGTTCACAATAATCTTTTTGTATTTAACTGGATTCCATGGAAAAGTTGTGATTTCACTAAAAAACTGCAGAGTATTTACAATGCTTGTTGTGGATTTGGTTTGCTAATAGTGTTTTTGGTAAAAAGATTTGAGTGAAATCAGATTAGTCAAAACAATCCTGTTTCTGTAGGAAGACTTTGGATGTTTTGGGATTTCCAGACTAATTCATAAAGAGATCAAATTTTGTGTCAAAACATGCAAAAATATGACTGCTCATATTTAAATGTCAAAAATAAATATTGTGTCAGTTTGTGAAGAACTGAGCATAAAGTAAGCCGTAGCAAAATGTGAAATCTTACAATGAAACACATAAATATTACTTTTTACCCAGTTACACAGTTCAGTCATCAGATACTACAACACAGCAACAGATTCAATGACTGTGGATGGGAGAAGCCCATCAGCAAAATGCTTAATCTTTAAGTATTAGAAATACTTAAAATGCCAGAGTGAAAGCATAAAGGGCAAACAGATTTAGCAAATCATGCTGATTCCAGTTCTTCCTGAAAAGGTTGTAACATCATCTGCAAAGTATCCAGAAGAGTAGTTACTTTTTTTTTTAAGTGAATGCACAAAACTTTGAATGGTATGTTGCTGTTTTTTTCTGTTGGAACCTGTTTGGTTCTGTGTCTAAAGGGCGATTCCCATCCGGTGCCCAATACAGAGCAATGAGGTTAAATTGGTTTGGATGATATCAGCTATATGTAATTAAACCAGCAGCCCATGTCCGATCCTTTCTGTGACCATGTTAGGTGTTAAATTAAGGTCTGATTAAGAGTGTGCTGCTGCAGTTAAGGTCAAGGACTAAAGATCACAAGCTTTGTTTCATCTAATAACAATAAAGACTGTCTGGCTGCCAAATACCACAACAGCCCTTGTTCTCCTATCAGAGTGCTGTCCGGCTAGAGGGATCTGATTTCACTGGTATCCCTTTTTAAACCCTACTTCTAAGAGGGTTTGTAGCTATTTCATCTGTATTAAGCAGCACTGTGTTACCTGAGGCTATACAGTACGTTCTATATGATCAAAGCAGAAATGCAGCAGCTTCTGATGAAGAGTTATCGTGGCTGAGAGGAAAAAAATACCAAGGAAGGAGAAAAAAAGATGCAGTGCTACAAAATACCAGGTCGTGCCACCAAAGTAAACACCCATAGGTAAGTTCATAACATGAGACCACACAATGGTGGAAACTGTGCACATGTGTTTGCTTGGAACAAATCACTGACGGCCCCACCAGTAGTCAGCAGGAGAGATGTGTCAAATAGGATAGATGAGAGTTAAAAGCAGAGTGGTGAAGAGGAAAAACAGCAACTTATTTGTAGGATGAAGACAAGAATCGGTGCATAAGAGCTTCTCTCTGCATAACTGTTTTCCCCAAAGACAGGTCAGGAGGCATTACCAGAGCAGTTGTCTGTTAGGAGAGAACAAAATTCCTAATAGCCCTACAAAGCGTTCTCATAAAACATGTCCATATTGATCTCAAATGAATACAGGGTTCTGGGACATGTTTGCTTCCCGAAAAGGAGGGTGGAGCAGAGTAAGAAACCATATGGCCCCAAAATAATCTCTTACAGCCACATCCTATTTTATGTTTCCATACTTGGAGTCCAGTTTCAGAGTAGATACTGATTCATTTTTCAAGAGTCATCTGAAGTGTCTTTCATTTGTTCCTAGTACTTAATAGACTATTAATAGAGCACTGTTCATACCTGGAAGGACAATTTTGCTATTCTGTGAGGCTGCACACAGAAAACTCATCATAGGGGCACGCTAAACACACTAAAGCCACTACATGTTTAGACAGTTCTTTGTGAATTGCATTGTACATGTAATCAAAAAATTTCCTTGAGGTTGCTCGATGCTTTACATTTCAGGATTTAAGATATAACCTCTCTGCTTCCTAACAAGCTCTGAGTGAATCCTAAAAGATTCAATGATACAGTTCAACATGGATTAGCTTCCAACTCCTTACTGTTGCCGCTGAGCTAGCGATGTCTGCAGAGCAGGCTTTGCCGTGGGAGCTCCCAGACTTCCTGGAATCTGAGTTGCATCAGAAATATAGTGAACACCAGAAAATAGTCCGGTGTGAAAAATGACTTCTCCATGACAACAGAAATATGTTCACCATTGGGGGTCAGTGCCTGAACTGTAAAGCAACCTTCTACTGAATTAAGAAATTCCTGTACACTTTATTTCCCATCTATTTGTGAAAACGCTATGACATTGCCAGTAGAATCCTGGGGCAGTTGTGGTAGAGTCTATCTTTCCAATGATAACGAGAAACTTTTTCTGTCACCACTTAAGTTTCAGAACACCAAACGTAAAAAAAAAAATCCAATCAAAGTAAAAGGGGAGGTTTGCTTTGATTTGATTCACCTCCCGATCATTCTTCTTGCTAAATGTTACATGCAAGTATTGTATACAGAGAACCACAGTTTTATTTCAGTATTAGAGACTGTGGTCAAAGCATTTAAACTCATGGTTTAAGACTGAACATATATATCCATATTATCTAGATGTCAGCACTGAGCAGTCCTGATTAACTGCTGCTAGTCAAAGGAAGTTGCTTTTGAAAATTATCATTAGTTTTGAAAGATCAAGCCACTGTTGATAAGGTACGTTTCTACCATTTTAGATACCTAAATTTAGGCACTTCGGTCTGGATCCAAATAAAATCAAATGCAAAGTTCAGTATCGGTGGCAGGTCAGAACAGTGCAGCTCAGCCACTTGCTCCAGTACGGGAGGAACGTGGTAGCATCATGTCCTGACGTCTTTGACTTCCCAGGCTGAATGACCAGGGACCCAGTCGCAAGCAAGTGGCCTGGCAACGGCTCTTACCATAAATCTGGAGTGAACTCACACTCCTGCTTTTCACTCTGAAGCTGTTCATAGAAGGATTGCTTTTGAAAACTTTCCAGCCTTGTCTCGGATAGCTGCATTACGTTATCTCAGTATCTGCACTATTCCCTAAACTACACTTAAGCTAGTATAAGGGATTGCTGTACATATCATGGTAAAAGTCATTTATTTATTTTATGCAACTGGAAAATTTAAGGGCAACCACTTCACTTCTGTGCTGTGTAGAGTAGAGTGTTCACAGTAACACCTGCTTACTGGACAGGCAGAAAAAAAGCCCTTATATTCCTTCTTTATTGCAATTTATTATTATAGCTTGAATGGTTCCTAGTGACTTCCTAAGATTAATGTTAATATTCTGATCGGAGTCTTCCCTCTTGGGTTTTATTATGGGTTTTGAACATTCATTTCATTTAACATACACATGGGAGCAAGCCTGGTGGTTCCAAAAATATTTGTAGCTGGAAATCATAGTGATTTTTTGTTAGGCTCAGTGCCAAAGAAATCAGAAATCAGAAGTTTGTTATAGAGTAGTTCCTATTTCTTGGCATCAAAATTTCTCTTTATGTGTATGCATAGCGTGATGTTTTCCATAGCTGTATGGCACTGAAGATTTACTGAGAAATGCATTGCTTATCTGTTTTTCAAGGTTTCTGATGGAACTAGAGAGTTTGTCTAGCCAACTGGGGATTCATAGGGATTTCATAGACTTCCTGTGTGAGCCAGAGAGTGGCTGTTGGGTATGGATCTTTCTCTATCACAGCTGGTGTTTTTGAACCAAAGTGTGGGGTAAAGATTTCATCCCTGATTTTTTTGGCTGGATCGATTGTTTAGTCTAGGAACACTCAAGTAGACTTTCTAGGTGCTGGAATTCCTCTTTTTCTTCAGTCAGCAGCTGATGTTGTATGGTGTACATCAGAGTCTAGATTCACATCTTAGTGAGCAAAGATTTATGTTCGTCCTAACACTCCTTGACATTAATGAGTATTACAGACATGTATCCCCATGGATTAAGTTGAGAACATACCCCAGAGTGTGTGTGGAGTCTGTCATTAGGGCATCACACTATTAAAACCAACAGAAAAATTCCAAGAGTAAGAAAGCAATTGGATCTCTTCCCTTCTCTCTGCTGGAGCACATGTAAGAGATACACTTTAAATCTTCTCGTATTTCCAGCCCTCTCACACCAATTCCTGCATTCATTTTTGGTTGTTAATGACTTCAAAGCAGAATTGATTGCCACTTTTAAGACATTTCCCATAACAACATTATGGGAAATGTTTTGCTGGCAGAGAATGTTTTTGTAGCTCTATAGTGCTCTCTCATTAAGGAACTTCTATATAGCTGGGGGAGAGAGTATTTTTTTTTCCCCTCAACTAGCTGTTTCAGGGATTGGATCAATACAATGGGATGACCCTGTACACTCCATTATCTAGGGATTGTGACTCCTCACTGAAACATTATGGATCCTAGGGAACATCCCAGAGACCGTAGCAGAGACACACCTGATAGCAGTACATCAGCTACCAAAAGGATATGCTAACTCTGGCTGCATCAGATCAGGATGGTTTCTTCAGATCTGCGCGAACGTGTTTGCTCTCCACTGCCCATTGCTCCAGGTTTTGGGTATATTTTAAGTGCAGAGCTGCATGGGCACATAGTCAGCTATATTATCTGTACATCCTGGGGACAATTCAACTGCAAGCCAGATAAATCATACACAAAAAAAAAAAATAGACTCCAGGATGTAATTTCAGTCTCCCTTAAAGGCCCATGTAAAACCAACCTGTGGGAGGGACTCGGTGCAGAATTACCACACCCCCATGATCTACTGTCTACAACAAACAACTCTGGAGTTAGGATTCTTGCATTTTCCTCACAATAGAGTGAAAATAATTACTGTGCGTCTGCTTGATAGGAGTTTTCTAGGCTGACTATTGTCACAGATGAGGCTTATTAGCCTTGTGTAATCCTGCCTATATCAGCTAACTGCAACACAGAAATAAAAACTTTATGTTTTCCCTCAGAGCCACTTGAGATCTTTCAGAGAAAATTTTCATAGGAGAATTCTGATTTATCTAATTTGAAAGCAATGGTTCCTGGATCAGTCACTTCCCTTGAAACACACCCATTTCTCCCTCAATAAAAGAGGGATAACAATACTAACAGAGATTTCTAAAATACTTTGAGATATGTGAATATAAAAGGCTGTCTGTAAAGTGTTTAGAAAACTTCAAAAAAAGGTGCTACATAAATGCATATTTATTGCGGTGGTGACATTCTTGTGGCAGCTCTGAATGCAGAATCAAAAGCAGAGGGGGCAGAATATAAGTCAGAATAAGAAACTGTCAGCCTTTAGCCTGTGTCTTAAACTGCTTTGAAACATTGCAGACATTCAGAGAATCTGGTTTGCTGATATTGTATGTGCTACAGTAATTACACCAATCTGGAATATAAATTTTCCTCCCCCCTTTGAGAGAAGGCAAAGCTCTTAGGGATATACACAAATGGAGCCCTAATCCTACAAACTTTAATGCATGTACCTAATGCTAGGCAGCATAGTTGTCTCACTGAATTCAATAGCTCTACTCAGATGCATGATTAGAAGTTAATACTAATAAATGCACAGTTCATACAAGATCCCTGTGTAAACAATCTATTTCTGCATACAAGTGATGATTTTATTGCTGTTCTGTAATTCTGTGTAGTGGCTTTGTGAAGAAGTCTTGTATTTTCTAAAGCAGTAAAATGTTTCGATAGTGTTTTTCATTGCTAGCTCTTTGGGGGCTAATTAAAAGAAATATCTGTTAAATTTGTTCATTGCTTGGTTCCTTGATAGCAAGAGGCACCTGGCGTAAACATTAAAAAGAAAAGCAGGCAGCAGCCAGACCTCATCAAGTATTAGATGCATTAGGACATTTTATTTATAAATATGAAATTGGTTTTAATGACTTCAAAAGGAGGAAACGCCGGGAAGAGCATAATATGAGCAAGCTCAGTAAAGCTGCCATGAAGATGCCTAAACCCACAAAAATATAGAAATTGTACTTGCTCCCCTCTTCTCCTCTCCAATAGTAAGTGATAATTCCAGCTGCAATTGGCAAAAATGTACATAAAGAACTCCAGGACTAATGAAAACAAGCAGCAGATGAGATGGAGCATCCAAGAGCATGTCTGCATAGAAAGCACCCCCAGTGGCTGATCAGAAAGTAGCCCATTTATACTGAGTTGACTGATTTAATGAAACAAATCCTAAATTTCGACCCCTATGATTTAATGCAAAATGCTTAAGGATGAGAAATCTACCCTTCTTCTGGGACAACATTTAAACAGGCACTTAATGTTAAGCATATGCTTTACATTCACTTGACTTTACTTTCAAAAATGCTTAGTACTGTTTCACTCTGTTCCCACTACAGACTTCAAAAAATCAGTAATGAATAGGCACTCAATACTTTAAAGCTAAGCGTGCATTCAGCACTGTCCCAAATAAAGATGCAATAAATTAATGATCAATAGACTAATAATAGAAGTAAGGAATAACAATAATCATCCTGAAAAAGTTCTTTCTTCATAAGGCAAAAATCTATCCTAAAGGTAGATTTCGTCTTAAGGCATTTTATTGTAACAAGGCATAGTCATTCACATGAGTAAATTTAATGTCAGCAAGATCATTGTCCAGTTTTAGCAGAATGAACCACAGCATCATTTCTCATTTAGAGAGTTGAAGTTTCGAGCCAGGGGTAATATACATGACTGAGTCCAAAGAGGTTGAAAGATTTATGCTACAAGAACAACTCTCATTCACTGCTACTCAGAAACTGGGGAAAAGTGCTAAGCAAAAAGGAAATTTGAACTAAAAAGACTGAAGTACAAACTGATCTCAATAAAACAAGAATGAAAACTTCATTCTAAGCTAACCTACTACATGAAAAGCTGAGACAAACCACAGACTGTATCAAGTCTACAAGGGACTTTCCTGCTTAATTTGACCTCTTCTAAGAGACACTGCGACACAATTGTCTACGCACATGGAGTAATTGCTATAATCCTGGTTGGGATGAAAAACCTTTCAGTAGTTGTCCCCCTTGCACGTAGCAGAGAACAGTATCTAGCTAAGCAGAGTGAGGAAGGTATGTAGAAGTTGCCCCACCCATTTTGAAGTCTCTTGCATTTTCCCAGTTTTAGCACTGTATGGACTGATCATGTGCACAGGGGATGTGACTACATGGCCATAGTGGAGGAGAGACATTAGGAGACCTGATGCAAGTTTTCTCCAGAGAAACATCATTTCTTTGCTTTGCCCTGAAGAAACTTTCACACTGTGCCAACAGAAACCATAGGCACATTCATGGAAGTCTTGGGCTACCTATGACCCCTAATATTATAAGGGCTGGTTTAGCTCATGCTCTTATTATTGAAGGAGGGAGGAGCACAAATGGAGGTGCTTTTAGTAGCTAGCACACTTTGACTGTTTTGGATGTGTTTCACCTGTAAACCTCTGTGTGTAACCTATACTGACCCATCACGGTAATCAAGCTGGTTTCTTTGGCATGTAAAGGAGGAACATTCTTCACATAGACAGGAGGGCTGACTCTCCACTAGCAGCAAGGCTATAAAAGAATTGGGCTTTTATAGACTAAGGAATGGTGTTTTGGGGCCTCCTAGAATACCATAGACATGATCTTTTCAAAGGGTCATTTCCCAGTTTTAAAGAAGCAGAGTTTTGTTGACTTCTTTAATCACATCAGAGGTGCCTCATTTCTAGGGCAGGAACTCTTCCTCATGCCCTTGCAAACAAAATAAATAGACATCCATTTTCCATCCTGCCCTGACCTTTGGAAGATGTCATCCCTGCCAGTACTGCACTCTCTGGCCCTGGAGAGACTTACCAGTTCAATCCTGACTCTAGGGGAACTGAGCCATCTACTGAATCACCATCACCCTTCCTGCAGGCTAACACCTGTGTTTTCCTTGGAGGTCACCCCATCCAAGAACTAACCAGGTCTGACCCTGTTTAACTTAGGAGATCCAAGCAGCAGAATGGCCCAGACCTCCAAAATTAAATATGAAACATACCACAAAGCCTCAGAGGAGTTTGAGAATAAGGAACTGCAGCCAGGGAACACAGTCCCAGCTCAGAACTGCTGCTTGCAGGATACAAGCGCAGTATGCTGCAGCATGGATTCTCAATTCTAGGTTTTAAGTGACTTCAGTGACAGGACCTTGCTAGGTTTAGGACGAAAACAGGTCCAGACGAGGGGGAGCAGCAGAGACTAACTTGTAAAATGACTCATTCCTACCAGCCCTATATTTGAGCCTTCTGCTTCCACCAAGCCAGGTGACATTTAACCACGAAAATATTTAACCTGCATTTTACAAGGATGTACATCATTGACCATGAAAAAATACAGGGATGTGGGAGAGTCAGGATGCAGCTTTTTCAGTGCAACTCCATATAAAGGAAAGAAGGCAATAAAAAGGAGGTCTTGACATAAGGAAAACATCCCAATGAAATCCTGCCTTTTAATCTCAGCTACAATCTCTCTTCTCATCATCTTCCCTGCTTTTTAATCCTCTGCTGCACTTAAGGTTTTTTTATACTCATTCACTTTATCAACCTCACCTGTCTCAAAAGTCAATAAAAGCAGAGGCCACAGTTTTAAAATACAGGCAAATGAACTGAGGCACCAAACTTCTCAACTTCTCCAGGGGTGCTGACTAATCACAACTGTCAGTAACTTCAAAGCAATCTATGGGTGATCAGTGCCTTTAAAAATCACAGAAGTGCTTGAAGAGGAACGTAACTCAAAAACACAGAGGATAATACTTTCAAAAGCTTCTGATTGAAGAGTCAGTATTTTTCTTTCAGAAGTGATTTAGGCACTTGGGAATTCAGGAACTACTTTTAAAAAAAAAATCAAGTGTCTTCTGAAATGCATAATTACTTTTGTGAATAGTATACAGATACCTTTTCTGATAACATACTTACCCAGAAGTTTTAGGCCCACCTCAGAGAGGGAAGCAGCATTGTGGATTCAGTGTACCTAAATGCTAGTCCAAGATTGGTCAGACACTCATCTACACGAGGTTCACCAACACTGTAGTGGAAAAGTAACTTCCCACGTTTATTACCTTAGGAAAACTCCGTTCAAGAATGACCTAAACTGATTGCCATTGAACAACCTGAAGAATGACTCTCCTGCATTTTACTAACGCCTCTGCTAGGTGGAAGGCTTTAATGGAAGAATACTTTTCTCAGACTTTCTCCCATTACCATTTTTTTCCTGACATCTGTTTATCACTAAGCCAGCAATAGATTCAGTGTCCCACCATGATGTATGTGAGCTTCCAAAACACTTTGTGAAGAAGGAAGAGATTGCTAAGTGTACAGAGATATGGGCAAAGCCAGTCATGTCATAGCTTAAGCCAACTTGTTGATAGAAGAGGTTTACAGCTGTCATTAGTGAAATGGAGAAAAGGGCCACTAGCATAAATTCCCACCAGTGGCAGCTATAGATCAGGAAAAAACATCTCAACACATGGCAGCATTTTACTGTGGCACTGGTGGCCTGAAATTCTGTTAGTATTTATCTAATGTGCTGATCTTTAACACTTGGACTGCTGCTGGTAGCAAATAGTCAAACCAGCCTGAGGCCTTCACAAGTGCGTTGACTGGCCAGAGTCAGACTAAAGCTTAGCATGTCCTCCTACCAATAGGCCAAAGGCATCTGGACCTAAAGGGGTCAATCAACTTACACCTCCTTGGTTTGAGCTGTCTGGATTCTTTAGCACCTGCTACTGGCCGGGATGTTATAGAGGTGGTTTGCATATATCCTACGTATACATTATGAATTTGGTCACCGTCTTTGACAGACAGAACAGCTTGATCTTGCCTCTGGAATAGAGGCTTCTAGGTCACTGCTTTTCAAGCTCCCAAGAAGCACTCTGCCACCACCATTGCTACCCATTACTGCACGCTGAGCTGAAACAGTTAACTATGAGCATGGTGGGGCTAATATCTTTGAAACATACTGGTTTCAAGCCTTGCTCCTCCTTGGCAAGACACATTTTTAATAGAAAGGTACACACTATTTTCTCTTTCAGTGTCTCTAAGAAGGAGGAAGGTTCTCTTCTCCCTTGAGACAGTTTCACAATACCCTAGCTCCAGTGACCCTGATGAAGCTGTCCTCATACTGTATCTAGAAGGAAAGAAGATTCAGAGCCACTAGGAACTTAGGAAAGACTGCTGTGTATTAGATCTGCAGCACTAGTCTGCTCCATGACGGTCAGAAGGCTGACCTCTTTTGAGTTGTTTTTTTCATGAGTCTTCAGGTAGATTGAATCTGGAAATGGTGACAGGA
This sequence comes from Gavia stellata, assembly GCF_030936135.1. NCBI lineage: Eukaryota > Metazoa > Chordata > Aves > Gaviiformes > Gaviidae > Gavia > Gavia stellata. Next base: position 4,984,224 of record NC_082618.1, read on the forward strand.
GGCAGTGCTGGCATACTGGACAGTGCCTAGCATACCAGACTATAATACTGGTTGGAATCTTAGATACTATGATATACCAAGAGAGAAACTATTCCAGCAATTGCAAACGATTTTTCAAGGTAAACTTCTCATTGCTGTGCTCATGTTAAGCTAGAGATTACTTTTTTAGAATTTCTTTTCTTTGATTGAGTTCAAGCTCTTTCTTTGGAATAGCACTTCAGTTTGCCTTGCTTAATTTAGATAAGGTTTGAATCACCTATTTTACTGCATTCTTTTTTCTTTGGTTTTCTTTTGCATGGAGAACCTGTTGGCTTTCAGTTCCATAATACCATATGCCACTCCTAATATGATCCTAGCAACCTACCTGATTACATCCAAAAAAGTTTTTTCTCAGTTTGCCTCCTAGCCTGAAGTGCTGCTTAGATCTCTCACTGCAAGATGCTTTCCCTCTTCTGCTATTCATCATAGCAATTTCACATGCTCTCTTCAGCTGTTCTCTCCATGAGCTGGTGAAGCTGGTACGGTTATTATCCTCTTTATCCTGTACAAAGTGAAAAAAAAAAAAGATTATTTATGGATAACACTGGAGACCACCCATATAGCAAGAAAAATTGAGAAAACCCAGTTGTTTTCATGCTCGGGGCAGTTATAAGCATACATTGCTTGGATTAGACAGTCCTTCCCATTTGACTTCTGTTCCTCAGTAAATATTTGTAACTTTGCTGATAAAGCAATGCTGGATTTCTCAGCTGGACATGTGGACAATAAGCTGTGGGACTGGAGTATGGGATCTCATTCTGTAACAAGCTTTCTTGAATAGTCAGTTGTTCCATTCTCTATCTTGGTCATGAAAAATCTGATCAGGAAGCAAATGGCAGAACAAAGTCTCTAAATACAGCTGCTTTGGCTGTATTATTGATTGCTTGTGAGAGGCCCGTGGCAATAGGTGATAAGGGTTCAAAGGCATTAAAACATTTTTTTATTGTGACCTAAATGCAGGCAATTCATGCATAGAAAATGGCAACATCGCAATGTTTTTTTAAAATATTATATTATTTCTAGTTAATGCACATTATCTTTGCTTCCGTCTTGTTTTACTCATGAGAAAAACACATTACTTGTTTGTGTCTGCCCTGTCTATGTGTACCAGAAGCTTCTGAAGACGGTCACTGCATACTGGGATAGTTAAGTGTTATGACCATGTAAACAAGCACAAACAATAATAACCTGAAGGAGGGAGTAGTGCAAGTACGTGCCCATGGCTGGCCAGCCTGGGGCTTTGAAGTACACGGAGTTGAGACATAGCTCAAGCCAGCCCTCATGCCAGGATATATGGTGTGACCAGCAATAGGGCAATTCTGGTGCAGGGCTGCTGACTGATCTGAATTCCAGCTGGGCAAAGATGCTTACTCTGAGGTCAGCATCCCTGACCCACCTTTCCATTTAGCTCAGCGTGTTTTGCAATGGGATGCCCAGAGACTTGTCACCATCTGCCACCTGTAAATTACTTTCCAAATACCCACATGCACCTTCAGTGCACATAACCTGCATCCTACAGCTAAGCTACAGGAAGATTTGATTCTTGGCTCAGAGGTCAAGACTGTTGGCCACTTCTAAGTTCAATAGTTTGCAATCACTAGTTTCTTCCCAGCAGAAAAATAATTCACTAAGAGGAAAGAGACTTAGGAAGATAAGGATGACTTCAAACCTCAATTTTACAGTTTTTTCCATTCCTGAACTAATAACAACCCTAACGCATCCCTTTTGCCCACAGATCTCAAAGTGCTTTACAAAGGCAACAAATGTAATTAACACCACTTTAGAGCTAGGTAAACAGGAGCACAGAGGGGAAAGATAGTTGTCCGAGAACCCTTCAATAGACCAACAGCAGAGGTAGGAATACAAACAGTAATCTGCTGACTAGGAAAGCTGCCCCACATACATGCTGCCTATAGTTGTCACATTTCTAATGCCAATAAAACCTTTGTTTAGCATTCTTTGTCTTTCTGCTAGGGTCAAACTCATGCAAGAATTGTTTAGACCTCTCTGACCCCCTTATCTCTTCTTCCCCCCCTTCTCAACATACACGTTCCCAGTTAGTCTTCATCTGACACTGGAAGTCCCTTTGGGATGGACTTATGGGTTATATTACTAAAGTTTTTTTCCAGGCCTCTTTCTTATGGTATTGGCTCTGGTATTTAAGAAATAAATTTTACGTTTTGTGCAAAGCAGGAAGATTAGGCACGTGGGAGGTTCAATGTGTTCAGTAGGTAGTTGAGACAACATCTTCTATATAAAGATTATTTCAAAATTGCACTCAGTGCAAGTTACAGTTGAATGCACTATTTAAATGCAGCCTTGGTTTTTTGCAATTTCCTGCCCAGAAGAGCAGCTCTCTAACAGTTTTGAAATAAAAAGACATAAACGTTGGAAGGATGCAAGCAGTCAATTGACCTCATCAGCGCTCAGTGCTGGTGCTACTCAGGAATTTTCCAACATGACTTTTTTTTTTTTGGACAGAAAGTGCTGATCTCTCAGAACTGAAACTTTTTGTGGGAAACACATCAGTTTCAACAAAATGCTTGCTGGGAAGAATCTTCCAGCCCAACTTGAGACTGATGGACAAAACTTGATTGGGAAAAGATCCCAGCATAACCAGCAGCCCAGTGGTTAGCACATTCCCTGGCGATGTGGATTTATACCATGTGATAGAGGAAAGATTGAGTTGGCTCCAAATAAAGCAGAGAAAGGATTTGACACAGTCTTCCCACAGTCATTGCAAATACCCCAACCTCTGGGTCATCGTCTCTCCTTTGCCCCAAGGAATGGGATTTTTATGACGTCAGAACCAATCCAGCAGGAGCAATTGTGCTTAATAGATTGATCCTAGTAGTCAAGGAGGTGTTGTAGACCATAAACATGAACCCTGGTCTCCTACATCTTATAGGAATACCCTCAGAACCAGGCTTTGGCATACTGTGAGCTGAACCTCTATTCTGCTCACTTGCTTTCTCTTTAACAAGAGATCTTATTTTTATTTTGATGAGACAAAAATTCTAAGCCATCCACATTTTTCCTAAAACAGATGTTTTGCTTTCTAGCCAGCTTTACTCAGCATTTTGTAGAAGAGAGCCCTTGGTCTGATACCAGACGTTTAACATCTGCCCAACTTAAGGTTTTCCATTGCAACCATTTCTAAAAAAGTGACCAATATACACATAACAAGAAGCATTTTCTATTACCTCAATAGGCTGTAAATCAGACCCCAAATTCTTTGACAATTCCCTAAAGTGTGGTGTTGGGTTGGTTTGTTTGTTTATCAGAAAATAGAATGCTTGATCTTTACAATAAAATATCATTTAAGGAAGCATGGCAGGAGACCACGTTGGAAAAGTCAGTGGTCTGCTGTTTTGCCTTCTGTACACTACTGGTTTTTAACGTCTTATTTTTCTGTTCCTAGTCTCACAGAGAAACTGGCAGGAATTGTGCAAGATCCTTGCATAGCTAGAATCAGATGATCTCTTTGCTACAGCTCTGTAGCTAGTGGAGAACTAGTTTCCACTCCCTTCAGTTACCGACTGTTCCTCACTATGGTCTTAATTATTGTGAAATAATGTGGGATGTATCAGGTGAGCGAAAATAAGGGAGCTGTCATCATGAAAGGTTTCAAATCACCAACACCCCATTTTTGATTGTGTCAAATTTTACCCAAACACAGACAGTAAATAAATTCAGAAAGAAGTGAGAGAAGGGAGAAAAAGGAGGAAAGCATAATCTGCAAATATGCTAAAGAATACTGAGACCTCCCAGTATTGAGGGAGGCAGTGACAGGTTTTCTGAGAGGGCCAGAGAGGTACCTATGATGTAGAGGAGGATTGTGAAATACAGACTTTTATATCCCTCTCTTTGGCTGAGGCCAATAATTAGAATCCTCTTTCCGAAACTGCTCAGGCACATAGGAGGAGTGATACTGACAATTGTTTCTTTAACCTGTCCAACAGTTTCTGTTTGGAAAGAAGCTCTTTTCTAACCCTATCTGCATAAACTGATGCTTTACTCAAAGCTAATTCTTCTTCTAAATTATCATCTGCATTTACGTATAAGTAACTGGTAGCTGGATGACAATCTAAAGGAACATTAGCTGCAAGGTGCTGAAGAATAATGGTATTGTTCTATCATTACTACAAGAAGAAAAGGAAACTACATCACATGAAAGGCTGACCAGCTGCTAGTATTACATAATGGATGGGTACATTGCTGATTCAATAAATGCTAAGAATACAGAAATTTATCTACAAAGACAGATACTCTTGTGTCCACATTAAGAATTTACTAAAATGTATGGCACATGTATGGCATATTTCTTGGTTATTTCTCTTTGCATTCTGGCTTATTTAATAGCTTTTTTCCCCCCAATAATATTTTTTTAAAGACACTGAGGAGGAGGGGAGGAAAACAAGTGTTCTAGCAAGCAAGCACCTCATCTTACCAACATAACTGGGGGGGGTGGGGGTGGGCGCAGAAATCATTTCAAGACTTGACAAGAGCTAAGCTATGCACAGCACCTACTGAATCTGAGTAAGATTTAAAACTTGAAGACAGACAACAGGCACATCACAGTCTACCTTCAGAAATAGAGCACATCACAGTCTACCTTCAGAAATAGAATGGCTGCAGCTGGAGGGGAGTCTCAAGCACTGGTGATTAGTTAAGTACTCGATTGCTTCTGTCAGTAAGTTTACAACATACCACAGGGAAGACGCACAAAAAACCTCCTTAAACAAATTCTGGGTACATTGACAAAGGAAGAAAACAGATCTTATAGAAAAAGTCAGCATTTGCTAAATAAAACAAAACACGATGCTGAGACTACAGCTCAATTCAAAGTGAAGCCAGACAATTTTACAGGTAACTGGAAAAAGTACTGGGAGAGAGGAAACTCGTGCTTCAGACAGACATCTGGTGATTACAAATTAGAACTGGATATTTACTGAGATAAGATTACCTAACCCTACACTGTGTTTAATTTCTTGCCTCTTCCTTTGCAGAATTTAGTTCTGGTTGCTGGGGGTATAAGGTACTGAACTACTGCATCTTCATTTGGAAAACAGACATGAGGAAAAAGACAATCACATCTGTTAGTGCAGGTGGGCATGTACATATATCTGTACATGGATATGAATACATGTTTGGCAAGTACAGAACGTGGATGGAAGCTTTGGGATGCCAAGGATGGAAGTAGGGTCCTGATAGCTCTTTAACAAGTAAAGCCTCTATACAACAGATATACCCGAGATGTAAATAAAAATAAGATAACATCTAGTAATCTACCTGTGCTCTCTAAACTCTGTTTCTAGTTTCTCTGCATGTGAAGCACAATTTCCAAGAGTTCTGCTCCCATTTAAATAGCAAAATAGACATCCTGGTTTTCCAGAGATTATGAAAAATCCTATCACCGCTCTATATCCTGGAGTCTATCAGCGTAGCTAACTGTAGTTCATTTGGAGCAGCAGAGCTACATCAATTTGCACTAGGCAGGGAGCTTCTGTTTCCAAACAGACCATGAGGAGAGTTATGACCTGCAAATCAGGCCAGAATATCCTTGGCTCTGTTTCAGGATGCAAATACTGCTTTTTCTCTTAGAAATATTAAAATTGAATGATCTAGTGAGGAGGCCTTTTCTACCTACTTTGGTTATGGGTCTTTTGAGAGCTTGTTTTGACTATCAAGTAGCTTTTAGTGGTTGTCAGTGACCACAAGATCAATTTATACTCTTTGAAAATAAATACAATTCTTGCTTACAATAAAAAGCAAATATGCAAGTAGAGAGGAAAAGATGAGAGAACAGGATTAATAAATTACAATTGTTGGCGAGCACTAACATGTATCGAAAATGGCAAAATTCTCTGGAGTATAGCTGAGCTTCTTTTATTCAGGTCAATGACTCCTTTTGTGATTCCCTTCTCTAAAAAAGAGCATTTTTCAATGATTTATGTATAATAATCTGCACATCAGCATATCTTATTTTTCACTATTTGTTTGCTAAACATGCAGCAAGAATCTTACACTGAAGCCCTTAGCCTTGAAAATACAACTGGGACAAAGGCATAAAAATATACATATAAAATAGAAATATTTATTACTAAAGCTGATGTTTATGATTTGACATGTAGGTAAGGGAAAAAATATACACCATTTTAGATTGCTGAGTTAAGGCTTTAATGGTGTGAGTTTCAGACAGATACATGAGGGCTGTTTATTAGGCAAAAAAAACCCAAAAACATCCACTCACAGGCCACCAGAGCAGGAAACTGCGGTAGGCATCACAAAGGCAGCTTTTCATTGGCCTGTGCAAGTGCTGTCTCTTTGCAGTCTGCAGGAGTCAGAACCAGACCAAAAAAAAATCATTATTATTTAAATGATTAAGATGACTTGAGTCAGTTCAAAGACATTTGCAAGTTCTTGAATTCAGGGTGGGTTTTTCAGGACTGAACTTCATCATGGAAGATTTTCAGCCATCTCTGTTCCTGTCTGGTTGCCTGTATAAAACCTTCATATTTCAAAGTGCTCACCCTCCTCTGCGCCCCAAGTGCCTGTTTCAAGTTCAGGAACTGGCATGCTGATTTCTTGGGAAAAAAAAAAAAATTCAGGTGTCCACTTCTTTGAAGTCTCATTCATTACAAAGACTTGTCATCCAGTTAAAGAGCAGGACAGAGCCCTGTGACAAAAAGGTTGTGATTTCAAACAGTGAATCTGAAGACTGAAATATTATCTGAGGTAAAGATTGATCATATCGTTTCTTTGTCTTAAATGACAACAGACCTCACATAGGAATACCTCTTACCAGTCTAGAAAAGTCAAAGGAGGTCTCAGATGGCCCCCAGTATGCATGTCACTTTGGATTATCCTACCAGTGAACCCATATCTGGATTAATTCTCCTTTCCACCCTGAAGACTTGAGAAGTGTAGAAGCCACATATGGGAATTCTACACTGGGCAAAATTGCACTGCATATGAACAGTGACAGCATTGTGGAGGTTATAATTTGTTATAACTCAGATAATTTTGATTATTTGATTGACAAGTGAAAATCCCCACAGATTTCAATTGCAGTATGAATTATCTTTTTTACCAGTTCATACTGTACCTGTCCCCTAGTGATGTAGAGGATTTCATTGTCTTTGCTGTCTGAACAGAAACTTTCGCCAACATAAAATACATTTTCAAAATCCTTGGGGGGGTGGACGGACCACACACACAGGGGGAAAGGGGGAGGAGGGGGAAATCAATAGATAAAATGGCAGATTTCCAGTATGTTTCAGCTAACGGGTCTGTCCCACCCTGCCAATCTCTGGCCAAGACTTTAAAGGTATCCAAGCCTTCTTACTAGAGCTGTATTCTCAAAATTGACTGGGTACTTAGTAGGCACTGACGTCCATAAATATTTCACAAGGAAAAGAATGCATTTCCCAAGCATTGACTAGCTACATATATTATTTATATGAAACCATAACTTAAGTTGAAAAACAATAAATGCTTCAACAACAGACCTATTCACAACCTACTCCATTACTAAGTAAAATGGGCTCTGGCTATTCCTCAAGATCTCATAACTATGCAGAAAGTCAATGAAACCTGCATATAAACATGACCTACAAAGGTGGAACATGAGATTGTAGTCACTTCACCAATACTAGTTAACTTGAAATTACATGGACAAGGGATTAAAAGACACTGAAATTCATTTACATTTTATATTTGTATTATACTCTATGCTCCTGTTTAAGACCAGGTCTCCCACTTCAAATAAAGGGCAGAAAACACACAACAAGGAAGTAATGTTGTCTCCCATTTCATACACAAAGGGTTAGAGCTCAGGGAGATAAAGGACTACATTTTCCACTGCCATGCCCCCCGCATAGCTCACCGGTAGCCTTTTCCAGAAGAAAAAGTAGCTACAAAAAAGATGAAGGTCATGAAAACCAGAGGTTGCATATTCCAGGTTCATGCCAAGAGACTCCTAAAGAGCTGGGAGCTGAATTGAGACTTTCCACTTCCCAAACAACTTAGCTACAAAACTCCTCTTTCTCAGTAAATGATCTTCAAACAGGTTTTTAAATGACTGCTTTGTCATTCAACCTGTTCAAAACCATAGAGGAGGCATCTCAGAGGAGGTGTAACAGACTAATGCTCTTTTGCCTGAAGCACTCATAACATTAATGGAAGTTAATTCTGCTGGTGGAAAAGGGTTAAGTGAGTTTTGCTAGCTCACAACCATGGCTAGGGAGAAGCTTCTGGAGGGGAGAAAGTGGATTTGAGATGTAGGCAGTACCACCACCATTTATGTGTTTACCACTCAGCTGGCAGCTAATGGCCCATGTATAAACTCAGGATGAAAGTGGGTAAAATAAATTGCATTCTTTAAAAGAACCATCTCTTCTTTCAGTGGCACAGAAAAACCATCTGAAATGCACCCCGGAAAGCTATTTTGAGTTTGTTTTTTTGGCAAGACACAGGAAGTGCCAAGATAAAGTCAGTCAATTCAGTATTGTGAAGGGAAAAAAAAAAAAAGCAATAAAAACAGTGGAAGCTCTGGAGACAAGACTCACCTCAGTGCAGACGGCAAGAAAGATATTTATGCACTATTTATACCACTCCAAGCACAAATTTTGGTTGCATTGATTATAATGCACTTTTCAAAGACCTTTCTGCAGCTCTGACATAATACTAACAACGTAGCAACGATGAAAGGCTGAGGAACCAGGGCTACTGGCAGCCACTTTGGGCAAGATCAAATGGCATATTCCTCTCCCCTCGACACTCCAAGGCAACACACACATCCTGATAAGCAAACACCCAGAGCAGGCTGAAAGTTGCAGCATGACAGAGGTTGTGTTAGTAAGGGAGCATTTCCCAGGCACCTCCTTGTTTCTTCCTAGCTCTTCCTCCATTCTCTTCACTGCACTGACTTGAAGTGAGAGGGTTTGGGTGCAACTTGGTTTTACAGTGATGTGACGGGGGCCAGGCCATCAGTCACTGTTAGAGGAAGGAGATACAGTGGTAGGATGTTATGAGGCAAACCTGACCGCTGTTCTGCCTCCCTTGCCGTCACTGCTGTCTTTGTGAAGGGACAAGGAAGAAGGGTGTCTCTGAAGTCGCTCTGGAGCTCCCACCACCTCTGCAAAGACAGAGGGAGGGAGGCCTGACCCAGCCCTGCTACCCTGCCTTCTCCTTCACTGGCAAAGAGCACAGATTTACACCCCACCTGAAACACACAGCTCTCAGTAGTGAAGCCCACTCACTCATTACAGTATTACTCGTTTATATGGCAGGTGTGAACTAATTCAATTCATTTGGATCCAAGAGCTCTCAGCAACAGACAGGAAGATAAATAACCTTGGGAAAGGGGGTGTTGACAAGCAGGGACTTGTGGAAACTGACTGGAAGGATCAGGAACCTGCACACCCAGCTCCCCCCACTCCTTCAGCAGCCACGGAGCACCCCCAACATCAGAGCCTTCACTACTCTCTGCATTTCATTTTCCATTGAAAAGCCATTTTAGGGAAATTCTGCTTCAGCTGAAATAGGCAACTAGCCCTGGATACCCAGTCCTTCCAAGGCTTCTGCCAAAGAGGGTTTCTGGTAGCACCTACCATGAAGATATGCCCAGCCCTGTGTTTCCCTCTCGTCACTGAAGCCAGACTCCACAGGCTCCATTACAGTTGTTTCTTTGCCCCAATACCGCTTTGCCACAGCAAACTGATCCCACCAGTCAAAAATGCAACTGATCAGCAGGAGGCAGTGAGCAACCTAATTCCTTCAAAGGATTATTCTGCCGTGTGACCCCAGACAGACAGGACCTTCGAAGATCAGAATGTATCCCCAGTTTGGCTTCATCAAACTCCACCATCAAACACGCCTCCAGGTAGGTATTTTCTCTGATTTCTGCAGCAATAATATTTAAGGGACCATCTTAGAGAACCAAGTCAGACCACTGGGAAGTTCACATGAATGTCCTATGCGCACAATGTCTGTATCCACTTACAACCACTGGCAGACCACAAGTGATCCAGATGCCTTGTGCTCATCCTCAGCACAGAAAAGCTAATTTCACACCGAGTGTAAAAGAAGACAGTAGGACCGTGTCCAGTCCAACTCCCCTCTACACCAGTCTCAAGCAGATATGAATTTGTATAGGCTGCTAATGAAGGCCTGGAAAAGGAAACCCTGACACGGCAGTGTGAAATCACATGCAGCTCTGTCACTCTAAGGGCTCACACTATAAAACCTTCATTGCTCCAATCCATGACGCAAAATGACAAATTACTCCAGTCAAAAGCTTACATTCAGGACCTAAATCTTCCACCACTCCCTTTCTGCATGAATTAATTTTAGGTGTTCTGTGAGATAAATTGAATTTTGCATTCTTCCAACTGCAAAAATAGATTGTTTTAGTTATTAAAATAAATATGTGAAGAAAAATACTGAAAAGATAAAAAGTAATACTAATGTAGTCAGAAGTCAAAGAATCATGCCAAAGAATCACAGTGGTATTAAGACTCTTGTGCCATATTTTTGCAGGGGCACCAAGGAAGGGGGGCGGGGGCGGAACACAACACCTTTTCAGAGACATTCTTTTTGGATGCAGTTTGAGGTTAAAATAAAAGCAGATGTCATAACTTAACCTGCACTGCACCAGCTGATTGACTTCAGTAGGAGCAAGAATAGTCCAGAAGTTTTTAATCTTCTGGTTACACCCCCAGCAGCTGCAGTGCATTCTCTGATCAGTATGGTTTTTATATGCCTGAATTACAGATTTTGCCCATCATGGTTATCTTCTTCAAACAGCCTTCCTCTTCTCTCTTCCACCAGGCACAATACATCATTTTTCTCTAACTGACCAAGCTCAGCCCTACACAGAAGTCACTACAGAATCTTAATTGTCCAGGAGGCTGTGGTTGGACTTGCCAGGGCACAGGCTGCAAGGCCCTCCTGAAAGCTGACTTTGGCCCTCAGTCACTATTTACCTCCTTTCTTGTTGCATTACTGCGTATCTCTTCATACTGGTTAACATACCTACCTTCTACAAGCATTTCAGCAAGGAGAAGTCCTATGCTCCTCAGGCAGTAAAGAGGCAAAAAATACCAGATACCAAAGCTTCAGAGATTAAAAATAAAGAGACTGGCACATACTTGTTTATATATCTGCGCCCCTGAGACTATTAAGCAGCAATTACCACTTCAAAGGCTTGAATCATCCAATGTCTCAGTCACCTACTAGACAGGGACCTCTCAGGTCAGCCACTGTGACCTGTTTAGTAGAATATTTTATTTTCTGACAATTGCAGATCAAGCTCAAGTGGAACCTATTTACCAGACTTGGGGAAGAAACACTTATAGAGATTAAAACATTTTAAAACAAAACATGTGATTATTTTTTTTAAGTGAAAAAATTTTGAAAATGAATGATTCATTTCAGCTTAAATAAAATATTTCATTTTAAACAAAGTTTTTACTATTTTTTGATGCAGCCAGCAAACCAGAAAATTATTATCAATTATTTCCACAGTACTGCTTAGACTTAGGCTCTGAATAGATTACAGTACAGAAGAAAAACAATCAAGTGCTGTGTTGCTAACTCCAACCAATTAGTTCTTAGTTCTGCAATAGCAGATTTTTTCTTAAAGCCCCAGCTCCTTGAATCATGTGATTATATGAAAATCTCAGCTTTCTTTCCCACAGAAAGTAGAGGTCTGGTAATTTGGGTTGCAAACAAAAGCTTGCATGGTGGAGCTCTGAAGGCTTAAATGCCTCAAACAAGCAAAACATTTATTTTTCCATCTTACCGATTTTAAAGTAAATCTCATAATTTGGGATGGATCTTATTTGAGATTTTGAACTCTTAGGGTAGAGAATATTGCAGATGACTTTCCATGAGCTATTAAGAAAGATGCTTCATGATACCACCATCCCTAGGGCTTTTAACCCTTCTCTGTTCTTGGCCCCCTCCCCTGTTGGTGTTGGGGAAGGAAACCATCAGCCAGCTAACTCTAAACCCATACAAACAGCAAGAGTTAATTTGTTGCAATGTATCTGAGTGTAGTAACTGATTACATTTTTCCCCAAAGGAAACTTCAGTTAATTTGGTTAGTGACTCATATGCCAGGCTGCCAATTACAACACAGATGATTACACACATAAATTCACGTCGGAGTGGCTCAACGATCACAGGGAGGAAAAACAAAAAAAAAAAAAGAGAGAAAAGAAAAAGAAAAAAGGAGCAGAAAGGAAAAAAGACTCCCCTTTACTTTCCTGGGATTGGGGTAGGTAAGCACCCCACCCTGCAAGGTGCTGGGTGCCCACAAAGGCCATTGGAGACTGAGTGCCAAAACCTACAAGACTGGGACATGACGTCTCTGAAATGGCAATGCCTTCTAGCTTTCCATTTGGGATTTTCATTGCAGAAATGTGTTGCACAGTCTCCAAAAGATTGTTTGCTGGTATCATTAGATGAATCCATATACAAAGAGAGCAGGAAGGAGGTTAAATGAGCAGTGCTTGGCAGTACATCAGTAAATCATTTAAAGATAACCTGTGCATACCAACACCAAAAAAAAAAAATCTAATTAAGGTAACTTATTACAAACCTAGTCCCATTTCTGAAGTGCTTTATATTCCTAAGGAGGAGTGGGAGAGGGGGAGGAAAGAAACAGGACAAGGAGTTAGAGTCTAATACTATAACATGAGGAAAGCCCAAGCCAGGCATTAGAAAAAAATTCCTACACGCCTCATCAATTGGCCAATGAAATCAATATCAAGGGGAGCTGGCAGGCTCCTGAATACATATATTCAGAGAAAATTAGACTTTGCACTTAAAAGCAACAGGAAGCTCTGACATTTGGTGGAGAGTGTAGGAGAAAGAAGGTGTTCTTTTATCTTAAACGAAAGATACTTCACTGGTCTAAAATGTATTTCTATCTAGACATTCCTCTAGATAAACAGCTCCATACATTTCCTTCATTGAGGGTCAACAGGCTAGCTATAGTATAATTCATGCAATTCCTTGCTGGAGAGGTCAAAAGCCTTCACAAACAGTAATTAAGCTTGGTGGCACCAGGGTACTGTTATATCAGTTTTATAAGGGAATAAATAAAAGGATGTAGTGGCTAAGTGATTTGCCCAAGGTCATTAAGCAAGTCAGTGGCAGAATCAAGTATTACACACAGACGCCTGGTCTCCCATCCTCACCTCTCACCAGTAGGCAACTCCCCTACATCGGCCTTTATTAAATAACCATTACAAAATGTATTAATTTTAATTTGGAACTATGTAAATTGACTCTTTCCCAAAAGACAGCAATTGGCTGTTAAATAAATACCAAGTGATTATTACAATCATATTTGCTGAAGGGTGGATCATCAGTGTAATGTGCTGGGTTCAATAAAAAGGTTATTGCCTGTCAAATAAACATGATGAGCAGAGCCTGGACTGATGTGGAGCATGTCCAACAGTCACTGGCTTTGGTGGGAACTGCAGCTGCCCAGCACCTTTCAGAGTCCGAGTTCAAGTATTTTTTGCAATACACAGGGAGAAAACTGGCACTGCCAAAGCAGAGATAATTCCATTAGCAAGACAACCTTGGGTCAGGTTCTGGCACTCTAAACTTGATTATAAGGGTAGTTAAATCTCACCGATTTCTGTAAAAACAACTCAGTGTGAGATGCTGTTCTTCACAAGGGTAAAGGTAGTAAAAACCATTCCTCTAGCATGAAAGGGTAAGATTATTTTAGTGTTAGTGCTAAATTAAGTGCAGATACAGGAAGCTAAGGATCTTGCTTCTGTTTTTATTATAACTCAGCAGAAGGGGAGAGCTGTAAATATAGTTGAATGGTCAGATTATGCCTTTCAGAGACATGGTCTGAACACAAAGGAAGCTATTTTAAATTGCCGGTTTCTTTTATGTTTTTCCAAAGTGTGAGTTTATAAGAATAGCATTTGTTCTCTGCCAGACAATCATGGATGCATCAAAAAAAAAAAAAAATCTTTGTACCCTGCAGAACTGATTGTCATTTGCAGTTACACACTAAGGCAAGCACCCTGCTACAGACGATAGTCATTCATTTTTAGGCTGCTTCACTCTGCCAAAGCAGGGTGAAAGGACATTGTTACAAAAAAAACCCCATTCTGATGTAGTTTGTCCATGTAAGCAGCACGTTTCACTGGAACAACAAGTTTTGCTGCCGTCTCAGAGCAAATATCGTTCTTTGCAAAAGCTAAGAGTCAAACAGTGAATGCATGTAGTAACTGCTACTTATGTTAAATAGACTATTTTTTTAAAACCGGCTTTTGCAGCACCAAGTCCGGGCAAAAGGCAGAAGAGCAGTACCGAATTAAAGCACTAGGTGGCAAGCCTCTAACAAGAAGTAACTCCGGGGAGCAGAGCCTCAACCAAAGCTTTCAGCAGTCACCTGACAGAATTGCTCGTGTGGAAAAGTGTTCTTGATTCAAACACCTAATGTTTCCCATTAAGAGCTAATGTCCTCTCTATATGCTAGCATGGAGCAGCGACTAAAGCATACAGGACAAGTTGTACTGCAGACATTGCTTGGAGAGAACAATTCTTACCATTCTTATCTGCAGACCTTACAAGATGTTCTTCTCCTGTTAATGTTTCCTTAATATAGTTACTTTTTTTCCTCCCCCCTCACATTTAGTCTGTTTAGGGTTTTGCTACTGGAAATGGCTGAAGGTTGAGATATAAATTTTAGAAGATACAGGCTCTGCTTGATTTGGAGGGAGCCAGTTTGGGAAGTAGGTGCTCCGTCTTTTCTACCAACAGCAAGCCAGGCAGCACAGCCACGCACACACATCCGCACTCGCACAGGCCAATTAGAATGTTAATAATAATTAAGTGTCTTACTCCTAAGACGCTCCTACACAGGGGAATGCTAAAGTGCCAGTCAGCTCATTTCATTACACGCAGCCAAACACCTCTCAGACCTCGTGTATTTGCTAAGGGAGCGGAGCAGAGCCCTTCCAGCTCCAGCCAATCTGATTTCAGATGATCTGCTCAACAAACAAATTAAAGCAGCCTACAGAAAGAAATGCGGACCAGAAAAAAAAGTCCAGCTGTGGCAGCTGAGCTGTACCTTTCACCTCAAACTGAGCCACTGCAAATGAATACAGGGTGAAACCTATAAATTTCCAGTTTGCAGGGGTTTGTGGGAGTCTCTATCTAGCTTTGGTTCACACGCTTCAAAGCGGCTCCATTTCAGATTTGAGATAATCCCCTAATTAAACACAAATTCAGCCTTAAGCTGCATGTCATCTGATTTCTACCCAAAAAATCAGAACTGGACACAGACTTGTTCAGAGCTGTTCAGCTCCGAGGTTACATTTAGCTGGACAGTAAGAGCTGGCCCAGTGGTCACCCTCCATCTGTCTGAACCATGTGAGTCACCCACCTTCCTCATCTTTCATGAATGCTGTAGTCTGGCTCACAGCTGACCACAATGTGCATGCACAAATCAAGCCATTTCAGATGTTAGTTTGCAACCAGCTATGTCCTTTGATGGGCAATAGGACAGAAGGCTAGCAAGAGGGAATGGTGGGTTTGCTGCTGGAAGAGTTCTTGGGTTCAAGGCTTGCCCATCTAGTAACGTCCAGGAGGAGGCTGGGAAGAAAAGCTTGAACACATTTCTCATGAGCAGAACCTTTTGAGTGACTCTGAAAAGTTTTGGAGTTTCATTATCCCTGGCTTAAAAGGGATGAATTTAGTGTGTTTCTGATATCAGAAATGTTAAGGCTACTTTTCACCCAAACCTCTACTTTCAGAAAAAGAAAAAAAAAAAGACAAGAAGCAAAATCTACAGGAGTATGCAAACAGAAAGCCCTGTTTATTCAGAGCACACTCCAAATAAAGCAGATACAAAGTAAGTTAAAGCAAGACTGAGTCATTCATATTTCCAATAAATTAAAGGAAAAAAACCCCATCATTTTTCACTCTATTTCACATCAGAGAACAATCACAACAGACTACTCACTTAATGCGATGATGACTTTACCCCTGCCCCCAAGGGGTTTCTTTGCCTCTCTTGCACAGCTCTGAAAATTCTCACATTTTCCCCCATTTTATGTCTCTCCCCAAATCCAGTTTGCCCTCTTTCAAACATTTTGGGTTCACACAACTGCCTGCTTGCAGTTTCATTTTAATGTCCTTTGATTTTTACCAGCTGCAAGAGAAAAATCAAGAGAAAATACACAAAACCATGCATCTGATTAGATGTGCATGACACAACGCTACACCTGAGTGTACATCTAAGTTTACCCAGACACAGTTTTCCCAAAAGATCAGAAGTCTGAGCAAAATCAAGATAGTCCAGCAACCTGAATCCAGTAGACCAAGAACAAATGAAAGTCCCTCTGGATCCTATTTCCAGCTTCTCTACAGATAACCAGAGGGGATGCTGTTGGGCCAACTCACTGCTGTGGTAGAAGTCTTGCATATCCAGCTTCAATTTTATCTTCAGCCCTTGGAAAGTAAAAAGCTAAATGAGGAATCTGAACTGAGGACTCAACTTTCTGTTGAGCTACAGCCCTTTTAAGCTACTACGGAGACAGAAAGTTTCATTAAGCCATGCACAGGTAGTAATGACTTTTATTGCAGAAGATCAGTGAAAACGATCACAGAACTGGGGTTAGAAGGGTCCTCAGAGATCTCTAGTTCAAAATGCTGCTCAAAGCAAGACTAAGTTATAATGGTACGTCTAGCACAAGACCTTGAAACAGAAGTGGGTGGATGTGGGGAAGTTTGTAGGTAAAGGTCTTTCCAGAGCTTTTTAGAAATTTTTGTCCCAGCTTAGCAGTATAGAAACAGAGTTTGCTCTAGAGCAGAGCAGCTGCTCTGTTACTCAATAAAAAGATTTTCTATATTGCATTGCTGGTGTGCTCTGAGCTTCTAAAAGCATTATAGAAGGTGGGATCAGAAGTATATGGTGGAAACCAAAAGGGAAATGGTTGCATCTGAGTTTAGCACAAAAACCTAATTATAATTTCACAGGAGAGCTGAGGGAGAATGGAGTAAACTCCTACACTGAGCTTACTGCTTGGAGATTCTGCCACAGTGAGGCAGAGAACCGAGAACAACCTGGAGACTTAACGTGGGTATTCACTCCCACAGGGATGCTGCTGACTGACTTAACTGGAACTATATTTGAAGCAGACTGTTTTAGATCTTCTGCCCACCTTGTATAAGATCAAGTTCCATCCACTGACTCATAAACAAGAACTTCTGTTTTCTCAAAAAATTAATTACAAATTTTAAACAGAAAATAACAACTAAACACGCAAAAATAAGTTTGAATAACTCTAGATGATTTGCACTAGCATTACTCTGCACATACAAACTTTCAAACCATGGAATAATGAAGTGTTCTTGATAGCCATTTTCCTCTCAGCCGTACAGTAACGAACAGATCTGTTTTATTGTTATTGCAAGGCATTAGTGAAACTGTATGAGACTATCTGAAAGTGTAAGAAGTATTAAAAAAGTCAAATGGTCTGAGCTTTGTTATTGACATTCAGCTAGTAAGATTAATGTTACCTTTTGGAGGCATCACTGTCTATAAATTACGGGAAAATGAGCTGGGCAATTAGCTCGAAGCAAAATAAGCATCCTCATCTTTTGTAAAACACAGCAAATTATTTTATAAATAAGTGTTTGATCAAATAATCATTTGATCTTGAGGGTTGTGTAACCAAAGTTTTCAATCACTTCTTAGCTGCCAAGAGTTTCAGAATTACGGAAGCTGTATCATTTTGTCAACCTTCAATGCACGGAAATGTTGAGGCATGTCCCCACAAGATGATTATCTGTCTGACTTGCAGTTGAAAGCTATTAGATGTTACTTTTTACATTAGCTGAGAATTGCCCAGTTGCAGTTTTTAAGTTTGTTAAGGATGACAAAGATGGGCATGACAGACTTGCAGTGATTAAATGCTTCTTGAATTTATTTCACAATGTGCTAAATGTTTCTTATGATACGATCTTAAAATTAGAAAGAACTGATCTTGTACCTACTGAAGTTTATGACATGATGAATTCTTTAGAGAGTAAATTACAATGAAACATTGATAGCAAATTACTTGGTTATAAATGTAGCTCATCCAAAAAACACATCATGACAAACCCAAGGTATTTTATTTGTAGTATATGTCTGCTCTCATATCTGATTCAGCAATATGACTATTCTCACCTTATACAATGACTTTCACTGAGCAGGGGGAAAGCAGGCTTTATAGTCATCGTTGAAGAGCTAAAATTTTACAAAAAGCTGAATAGGGATAGTTTGCTGAGAAACACTGTATATATTATACACTAAAAAATTAAGTGGCTTGTGCATATACTTCACAAGTGTTGAATTTGGACATGGTATATTTCTCTATCTTCAGAGTCCTAGTTCTTTCAATTTCCTATAGTTTGTGGAATTAATTATGTCCATTTCTACCTCAAATGTAGAAGTGGAACAAATAATTTCCTTGGATAAACAGACTTGAACAGATTGCAGAAGACCACAAAATATTGATTATGTTAAGATTGAACTTCAAATTAAGGCACAAATGAAGGTTAATTTCAGTTATTCATGTAAAAAGTCTCATGAATTGCTTTAAAAATGTATTGAAAAATATCAAAACTGGTCATAAGTACTATTTTCAGTAACAAATTGAAGTTTACAGGACTGAATTGTATATTCAAGGGTAGCAGATGTGAACACAAGGAGAAAAAAATACAGGATTTGCTAAGGGAAATGACGTTTCTTGAAATTGCCCCTTCAAAAAGGGCATTCTTCCCTTAATCACATAGTTATTTCCAAGATGGGTGGTCACCCTGCTTTGGATGCAGAAGAGGCGCAGTGGTCAGGCCAGCACTGCATTCTAGTTAATCTTAGCTGCAAAGCCTACTTTGGTTATTCTCAGTAATCAGCAGAGAGTGAAAAAGTAGGTACGACTGCTAGGTTAAAACTGGAGACAGGGAAGGACAGTTTAATTCCACCTCCATAACCACGGCTCTGTCCTGGGCAGATCACAGCTCAGCTGGAAGAGGGGGTCTAACCATAAGCTTCCCATAGGCAATTCAGGCTGTTCCCACCAGCTGCTGGGAGTTCTCTGCCATAACCAGACTAAATCAACATGCTGGCTATAGACAGCTGGAAATGGCCAGTACCAAAGGGTCAGGAGACCTCCCCTGTGCTCTGGCTTTATCACTGCATTATCTTTTACTTCCATCCAGGTGCTAAGGATGATGTTGCTGTAATTATTATGAAATTTGCAGTATGATTGGTCTGGAGTCCTTCTATACACACATCAGGAGGCTGTGCTGAATTCTGAGTTCACAGAGCCACAGAAACTGACCTAGTTGTGTTCACACTTCCTCTAGAGATGCGGTATAATGTAAGCCAGGGAAACTGAGTCTCTGCAGTAAAACAAGAGAAAATGCCAGTGTGAAGACAATTTGAACAAGCTAGGATCTGGGGCTTAACTGTGTCCTGAAGTTTAGAGCTGACAAGATAGACATTGCTAAGGGAGTTCAGCTATTTAGCAGGCTCCAGTACCTTGAAACAGCTCTCCAAGTGGCATTATGTCCCCACAATGTCACAAGGGGCTCCCCCACTGCAACAATCTCTCACTAACATGGTGTGACCTATAGAACTTTAATGCTTGTGTGTGTGGGCTTGACCACTTTGAAATAAACCCATGAGAAGGTTCTCTCTTTAGCAGCAAGGTGGGCCAAGGCTTTGCCACATACCTCTTCAACCCCATGCTTTGGAGTTGAACGCTTCCGGTATTTTAATATGAGGCTTTAGGAAGCTTCATATGGTTATGTTTCCTTAGTATTAGCACACACCCAGCACTTCATTTTCTTAAAATACAAATATGCACATGTATAATAAAAATGCTGACAAGTCCTAGTCAGAGTTTAAGAAGTTTCAGACCTGAAAACCTGTGCACCCAAAAAAGGATAAAATATGCCCCTTGCCCTAATTTCTCATTCTACAGCCTGCCCATCACTGGGATGATGCAGAACAACACTGCGAGGGGCATGTGCTACATAATGTCAGCCGGCACCAGCAAAGGTGCTGTGGGTACTGCAGAGCTCTACTGTAAGACTGCTGACTGTTTTCATGGCATCACATGAAACACGGAAATAAATAGCTCCTCTTCTATGATCACAGCATGGAAGTTTTGCTTTGCTGTCTATCCCTTCTCATTAAAAGCATAAAACACAACGCAAGATAGGGATTAGACACAGAGACAGGCAAACGCAACAGAGCCACAGGGAAGAGCTCAAGGAGTAAAAGGATTGGCACATGTGCCAATAAAGCCATTCCTGGTGTCAGCTACGAGTTGCACCCTCAGAAGCCAGAGCTGAATTTCACTCAGAGAACAGAGGAACAATAGGCATAGATGCTCTAGACCACACAGACATGTACACCCATTTCCTTCTCCTGAGCCTCCGTACAGGTGTTAAGAGAAACCTCTCCCCCAGCAAACTGTCATAAAACTGTTACTTTTTCTTTTCTAAAATCCTCTTAAAAACAAACAGGCACACACTCTTTTCCTGTGAAGCAAGTTTAAGTTTTTTGCTATTTAAATTACGAACACATCAGAAATCTTCCTCACCACAGCGGATCCTGTCTTTTCTCTGTCTGACATTTAGAGTACAAACTCTTTAGGGCAGGGTCTGTCTTTATTTTTTATGTCTCATACAGCACAAAGTCATGTTTTCAGTGTTAAACAGTAAGTAGAAAAGGCTCATACACATATACAAGGTTATAGGATATATGCCTAGCATATGTATGATATACACATGATATGGTCAGTAAACCAGGCCTGTACAAGAAACATCTCTACTTATATACACAACAAAACAGATTCCGACTTGTGTGCCGGGGCATACACACATGGTACAATGCATAAAGGAGGCCCTTGTAAATGCACACGCATGCATCTGATTTCTAAAAGTCTCCAGGACCTCTTCAGACCTGGAGGAACAGGGAGAAGCAGAGAAAAAGAGGACTGCAGAGGGAGGGCCTGTTGTCTACAGTTCACCTCTTCACGATGCTTGTTGGTGAGCCGTTCAGGAAGGCGGGAGTGACTCAGCTGCACAGACATTGTGCATTGGACTGCACGTCTGAGAAAAGGTTGAGAACCACTGCTCAGTGTGACCCCTTTTCTGGGCAAAAGCAAAGCAAATACATCTCTCCCAGCAGTTCCCAAGTACCAGCTTCAGTCAGGCGCCATGATGACATCAGCCTTGCTTTCGCAATTATTTAACCTCTGTCTTTCAGATCAGCAATGAACCAGCAAGGGTGACTAATACACACATCAGCTCTGGAAAGTCATCAACACATCGAACAGGGTGCCGGCCCTCAGGAATGAACTATTCTTTCATGAGTCTATTTGTTTTGTATTTGGGGAAAGACTGTATGAAACCAAATGTTATGTGTCCATAAGAAGCTACAGGCAAACCTCTGTGCCCCATGGAAACGTCACTCCTTTTGTCAGAAAGATGCAGACATAGCAAAGATATTTGCTTTTTCTCATTTCTGTGTGTTGTTTTGTACTACTACTCTTCAACTCTGGCTCCTGCTTTCACTGTCCATACAAGCACAGAAAAAGTAGCTTCTCTTAACAAATATGTATAACAAACATGCAGATACTTGAGATGTAAACTGAGAGGTTGGCATTATAACACAGCCTCTAAATCAACCTCAGGACCTTGTTAGCATAATTAGTGATAGGACTGGTCTCTTACAAGATCCAGGACAGAAAGTGGAAAAATAGTAATAACAATAAAAAAAATATAGTTGTATCCCAGCAATTGCTGGGGTGATTGCTGATGGTTCAAAAGCAAGTCAGATCTTGCGTGAGACAAATACATTTTATATGATGTTTAATCTCACAGGAATTCTGCTGGAAATACTCAGAAGCTTATTAGAGGAAAATACGAGAATCTACTCACGTGAACAATAAAAGATTCTTGTGCGGAGGAGCTACCGTGACTCCCATCCTCATAATAGGTGCACATCTTGCAATTACAAGCATACTGAAAAATAACACCACCTTCACTGCTCCTTTCTACTAACTTGAAGCTTCAGAGAAGAAGACAGTACTGGTCTTCCTTCCAACTGAAACTCAGGTAAGGTGAAGAAACCCAGGGGAGGGGATTTGTTCAAGATCACCTGGAAGTCAGTGGCAGAGCCAGAAATAGTATCTGTCTGTAAGGGCCCTGAGAGCACTAATAAGTCTTAACGGCCCTAACCAGTCCCACCTGAAGCCTCCATCATCTGCCCATGGACTCTAGAGCCTCACTTAAGCTCAACCCTGGGTCTTCACTCACCATATGAGCAGAGCCGTTAGAAGTGCCTGTTTCCAGCTCACGCACAGCGATGCCTGTGCCTGACCATGAACCTTGTTGATCTTGACCCATTGACTGATTTCCTAGCTTGACCTCAGACCTACCTCATCACTGTGGACCTGCCTGGTGATCACTGGTCTGTGTCTGACCCTGGTTAGCCTTACTAGACCTGAGCCTGACCTGTGGATTGACTTCCTGGCTTGAGGTTGGACCTGCCCCATCACCACAAAATTGTCTGATGATCTGGACTCGGTTGAAGCTGGCTACGACTCCCAGGCCCACCCTGCTTGCCTCACTTGAGGGCTGTGGGACAGGGCCCTGGCTGGTGAGGACTCTGACCTGGCAGCCACATTATCCCATTCAGTTCCATGTCTCTTTGGGAGCAGCTGGTGCTCGCTGCACCCTGACATAATCCTAGTAGACCACTCTGCCTCCCTTACTTGTTTCTGTATCACCGCAGGCAGGAAGAGAAATGCCACATGTATTTGGATATGTCCAGGGAACAGAGGCAGAAAGAAATTAAGGCACAAATTCAAACTGGAACTCTTTGTTCACTGTCTTAAGCATGTCCTTCCTCCTACTTCGTATTGGAGATGGCAGTATTGCCTGCCCCAATGCAAGGCAGCAGCAAAAGACATTCAAGGGATTGTATGAAGTGGTTTATGTTCTGCATCAGTGTCCCCTGAGAATAATAAATCTTGGCTGACAAGAGTAGAAGGAAGGAGAATTGGGCTTTAGCACAGGAACTGATCACAGCAGAGGGCTTGAGACCACAGGAAGGAAAGGCAGAGACCTGGGAAGGGGAAGCACTGTTAGATTACCCAGCAGGGCAACTGGAGGATGCAGATGCTGCTAGTGGGGAGCAGATTTGTGTTGGGCTACAACATAGCACTAGGGTAGCTCTAGCACTTGGAGCTGAGAAAGGCAAATGGGTTCAACGGCCACTGGATGGAGGATGTGACATGCAAAGAGCTCACGGCAGATAGGGCCAGGTTGTCCTTTGCCTAATGTTAGATACATTCCTGCTCTTAACTGCAGCTGGGATCTGGCATCAGATCTTAGCTTTCCTGAGCTAAGAATTCCTGGTTCAGAATGCATCATTCCAGCAGGGTTTATCTTGCTCTGGCAGACCTGGATGTCTGGAGCCCTGGTTCCACGTGGGGAGGGCAGAACAGCTCATCCAATAGTTTAGTCTCTAACTACAATCTCACTTAAGCTTGTCTTTTCACATACACCAGGAGAAATACCGCATAGAGCTTGTGCTGAGGTTATAAGGCAGCAATTGTCTAAATCTTCATATACAGGCAATTATTGGACTTTTAATTTGGAAGCTGAAGGGGGTGACTCAACAGAAAAAGATTCAGGCTGAGTCAGCAAGATCTTTTCCTCGGGAGTTAGAGATACAGCAAGAAAGCAAAATAATTTAGAGGGAGGCAGGAAAAACTTTGTGTTGTGGAGGTTCAGGGTATGGAATGCAGCTTTTCCCACAGACAGTTTCTCTGCCTTTCCCTCTTCCATTCCTGAGACATCCATGTGCAGCCTGTGGAGTGACTGTGCAATTAAGAGAGGAAGAAAGAAATTAACCCTTTGTACCTCCGTAGCATCTAATACCTCAGTATCTACAAACCTCCTCACATAATGCTTACCTACCTCAATAGTACGTCTCTTTTACTAGAACTGGGCCTTGCTAGAAGTTTATTTTAATCTGGAGATTAGAAATCTCTGTCAGCCCCACAATTCACAGTAAAGTTGAAGTAAAGACCAGGATTCAGGCTTTTACAGGAATGGATGTAGTGAAGTAAAACTGGATTACACCTCTCTGGGGTCCTGCAAGTGGCTAATTAGCCTAGAGAAGCACAGAAGCCCTCTTAGTCTCTCCCTGCTGGAGGCAAGCCAAGGGTGTCTGCCGTATTCTTACATGAAGTAGTATCTGAAGAAAGATCAAAGGATAAGACCAAGATTTCATGGCTAGTGAATCAGGCAAGTCTGCCCACGGTTTCGATATGATCTTTACAATAAAGGGAAAACTTCTCTGCTTAGTGACATGCTAGTTATGGGATATTCGTTTTCTAGATTTTACTAAGATGTGTGTTAAATTCCTTGGGTCAGTTGATGGCTCTGTAATTTCATACTCTTCACACAGGAAAAAACTGATGCAGGTGTTTTCAAATGTGGTGGGGGCTCAGGTGTATTTTTGAAATGTAATGTCTGAGATTCCTTCATTTTCAAAGGGATTTGGGAGACTCACTTGGATGCTTTGGAAAATGTTACTTTAAGCAACTGTTTCCTTAAAGAGTTACCACTGAAGACAGTGAGCAAGCCTCAGTCTCGTAAGTAATGCTTTTAGGGACCAGCTAGCAGAGATGAACGTGATCTGTTACTGTCCCTTTGCCCTTTCACCAGAACACCTTAAAGCACTCTGTAATCATAAATGTAGGAAGAATTTGCTTCCCTTCCATCCATCCCCACCCTGCTATGGGAAAGAAAAAAATTATTATGACAATTGGGATATTGTAAAACAGAGTAATTAAGTGACTTGCCAAAGGCCGGGTAGCAAAACTGGGGAACGGATCCTAAGAGTCCCAGTTCCTGCTCCTCCTTTGTAGCCGATACACACAGACCCTGCCGCTGAAAGGTCAGAATACTTCTTCCCTGGGGAAGATTTCATTTCCTCCTTTGAACACTGAGGGAGGGGCCCCTCTAAATCACAGGTTAGGCATGCACTCAACTGAGTTAACGCAATGTACTTCCCTACACCATGTCTTGAAGGTGTAGTTAGATGTTATTACATGTATTGCTGTAGCTCCTAGAGGTCTCTGCCAAGAGCAAGCCCCATTGTGTTGGACACTGTTCACACACAGTATGAGACAGTCCCTGCTCCCAAAGAACTTTAATATTCTTTGATATTTCTGGGAAATGTTTCATGAGAGAATTTCAGCATAGAGTACAGCGCCTGTTTCTTCCTTTTAACCTGGATTACACCAGGATAACTCCACTCACTTCAATCCATACCTGTCAGAGATGAGACTCCAGATTCCTTATGTTGCAGTCTCTCTTTTTAAAAACACTGGAACATGTATAACAAAGAATCAGGAAATGAGTGGGCAGTTGGCATTAATTTCCTCCATGTCACCATCTTTGGTTGCTGTTGTGGAAACACAGTAGGCACAGCAACTGCTATTTCAGTGCACAGAGCCATCCCTGAGTCCCAGATGGTGACCATATGATCTGTCCCTCTTATGGACCATACACATGTTTCTTATCCTTAGTATTTGACTTCTGCATGCAAAGAGTGCTCACCTAAATCTGCCTAACCACCACAGCACCTGGGTGCAACACAGGTCCCTTTAGGAATCCAGTAAAGACCCAGACAGCAAGTAAACAATTTGTGGGAAAAGCACAACCTGACTCAATTAGAATTTCCTCCATGAATAGCTCCCTATGTCAGAACTTAAGGCCTCAATTCATAGGGAAATCTGGGACCCATTTCCTCAGGAATTGCTAGTTTTTTTACGAAGAGAAAGCACTGCATTCTGATTTTGTTTTCTGGACAGCCTGGGGTGGGCTTGACTGCTCACTTGAATAGACTGGATTTATGCTGAGCTGGTAGCAATAAGATGCCAAGAGATCTGTACTTCTAAATGTTACCACTTGTGTCCTTCAGCACCCCATCTCTCCTCCTGGCAGAAGGTGTCCAGGTATCAGGAGGAGTAGATGAACACACCCTACCACCTATGCTGACTTTGTCAAAAGCCCAAAACCTACACCTGGCTGGTATAAAAGGTAAGGAGCCCATGAACTCCAAAGGCCCAACATACAGCTCTAGTCATGATCTGGGGAATGTTGGCATTTAGGGGGATAATGGTCCCCATGTGAGAACCATCTATGGGCCAGAGCCCCATACATCCCATAAAGCACACTTCTCTTAGAGCTGCCTTAGGACAAGTGACAGTTTTCCTTTTTCAGAAGTATCTTACTGTGTCCTTTACTCTGGCAAATAGGACTTATCTGTGGAGTAAGATGTTAGAAGAGAAGAGTGAGCCTGGTACAGTCTGACCCTCAAGCAATAGTTAGTTATGATGATCTTCCAAAACCTCCAGAGTGTATAATACACCCTTTTTCAAAGGCCCAGCCTTAGCCACACACTCCTGTGCAAACAAAATTGGATCCAGTTCCAACTCCTATGGCCTTTTCTAGAGTTAAACAAAGCCTTGTAGAGCTGAATGATAACAAACCACAGAGGGAGGGAGAAACTACATGAGAAAAAAAAAGCAAAACATCTGTCCCTGACATTTAAAAAAATCTTATTTGCCTAACTCTCCTGATTTCAGCAGAGCTGTATTACTTTATACCAGCTTCGAAGTTAGTCTCTCTCTTTTTTAAATCTTTCTCCTGACAAGCTCTGAAATCAGCAGAGGTGTTCAGGCAGACGTGTGTAGGCTGTCTCAGACAACAGGGGCTTCAGGCAAGAAGAATTTCAGGCCAACAGTGGCAAGAAAGAGAAAAGGTTGGTGGTGGAGGAACAGAAGATGAAGAGGGAAGCAGTGAGAGGCAATTCTTGTGGTTTGGAAGTTCCTGTGGCTCTATGTACAGTCAGCATTTCTGTCTGCAAACAGAAACATTTCTGTTTGCTTTGCAATCCAGATTTCTCAACCTCTGGCCTTCTGACCTTCACTATATCTGGCACTATGATCAGGTGTGAGATTGTAACTCACTGCTCCGAGGGGCAGAGCTTTTTCACTTAGTCTACCAGCCAGACTAGATGGGCCTACCCCTTCCATCACCGAACCTGAAAGGGCTGACTATCTCTGTGAGACAGAATGCAGGGTTAAAGGCTGTGCAAGGAGAAAGCCCCAAAACCACTCTCTTCAGAAGAAGGTTTACCTCAGCTTAAATATTGCCACGTTGCCCAATTCCAATAAAGGCAGACTTCAGGCATAAGGAGAATCTAGGCACGAGCTGCACCATTGCGCCATGAGCTGCATGCATTGCTTTTGCGTGGTGCTAAGAATCAGACAAGGGTTCCACCTGCTCGAAGGTATAATGTGCTATCTCTTTTGGACTCTGGCAGAAGAAGAGGAAAACGATGTCTTTATATTTGACCAGAAAGGTTGTTCAATTTGTCCTTATCAAATAAAAATAAAATAAAATAAGATTTTTTAAGGCAGTACAGTTTCTTTATACCACATGCCCATGTTTATTGCCATATAAAATTCCCTGTTTGCCTACACCCCACCCAGGCTCTTGTACACACCTGCATAAGTCTATAATTTTATCCCATGAATCATTCTGTACCATCAGATCACACCCAAGTTACCAGAACTCTAAGGAAGTGGCAAGTTCATTATGCTGGTTTTCATCTTTCAATTTTAAAATAAAAGAATATTTTATTGGCGCCCTGAATCCACAAGTATTTTAAAAAAATGACAGGCAGAAAGAACATGTAAAATTAATTAATTAAATGCACCCAACAAAAGGGAGTACAAAGGAAGGGAGAGCTAATAAATGATTTTTAAAGGGGCTGTTTGGACCTGTCCTGCAGTGGTTGTATCTACTTCACGGGATACTGCAAATGTTAAGCATGCAAAATCATGAGTCAGGCTCACCAAAAATCATGAGACTGAGGAAAAATCATAATCTTAATTTCAAATTAAAGTTTCTTGGCTTATTTGCCTCTAGGTTTTGCAACCTTGGGAGAGCATTGAGGCCATGGTTTTAAGCACTTAAGCAGCCTTTGAAGGACTTTTTTCCCAGGAAAGTGGAGATTTTCAGCTAATCACTTGTGTCCAATAGCTAGGTGTTTAAGGAACATACCAAACAACACAAGAGACTGCAATCCAAAAGAAATCAAAATACTGTGGTGTACAAGAGCAATACTGAAGTAATTTGGGCTAGTTTTAGAATGTTCTTGGTTAGAAACACAAAATGAAGCATACTTGACATCATGGAGAGAGATATGCAGGCAAATATTTGCAAGTTGCATTTTTTCACTTTTGTTTACAATGTACAGGAATATGCTTCTATCATAGCAGACATTTCTCGGTTTTAACTTCTTAGAGTTATCTTAGGGTTATCAAATATCATTTGAATTGACTGGCTTTGTAGTTCCTAGGATTAGGCTCAGTGTGCTTCTTGACTTTCAGCCATTTGGCAGCCTCTTCATTGTTACACAACTGTAACATGCAGCAATGACACAAACTTCTTGCCATTCAATTAAAAAATGACAAGCAGGCAAAGAAGAAAATTGGATTACCTCCTGGGCAACTTAAGTCCATGTAATATTGCCACTGGGTTGTTTCCTAGCCAGGACACTTAATTGCTGAGAAATGTGTTTACAGCTTGGTATGTGCATCTATCCATTTGGGACCAAGATAGGTGTGACAGGATCATAACAGGCTAAGATTGGCCAACAAGAGGGTGCCACCAGCGGGCAACTCTACCACAGTGCAAAGACTAAACATCCATAATAATAGTTGTGTCTGATCCAGTCAGGAAATAAAAGAAAAAGCAAAGCAGTGGTTGAAGTCTCTTATCTGCTCTGGAAGGGTCTAGCTTTGCAGACATGATTGGGCACTTTAGATCTGAGATCTATTTTCTTTCACACACATTCATCGTGCTTTATTGCTTGCTAATGGAATGACAAAGAAGAAATTGTCTAAATCTAATCATGCTGCAGTTGACTACGGCTGAAAAAAACCCAGCAACACTGAGTATCAGATACCTTACTGATTCTCCCATATACATACTCCCTCTGTTTAATGGCCTCCCTGCTCAGCATACAAGTCTGTTTAATTCTTTTGTCTACACAGTCACACTGCCGTTTAAATTTGTTGTCTCCTCAGCACTCTGTTTGGCGCTATCAATGTGATGTCCGCCACCGCAAGCGTTGCACTCTAACCAACATCTACGTACTTTCAGATGCTTTGCGATTGGCAGGGAGGCTCAGGGTAGCAGACAAGGTGAATCCTGTAAACATGGCAAGAGATAAGGCAATACCGAAGGGAACAATAACCACAAAACTAGCTCACAGGGTTCAAGGGATGGAGGTACATGTACTGTTTATTTTCTGTGCTCTTGGATCAGCTGCAATTCCACATGTAAGCTAACTTCTTCAGCCCAGCTTTAAGATCTGGAAAGTCCCTCAGCACTGAGCATTATTTAACAAAGACTATATGTTTTCTTTATCTTTTATCTATATAGGAAACAAAACAAAAACAAAACAACCGAGACATTTGAACAATGCCTACAGCTCTGACTTAGGCCATGTCTCTGCCCTTGTTTGCACTGATGTAAATCAGAGATCACTGTAAGAGATTTAAAATAGGCCTTTAAATTTCTTATCACATCACTCCTCTGCTCCGCCAGTGATCTGTTTTGTGTGTTTCTAACAACAGTGCCCATGCTTTTGCCAAGCCACAGTTACACATGGAATGCTTTCTCTCTCCAGGTACACACAGTGCCTGTCCCCTCTTTATACTTTCATATAAAACATACATCTTTCATCCTGCTCACAAGAAGTGCACTGCCAATTATACCAATCCCAGAGTTTTTTAACTCATTTCCCGAGCATTTGCTCAGCTGGCTTGCCCATCCCGTTTGTTTATGATGAATGTTTTATGACATAAACAATTACATATTCCCAGGTGCATTTAACCAGAAAAGCAGGAACAGAAAGAAGTAACAGACTGGGACTGCCTGGGCTTGCATGGTGGCAGCAACAAATATATTTACATGCTTCAAAGGCACTGATATAGCTGCTTCTGCATTTTGGGGCACTCGTGATTAGAACTGGCTGGTAATGGGTGATTTCTAATTTGCAGAGAATTTCTTATTTTGGTTTGGTTTAGCTTAAGGTCAACACACCAGCATTTTCACCTAGGAAATCCAAGGCCATGCCTTGTATGGCACAGTGGTGAAACTGCTGTAATTCTACCTGGTAGAGGGCAGTAGTACACACACGCACACATACATGCACACTCTGCACACTCTCATACACACATACTGCATTGCTGTAGGCACCATATGTACCGTGCCACAGGACCATGACGTGAGAGGCAACACTTGGTCTGGTTTTCTGACTCTCTGCCTTGACCTCTAATGCTCTCAGCAGCACCACTGCTACTTCAGCAGCTCAACAGCTTCCTAATGTCTGTAGTATTTGGGGCAGAAATCACTGGATTAAATCCCATGGTTTGAATCATGACATTGATTTTTTTATTTCTTCAGGAAAGTGATTTATTCTGTCTTTAAAATCCCTGTAACTGATGTTGTATTATCCAGCACTGCCAAGTTTTGTCAAGGGCTTGAGAGAAAGAGTGAATAAAGACATAGACAAAGTTTTTCTCTTCTGTCTGCGGACTACTGCTACCTCTGAGCTGCCAGGTAATATCATGTAAGTCATATTAGCCCTTGTTCCCTTTCTACCCTTGGTTGCCATAATTAGTGAAGAAAAATTGATGTAGCTGATGGTGACACAAGGATGAATTTGCATCAGTCTGAAAACCAGGCAGCAACAGCACTGAGTAATGTGACAAACTACCCAACCCTACATGCATTGTGTGTTGCTCCATAAAATCCAGGCAATGTGGCCTGCATGGTTTTCAGGTTGGATGGTTCAATAAAGAAGATTTTTGATAAAAAAAGATTAAGAAACAGGGTCTGAAACTCTGTATCAAACAGAAATGATCCCCAAGGTACATTAAGACCTGACAGTCTCCATTCAATTAGCAAGTGGGAGACAGCTGTCTGTCTGTCACTCATTCTCTTCCTTGAACACAAACACATTCAAAGTCAATCCAAATCTTTTTGTTTCATCAGCAGGTTTATCCAGTTATCTGCAGGATGCAGAACAAGTTTAGGTACCAACTAGTGTAAGTCAGCAATGGGCCCGGCGTTATTCTCCCTCTCTCTACTTACTGTATCTAACAAGATAATTGTCAAAGGAAAGAGAAAACCTCTCCCAGACACTGCAGCTTTGGGACTCAGGTCTCTTCTTAAACTTGCCATTTGTCTGTTCCCTTTTCTAAGCACAGTTCAGGGAACCCTCAGTGAAGGATAAGGCTCTTTCTCCTAGACCCTTTGAGAGATTTCCTATTAGTCACTAGGATAATTAAAGGTTCCAGTTGCATTGCATTAGCACCTTTCATGTCATTAGAGTCCAGCTGCAGTGTGAGAATCATATATTTGCTGAGACTCCTGTGCCAACAAGCATGCCGGGAGCGGAGTTTTACATTTCATCGCTTTGTAAAAAAAATACGACTAAGCAGTGTTCCCTGATAGTATTGCAGGGCACCTTTCAAGAGGGGCTCTAAGCACCAATCACTGAAATGCCTGGCCATGAGTTGTATTGAAATGGTGCCTTGACAAGGTTTTATGAACACATTGTAATAAATCCATAAATCCGCCTAAGACTTCTTAATTGTCAGTGTACTGCACACCAAAGCTGCTCAGAACCCCATGGTGAAAATGCCAGTTGCGCTTGGGCACTTGCTTCACACAGCACATGGTATCTCCACTTGACTTATAGGAAAATCTTCACCATTTATTAGTAGTGCAGGTGTTGTGCCACAGGGTTGGGGAGTTCTGAATTCACCCTGCAAAGGCTACTGGTGCAGAGATTTAGTTCATTATAACATTGTTAATTGACAGACTTGCGTGCCTGTCTAGTCAATAACAGCCTGCTAAAAATATGCATTAACCAGAGAGAATGAATCAGCTGCTAATAGCAGTCTGCCTGATTGTCAGCTTCTATCTGTCTTCAGTATTTGTCGGAACCTTGTCACTATTGTACTCCGGCAGCTCCAAGCCTCTAACATATTTATCCTCCAAACACCCCTCTGGGGCAGGGCGGTTGTTGCTCTCACCGGTTTACAGATGGGAACTGTGATACCAAGAGGGAGAGTGATTTGCCCAAGGTCACACAAGAAATCTGTAGCAAAACAGGGAATAGTACATCAGTCTAGCAACCCCAGGGGGATTAACCTACCCCCAGCCAGGACATCCTTCTTGTCTCCTTCCTCTTTCAAATCAGCAGAGCTATAGCAATTTGTACCAGTAGAAATTCTTTGAGATTCCTTGAGAATGCAGAGCCTTCTATTTATGAGTGGATGAAGTATTAACTAAATGTCCCCCTTCCACATTCCCAAAATGCTGACATCCCAAAGACAAACTTTAAAACATTAAATACACACACTTCAAAACTTGTTTAAAATCATTGCCTGCTTTAAACCAAGTTCTAGCTCTTCTCTTTGTTTGTGTGCGTTTCTTCTAATTGCTAACACCTCTAGCTCCAGGTGTAGGGCAAGAATGGCCACCCTACACTTCTGTTGGGAGGTCTAGAATGAGCAGCAGTGTTAGAAAGAGAAATGTGAACCTGTGATCTGGCTTTGAGCCTTGGCAAGTACGTGAGTCCTTTAGTTCATGTACCAAATATGTTTGCTTGTAATTCAGTAAGCTGACATAGGATCTTAAGGAACATTAACTCATGTGTTACTGTGATGCTGTGATTGATTATAATATTGCTATTATTAATGTTTCTTAGGTGCTATGCAATGAACAAATGTAAGACAGACGTGTTCCTTCATGTGAAGTTTGCCTTCCAAATAACTTTTGACAAAGGAAAAAAGATAAGGAAAGAGTGGGGCAGCTGATCTCAAGAACATAGACATAAGGTAACTAATAAAGGGCTGGAAACTTGCCCAGTTTGCGGGAGCCATGAATTCAGGCATGGAAGCTGAGCAGTGCTAGTCACACTAGAGGGGAAGGATGGTGTAATCAGGTGAGAGAAGCAGTGCCAAATGCACATCACTGCAGCATGGCTCCGTGTGTCTCACTGCATGAGCTAAAAAAACCAGCCATGCATGTGGAGCCCTTTGAACAGCCCTCTTCCATTGCTTGATGAAGTGGTACTGCAGCTCTACTCCTGAATTTACAAATGAAACACAGATGAGTATTTTTAGTATATGGCAAGTCTAGAAGTAAGATGGTAAAACCAGCAAGATCTAGTCAAAGAAAAGTGCTGTTTCATTTTCTTATCTTTCTTATTTTTGCCTCATACACTTTTTCAACAAGGACCACACACATACGGTACATAGTCAGGGATGCCTCCTATTTCTTCTTGTATGCAGCTTCAAAACCCCAGGCTGTAGCTACCACTGTTTCAGGACCACAATTCTACACAGGGAGGCACTGTCTGAAGAAAAGCAACATGGTTTCTCTTGGGCTGGGGGGAGACCCAAACCACCAGTTCTAGTTCATCTGCCTGCCTTTCCTCCTGTGATTTTTCTTTCTTTCCACAATTTCAGCAGGGTTGCTTCAGGAAGCCAAACCCCCCACTCCAGTCTTCTGTGTCTTGCAGGCAGTTGTGGCTTCAGCTGCTGCAGAAGGCAATGACTCTGCAGGTTTCTCCTTCCTGCCCTTGTAGTCTATCAACCTCTTCATCAAGAGGAGACACTCAAGATGACAGTTGGTGCAGCTGCTGTAGCTACCAGCCAGTCATGGCTACCGGGTGCCATCATTCAGAGGAAAGGAGAAGTAGACAGAAAGGCCTGCCCAGCTGTGCAATAGACACAAGCCCTTCCTGGAAAAAAACGAGGGTTTTCAGTCTTTTGAGAAACCCAAAAGATTTTCTTCCACCTTCCTACAGGTGGAGCGATTTGGCAGACACTTGACTGAGCCATCTTCAAGCCCTCCCAGCTGACCACCTCAGGCTCTCTGTTCAAAAGACTTGTGTACAATTAAGTAAAGCAAACTTCAAAGCTCTCTAGCCCACTGACCCAATATGGAAATACATAATTAATGGAGTTAGAGGTGGATACAGTGTCAGCTTTTACTGGGATAGACCTTGCTGGAGGTAGAAAGAGTTTGAACTAGGCTCTTAAAGCTGTAGGTTTGTGTCCTACAAAGGAGGACCCGGGATCAGGGCTTCAAAGACAGTCTTATTTGAATATCTGAAATGTCCATTTTCAACTCACTAATGTCTGGCATTGATAATTTCTAGTTCTCCTAAAAGGCTAAAATATCAAAGAAGAGCAGTGAATGGCCTTTGTGAAATGAATGAATGTCATCGCAGGGAGGATTCCCCAAAAGCTGACACTCAGTGAGTGAGCTAAGTGAGTGACTTCACCTATTTGTGCCTCTGCATCAGCATCTACAAAATGAAGACAACAGCTGGGTCAGGGGATGACACAAGTATGTGCCTATGCTTGAAACCAAAGGGTGATATTA
Organism: Gavia stellata; assembly: GCF_030936135.1. Taxonomy (NCBI): domain Eukaryota; kingdom Metazoa; phylum Chordata; class Aves; order Gaviiformes; family Gaviidae; genus Gavia; species Gavia stellata. The sequence continues at coordinate 5,018,865 of NC_082618.1, forward strand.
AAAAGAAAGGTGCCTAGGAAATGGCAGACAGCACTGTAATGGTGAGCACCAAAGTGAGTAAATTCACTCTGTAAGAAGCTGGTAAACTCTCTCCCAAATGAGAACTGGGTTAACTTCATTTATCTGCTTTCCCTCTTTTCTGCCCTCCTGGCAGTATTAATTATTAAGGAGGTGTAAGTAAAAACCCTAACAATCCATAACAGTCCCATTAATTAACACCCTGAACTTCCTTTGCACTATGCAAGTACATGGTTAGTGCCAGATGCAAAGCTCTACCAAAGCCAGGGAAAGTCTCCAGAATGTCAGCTACTTGAATGCTCACAGATATTAATGAATTCACAGTTTTTCCATGAAATGGGTCAGTATTGTTAACCCCATTTTACAAATGAGGATATTGAGGAAGAGAGAGGGGAAGTGACTCACCGAAAAACACCCTGTATTAGAGACAGGAATAGGACTCAGATCTCATGACTGCCATTCCCAAGTCTTAATCACTATTAGATTGAACCTGTATAGCTTCGCATTTTCTGAGGGCTGGAAGAGAAGAGGGGAGAAACAAGAGGTGGGAAGGGTGCGGAGCTTCTTTGAGTCAAAACTAAATGCAAGTTTCCTGGAATGGAGCCACCACTAATTTCAATAAATTTACTTAGATCTTGAGCTTTGGGATGGCATGAGCAGCTGTGAGTCATCTTGGCCAGTCAAAGGAATAATTAATTGTTGTGGGCAAATCTCAAAAGGTTTAGGGGGTCAGGTAAGGTAAGCAGCTAAGCTTATCCTTGACTGCTCTTTTCTGCTCAGCAAACTACGCTGGAGACACTACAACACTTACCCCATGGTTTCCTTATGCCAGATCTGTCTATCTGTTGCACACACTTTCTGCCTTGTCTTCTATTTTGATTATAAACTGTTCAGTGCTGGGATTGTCTCTATTTTAGAGGTTTTTATAGCACCTGCCATTGCGCAGCTCTGATCCATATACGGATAAAGCAGTACCAGAGGTACAACTATCGCCCAAATAGTAATAGGAGGCTGAACAGTTTGGCTCCTGAGATTTTTTGTGCTTCCTGATTATAGCAGGAGTGGTTTCCTTGTGGTGCTTTGATAGTTTTGCTCCCAGCACAGCTCACAACCAGGAAGTACAAGAATGCAGAGCAATGATAGCCAGAATTTGCAGAACAGCTCAGCATGCACGATCAGAGGCAGATTTGCAAAAGAGCTCAGCTCCCATTTAGGCACCAAAATCTGTATCTAGATATTAAGAAGTGCCAAGCTGGCGGGCTACAGAACTCTTTAGAAAATCCAGCCCTCATGGCAGCTTCTGAGTATCTGAGGATCTGGCTCAGCTTTTCAGGCTGAAAGGGAACCAGAGCTATGTGAAAAGTGTCAGTCTGACTTGGTGTTTGGTATTCCTACTTTTTCAGAAGTTCTAGCCCCTCTTAGGTACTGTAAGATGAGCTGCGCAAAAAAGTATTGTGTACTTCATCAGCTCCTGATTCCAAAGAAAAATGCAAACCTCAGAGTAAAAAGATGCCTTTTTTTCCTATTCTCTTGCCCTGAAAACTCAGCTTCTCTCCAGCTCCACTCCTTAGGCAGTGCCTGAGGTTGGAGATTGCCCTTCAGTTCTCTAAGAGTCATACCCAGGGAAAAGGAAATCCCATGGAAAAGGGAGCACTAGCTGTATATGTTCCTTCCCACTGTCCCTAATCCATAACTCATTTTCGAGTAAGGGAGGCAAGCAGTATCCTACATGATGGATTGTCATTTAGGGCCACTGCTCCAGATTACTCTTTGAATGGGACAGGGCAGGTAGCTGTAACTGGGTTGCTGACAGTCTGCTCCGGCTCCATGCTTCATCTCACAGTAGAGCACCAAGGAACATCTGGCTGTGAGGGGTGACTGGGGGAACCTCCTATCTCATGCCAAAACCCATCAAGGCTCTTTGAAAGCATGACAGCCTGTCAGCAACTGCTCTATGTTTCTTGGCATGTTTGCAGGGCACAACTCTTGGCATTTAATTATGAGCTGATACTTAACAGTACAACCTCCTCCAAGCTGCACTGGCACTACAGGGCTAAAGGGAAAGGGGATGGAGGAGAAGGAAGAGAACTCCACGCTGGTCTCTGAACTCAGCAGATTGGAGTGTGATGCACAGGGAGAACAACCCAGTTGGAGGAGATGTTGCTCACAGCTGGTTAAGAATTCACTCCTGAAAATGATTTGTGTTCCCAAAATGACAGAATCCTTGAAATCCAAGAAACTTACTGTCTTGTTAGACTCAGAAAGAGTCCTGACCAGTCCTGGCCAAGCTTATGGATTGCCTTCCCAATAGGGTACTATGGAGCACAGGTTTCTGGGATGTACAGTCTAGGGACATCCTCTCCACATCAAACTGGTCAGGGAGCTATGAAGCTGGCAATATCAGCTCTAGTGGGAATGTTCCTGTTGCAGATTTGGCCCAACGAGCGACCTCCTGCTTTTGTGTGTTCTTTTCTTCCCATCTGGACCTCTTTGCATGACTGCTCCTTTTCTGTTCCAGCGCAAAGTCAAATAGCTATGCCAAGTTATTGTTGGTTTTAAATGAGTTTGATTTTTTCATTGGGGTAGAGTAGAGGCACTCCACAGCTCGCATTGTGCTCAGTCAGGAGGTGACGACTAACATACCTGTGGAAGCCCTGAGAACCTCACGGAGAGCCGATAGGCATGCAGGAATTTAAAAGCCCTGAAGCCATGTCTGAACCGAGAACTTCAGAGCACAGACTTTCAGGTTCAGTTTCATTTTGAAATGTCTGTAATGAAACATTTTGATATTTAAAAATTATTATAATTTACCTTCCCTTCCATGGGAAATTTCAAATATGTCACTTTTTTACACTGAAATAGAACTCCTCTGCACAAATTTTCCAGGAATTTTCCCAAATTTCCAAATTCTAGGATTACCCGTGAAGCAGACATGCTGACTTTCAACCCTCTCTAGTGCCATTACTCCACAGGCTTTTTTCCAATTATGATTACATTTTAAAGAAAGAGTTTATAATCACTTGCCAAAAAAAATGAGCTTCTTTTAGGTTCCAAGTCTGGAGAAAGGTTCCCTTTTGTTCCTACTAAAGAGATATGTTGCCTGGTGCTGACTGGGAGCGGAGACACTCCTGCATTCCCAGCCCTGACACTAACTGCCCCTGTGGCCCCAGGCTAATCGCTTAAATGCTCTGGCTCAGTCTCCCCATTGGTAAAACAGAGATAATGATACTTACCATCTTCTTCACAGGGGTGTTGCAGAGAAATAATTAGTTTGTGTCTGTAAAGCACTTTGAAGATAAAAAGCACAATACAATTGATAATAATTATTGCTATGCAGACTGGTTCTCCCCTCCCTAATAACTTATTGGTGCGGAAAGGTAAGGAAAACCCTGAACTGAACTAAGTGCCTCTCCTGGTAAAGCCCCAATTTCAGCAAAAGTTTATCTAAGCCAAAACCCGAAGCCAGCCACCCCAAAATTTTGCAAGCGTCAAATCCGGTTTAGTGACCTTAGTTCTAACTTGCCAAAGTTAGATGTATCACTGTTTGGAAAAGAGATTTGTTTTTTACTGTCTCTTTTTCTCTACTCCCTCTCAGTTTTTAATAGCATTTTGTGCCTTCAAAAGCTTCCATCAGTCCCTGATACCTCTGCCTTTCCTGGCATGGGGCAGCAGCTTATTATACACTAGTTTGTTACAGCCTTCGCTTCAAAGATCTGCAGTTCAAAGGGTCCTAGAAGTGTTGAACAGGTCAGCACTTTAATGCTGATCCACACATCTTTAGAGGGCAGTAACATAGCCACAGTTTTGTTCCTGGGGGAAACAGAGAATAACTGGTTTGTAGAGTTCCCTTTGGCCTTAAAGCTGGCCACAGAATTGGATGCTCCTGGTGGCAAAGATCAAGCGTCACGGAACCCTGTAGTGGATGAGCATGTAGGGCTGTGATGTAGTGAATGAGTGAAAATGTGTTTTTATGAGTCACTGACTTGTTCTTAATGGGAGCTGCAGAGGGACAGAAGAAGGAAAAGGGACTAGGGGAGTGAAAGAGAAAAAAGTATCAGAAAGGATAAATTAATCTAAGCTAGTTCTTTCCATGCACATATTTTTTAAGATAAGTGATAGAGGGATGGCATACCTAAAGATTATCAAAACCGGATCAGAGAAAATACTACCCCAAATATACCTCCAGCAAAACCTGAAACAGATCCCCTTTTCAGACAGGGCAAGGTGGGGGAGGAGGAACAAAAACCCCATAGATAAGGAATATTGGCGAAAATATTTTTCATTTGCACATAGACTTGAACTTCCTGTACAGAGGGTCAAAGTCTTCTGCAAAAGGCCCTTCTTGCCGCATTTATGGCCCAAGAGGAAGCAAGAAAAAGCAGAAATAATCCTGTTCCGCTGAGATCCTAAAGACCGTTTTCCAAACAGACAGTTTGAAGAAGTAGCATTTGAGTCACTGGACATATCTTTAGGCTGAAGCCAAATATTGAAACCAAAAGCCAAATCTTCCTTTCTGATCTTAGCCAAAGTGGAAGAAGCCATTTTTGCACCGGGTGTATTCATTGTCTTTTAAATTGATATGAATCAGATATGGTATCAAGCCCTGAAAGAGCTTTGCTTTTACTAGCTTTACATGCATATATATACACACACAACAGCTTTAATCAAATGCAACACACATGAAGGCAGAATTTGCCCTGTGGTATCTAGTTGGGAGATTAATATTAGCAAATTGCTTTGAGGAACAGAACCAGAGATGTTAAAAAGAAAAAAAAAATGGGGGTGGGGGGGTGGGTGTCTGCGAGTATGTTACCTGGCGAAGAGCTGTGTACTACAGCACATGAATTAAATGCATAGCTGAAATATATCACAAACCAGCTGTATCAGAAGACTACAGCATCTCCTGGGTGCGATTTATTGCAAAGCATCATTTAACTACAGATGCCTACAGACTGTAGATATTTACACCATAGACCTCTCTAGACAATTACAGAAAGACTGTTTTGATGGCTTAAGTAGTATGTGGGTCTTGTGGCAGAGAGGGATGAATTTCCCACCAAGGGAATGATTCAAGTGATAGAGTAAAAGAAGTTTGGGCTCTAACAGAACAGGCTCCATCCCAGCTGCTCAGCTTCAGCTTGGTTGTCAGAAAATCCAGTCCATAATTAGGACACCACTCATTTCTTATTTCTCTTGTTTCATCTCCTTGTTTCTGGTCCCTGGGGGAAGGGTGTTTTCATTCACTGCAGAGCTGGTACAGCAAGAGCCTGAACATCATCCTATAGCGAGTACCTGGTAGCCTCTCAGTCTGCAAAGGTGAGCACTTACATTTCTGAAGGGCTTTTTTTGCCATTACCCATCCTGATCCATGTGCATGACCAGAGACCTGAAATTCTGTTTGCACAGCCATAGAGACTACTGCAGAAAACCCTATGTTTTTGTGAGAATACAGGGCAATTGAAAGCATAAGAAGTGCACAGGTGTCTACTATAAACAGAGATTTCATTTGGGAAGGAGAGGATGCTTTATTTCACCTAAACTATGGAAGTATAGTTCTTCTGAGCCTCCGGTGAAACTGTAAAGCTGCCCTGTCTGTAAAGCCTTGTCCTTCTGCTGAGTCTGCCTTAGGCTCAGCCATCCTTGCACCTTCAGAAAAATACTCAGAAATATGTTTCCCTGCTTCTTTTTCCAGGGCCTGGGTGGCATGATCTCTTAATGCATCTGCCTGTTTACGTTAGCAAAATGGAAAGCAGCTTTGTTTATGGAAAAGATCTATTTTTGTTTTACTTTTTTTCTCTCAGCTAAACTGACTTTTATCCAGGATTGTGTTTTGCTTTGGGAAAAGAAATGTTCTTCAATTCTTAGCCCTAGCTTGAAAGTCAGGTCAAGACGAAAGGGGGAAATCCTGATCATATTATTTAATTTTGTAGGATTACACTGCAGCTTGGAAGTCTAAGAGAGAGGAAGAGTTAATATCCCTCTCTTCTCTGTAACATCTTGCTCTGTGTCCCTGTGCAATGACATTTGCTATTCTCCCACATATATTTAGACAAGCCAGATCAGAAACAAAATCAGTATTTCCACCTTATGGGTAGGGGGACAGTGTGTGGCATCCAGGGGAGAAAGAAATTTCAGAAGTCATCATGCTCCCCCAGGGATAAATCATGTCATTGTGTGTCTTTCAACTTCTTCAGACTTTGATCTTGGAAGAGATCCAACAGGGTCAGGACGTGGATGGTAGATTTTGAAAGAAAACCCGGACAGGGCATTGTGACGTGGAGATGGTGTGGTGAGGTGTGGAGCGCAGCATGCAATGTTCTCCTTCTGCAGATATCATGGAGTATCTGAAAAGTATATATGTACTTGTATGCGGCTTTACTGCCAAAAGGTGAAGGGTCCTGCTCCTGACTCGGAAGTCAAACTAAGGTCTGGCCAGTCCTCATTGTGAAAGGCTGCTGGACAGTTTTTGGCAAAAGCTCATACTTAAAGCCTGGGTTCTAATTTTAGCTGTAGTGCTGCCTCACAATATAGATTTTGTCAATTCTCCGCATCCTCCTCAAAGAGATGGAGATCATACTTTCCTGTTTTGAGGAACTGCACTGACCTTTTTGAATGTGTGGTATGGAGTTGGGGGTTGTATAGATGATGGCCATCACTTTATGACATTTAACAATTCATGGTGAAACCCATATATAGCCCTATAATATGTCCTTAAAGCTCTGTGACGTAGGGAATATATCATCCCTATTTCAATTATGAAGATTTAAATGTGTGCGTGTTATGGAAAGCAGTGGTAGTATTGTCTACTATGAAGGTTGTCTGACTTACCACAGTAATATATTTGTATACGTATGTGAGTTCGTATAATGTACATATACATAACTGCATTAACAAGCACTGTGTTGATGCAATGTTATTTTGATTCCAAAGCAAAGTGCTCTAAAATGAAGAAAATTATAGACTTTAGGTGGGCCATGCAACTTCAGTTCAGCCCCACTGTGCATATGGCTTTATGACACAGTTATTTAGCATATAATCACACACAGTTTTCATTCCACATTTTTCCTCTTTCCATTTTCAAAGCCGTATGCAAATCACAGTGCTGGTTGCGCCCTTCAGACTAATACCCATAGGAATTTTTAAATACAAACTGTTTAAGTGACCTAAATGTAAGAGTTTGCTGCTACTGTCCAGTAATAACACGATATGATAGCCAGGGTATGCACTATTAAGAAGGATAATGAACAATGATAATAATCCTCAACAAGTCATAAGAAATAATAAAGTAGGTAATGAGGTGCCAGTTTCCACAGTTAGCTGTGAAATGTTTCTCATGTTGTCTTGAGAAAAACCATATAAAGGGATGAAAATCACTGTTTCTGTTGATTTACTCTGACTTTTGACGTTTCTTCCTAATGTCAAATTTGTGAACTGGAACGACGGAGCTTAACCATGTTCTGATAAGTTTGGTGCAGAGAAATCTTTTGAAAAATGCAAAATCGATTGAAGAACAAGGAACAATAAGATATCAGCTGGTTTCTAGCTGATTTCCTATCTGACACTGTAAAAACATCCAAGACTGTTTGTTTCATTTGAAATAGAATAGTGAACCATGCCATTCTGGAACCCCTCCTAGCACATATGCACATACACAGACCCCAGCAACAAGCTCCCTACCCACAGCCATCTGTCATGTGTGCCAATTGGAGCAAACCACTAATATTACTCAACAAGGAGCTCATTATGGTTTCCTCTTCATCTACGGGGCTTTTGTAAAAGATCACAGTCTTTGGAAGCATGCAGCAGGGAGGACAGGCATTCTGGACTGGGGTGCAGTCTTTTCCTTTGCTACATGTCCACATCAAAGTCTATGCATTTCAGTAACAACTATTATTGTTGTCACTCAGGATAGTATCTCTTCTTCCTAGAACATAGGCCAGCTGTGGGATCAACCTAAAAATGACTGGTAGCCTGTCCATGCTGACCTTCTCTGGACTGTCTTAAGAGTTTGTTTCGTTTTCTCTAGCTGTAAGTCTGTTTCAAATCATCCATTTAATCTAAATTTTTCCCAGTTTCCCATCACCACAAGGGAAGTACTCGCTGGAGCAGATTTTCAAGAGATACCACAGCTCGGTTTCACCATTACACACTTCATTCCCTGTGATTTCACTGCTGGTCAGCCCGTATTGAATATTTCAGTGGACTTTGCTGCCCTTGAAACTCCATAAACTCTTTGGGCCATCGATGATTTTGTTACATCGGAGTATTCAGTGTCCAGCACAGCAAGGCCCTGATCACAACTACTGCAGTATATTAAAAAAAAAAGGCAAAACTGCAGAAAAAAACTCTGGCACACAAACAAAACCTTTCTCTTAACTTCTACCTGAAGCAGACGCTGGTGGTATATTTAACGTGTGGGGCTTCACTGATTTACACCCTTGTAAAAATCAGTATTCAAAGCTCCTTTTCATGTGCAGCTTCCATCTAAGTAAAGGGGATACTGCATATCAAAGGCAGCTGCACCAGCCAGTTTAGATTTATTAGTAAATCCATTGAAAAAACATTTCCAGTGAAATAAATCTCAGCCTGCTGACTTCCTTCTATTCTTTACTTATCCTCTTATTGATTTTTGTCTCCGAGATTTAAACCTCTCAATTTGTTTTATGAGACACTTGTCGAACAGATGACAAGAAAAAAGACAGTGCTGGATATTTTCCTTAGCAGTTTTAAGTAGAAATAAAGAGCATTTCTTTGAAATTAGTCTTGCTCTTGTGACACAGTAGGAAGAATATATCTGACAAGCCCTTTAGAAGGCTTTAGTTCGTGCATAGAGAAAGCTCACTGACTGCCACCAACACAGCTTTGTGGCAGCAGAGCCCCAGAAGCTCATTGACAAGTTTGACATGTAAACAAGCTGTTGCTAAAAATATTTAACCTAGGGGACCCTGGCTAGTTGAAGGGGCTAGTAATGGAATACAGATCCTTTCACCTCTAGGCATCTGTTCAAAGCTAGACCATTGACTGAAAGTCATTATCGTCTGATGGCTGTTCAGAGGAATGAGTAGGTGGGCTCTGCTCTGTGTCTTGTGAGCAAATTGTTGCATTACTACACCACACTGGGAATCTCAACAGAAAACTGGGGCCTGGCACCTTCTGGTGGCTGGGGCAGCTCCTCCCAGGAGGAGGGTGTCCTCAGCTTACTCCCCTCCAGCTCCCTTCCAAGGACATGTCACCTGCCAGAGACACTTGTGTCCTTGCAACAGCTCCCCTCCCAAGTTGCTACTGCTGCTGTTCTGGAGGTGAGAGAAGATGGAGGAGCACATCCATTCCCATCCCGCTCCTGCCTCCCAACCTGAACCGGTCCCAGCCGATGAATGCCAGCAAGGCGCTGCTCTGAAAGCGAAATGCCAGCTGCAGTCATGCCTAAAGGTTCTCTAATTGTTTCTAAAGCTTCTCTTATTGTGGTTTTCCAGGAAAAGAGGCCACACAGGCTAAAATGTTGTCTCGACCTTGGAGGCCCACCTCCTGGAGCAGGAGTGAGTGACGGTGACAGAGCAGCACAAGGGTCACTCACCGAATGTGAGGCGCTGGCGTTCACCGTTGGCCTGTGCAGTGCCAGGCACAGCGCGACCTTGTCCAGGCTCAGCTCTTGGGGCAATCCCACAGTATGGTCTCACGCAGCAACAACAGCCATGTCACACACATCACAGGGCTTAACCATGGCACCCTGTTCCCTGCGACCCGCGCCATTTCCCCAGGGCTGAGCTGAGGTAAGGGAACGCTGAGTGCGAATAAGGAGGGGAGGCGCACCCCTTCCCTTCAGTACCCCTGTGGGGACGGACCCAACCCACCCAACCCCAGACAGGCCGAAAACAGGTCAGAGAAGTCCTGCCAGACCAAGTGCCTGTTTCTCTCCTTGGCTCCGCAGGCTGCCTGCAGTGGGCTGGGAAACCAGGGGTGGGGGATTTCTATTCCTGTACATTTTAAATTGCGGTTACTTCACTTACCCTCCTTTGCACTGGAATGTGTGCTCCAAGATGGCTCTGTCAGCTTTCTGGCAGTCCATTGCCACAGGAAACTGCTTTCACTCCACTTTGTTACTCAGCTTGAGGCTTGGCGGTAGCTTTACACCTAAAATCATGCCCTGAAGAGACCCAAAGGGAGGTGCTGCCACCACCACCATAGACCCTGGGCTTCCTCATTTCAGTTATGCTTGCTAACCCTGCTTTGTTTCCCTGCCGTGGCAGAGCTGCCCCTCACGCCGCCCATAGCCGGCACCCTGCCACAGGGACAGGCCGCGCAGCGCGGGGGCTGCCCGACCCCTCGCCTCAGGCCCAAACATGGCGGGCAGGCCCAGTCAGGGGCTCTGCCCTCGCCCCCTCACCGCCTCCCCACAGCCCTGTGCAACAGGGAGAGGAGCTGAATTGCACCGTATGTCACATACTCCATATTAAAATATATTTTTTATATATATATATATGACGTAGGTGGGAGAGATTGCTCCCAGGCACTGGGATTTGTATGGGACAAGGGCTGTGGGGTATGGAGGCCCTGTCATCCTGACAGCAGGGAAGGCTGTGAGAAACCAGGCTTGGAGGAAAGAGGTGGGAGACACTTGGCCGGTCCCTGCTTGCTAGAGAAAAGTCTCTTTCCCAGACTGTTTCTGCCCCAATTGCTTCAGGTTGGCAGAGGATAGCGGGTGCCCTGTGAGAGGACTGAACACCACGCAGCCTGCTGCGAGCCACGCCTGAGGGGAATTTTTTTTGTGTCCTATAGCATACTGTGTCGTTACAGGTCTTTCTGCCCCCAAAAGCAAGAGGATTTAAATCCATTACTTCTTTTAAAAAATTATAAACCTGGCACCTCTCCTAGTTACTCGTTTCGTTGTGAGGCTTTTCAGTTCCCATTTAAAAAGAGACATCTCATCCCGGGAGCTCCAGGGCAAACTCCATCTCCACATGCACGGGAACATGATGTTGCTAGGCAAGGTTGGTGTTAATTTAACTTTGGGAATAGCAGGAACAATAGGACTGGAAGGGGCCTTCTGGTTCATCAAACTAGTCCTCTGTTGTTAGAGGCAACTACGTTACATAATCCCTTTTGCAAACGAAGCTAGCTCTATCTTAAAGCCAGCTAGGTTATTTTTGTCCCTCTCTGTCAATGGGAAGGCCCTTGGAGAACCTCGCTGCTGTAAGGATGTCTCCATCTGAGGAGCATCTTGCTCACCAGGGAGCATTGCTCTTACTAATCCCGAACTGCACAGCCTGAGATCTCATCCTGTTACATTTCACCTTATTCCTAATGCTCTAACGCCCAGGATCGTACAAGTCTTCCCCTGGAATACTCCGGCCGTTCACATTTACAGCGCTGCCCTTAATTTGTGTCACCAGCACAGTCCTACAGCAAGATCATTGATCTTGTTTGATATTTTTAGCAATCTTAAAGTTTCGCCTTGAGAAATTGTGCCAGTTACATGCCTTCAGCACAGCTATCATCTCCCTTTTTGAAGGGAATGCATTGGGAAGGGCTATCCAACCTGGGTAAATCTATCCATTCCCATGCAGGGTTTTTAAATTCAAGGATGTATACGCAACTCATGTTCTTCTATCATATATTTTAAGGATGATATGTCCCACATTGGCTGAGAGCTTTTTGAACTCCAACTCTCTGGAGAAAACCTGGATGCCATACCTTACTATGGCTCTTATTAGGGTCTCAGCATAGGTTCCCTATATTTATAACCTCCATTGTCTTTTGCTCTAACTCCATGGAGATTTTTGGACACAATTAGTGTTAATCCTTTCTACAAGCTTTGTTTCCATCTGACCTCTTGGCAGGGCAGGACAGAAGAGGAAGAATGCAAGACCTTAACTAGTCATTGCAGAAAAATCCAGAGGATCTCCAGTTTTCTTGTATCCTGACTATCGCATTGATTGTGTGAACATTCAGAGCAGGAGGAGGGGTCCTGTTACAAAGAGACCTGTTTCCCACCCTCTTTTTTTGGCACTTCTTAGAAGGCCTCTTTGGAAGGGACTAATGGCCCTCTGGGACAAGCCCCCTTCTGCCAATAACCATAGGTCAAAAGTTAAACCGAACAGCGAAGAATGAAAACCGGATAAAATACACTATAAATCTTGACATTCTAATTGAGAACTGTCCAATGCAAACTGCAGTAGTGTGTCTGTTTTAACTCAATGCTTTACAAGAGGCCAGATCCCGCTTTCCTTAATGGCTTGAAGTAGCCTACTGATTTTTACTGGGACTTCTCTCTTGATTAAGACAAGCAAGATTTGGGCCTATGCAATCTCCTTGAAAAGACTTAAAGCTTGATAGTTAATGTAATATCTCTTCTGCAGTTATAGGAGCAAAATGATGGTTTTCATTTCACACTAAAGGCATGTTCATCTCGTCTTTCAGGCAGAACTGACACGGCTGTGTATGTGTGTGTCTGGGGGCAGAGATTTTGCAGGACAAAAAGATCTGTGGACAAATATAGCTCATACAGAGAATTTCTTACTGCAGAAAAATTTGCCTGAACATAACATGTCATCTAAGATGTTTTATAGATATTTTTGCAGTCTGAGGTAAATGGGGGAGGATTACACCTATTTTACAGACTGGTGAAATCAGTGCATAAAGAATTTAAATGACTCACCCAAGACTACACAATAACTCAGTAGCAGACCCTAGCAGGCATTGCAGGAGTCTGGAGTCCCAGTGCTTGGAACACTAGCCCAAATTGTCTCCTTGGTCCTGTCAGCTCTGTCAGATGTACATCGCCTTCAGTCGCTTAGAATACATACAAAGTCAAAAATAGAAGAACAGAGCTTGTTTATTCCTCTGCTTATATATTAAACATTACTTTGCTTTCAGTTAATAGTTTTGTTGTTTACATTTTCATAGGAATTCTAATTATCGAAGCAACTCATTCCACACTTTTGCTATTCCTTTTCACAAAGGAACATATAGTACTGGAACAAAGCTACCACTACTACAAGCAGACCACTGTGGTTCCCATCCTGGCAGCTCAAGAGAACAATCTTGTAACATTAGAATAAAGCATCTTTTTATTAATGTTACACCTTGGAGCTCTTCTCTGAATAGAAAACTTTCCCAAAAAATTATTTGAAATTATATCCCTGTACCCTGAGCTAATTTTTTTCAGCCTGGTTAACATCATTAAATGGATCATGAATATGTCCTTTGAAAATGATGCCAGTTCTGTGTAGCTTATACAGTCTGTATGTGTTGGTGCAAAGAAAATTGCTCCTACTGTATAGAACATGTGTGCCAGAGAAGGGAGAGAGGGTTAAGGAAGGGAAAACATACACTGGAATGTAGTGGCTTAACAAATCTATCCCTAATCTTGAAAGCTCCATAGTGCATGAGTAATGAAACTAAAGATGAATTATTACATCTTGCACTCATAATTTACAGGTATGTGTGTATTATCTTACAGCATAAATATTCCATTTATGCTTTGTGATGATGTTTTTCTCCATATAGGAAAATAAAAGTAGTATTAGTCACATGTCCATAGCTTTGTCAGTGGTTGCAAAATGTTTTTCTTTCCAAGAGGAAAGCATACTGAATAATGCAACACTTACATTTAGACTGGTTTTTCATATATTGACACTTTCAAAATCTAGAAACAGTTCTTTTAATTTTAAGGGCTACAATGTCTGCTCCCTTTATTCCTGCCCTTTATCATCTTACACACCATGTTCTTACAGACAAGGGGGGAAAAAAAACATTCCAGTGTCTAATAAATCTGAAATCCATCAGGGGCTGCAAAGCGTTCATTCTCCTTCCTTGGTTCAGATCGTGTTACATTCAGCAGCACAACAAATGCACTTTGTGCACAAGCGCCAATGGATTAAGCACTTTCGTTCATTTTTCAAGGGTGGGAACTGATTCAATTTATTTAGAGTTTTGAAAATTTTTAACAAAGAAAAGAACTGCACAATTTATTTTCAAGCAAAGAGGGGGGGAAATTGTATTACAATAGCTGTTTCTGAGCAGAATTTTAATATTGTTGAAGGACTTTAAAAATATTTTATGATATAACCTTCCAGAGCACACAGTGCTCTACCTTTGGTTTTCTGAGCTAATTTATGAGAACCTCTCTGTGTGCAGGTCTCAGTAGTCCTTTTTTTGTTCTTAGACCTTTTGCTGCCTGTTATAGTGAAGTTGCACATGCTGTGCTTTCTCAAATGGGAATTTTACTTTTGTTCTTTCCTGTTGCATTTCCCTAAAATAAAATATTTTGGGGAAAAAAATAAGCATTTTATTACTATTTGTGTAAGGAAATGTAATGTGGGGCCAAGTTTTTGGGCACACCAGGACTGATTTTCTAATATATAATCTCACAAGTATGAGAGATTTTATTTCAATGAGATCAGTTCACAGCTACATGCCTAAAAGAGGAGTAGATTAATAGGTGTTGGGCATTTTAATAGTTTCTTTCTGACCCTTGTAGGCAGATTTTTTTAGAAAAGCTGAGCCCTAGCAAGGTGAGTTCTTCTAGAACTCAGAAGCCAGTTATGCATGCTGAACTCTTCTAAAAATTATAGCACTTCTTTCAGATACCTGCATCTCAGTTTCTGATCCTGTGAAATGGAACCATTAATAACAAGCTAAATCATTATTAATGAAATGATCAGTGAATATCTATGAAACACTTTTAGCTTCATGGATGCCAAGTAGCATTAAAACAAATAAATAATTTATAGAACTCGTCTGTGAAGTTTAAAAATGTGCATGGAGATAATCTTTCAAAAAATGTTCCACATAAAAAGTAAGTTGCATTTATCAAACCCAGAGCAATTTGCAAAGTGAATGCTAACCAATGTGTTCAGTTTCAAGGAAGAAGCAGTAGTTAGCTAATCTAACTCGGGCATTTTCACACGGCACAAGTTTTCAAGTCCACAGGCATAAACACTGAAGAGTGGTAGCAAAGGAAAAGCAACAGGACAGGTGTTCAATGGGCACATGCTGATCTGAATGATCTCCTGAATTTGTGTGTACAGAATTTAGGGGGGGGGGGGGTGTTACATTCACGCATAAGCATTTTCATACGTACCAAAACTAAGCACTTACATATACACAAAATGGCAGATTTTAAAACATCTGCATTGCGTGGCATGCAGATACATGGGGCACAGCTGTAATCAGGATCAGGTCTCAGCAAGGATTCCCTGTTATATTAACTTTTAGTCTTGTCCTCAGCTTAAACAGAAGAGAAGGCAGAGCAAACACTCCATCCCATCCCATCATTGGCTTCTGTCCTGGATTAAACAAGACCAGAATTCAGACCCCTCATAGTAGGTAAGAAAAATAAATGCTGTCTTCCATGATACTTCTGCCAATCCACCACTTTCTTCTTTTCACTGTCATGTAAATGGTATTGTCAGACCTGGAATGATGCAAAGAGTTTTCTTTTTTCCCTTTGTCATTAAGTCTGATATTTTGAGGTGCAGTGGACACCTGTGCACTGTAGAAGCGTGCTTTTGCTCCACTCAGTTTTCAGCAGGAGTAGCTTATTAAATGTGAAAAACTCTAAATGGTTGCTAGTGTTTCAAAGCAGAAATTGTTCTTTGAAAAAACAACGTTCCCAATGCTGGCATAAAATACTTGCCTGAAGAAAAAATGTTACATCCTTAGGAAATCATAGATAGTAACAGTAAGGTAGCAGAGGGAGAAAAGCACTACGCAGAGATACCTTGAGGAAAAATGTCTGGTGGTCACTAATTTCTTTGGGTGACCTTCAGTGTTGTGCCAGCAATACCACTGCTTTATTTTTAAGGAGTCATCCATTTAACCTAAAGAAGGTGATTGTATTTTAAAGCAGAAGCATCTGTTTAGAGCTGCAGTCCCCAGTAAGTATTTCTTAAGAAACGGTTGAAACTGTCAGTATTTTAGGAAAGCTAGAGGTATTGCAGCCATTTCCTATCAGATGATGTCTCTCTAAGTATTCAGGGTAAAAGGACTTTTTTGAGCAGATTAGGTTAAATACTAAACCTGACTCGTTAATGCTGATGGAAACACAGAACTAAGTATTCTGTGCAAAATTATGTTCTGAAGGTAAACTTCCTTTGAAGTAAGAGTATACCAGTTTAGAACTGTTAAATTCGATACTGTTGTAACATAACACATTTCAAAATGGAGTATCATTTTGAAATAAGAAGCAGAAATGTTCCAGTCCTGTAAGAGCAAATTCATAAATTTTGACATTATTGGCAGTCTTTGTTTCTACTTTTTAAATTAATTTCCATCAGAAAACTTTGTGTGGAAAATAAACGTGGCAAACTTAACCTCAAGGATCTTGAGGTGAGTAATTATTCAGTAATTTTTTTAGCTTCACTTTTCTGATTAGATAGTGAACAAAGTAACCATCATTTATCTAGGGCCTACTGTATTTTTGTTTTGCAGTACAAAACTGCAACAGAAGGCCTTGTTGCCTTAGCAGTACTGGCATCCCTGATGATTCTTGTACACTAACAGGGTAATAATAAACAGAAATGCCTTTTGAATTGCAAGATCCATTGGAATCACAGGGGGAAGGTCAGTGTTTGCCAAATTGAGGAAGACAAAACTGGCATGAAAGGAATTTTATGTTCAAGCTTCTCAGAGGGGATTAGAAGTGCTTTCTTAATAGTGACTGAAAGGAAGCTGGAATGGTGTCATTGAACGCACAGACATTGCCCTGCTTATGCACATATACACACACAGTCACCACAGACAGCAGCATAAGGAGCAAATGCATAAAGTTGCTGCAATGTTTGAGGGGTTTTTAAAATACATTTTTTTCATCCTTCATCTCCACATGCTAAATATATAATAAGATACCTTGTTTTCTTGCCCTGTAGACCCACATGACCAAAATGAGGGACATTAGTAAGTGTTAGAAAAAGTATTCAAGTGTGAAATGAATTTCTCAAACATTAATAAGTATTTCTAGAACCTCAGTTTCATAATTTGACAGTTCCACAGTTAATAAATCACAGCAAAAGGAAAGTGTGATAACAGCAGAGCAAAAGGAAGCCTGGATCTATGAAGTGCAACTGAGGGATAAGTGAAAGAAGCATGCTGATGACCCAGAGTTTACTTTTGGGTTTTCTGAGCTTTCACTCAATTAAATTCATTCCTCTCCTCTAAAGACCTATTATGTGCCTTTACCTACGTTCCTAACTGATTTTTCTTGTAATTCAGCTCCTTTGCCAAGTTATTTCCATGATTTAAGGAGCAGAGATTAAAAAAAAAAGAAGAAGAAGAAATAATGCTGAGATGAAAGGAGCATCCACGCTATATTCGAAAGGATTTTCTAAAGAGGTGGGTTGATTTTAATTAACTTCCTGAATGAAACAATTCAGGTCTGGAGCTGGCAATCTCCAATAATCACTCTTTGGCCTCTGGATGAAAAAGGGAGTCAATTACACAAAACAATGCAACAAAAAGGCAGTCAATGGAAGGAAGTAGTTATGTGTATTATGGCAGTATACACATTAAGAGAGGCCCAGCATCTAGAGGCCCAAAATGAGATTAGTCCCCACTGCGGTAGCCACTAAATACACATTGGAAGAGACAGCCCCCCTACTCCAAAGCTTATCTTCTCTGCAAGACTAGTTCCTGTTTATATATTTTGAGCATTTCCCCTAATTCAAACTCTATATGCACACAAAAAGCCTTAACTTTACTGTGAGTTGTAGTCCCAGTAGCAGCACAAACTGCAGTTCCAGTTACCCAACGACCATGTTCCAATGTGACCATTCTGTAATACAAACATCTCTTAGAATCACTCAACTGCTCCTGCATCCCTAATTTTTTCCCTCTACCCCCCCTTTTGTGTGTTCTGAAAAGAGGTGACTTAGACCACATTTTTCCCAGGAGGAGTTAATACAGAAACTTGTGGAAGCACCCAAGAACTTCCAGTTGCCATTAAGCAAGGAAGATCAAGAATGAGAAAAAAAAAGTGGCTGAGAGAGAGAATGGCTCGCCAAAGCTCATGATAACAGGGTAGCATGCAGATCTTTGCTCAGCCCTTGCCACATAGGGTCCTGGTCTCTATTGGGACCACTGCCTGCTGCCATAACTTATGTAAGCCATGGTAATAGGCAGGCTGGCAAGCTTGTGCGAAAAGGGAGCATCAAAGCAATATGAACATGGGAAAAAAGTATTCAGCTGGAAAAATGAAAAATATTCTCAGGCCCTGCCCATCTCTGACAAGGATGGTTTCCCATAAAAGGGCCCCAGGATTTGACATGTCACTGTAACAGGGTTTCCAATTCCTGCAACTTGCCGTAAATCCTGGGAAGTCTCAGGCCCTAGTACTAGACGCTCTGAATGTTGTTTGAGAGCTATAGCTATTTGTTTTATTAGGTATTGAAATTACCTGCTAGGCATCTGCAGACTCAGTATGGTTTGAGGTTATGAAAACACTTGGGCTCCTCTGTGTCCTGTGTTGGCAGAAGAGAGCAGCACTGTCTTCGCCCGAGTAAAAGGGAAGCTGGAACAGCTAACAAAGACCACAGTAACCAGGGAGAAACAATATGAAAACGAATTAACTTGAAAATAGTGGTTTTGTTTTCTGTTGCATGACAGGTTGAGGCATACCCTTGTCTCTTTCTTAAAAGATAGAGGTATAAATTTGCTGCTGTTACTTTCTGTGGGTGTTGGTCTCTTCTCCCAAGTGATAAGTGACAGGACAAGAGGAAATGGCCTCAGGTTGCACCAAGGGAAGTTTAGACTGGATATTAGGAAAAATGTCTTCACTGAGAGAGTGGTCAAGCATTGAAACAGGCTGCCCAGGGAGGTGGTTGAGTCACCATCACTGGAGGTGTTAAAAAAATGTGTAGACGTGGCATTGTGGGACGTGGTTTAGTGGACATGGTGGGGTTCGGTTAATGGCTGGACTTGATGATCTTATAGGTCTTTTCCAACCTTAATGGTTCTGTGACTCTGTGATTCTGTGATTCTTTCAACTGGCATACAGAAGGTCTGCCTGTATCCATACACTCTGCAGGGATAGTTCATCTAGTGTCCACTTGATTTCTACTGTGTTACAAGTAGAGACAGAATCCCAAGGAACCGGCATTAACCACACAATAATGGACTTAATATGCTGGATTGGTTTCTTCAGGAAACTAACATAAACTTAGGAGTCTGAAGCCCTCCTGAAAATCCCTTCCACTCTCCCAGTAGAAACACCAGTTTAACTCTACCAGGCATCACTGTCTTTTAGCCTAGGCAGAACCTGAATATTTACTGTCAAACATGACAAAAATGAAAGGAAATTGTAGCAGAGCAAATCCAGAGACACAAGCCCAGTTGTCTCCTCCCAGCAGTTCACCTTTCCCCCTCCTTGTGCTTCCCCTGAAACAAAGCATCCTCACCCTTTGCAAACACTCATACTCTAAAGGCCACAGCCCAGCAATATTTGAACAAAAAGAACTCAGCAGAGTGAAGGATTTTTTTGTCTCTGTCTGGTCTTAATTTTCTATAAGTCCTAGTCTGAATTTAATACCATGCTCTCATCAGCAATGCTTTAAGACAGATTTAGTTCATAGCAGCATGACACATCCTCGCTTCAGACATACATCTATGCCACTGCACCTTCAACCTACCCAGCAAAGCTCCTGGGCTTCTGCTGACCAGAGAATGTAAGTTGAGAGGATTGTGCTAAAACTGCTTGGTGGTTTTCTGCTGCTGGGAGAAAGAGTTCAGAGTCTGAACTCTGTCACCTGTGAGTTCCACCAACATTAATGTGGTAATTCTGGGTTAGGGTTTGGTTTAGGAAGGCATCCTCAACCAGGCGAGCACATTGGTTTCAAAGCAAGCGTATTTATGAAAGTTTGCCCTGGAGTGGTTGTTTTTATTGGTATAACTCAAATCGGAATCTGACTCTAAGCCCAGAAGACACTTACTGTGTAGTTTAACCAGCGAGGTAGCCTCTATGGTAAGAAAATAAAACTGGCTTTTAAAAGTGACATTTCCTTTACCTCTCCTGGTGTATTTTTCCCTTTGTCAGCAGAATTAGTGACTTAAAGAGTAAGCAGAAAGGGGCTGCAGGAGGAGTAGGGAGGCTTCAGGGTTGTGTTTTTATCAGAATGGCACATGTCCCATTGCTTCATTCTAAATCACGTGATCTATCGATTTAGCAAAAGAAAATTTGAGACACTTGAAAAATGAATAAAAGTGATCCTGAATGGGAGGAATAAAAGCTTAAAGTAAATAGCTTAAGTCAATCTGTCCAAATGTCACATGTAAGGATGGCTCTGCTCTGCTTAATGACAGGAGAGCAAGAAAGGTGAGGGGGAGGAAGGGATCCTTTTGAAGGACTGTTGTTCTAATGTACCTGTGTTTATTTTAAAAGCTTTTCAAGGAGGTAGGGAGGGAAGCTACTGTCTCTCAGCGATAAAAGTTGAGTGATTGAGGACACCATTTGGGGGCAATCTGTTCTCTGTCTCTGTAGTTGCCCACAAATTTCCCGATATGCAGGTAAAGCAAGCTCAGAAGAACATGGCTGATGGGAGAGGACTAAGAATGAGGACTTCTGGGCTTTATTTCTAGTTCTGACACTGACTGCATGTGTAGGCAAGTAACATGAAAGTTCAGCAAAACCACCTATCTGGCAAGTGGGGACAACAGTCTTTACCCCCCTCATAAGACAGGGAAGCAATGAGGTTTAACGAGTCTCTGCCAAACAGATTGGTTTCATGGGTGAAAAGTGGCTCAGACACATAAAGTATCTGGTAGTTAAAACAGACCAGTGCGTAGAGCTAGATCCTTACTGAAGGAATTCTAATTTCTGTAACATATCTGTCCCTGTTCTAATTAGACATGGTGTGTGAACTTCTGCACCCACAATCTCCCTGTTATGTGGCAAATAACATCATGGTTTATGGCTCCTCTGTTACAAATGGATTCTCGCTCAGTGTCTGATATTAAATGGTTTCAGGCTGGAGTCTACTGTGCTGTATGTGAGCTAGTCTGTTTTAAAAGACAAAAGCTTTTGCTTCAGTTGCTGTCATGTGCAGACACTGTAACCTGGCTCTTGTGGAGAAAGCTGGCTGTGGAACATCTCCCGGCAGGTTGCTGAAGATAAAGGTATTCTTGGTTTTAGTTCCAGGAGATTGTTCTGCCAGAAGTTCAGAGTCAGTTCCAGCACTCGCTGGCCCCTGCTGTCCTCACACACCTCAAAACGGCCCTTATTTAGCAGATAGGAAAAATCTCTCTTTCCCTCTGCTTCTCTCCTGTGCTCTCTCTCTCATGTAACGTCCTTTACGAACAATGACATATTCTCACTGCTTCTCATATGCCCTTCCATTGAGATGAAAAGCTAGGTCCAGATTTGTTTTTGCTGTCATTCCAAATGAAGCCAGAAGAGTTATTCTGGGAATCATCTGCACTCTGCACTTTACCTAAACAAATTTGAAAGGACAGGTTTTTGAATGCAACTGATCCTGCAAGGTATACAGGGTCTTTAGTCAATGAGAGAGAAGGACATTCACGACCATACTGCAGAAGACTGGGCTTTTTCATAGCACATGCAAAATGGTTCCAAAAGGGTTTTCTCCCCATGTTTTGTGATGTGATCAAATTAGTTCTCAGAAAACATAAGAAACAAGAAAACAAAAAAAGAAAGAGAGAAAGAGGGAAAGAGAGAAAGAGGGAAAGAGAGAAAGAGGGAAAGAAAGAAAGAAAGAAAGAAAGAAAGAAAGAAAGAAAGAAAGAAAGAGAGAAAGAAAGAAAGAAGGAAAGAAAGAAAGAAAGAAAGAAAGAAAGAAAGAAAGAAAGAGAAAGAAAGAAAGAAAAGAAAGAAAGAAAGAAAGAAAGAAAGAAAGAAAGAAAGAAAGGGAGAGAGAAAGAGAAAGAAAGAAAGAAAGAGAGAAAGAGAAAGAAAGAGAAAGAAAGAGAGAGAAAGAAAGAGAGAAAGAAAGAAAAAGAATGAATTAAGAAAGAAAAGAAAGAAAGACAGAAAAGAAAGAAAGAAAGAAAGAAAGAAAGAGAAAGAAAGAAAGAAAGAAAGAGAGAAAGAGAGAAAGAAAGAAAGAAAGAAAGAAAGAAAGAAAGAAAGAAAGAAAGAAAGAAAAGAAAGCCAGCCTGTGGAGGAAACAACTAAATCAGAAAAGTTTGAGGATACGAGGCCAAAGCTGGGAATGAGGATTCTCAGGTGCTGGTGCCAGCCCAGTCCCCAGCATGCCTGCTGACAGAAGGATCAGATTTTCAAACATGCATAGCACTCTGACTGTGCTCAGCAAACCAAGCTGTTTTGCAAATCTGATCATTTTCCTGTGTGGCTAAATATGAATTGAGCTCTTAAAAGGAAAGTGCCCAAAATTATTTCATATTCATGCAGACAAATCCTTGTCACTAGTGTTCCCTTTTGGCTTGTGGCTCCCAGCCCAGTACTTTAATGTGGCCTTCTTACTTTAATGTGGTAAGAATCACCTTACAGTAACTCTGAAAACTCTTTAAAATGCCTCGCTACTATCATTTCTATGCAGAAGGACCTGGGTGGAATTTAAGCCATACATTTAGGAGATGACACAGATGGCCAGGTTTCAGCAGGGCAAATGGTAAACAGGAGACAAAGACAGAGGAGATAATAAATAAATTACTGGTAGACAGTATAGATGATAGACAAAATGAAGAAGAGGAGTTTGAACTCCATACTGAATGAGAACAAGCAACTTTGAAAGGTCATGGATAGAAAAGAGGAGGAGGTTACAGGAGACAGTGGAAGACATAGTCAGCACAGAAGCCATCTTGTCCTGAAATGTGGGTGGAGATTGGAAGTTTCCTTAAGCATCTTCTGCCCTAGGGAGTGCCATGAGACACAAGGAATCACTCTTTGGAAAACAAGACTGTTCAACAAAACAAGGTGAGGTTACCATAAATAGATTAGGTTATTTTATTCATACTAAAGTTCCCTACTACACATGAGAATTCTCTCATCTTTTCTATCTTATCTGTAGTAAATGAACACAAAATTTCCTAGAAATAAGCTGAGTGCTGTCTCAAAACCAAGACAAACAGCATCAGCCCAGCAAGTCTTCAGATATGTTTGGATGGTGGTTAGCACCAATGTCAGTGCAGAACTCCTGAGCAAGCAGAGTCAGGGCTCAGCATGGCAGAGCAGTGGGGAAGTTTAAATTGGATTAGGTTTTATGTCGCAGCTTCATTTTTTTCTAGCTCACCATTGGAATTAACTGCAAAGGGCAAAGAGTCACAAATTCTGACCCCTAAAATACCTATCCATGTGAGTTCAGCTTTTTGTCCTTGAGGATCTCTGGCTCTGGCTTAATGGAGCTGCAGCCCAAGAAGGGAGACAGATGGTACTGATGGGCTGAAATTATACTCAGCTAAGTGCAAAGCTATAACTGCTATTTGTCATTCTAACATCACTGATTTGTCTAGAGAGAAAAACAAATAACTTGTTGGGGGAGTACGCAACTGACTGGCTGTGGTCAGGCCAGATTGGGAGTGGGTGTAAGGCTCAGCACACAGAGACCCAGGTGCCATCAGCACTCAAGGGAGGCTATTAGGATGTCATTTCAGTTTCTTTCTCTCTCTGTCTCTCTGCTTGCTGTGGAGGTGGAAGGTGCGTGTGTTGTGAGGTGAACTGGGGAGTGAAGATAAAAATCTGTGGTAAGGAAATGCTACAGCTTTATCTCTGTTCTTTGATGTGGCAGGACAAATTAATTGATAACAGAACCAGCCAAAGCAGATGTGGTCGTGGCCTCCTGAACTGCCCTATTGCAAGGAAAGGGCCTAGCAACATCAAAGACAAAGGTCAGCCAGCATTCCCCAAGCACAAAAAGACAAATCATGACAGGCAAATAGCTCAGGCTGCCATTGGAAAGGGGTTATTACCACAAAAGATGATGTCTGGCACATGGCCACTATCCCAATCAGCTGGAGTCAGTGGCTTCTCTTCTCTGCCACTCTTTCTGTACCCAAAGGCAGAGTTTGGGCATAATATTTTTCTGTAAAAGTGAGTGTTACTTTTTGTATAGTGGCACAGGCGAATTAAAGCACAAAGCAGAATCCAAGAGGCAGGCCAAAGCCGACACAATGGAGTTAGAAAATCGACCTCAGCTAGTTTGAGTCCTCTTCTAGGCATTTCTTTTGAAACTACAGTAAGCCTATCTTCTCACTTCCTGTTAAGAGTAAAAAGATTTGGTTTCTAGTCCCAATTGTACCATTTTCTGGCTGTATGCCTTGAGCAAATCAGTTCCTTTCTTGTGTCTGACCTTCTTCGTAAAATGGAGGTGACAAAGAAGGCCACTCTGAGACCTCCAGAGCTAGTAGAACTCCAGATAATATTAGTATTTTGTACCTAGTATTTTATACCTAGTATTTCTCGTTTCTACCATTCCCTTTACTGTTTTCCCAAAGTATCTTGATGTTTTTCTAACATGCTCCCCATCCATAACAAACATTTCAGAAATCACCGAACACTAAACACTCAGACCAAAAGAGCTGACTGCACAGCATTTCTCAGGTTAGTTTCTTTGTTCCCTGTTTCTCTATCTGGGAACAGAAATATTTGTCCTTCAAATACTATGACCTTCAAAACCGAAACCCTCATGCCCCTTGCAAGTAGTTATTAACTAACTTGGGTTGTATATGTTCCCTTTTACCATAGTACTGAATTCCTTACAGGCATTCATGTATTCATCCTTGCATCACCACACAGCATCAGCATGGTGTAATAACATCAGCATGTCATTAATCCCTTTTTCTTCACATGCTGTTCAGGTGTTTGTCCAAACTATGTCTCAAGTCCTTGTCAGAAGGAGACCCTGGCATGCATCTCATGCCTCTCCCCACTGATTTTCTGCTGGTAAGAAAGCCAGCAGGCAAGAAAATGCCTGCCAGAAGATACTGGCTAGAAGGGAGCCATGAAACTTTCCAGTCTAATTCCGTGACGTCCCAGGGCACAGGGTCATGCAACCAGAGCAGCTGCCCCACAGTTGAAATGCAATCGGAGTGCCTAAATTACTGATCCACCCTCACCTAGGAAACCTGCAGAATATTGAGGTCACATATTCCAGGACTTAAGACAGGGCTTTAGCTACTTTTCTATCATTCGCATGAGTAGAGCTGCTGCACAAGTCACAGACTATGCCGTAATCTTGGAATTAATTTCTTTTCACTACAGTAAGACAGTTCAGCAGCAGATCTTGGTGTTCTCAGGCATCCCAGGAGAGTTGCACAGCACTGGCTACCAAGAGATGCTCAGTTGTTCCACTTTTAAGTGTCCTTGTGCCCATTATAACATTGTAACAAAAATAACCAGAAGCGGGTATGTGTTCCCAGCAGGCATCAGTGATTCATAGCAAACTGTAAAAACCAATGCGTGACATAGATAAAGGCATTTGAAGCCCCAAGACACAATTCTGGTGTGTGTATGCACCCTGGACTACGTCACCAGAAAACAGAAGACTGCAAAAGCTTGTCTCCCATAGTGTGCAACAATAACTCGGTGGGACAGGTCACATTTATAATCAGCCAGATCTTGTCCTCCTGCGGAGAAACTTAAAGGAGAGATCAGAAAAGTAGGAAAGCTCTGGGAGGCACTCGCGACAATGTTTTCCAAAGCTTTCCTACAAGGGTTATGGGGCAGCTTAAACTGTGGTACCCAGGGCACTGTAGAAACAAAAGGATGTTATCTCTCACTCTGCAGACTTGTGACTCCCCTGGGGAAGGGAATCTCTTGATCTCAATGTGATGCCTATTTTGTTTGTTTGTTTGTTTACTGGAGATAAGGCTTGACTAAATTTTGTCCCTCTTCCCCAGGGTAACCTTGCAAGCATGGAAAGCTATACTGTAGGGAAAAGCTGGATCAGAGAGGTTAGTAAATGTGCCACACCAGTGAAACAAAGCAGCCAGGGATGTTTTTAGACATGCGAGCAGTTATACCACTTCAGACCTAAAAATGAGCCCTGCTGGTTTCAGGGGGAGCACTGTTGTTTACAAAAGTGAGAATCTAGCCCACTGAAGTTACTTCTGATCTAAACTCAGTGTAATTGCAGGAGAGTTAGATCCAACTAGCACCATTCTGGCAAGTCTGAGGAAAAGGGGAACTGGTGAAATTTGTAGCTTGAATGTGAGAGGCAGTACCAGCCTGGGCCATGAGTATGCACGCCGTGAAAGCTGGTCCTGGGTCTCCAAGTGACCCTCATTCACCTACAGTTTCTCTTTGCCTTGGTTTCCCTGTCCGTCAGGGTGGGAAAGTGACATTGACCCTCCTTTGGAAAGTGATGTGACAAGCACTAAGTATTAGATTGTTAGACAGCTGTGGGAAGCACTGTGAGATCTCTTGGAATTACAGATACAGAAACATGGAAAGATTTTGTCAGCTGGATACAAGGACTAAAAAAAAGACATTCTGACATGCCATTGCTGCTGAAGTACCCTCCCTAGAGAGGTCTGGCGAGGGCATTTCTCAGTGCCCACTCTTTATGTGAACTCCTCCACATGCCTCAATCCTAATCCAGCACAGCAGAGACTCATCCTATTGTATTAAAATCAAATGTACTTACAGGTAAATGTCACTCTGCCATAAAAAGAAAGGAAGCCACTTAACTTTCTATTTCTTTGTCTACTTCCCTCCATAATCGTTCTTGTCAATTTACATTATTCATGACTAGCAGAGCTAACTTAAAATGTATCTTTCAATGGAATATAATGCAAACAGTTTTCTGTGTGGGCAGGGTAAAACAAAATAATAATTACAATACACGATGATAGTGCTTATAACAAAATATTATTTGCATAAAAAGACTTTTGTGGCAGGAATACATACTCCAGCAACAACAAAAAATACTGAGAAAGAAAAACATCTCTGCTGGAGTATTAGATTCTATCAATGACACTGATGGTTTCATTGTCTAAATAAACATTGTGTGTCGATACAGTATGACCTGCAAAGTAAATCCTTAGATTGATGGGATAAAGCAAATCAACTTTCTTCTGTCTTCATGCCTCCCACCAGATACATAAGCAGACTTCTCCCTGTGTGGGCACTCCAACTGCAAGCATCTGTCAGGATCATCTATTCTCGTAGCTTAGGTTTGGTAGTTTATGATAATCTGACAAAATTGCATCAGTCCATTTCAGACATTTTTTTCCTCTCTTTTCAGCAATATGACTACTTAACATTATGTCTTTAAAAGAACATTAGGCATAGGTAGTTTGATTTTGCAATTTAGGATAATGAACTACATTGTGTGTGTGTATATATGTGTGTATACATCACATGGATGGAATTCATTTAGAAAGTAAACACACAGCAATGTAGCTACCCCATCCTAAATCAGTGAATGGAAAACCTAAAGGGAAGATTTTTCCACTGTTCTAGCTGAGCTTCTGCCAGCTTTTATGGTAGATGTTTTCTGCTTTAAAAGTGAAGTAAATACTGTTGGATTAAGGTACTTAGTATATCAGGCCCTAAAAGTTGTGCAAAGCACTAAGAGTATCACAAGAGTATCTAATAAGTTAATTCAGGCTAACTCTACTGTCCAGAGCCAGAGCGATAAATATTAAGATGATAGGGTTGGCATAAAATAACTAAAGCAAAATCCCACCCTAATTCACAGCTCCAAGTGAATCCAAAAGACAGCTGACTGTATACAGAAGATAAAATGACAGGGATATATTCTCTTACAGCCTTAATCAGCATGCCCCACAGATCCCAGTCCACACAATGACTTGAAACACTTGATGCAAACAAAAACTGTTAAAAAAATACACCTGTGGAAGTGATTGGATTGTGTTCCACTGTATGAAGAATGATAACCCATGACATCACCTGCCTACCTCCAGCTACTCTGAAAGTGCCACTCTTAAGCACCTTTTGGCAATATTTTTGCTGGAAGAGGTCCCTCCCATGTTACTACAGAGTCCCGATGAACCTCTGTTTATACATCTTCCTCAGGACTATGGTGACCTTTCTGCAGGGTGGAAATGCTTTCAGAAACTATTAATCTCTCCTCTGGGGTGGGTAGAGAGGACCCATGGAGAGAAAGGCTTCCACAATCTTCCTCATCCCTGTCAACAAAGATCAGACCCAGAAACTAGGTTTCTTGTTTGGCAATGTACAGGAATAAGCACAAAGCTATTACAGGGCAGGGCTCTGTAAAGATAAAGGCTGAGAAACACGAAATGGAAAAGCAATGCTGCTCAGTAAATATTGATAGATGTTCCCTGTACTCCCTCTACCTCTGTTGCACAGTGATCCCCTTCACCACTGCCTTTCACACTGTCACTCTGTAGACTAGAACATTACTTCCCTTCACCTTCTGGCTGTTTAATTTAAAGCAGATTTCTGCATTTGCTCTGAAAAGTGAAGAGGTAGGAGAGATGGTAGGAAACTTTCCACTCAAGACTTTCTGCTCAAGGACAACAGCACAAATGTAACTCCAGCTTATTGCATGAAATGAGGTGAAAGGTTTTGTCAGTGTTGATCAGTGTTCATTTCACTGGTACTGATTGCCCATTTTGGTAGAAAGATCAAGGGCTGAATGCTGAATGGAAAGAAGACCAAGCTAACCTTTCTTCCCAGGAGATGATCATTGTAGGTCAGGCTTGAAGCATATTAGGCGGGTATTATAAGGGGAAGCAATGCTGAAACTCCTGCTGTGCCTGTTTGGCAGATAAATAAAGAATTTCAAGCTCTGGGGCAGACAGATCAGCAATAAATTCATATCAAGAAATGTCTGTGAGATTTGCTAACGACTTCAAGTACCTCAAGGGAGGGACCATGGCCTTTCATGTGTTTATAAAACATGCAACTCAATAGAGCCCTGGTCCTGAGCAGGGCAGCCACATGTTACTACAGTACAGGTAAGAACTGTACAACAGTTCTGTGGGCATACAGGTGCAACAGAGGAACAATACAAGTTCAACAGCATGACCCTTAAACAGGTTTCAGTGCTAAATGGTCTGTCCATTCTTCTCTCCCTTCTCCTACCCAGCAAGGCAGCTTCTCCCCAGACATAGCTGGGGAGGGGTGTTTATTAAATTCCTGGAGGACAGCTGTGGGTTGAGTTCAGGTCTGGTTGTCAAAAACTCCAGAGTGAGTCCAGTTCCTGCTTTGCCACAAGTTTGGTTCTTAACCAAAGAGAAAGAACTTGGGTTGGGATGCTCTGAAAATGTCTACATTAAGAGCAAGAGAAGCGACTGAAGCCTGATGTGCTCCTAAGCTTCTTGCTTTTAGAGCAGTGTGCCTCTTCTCCCTGAACAGCTTCCATAAAACTGAACTGAAAATTCAGCATAGAAAGGTGAGGTTGAATTTGATGACTTTTGCAAAGCACTAACATAAATACTGAGTGTCACTCTGTGGTAGCAAGAGACAGGGAGAGTTATGTGAGGTTATGTGAGGAGCAAGGTTCTCTCACTAGATTGCTTTCAGTCAGCCACCTATGCTTTTGCCATGCAAAGTTGAGGTAGAACTCCCCATTCTGCTACACCTCCCTATCATAGTGGCATCTTGACTTCTGCCAGCTTCCTTCTTTCAAATTAAACAGGTTCAAATGTGAAAACTACCCTTTGACAGGGTATTCATGGAACTGTTTCGGGTTGGGAAGGATTTGAGTCTAGGATGCTGCCACATACAAGAGGGGAAGCAGAGGGACACATTGCTGCTTAGAGTTTATATGGACAGCACATTTATCCTGGCTTGAGGAGGTCCTGCTTTCTCTGCCCCCTCTCCATCATAATTAGACACATCAAAGAGCTGATCTGTCATATGAAATGGCAAGATGCCTAATATTTATATTAGAAGGAGTCAAGCCCCAAGCAAACAAAGATCAAGAACATGATGGTGAATGTGAGGGGGGAGATTGAAACTCTGTCCATGGACCCCAAGGAAGCTAAAGTGATGGCAAGTGTACAAGCAAAGAAGAAAAGACAATCAACCTTCCAATTAAAATCCCCAAGGATGAAAGTTTTGTCTGTGTTTGTATTAATCAAGGATAAGAAATCAGACAACTCAATGAGACAGGAGGAATTGTACTGAGAAGTGAAGGACAGGGAAAAGCTGGGGGTCACTGGGGGATGGACGCACACAGGAAGAAGAAAACAATGACTAAAAATTTAACTACAAGGTGCTTAAAGGAAATAAAAATCTCCCCAGGTGCCGGGAGTGTTCTAAAGGCAAGACTGGCTTTACTCACCCCTCGACCTAAGCAGCAGGCTTTCTTCAAAGCAGAGACCTACTCAAATATGCTTATGCAAAGAGGTTTTAAAGCTTTTATTGACAGCACTTAGCAACCATGACTTTCCTGAACCTCAGCTTGCCTAAGGTGAATATTGCATAGGTTTAATTTCTTCCCCTGGTCAGGGATACCATCCTTCAGTTCAGGGACATGCTGGGCATGAGCTGGGTGCAGCAGAGGGAAGGTTCTCGCTCATCTCTGTAGCTTTGAGTCGGGAATTCTGCAGCTGTCCCTACCTCTTGCACCCACAAGGAGCAGATCTCAGTCAAACCCATACTGATTAGCCTAAGGCAATAGATGGTGTCAGTGTCAGAGCCAGGATTAAAACTCCAGTGGTTTTTGGCTGCCAGTTTGATGCTCGAATCACTAGACCACACCTCTCATTATAAAATAATTGTCTGATTTTCCCTTTGAAATCAAAGCTGTTTACAATTATATGGGAGAGAGCTAGAAAATGCAATCTGGGATGGTTGTCTTTAAAAGCATTTGCACCTTTTTATGTAAAATTTCAGCTTAAACAAGCCCTGTGCGTGCAGTTGTTAGGGGACTCTATTTAACCCCTTCTTTTCCCTTCAATTTGACGGTAGGATTTCTTGTCCCTTTTGGAGGAACTATCCAGATTGAGATGAATTCATGTATTTTTATCTTTCTGAGAACTGCTGATAGTGATGAATATAAAATGTTACACTTTGAACATAACATAAATGTCTACTGCTGAATGAGTCGCTGAACACTTTGGCTATGGATATCTTATGAATTTATGAGTGTTGCACAGGAGCAAGATTTTTCTGAAATAACTCAAGACAAGCTCATAACACCATAAAAAATAAGTATTGCGCATACGCTTCTCTATGAAATAGGTAATTTTCTATTACTACTAATGAAACAGTAAAATTTTGAACAATTAAGCACTTGTAAGTAGTAAACTACTGAGTAGACTAACCTACTGAGTGCCTTGAACTTCCATAAAAACCCACAGAACTACTCTGGCATTTCAAGTTGTGCAAGAATCTAAATACTGACTGAATTAGGCCTTATTTAGTAACAGAATGGGACACCACCTTTGGAGGGATTTGACAGAGTTGCACTGAAACTTAATGCTGAATATTTCTCTGCTTTCTTATATGGAGTTTCAGGAGGGGTTTTTTGATACATTGTGCCTAAACTAGATTAGACTAACATCAGCAGGAGTCTTTCCTTCGAGTTTAAGGGGCTTTGGACTGGATCCTGGATATTGAAAGAGCTGTAGACAAGTCTGTATTGTAGTCAGCCTTCATATTTAGATGGTAATGTATATTGCTCATGGTTATTATGAAAATGATTCCAATTAGAGATACCAGATGCTGTGATATGAGGTAAGCTAAGGAAGCTGTCTTTAGCTAAGAAATCACATCCAGACTTATCATTAACAAACAGTGGCTGAAGCTGTTGATTTTTAAGACTGCACATAAGTATTAGTCACTAAAAGCTGTGCAATATGGTTTCCCTAATATTTTATAACTAAACTCAGCAAGAATCAGAAGATGTAAAAATTATATTTTCAATATTGTCCTTCCTTCAAGTGAACTGCGCTTCTTATATGTTTCATGGCATCTACTTTTTATAGATACATATTAGTTCATTAAACTACCTATTTAAGCAGAAAATCAAAACTAAAAAACATGTTCTCTGTGCAATGCCTTTGAGTTCACACAGTTCTTGGAACTTTGCAATTCTCTTCCCATGGAAATAGACTATAGACATACATAGGTAGATTACATTTTTATTATCAGTGACTCCAGAGTCAATGTACTCACTGACAAGTAAAAATCTGGCTAAGGAAGCAATGAGAAGAGGAAGGGTGAAAAGGAAGGGTAAATTTAACCCCAAATAGTCAGTCCTGTGTATTTCTTTTTCTTCTTATGCCCTATCTGCAGGAACAAATTTTCCAGGTTCAAATAGGGCTTGGGTGACATGTGTATAGCCTCGTCTTCCTGGGTGGCATATCACAAATGTGTTGACACCAATCATGATAACCACATTTTGTTTTAGTGTTAAGCATAATGATAATGATGTAACCTTAGATAGTGCTGTATTGTAATTACACAGTTGTGCCAGTTATTACATAGTTATAACACAAATCAGCTTCTTGATCAGATATGCCCAGGAGCTTCTTTTGCTTTACGCCTAATGTAGGAACAGAAAACTAGATCCCTAATTAACTTTGATTGAACCTTGATTAGATAAGGGAGTGGGGCCAGTAGGCACCAAGCAGGCGGGGAAGTCAGCCCATGTGTAGATATGTTAAGTGTGTAGGCACCATCCTGACTAGTCATAGGAAAGAGAAAGGAAACTCCCTTTTCAGGAATTGATACCTCCCGACAAGCACAAAGGAATTAGCCCAGACTAGCCCTCAGAAATTCAAGAAACTTCTTACCTTCCCCATCTAGCAATGCCCCCACCCTATTAAGATGAGATTCTCAAGCAGTTCACCTTGGGAACAGATAGATTTCTATCATTCCCTCCTGCCATCACAGGAGGGAATTGCAGAGACCTTTGTACAAAACACAATTATTCCTCCTAAGTATTCACCCCTTACTCCTTGCTGCTGCTAAAAGTGCTGAATTGTTACTGCTATACAAACAAAGTCCATTTGGCCTCTCTGAACAATTTCATTGAATACATGATTTAATAAACGGGTGAATGAAGCCAGGCTTGGTTAACTGCCTGGTGGACAGCTGAAACCTAAAAAGCAACAGATGTATCTGAGTAGAACACAGTAATAATTTTGCTTATGAGACAGGAGATGAGCAGATGCCATCTCACTTTTCCAGAGCTGCAATGGCTCTATGATGGTCAATTTTTGCATCCAAATTTTAGTATGTTTGGCAACGATACTGACAAAACCCAAAACTTCAGAGTGGTATGATGTGTATATCCTTTTTTCAAGCGTAGAATTGCACACTAAACCTCCAAATTTTTGGTGACTATATACATTTTTCTAGAAATCATTAATGGTATAAACTCCACAGGAGGTCTAGGTTGCTTAGTATCTCTTAAAATCTGACTACTACTACTAATCAAATCTGCTTTCGAACAAAAAAATAAATAAATAAAACTTGGGACACTCTTGAAAAGCTTTCTTAATCAACTGAGGCTGATTTTTTTTCCATGCGTTAAGCTGTGGTATTAATTCCTAACCTATTTTACACCGTTCTTTTTGCCTAAATTCATTACTGCACGTGAATGAAGACATTGAGGATCCTTGATCCTTGCATTAGAAAAGTGCAAGTATTATCTAAAAGTGCTCTCAGCTGCCGTGGTATTTTGTACTACCCTGAACATGGAAGGGAGTATAAACCAGTGTTTTACAGAAGCACAGACATCTGAGCCCTGTTTCAGCACAGTATATAATTACTGTTAAGTGATTATCATATTGACTACTGTGGGGGTACTAGGCATATACTTACACTACTCTTTTGAAAGATTTCAAGTTATCTGAAGTCCTTTGCACCAAGTTGGGCTTATTGACCCTAAAGAGGAAAAAAACCCCCTCAAATAAAAACTACTTCAGTAACTATCCCAGTGTGTGTACTGAATTGACAGTACACCACTCTCTGTAGATGTTATCACACAGAATTTTCTAAGTCACTGAAATATCCTGTTGCATGTAACAGACAACTTTCAGTCCTTCAGACTTTAATATTATCCAGACGATTTTTTTCCTATAGGGGCTGTGGACATACCCCTCAATGAGAACTGTTTACGTGCCAAGTATCAAGTTTCAAAGTTCTTTGATATATTAATTATCTGTGTGGTACAGAAAAGCATGGCAATAATTTTCATCAAAAACAGGGAAAATATATTAATTTCACTTTTGCAGAACTCAGAAATGGCTAGTGTTCCATTTTAGATACATGGCTGCATAAGTATGAACACACAAATAAAGATATAAACTGAACATGGACAGCTTGCTGGCAAGAGAGAGCTTTTCAAAAGAGAATGAGTGAAATGTCTGGAACCTGTCTGTGGGTACAGCTGTGGTCAGTCCTATCAGCCTGTCATGGTCTAGTTGAGGGAACCTCAACACTTCCAAAACTCTGACACCTTTGTTGCTTCCTAGCATGCATTCTCCCTTCCAATACCTTCTTGAAGTAGAGGACAGATCACCCAAACCTGAAACTTTATCTCAAGCTTCATTCGAACTTCAAATCACCAGCTTTCTGAGTGAGCACATCCTTAGCTTTGAGCTGATCAGGAGCCTTTCTGATACTTGGATGTTTAAATTCAGGATATGCTTCCATGCTTTACCAGATCAGAGGCAGTATCATTAGAATTGAGCCACCTTTAATTTATGATTTTCCTGGGTTTAAGGCAAAGGAGCTAATAGTAACACAGTAGGAAAAGCACCCTGTAGGCCTGTTAGGACTCTGCAATAGCCACAGAGACTCCAGTACAAACAAGCTATCTGATGATACCGATTTGGTTTCTGCTGAGTAGGATCTTAAGAGTGAGACAACCAGCTCAGCTCAAAATGGAGAGCTTGGCTCTACATTTGCCCCACTCCAGTCATTTTCATTTCACACAGAAAAAAATGCTTAGCAGTTTTGCCTGCTTTACAGCCAGTGACATAGTGACAGAAAGCTGTAATAAATGGTAGAGAGAATGTGGCTGATCTGTTCTTCCAGCCTTTGAACCTCTGAAAAAAATTATGTTTCATTTAGAGCTCTAAGGACAGACTGCGTGCGTAAGTACAATGCTGGCTTTTTCTCTTTTCCATGGCCTGGAATTCTTTTGCCAGGATTGGCTTCTCTTTCTCCTTTAACAAATCATCACAGTTTCGGCAAGCACTTCATTGACTGCCAATGCTGTGGTACCAATAATTTACTAGAATTGAGAAGCTTTTGTGCTTTCATTCTGCACAACTAAATTATCATCTCCTGCATGCCTGGATTTGTTCAGTTCTGGATTATGTACTAGAGGCTCAATCCTACCCTGATGCTGGGCACTGTCTCTAGGCTTTTAAGCGTATGAGTGGTCCCAGGGATTTAAAAGTTAAGACAGTGGGTGAACATTTTGGTTCAGCTGGGGACACTCTGCTGTGCATCTTGGAAAGGAATTAGAGACTTGCATGAACTCTGTGAATTAGAAAACAAAAGCACTTCTTTGTAATTTATCACATTTTCAAAGCTTATGTAAAATTTTGTCATTTCTGATATGCAGCTCCAAAAGCACCTTCTGCAGGATGCTGCACCAACACAGATTACAAATGGTTCCTATTTAAGCAGTTTGCAAAGTTAGTATAAGAAAAGACGTGACAGATGCAGACAGGACTGCAGAGATACCTTCTTCTAGGAATCTTTTTGGGGGTGAATTGTATGTACAGCGAGGAGATGTTGCATGAAGCTGAAATGAAATTTCTCATATTAGCCTTTGTGCTTAGATTCAAACTTGTATTAACCTGGAAAATAATATAAATGCCATTTGAAAGCCTATTCTTGTAACATTTCTGACCCACTTCAGACTCCTTTTGGTAATCTGGGAAGGGACCTTTGTTCCCATGGCAGCCCATAATTTCCTGACTGAAAGAGTTCAGCTGATCTCTGAATGACACAGTCAGGCGTTTGGATGCTTATCTTGCTTCCAAGTGTTCTGAGGTTCCTCATTTCTCACTTATTGCACAATGCCCCAATCTCACTGGGAAGGTGAGAACTGGATCAGAAAGAAATATAATTGCTTTTTTTTATTAGCTTATGATACAGTCCCGCCCTTCTCTGTTGCCAGCTTACCCAGTTATTCACAAATGATGATATACATACAGTGAATTATATAATTATCAGCCTATAATTACAGGTATATAGATATATACATCCCCCTGGAGGAGAGCTGTGCTTGGCACATACCTGCTTGCACCTCTGGGTCTTTAGGAAATTCATGCCCATTTTAAGTAGAAGATTATTTATTTATCAAATGCTTGAGACATTTTATGAAAAATGAACCCAAAAGAATCCTTTGATTCTTTTTAATAATCTTCACAAAGTATGTAACTGAACAAATCCAGGCATGTAGGAGCAAACTCTCTTGTGCAGAGTGAAAGCAGAGACGTTTCTCAATAGTGGTAAATTATTGGTAGCACAGCATTGGCAGTCAATGAAGAGTTTGCAGGAGCCGTGCTGATTTGTTAAGGGAAGAGAAGATGCCAGTCTTGGCACAGTGATCAGAAGCCAACACTGAGAAAGCAGAGTCAGTACTGTATTCCCATAGACACCTTCTTTTTTGAAAGCTTTAGACAAGAATTAGTTTATCTTATGATGCTGCTTTAATGCTGTAACCATAGATAAACCCTATTGCCTTCCCACTATGTTTCAATGCCTCATTTTGTCATTGGGGCAGATAGTGATTCTCAGCTGATATAAATCAGCAAAGCTCCACTGATTTTTAACAAAGCTGTGCCAGCTTCTGCTAGCTGAGGGTCTGCCTAGATATTTCTCTAGTTGTAAAGCAAAGAATCCAGCAGGCAAAGCTGATGTAAGTTGGATATTTTTTTTTGGCTTGTTTTTCTTTGTTCTGTCTTTCAAATGCTGCTCTCATTCATAACTGCTTGGATGCTTTCAAGCCTGTGTACAGGACTTATGGGGCCTAATCTGGCTCCTACAATGGTGTAAATCTAGGGTAGCTCTATTTAAATCAAAAGCATTACTCAGAGGTATTGCGCTGCTGCAAAAGCAGCATACTTGCGCATAGCAACTGATCTGTAAATCTCATAATGTGCCCAGTATCTTTCCAAGAGTTTATTTGCAAACAAACAAGCAAAAAGAATCATGGTGGCTGAACAGACTGATTCCAGCCTGTGGAACATGGACTGAGCCTCTGCCAGAAATAAACTGTAGACACTTGCTAATTACAATTTGTGGCCAGCTTACAAAGTTCAGTAAAGGAGAAAACTACTCCATTCAGATCCTCTTTCCCAGTTTGATGACATCACTCACATCATTATGTTGTGATATGCCAGATGGGAAAATTTGAGGTGGGGATGAAGTGAAAATCCCGGTTACACCTTTTCTCCAGGCTATCTGCCTCTCCATCATTTTACAACATCACAGAGACTCTCAGACAGTTTGACTCTGCCATCCCCAGCTGGTTTGGACCAAACAGATAAATGCTGTACCATTAAGAATCAATACATGTTCCCACCACCATGACAGGTAATGCTGCAAATAGCTAACCTTAATTTAATTAGTTTATTTAAGCTCACTAGTATGTTTAAATAGAGAGTGAAGGTAATAGTATAAACTCTGTAATTTCTATTGCCTGGGAAAAAAATAAAAACAGCCCTGCATCAAATGCTTATTGAAACTGAAACATATGTATTAACATATGGCAGAATTTCACTTACTGTATGTTTTAGTGCAGAGCTGATGAGGAAGGCATCTGTGCTGAGAGCGTCTGAATGGAGGCTCAGATAATGAGCAGGGCTCAAAAAATACACTCTGAAAGGTTGGGATGTGTCAAAGTGCCCTGCAGTTGATTTGTGTCAGAGCTGAAAGAATATACTCAAGCCTCTATGCAGGTACATCGCTGTGCTTTGCTTTCTGCACTGGGACCTGTTTGAGTCTTCGTATGCTACTGTGGGCACCTGCTTTGGAAGTCCTGGACGAATTCTAAACCCCTGAGACAAATGGTTTCACACCAGAAATGCTGACACAACATCTACTTAGAGCAAGTGCTGTTGCAGTATTGCTATTTAACAAAAACAGATTAACTGGAGATCTTAAACATCAAGCCCAAATCTGCATCCAGATTTGAAATTGGCTTAAGGACAGCAGCTCTTCAGAGCTGGGGTTTTGGTTTTGCGCTTTCTCCAGACATGCAGACTGGTATAGTTGTAAGCATCATCTCTATCTTCAAACAAGAGACACTAAGAAATGAGAGCAAGCTTTCTCTGCTGAGATCCGCATCCCAGTCATACAAACTTACAAGGTTTATACCAAACCAGGCCTTTTGGTTCTGAGATGAACCCCTGAATGCTCTGAACATCAACCATTTCTCCTGCACGTAGTGATGTAGTGTTTCAGTGAACTGTATAAAGACTCTCAGAGGCTCTTGCTGCCAACTACTAATATTATTAATGGGCACTACAAAGCCACATTGTTCTACACCTATTTACTGGAAGTAAGATATGAGGATACCAGGTGTAATTACTTTACTGCCTTAAGGTTAGAAGTCTTTCTTTCTGATTTGACCACAGTAGAACATCTGCATCGCTCAACCACAGATTACCTGGCTTCTGGAAGATGCTTTCAAAGCACCCAGTTGCTACTTAGTGACCCAGAAGAAAGTTTACCACCCACTCACAGAGCCTCATTTTGAAGTACTATGCCTCTTGTAAAAACAAGGAATCTTAAGGCTCTTCAGAGCATGGGCTATGTATTAAATGCGTGAACCGTTTGTGCACCACTGTACAAATCATTGTTTTTGATGTGAAACTGTACTCCAGGGATAATTCCTTTAAAAAAAAAAAAAATGTTATTACTGAGACTAAGGAAAAGTATTTAACATGTGTGCATTGCTTTTCATGGAAGCTTGCATGGAAGCTTCCAGGCATGGCACGTAGGGACATGGTTTAGTGGTGGACTTGGCAGTGTTAGGTTTATGGTTGGACTCGATGAGCTTAAGGGTCTTTTCAAACCTAAAGGATTCTATGATTCTATGAAATAAAGAAAATAAATTGGGATAGTTCAAACGGTCTGTTTCTTAGAAACACCAAAAAGTGATGCAGAGAAGGCACCACTGCGTACAAATCAAAATTATGTTTACTGAGAAGGTTCGAATCTGTTGTATTTCCATCATTGGCTGTACTGAGGAAACTTCTGGAGGTCTCAGCCCGGTCCTTGTGCCATTGGCTGCCCCACAGAATGGAGTGGGTCCTGCCATGAAGAGATTTCAGTCTGTGGTCCTGGAACATGAATATTTTTCATATATTTATTGAACACCCACATACAAGCTTCTTCACAGGAAGGACAGGTTGTATAATTTGGGGTAAAACAAACTACACAAGGGATGTCATGGTTCTGCAGGGTAAACACTGAGGTGCAAATGTCCTGGCTGAAAGTGCAAATGTGCTGAACTCCCTTCAGTTGTTGAAGATGGCATTACTCCTACTCCTCCGCTCAGTCTCTGCGCTGGAGGTTACCTCCCACAGAAGCATAATAGGCAGGAGTTACCTGCCTGCATCTCCACTGCTTTGAGACAAAATCAAGGCAAGTAATTTCAGCTCTTTGAAGGTAGGTTTGTGCTAAAGACCCAGATTTTATTCTGCAGTGGCTGACACTAACGTAATTTGGGGGATAAGGGGTAGCCTTTGGCAGCAGACAACTGGGAGTTGTATCATCTTCAGCCAACGTAGGAAAATTTTCCAGAGCTTGTCTTTTAGCACCTTGA
The DNA here is from genome assembly GCF_030936135.1 of Gavia stellata. Classification (NCBI taxonomy): domain Eukaryota; kingdom Metazoa; phylum Chordata; class Aves; order Gaviiformes; family Gaviidae; genus Gavia; species Gavia stellata. The sequence continues at coordinate 5,058,527 of NC_082618.1, forward strand.
ATAAGCCCCCAACTTAAATCCACCTTGATTGAAAAAAGAGAAAAATAGATTACGTATGCACAGAAGCATACAAAAATATATTTAAATGTCTGTTCAGGTATCTAAATAACACCGTGAATAGAGTCTCGGTGTTTTGCTGTAAGTGAGGCAGAAACATTTGGCACAGGCCTGGACACTGAACTTGGATCTCCTGGGTCCCAGCCCACGGTTTCAATCACAAGACTATTAGTCTTTCTGAGTATGGATTTGTCTATCCCCTATGTCTTTTCCATCATCTCTAAACTTGAGTGACTCCTATGACTAATGTGATTGTAAGTCATAAAACATTAAGTTATGACACAATCAAATCAAAGCCAAGAAATTCATAGTTAGGGTGTAGGCTACATTCTTAACTCAAAACCAGAAAAGCAGCATTACAGGGTAAACAAAAGGATGAAGTGTCAGCCCTCATTTTTCATTTTTGGGCTCTTATCAGTTTGTATCAATTTAAGCCTTTTTTAAATATGTAATTTCTTTGACTTCTTTTTTTTTCCCTCTAGGAACTGAAAATTATTCTGCTTTGAGGTCTGGAACCTGCCATACAATAAACACTACTTAATTGGGACATGCTTAATAGGGATGGCCACTTTAATGGGACATCTCCTAGGGAACATATTTATGTTAATGAGACTGAATGACAACGACTGTTTCTTAAGTGGGGCAACAAAAGGAAAAGAAGTCCACTTAACAGGGATGCACTCAGCTGTTACTATTTTGTTAAGTGTTTAACCAGGTGTTAAATAGGTCTAAAATTCTGAGCTTCCATCTTTTCATTCAAAAATGGGACATTAAAACATTTACATCATGATGAAAAGTAGTGTTATTATTTGTATAGTGACCTTTAGTACAAGAAAGGGCCAGGCTGTTTTCAACTATGTCAGAGATAGAGGTTCTCTTCTCCAAAGAGCTTCAATAACCCTTTTCTCCAAGCATGGAACTACCTGTAGATTGGATTTGTTCAGAGATCCATTGCAAAATAAAACCCATCTGTCCTAATTCTCAATCCTATATTTTACCCTCTCACCTCAAATCTTTCCACTCCCGTAGTTTGAATAATAAGATGGAAGCAGAAAAAATAAAACTAGGAAAGCTTTTTAAATCTAAGTGATCCTTTTTCAGAGTCTTTAAAACCCCTAAGAATACATGTCTGAAGACTTCCAGGAGCCTCCAAAAGCCTGTAAGCCATTTTGAAGGTTATTCTCTTCCTGAAGATCTTTTGTGTCCTGTGGTTTCTTCCGAAAATATGTATATACATTTCAGGGGGGAACAAGAGACCGCGTTAAGAACTTGCCTTAAAAACAAAAGCCCCATCTTAGATGACAGCTATATAAATTTGGGGACTCTCCCAGGCAAACCAAGACATCTGATTACGCCATTGTATCCTGTTTGGCAAAGGAGAGAGTGAAGGAAAGTGATAGACATGAGGGGCAGATGGAGTTTGCCTAATGTGTCTGTTCTTTTCTTCGCTGCCTTTTCAATTTAAGAATGTAGCAAAATAGCAGCTGCTCATAATTTCATGAATCAAGAAGTATGTAAATTTCAGCTACAAAATTTGTTGCATAGTTAGACACACACACACACAAAAAGAAGGAAAAAAAAAAGGAAGAAAGATCTTGCTTGCATCTATAACTTTCTTCATCTTGCATGCAAATTTAGCTTTCAGGCCTGGTTCTCCTCTCGTTTCTGAGTGAACCAAGAGCGGCTCAATCGATTTCGCTGTCGTCGCATAGGGCGAACGCTGTGGGATAATTGTGCTTTAAGGATTCAGCCGGTCTCTGTTGCCCTAATGCTAGCATGGAAGGACGAGCCTGGCATGAAAGGCTGCTTTCACGCCCCTGAGCTACCACAGGGGCTTTACGCCGTACCTCTGCTCCTAGGCTGCAGACGGAGGAAAGGGGTTGCGACAGGAATGTCTCCACGAGCGGGAAAGCCAGAGCTGTGAACGGTTACCTGAGGATGCTGACGACCACTACAAACTGAAGTGGAAATCACGCTCCTCGTATTTCAATCCCTCGCAGCCCCCGAATTAAAAGATGGAAAAAGTGACTTGAAATGTATCATCCACATGTATGAAACACTGCTCAGAAGGAGCTGGGGATCAGGGCCTCCATATACTATACAGCTGGTTCTAGTTTTCAGACAAGATTTACTAAACACATGTAAACCGTGCATATCTGTTTGAATACTTTTTGTGCAAATAACTTCCTCTGTGGTCAAGCTGTTCCTCTCAGATCCAGGCTACAGATTTGTGCTTTATACTCACCACTTTTTTACCCTTGGATTTCCACCAGTATCAGTTCACACTCGGAGAATGAAACTGTGAAGAAGGGAGCTGAGTTTGGCAGCAAGAGTCAGGAGAATTTACAATGCAAAACACCGAGCAAACTCATGATAAAGGGCAGAAATCAGCCCTGGCTTAGCTCCATCCAAGTCAGTGGGCCAGATCCAGAGCAGCTATAAACAGACACAATACTACACATTTCATAGGAGCTGCAACCATTTATATAATTTGGCCCAACAGCCTCTTACACAGACGCCGCATTTCATCAATTCTAGTGGGGTTTCTCCTGATTTATACCCCCGGAGTGAGCAAGCAGAGCAATGGTCTTTCTTCACCAATTAAAACTGCTCCACAATTATATCTGCCGAGTGTCATGAATTCAAACTTTAAACACAAAGCAACAGCTGAAACGGAATATAAAGACGTAGGAGGGCAGAGTTTTATGATGGATGTTTTATTGGAATCATATAAAAAAGAAAAGCATTTCACATATTTCATGGAGGTATTTTATGTACAAATTTAATATGAATCCTCTTCTTGTTAAACTCGTATGTGATCTGTGTACTTCAGTATATAAAACACAGTATAGGACAACTAGGAACAAGTTTATTAAAACAGCTTGGGCTCCTGTTGACATCACCAACCACACAAGTGCTTGCTCAGGGTTGGTGTGATCTTATCAGTCTCTCCTTATATTTCAGGTTACCTACTTGTTCGTTTCCCCTATATATCTTTCATTGTTACAAGAATTCAACTCATGGGCAGATCTCTGAGATAAATCTGCTTGTCTGTTTTGGGAATATGGCTCTAGTTCTAATTTTGCAGACTTCGTTCAGGCAATACTCCCTGTGACTTCAGGGATTTTTGCCTGAGTAATCCTTTCAGAATTGGACTCTCTGTAATTTTCATTTACTTAACAACTTGGCATTACATCTGTAAAATATTAGCCCAGTAATGTAAAATATCAAATTAGATTTATGCATTAATCTAATCTATATATGAAGCTTGATAGTCAGTTCTGTTACATAGCATTATTGCAATTCCAGGTATCTGTGTCACTTCAGATTTATGCTGATGATGTAAGAGAAATAAAAAGTGAGGTCTATAGATAAAATTTGGTAACCCGTGTATGTGAAAAGAAAGTCTAAAACTTTATACAAAATCTAAAATAAATTCCCACTTTCAGCTAAACCAGGTAAATGTTTCTCTATCAGTCACAAATGAAGAAGAGCACACAAAAAAGGCTAATCTGAAATAATCAACAAAACAATAAGCTATTAAAAAGGAAAAAGCAGGTCAAAATAAATATCTGAACTGTAATGAATTCTCTAAAAATCCTTGAAAAAGACAAATAAGCAATTGTTTCTTTCCTGTGTGACAGTTGCAGTCTGAAAAGTAAAAGATTACTCTTTCATACATGTTCATAAACTGCATTTATAAACACTTCACATAACTAAATTATATTTGTTTCCTCCAGGTTGGCTGCCCTTGAACATTTTTCTCCTTCTTGCAGTTTTTAAAATGTTTTTTATATAATCCTTTCATGAAAGCAGGTCTTACGCCTATGGCCCTGATTCAGCAGCCAGCCCCACGCAGCAGGGCATTTAAGAACATGTTAAACTAAAGTTTTGTACATGCTTTGGTACTTTTGAAAACTGGATACTTGGAGACAACTCACCAATCTGTTTTTCTTGCATCTTAAACCCATTTACTTCTCTTTATGAATGCTTTCAATTTGTTTTACTCTTGCTGGGCCAAATCCAGCTTGTTATTTACAGAAAGAACACAACAAGATTAATAGGCTATGGGCTGCATTATCCCACACCCCTGGAAATTCATAGTGATCCCATCAATTCCTGTATAATTTCTTTGGATTCATATCAGGTTAAAGCCCCAATCCAGGATAATGCCAAGCAGATGCAAACAAGGGACAGCATATAAATGTGGAGAATCATGGTCAGATTAAGACTGGATCTCTTTATTCCAAAGGAGAAGGTAATGTTTAGATATAAAAAATTATATGGATTTTTTTCCCCCCTATTTGGTAATCTGTCACCACTTGAACACCAAATAGGAAATGATGCAATGGCAGGGGAAAAAAAATCAATTTATTTTGTATATGTTTCTAAAGAAATACTGGATTGATATGCTATCCCAAGCACTTTGGTTCGCTTGTGAGTGTCATGACAGGCACCCAGTATGCTCTCTTCATAAAGGAGGTTCTCCACAGTAAAATGTTTCCCGTGGGATGCAGCGTCGGTTTTGCCAGTATATGGCAGCTGCAGTGAACTTAGGCTTCCTCTAAGGGGGTCTATTTTCTCCCTTTCTGCATTAATCCAGAATTACTGTTTCTCCTACCCTAGCATTCAAATGCAACAACCCCAAACACAGTTGTGTTTGCAGAAAATCACAGTTGTGCTAAGTCAGTCACAGTTGTGTTTCTAAGAAAAGATGTGCTTCCCGAAATGAAATCTCACACTCGTTATTGGAAGAAAAACCACCTCAAACATCCTAAACATCACACATTACAATGAAGCCAGCTTCCCGCTTGCCCTGATAGCTCCAGCGAGCGCTGCAGCCCTGTGCGCAGGGTTTGGTTGTACAGCGGCGCAGGAGGCAGGCGAGTCGGTCTGTCTGGGTATCTCCCCATCTCCGCACACACCTGTCTCTCCGTCCCCGCACACCCGTCTGCCTCTCCTCTCCCGTCCCTGCGTGTTGCAACAGGGCCCAGGCGCGGATGCCTCTCCCCTTGGCACCCGCGTGCCGGAGCCGGCTGTGCCGATGTGGGGCTGAGCCACCCTGGGGACGGCCGGCACCCGTGGGGGACCCACCGCGAGGGGTGCGACCACCGCGGGGTGGTGACAGGCCAGGACAAGGAGACCAAAAAGCCCGGCTGGAGGAAGGGAGCAGAGGGATGTTCCCTTCTTCCCCCCCCCCACATGAAGTCTTTGTGACGGGAAAGTGAAAGAAAAACCTTTTTCCTCTTTCCTTTTCCAAGATCGCGTCAGCTTTGCACTCACCCGCTTTATAGGCCCTATCTGGAAGTGAATGAAAGGGAAAGTGGTAGGTGAGGGAGCAGCCTTTGAGCTGCTTTATTTACGTATTTCCCTCCATCTCCTTCTTGCACTTTCCTTGTTCTGCAACCTGCGAGATGCCGGTACCTGACAGTCACGAGATTTTTATCTCCCGGTGACCACTATTATTTTACAGAATGGAGAAACTGAGGGAAAAGTCAGGGAATTGTTTCATGTCACGAAGAGTCCTGTGACAGCCGCTGAAGGCAGCTCCCATCCCCAGCTACAGTCACTAAACCAGCTCTCCTGCCACGGGGGAACGGCACAAAGAAAGCAGAATATAATCATCCCAGCTGAGGTTCAGAAAACAAAAAAAGGATTTACAATAATAATGCTGGTTTCAGCTTCTTATTCTCAAGTAATATGTGAAATAGTGGACCTGAAGATTCTGCAGAAACTGGGAGAAATACCGGGCTGGGACAGAGTTAGTGGAGGGGAAAGCACAGCCAAAATGGATCCCTGACCAAGCAGGGAGAGAAAGATGAGAAGAGCAAGAGCCTGAAGTGAGGAAGGGGCTGCATGAAGTGGGTGAGGAGATTCCTCATAGGAATAGCGAGAGTTAAATACCACAAAATATGTGCAAAACCCAAAACCCGAACAGAAACCAGGAAAAGGTAAATGTAAGTGAAAGGTTCCAAGTGAGAGAAAAGGTGGGAATTTTGCCTGGGAACATAACCTACTAACTTGTCTCCTAACCCCTTTAATGGACAGAGAAGATAAATGCCCAAATCAACACAACAGCCCAAGTCGGAGAGAAGAGTGCTGGAGGAGTGTGAGCCCTGCCCAGCCCAGAAAGGGCTCAGCGGGCCTCCCGTCCGGCAAAATGCTGGCTCTGATATCATCCTCACACGGGGTAAAGGACAATAAGGGCAGTGCTTACAAATTAAAACTGGTGCGAACCATGTACTTACATAAATTTGGTATGATACTGTTACTCCCTGCCAGCTACAGGGAGTGGAATACGATAGGTCCTTTTCTTCTCTAATTCTCTTGATTGCCTATGGGTATTGTTATTACTTATGGTGGCCAAAACACAACCATGCATCTGGATAAAATATACTGTACCAAAAGAAGCTATTTGACAGAAATGTTGCGAACATATTCAGTCTGGGAGGACTGGCTCAATTCATTAGGCACACTGATACATTGGTTCTTTTGGGGTCTTCAGTAACTCCTACTGTACGTGGCAGAGAATACCGCTACAATGTCATCACATGTTTTTGTTGGTATGGGTTAATCCACAAATCCTCAGAGAAGATCTGTTGTGGGTTATGCTGGATACTTATAAACGTCTTCAGAGCTAAACAGCAAGTAACCACACCACCCAAATTTACTCTGCTGTTAATTGTGGCTGTTTTCCCTGCCCTCTGTGAGAATTGCTTTCTTCTCCTCCACCTACCAGTGTGTATCTGTGGCAATGCGGTAGTCGTAGGATTTCATGCTTAGATCATGTATGCCACCGTCTACACGATTTGTGCTAAAACTTTCACAAATCACCAAAGAATGTGGGAATCACCATGTTGGTTCAGAACAAGGGTCCATGCAGCCCAGCCTCCTGTCTCTGCCAGCAACCGTAGGGATGCCTAGGGAAGAGTGGGCAGGCACATGGGATACTTCTCCCCCGTACTCTCCCAGCTTCCAACCGTTTTCTGCTTGGGGGGTTTCCCGAGCCTGTACACACATCATTGTGTCCACATCACTAGCCAAATCCTCTGGCAAGTTATATGCTGCAAAACCTCTGGCTACTACAACAGGTATAAGTCAAGCAGAATTGGAGTCACTGACAATAATTGGGAAAAAAACATCTGTGATCTGGAAGACATGTATGAGTTTTGATCTTAATTTGGGCTAAATCTCCCAGCAACATGAACTGTCTGGCTGTCTCTGTTCTTTGCCATCCCTATGGACTCTGACCATGCAGAGGCATGGTGTAATAAGGATAGATGGAGCACAGCTTACTTTGCTCTCAGATCCAGTTTAAGAGTGAACAGAACGATACTTCGGCAGTGGAGAGGGACAGGATTTTGGAATGAGGCACTCCTTTTCAGCAGACACAGACACACGGAGCCAGGAAGCTGGGGACAAGAAGCAGCTGAAGAAAATGCAAAGATGAGAGCCATGAAAGTGAGGAGGGAATGGGCTGGACAAGGAGCAGACACGGGTACAGGCTCCAGAGGAACTCTTTTATGGGAACTGAGAGGAATTTGGGAATCAGTTTAAGCAAAAAAGAGGAGAAGAAAAAAACAAGAATCCATGGAGAAGAGATTCAATGTTACAGCCTTGCTGGGAGAAGCAGCACCTCATCTTTCAGTGTCCTGGCCAAGGAATTAAGCTAGATTCGCTAAGGCCAACAGGAGCCTAAGTCCAGTGATTAAAATTGGACTCATGGTCCAAAATGTCTTAATGAATGCAGGCTGCTGCCCAGAGGAGCAGGTGTGACAAAGAATTGTTTCTGACAAGTTTGGGACCCTCGGAATAAAGGTCCATTTTCTTCAGTATTCTGGACGACGACATGTGAAGCGTAACAAGACCAATTGCCGTTGATGGCCCAGAGTGCAAATGTATTAATTAAATATCTGTATTAGTGACACATTATGACTGGGTGACATTAATAGGAAACAAATTTTAATCAGATATTTGCCTAATTCCTAAAATAGTGCCCAGATGAGTATACCTGAAAGAAAATGAAAACGAAATCTGTACAACATACTTACAAATATTTTGGATGTAGCAAGCTTTACTGAAGTACTGTTAGTTACTGCCATCATTTTAGATTTAAACTTCAAATACACTGTACTTACTTTTTCAGTACTCTATTAGTGCATGTTGAAAGAAGTTAGCATTTACACAGATCAAATCTAACCTTAAGAAAACCTTCCTCAAATGAACAGACGAGACTGATTTCTCAAAACAAAGTAATCCAAGGAAACTTCATTCTACCCGTCGTCTTGCCAGGGTGCACCAAATTTTCCAGGATCTTTCCTCCATCTTACATAGGAACGTTTCGGCAGGAACACAAAGCAAATTACCGCTTGCTCCAAGGAGCTCTGTACCCTGCAGGATCTTTGCAGAATCCAGCCCGAAGAAATACAGCACTTTGAGAAAACAGAGCTGTCAAGCAAGATTTCCTTGGGCTTGCTGCCACACAAAATGGCAAATAAGGGACTTGATCCTGCACGGAAGACAATAGGAATTATAGGTGCTCAGCGTCTGTCTTCCGGCAGAGTTGAGGTTTCTCAGTACTTCCTAAAATCAGCCGTACTGTTTATTCTTATTCAAAATTATATAGCTAAAAGCTTTGGTATCTAGCCACAGAGCTTTTCTTTCAAATTGGCAATAATGTGACAAGATGTAACTCCTGCAAAAAAGACTACAATAATGTTAAAAATATCGTAAAATATTATTTATATCAGGATACATTTGTTACCCCATATGACAATCATTCATATTTCTTGACAGATATAAACCTCTGCTTAACACATTAGTATCATAAATATTACCAGATATAACACTGTAATTTAATACCTACCAAATGTATTTTAAAATATTACTCAATTTAAAACATTGGATTTTAACCAGATGTGTTTCCAGAAAATGATTCAGGTCAGATGCTTTTTTCTTTTCCTTTTTCTGTGTGTGCGCGTTCAAAGTGGAGCATTACTATGTGATTTATTGTACTACGACTGTATGCCCCGAACCTGAAACAGCACCATGATACTTCATCCTTGAGGCTCACACACCTGCAGTCCAAACTAACAAGAGAAAACATCTACATGGCACGGCAGGAGTCTTTGAAACGTCTCTTTGCAGTTGCCTGGACACAGAACAGACTGGTAGAACAGGGAGGCAGCGGAGAAAGGGTGAAGACAGGAACTCCAGCCTCTTTCATCTAGAAAGGGGGGACCATGGAGAGATTAGAGGAAAGGATTTTGATTAGATCACTGGAATGTGAAATGATGCTTCCCAGGATTAAAATCCTATTTTAGAGCTACCAAACCGGTTACGTTGTTAGTCAGAATTTGGAGGCTCGCGCAGCTCAGTCCCTGCAGACGGCTGTCGCTCAGAAGCACCCGACACCCTCTCGCTGGAGCAGGGGGGGCCCCGGCTGGGCACCCCACGCCTCCCCACCGCCACCCCAGCCGCGGACACGCAGCCACCGTCCCAGCAAAGAGCTGCCCTCCCTCGAAGCGCGGCACTTCTGGGGAAAAAGGGATCTCCTTCTCGAAAGGCATCGCTGGGTCCAGCCCCACGACAGCCGCGTCCGCCACGGCGCGGAGGCTCTCGGATGTCCCTCTCGTTGGGCGCCCGATCTAGCTCACCAGGCGGAGGCCTGACATCTTCGTAACCCAACGCCTTTAGTTTTATTCCCAGTACAGCCAACTAACAATTTGAAGGTCTATAGTTGTCGGGCTGATCATTACGTGGAGCCCATTAACATAAAACCCGCCATCGCAATTAGTATCTTTCTAAGCAGCAGCCTCAGCGAAAAGTGGAAATGGAGGCTGAAATAATGGTGTTCCTCCAAATGAGGACGGCAGCAGATTGGGAAATAATCCGCAGCGATTGCTCTGCCGCTGTCTCTGCCGTAACTTCTCCAGAGATAGACAGAACCATTTTCAAGTAGTCAACCCGCTGACTTGAGCGAGCACTAAATTCACCTGATGATCAAATACAATTTGAGAAAAAAATCTACACTCACTCACTTACCCAGAGAAAGATACATTTTCCTTTTACAGATGAAGCGCGGAACAGTGAAAGTAGCCGTATTTGGAAAAATACTGTGCAGCTTATTGATTGCAAAGGGGACAGGTCCAGACCGGGGGTTTGCCCACTTCCCAGCAAGGAGAGAAGGAATGCTTTCCGGGGGGCAGCGTGTTTGCGGGCGGTTTGTGTACACTGGTTTGTTTTGTTAAGAGATGAGCCTGGTAAAATGTTCTGTGCTCTTCAGGAAGGGAACAAGGAAAATGTTCGTATTTATAGCAACATTATTGTTTAGAACAAAATAAGTTATTTCATCCTTTTAATCTCCGTTTCTATGGATATCCTGCGCGGAGCTGTGATCTGCTTTTCCAGCCTTCCTGCGAGCCGCCCCTCCGAGGCAGCGGTCAGCGGCTCCGGCCCTGCGAGCGCGCGCCTGCCCGCACTTGGGCAAACCCCGCTGGAAGCGGCGCTCGCCCCGCGCCGCGCACGGCCGACCCGCTGCCCCGAGCGCACCCCTCCGCGCCGCTTCCCCCGACCCCCCTCCGCTCTCCCCCCGCCGGCTGCAGCCTCCCGAGGGGGCTCGCCACCCCCCCCAACCCCCGCCTCCGCGGGAACCGCGCGCGGTGCTCTGACATCAGCCCCGCACACCGCGCCCGCGGGGGATCCGCGCACGGCGCCGGGGGCTGCGCGGGGTCCGCGCCGCGGGCACTGCCCCCCCGCTGCACCCCGCACTGCCCGGCTGCGCCCCGCACGGCCCCCCCCGCTCCCCGCACTGCCCGCCCCGCCCCGCCGTGCCCCCCCCCCCCCGGGACGGCAGACGCGGGGGGGGGGGGGGGGGGGCGTTCGCCCTGTCAGCGCGCGGGCGCGGCGCCCCCTCCCCCCCCCGCGAGCGCACGGGCTGAGTCCGTGTTCCGGGCGGGCGCGGGCTCCAGGCCGGGATTTGGGCGCTCCCTGCCCGCCTCCCTCCCCCTTGCCCCCCCGCCCCTCCTCCCCCCTCCCGGCTGGCTCCCTCCCTCCCTCCCTCCCTCCCTCCCTCCCTCCCGGCTCCTGAACTCCAGCCCCTCTCTCTCTATCAGCCGCTCACTCTGTCTCAATATGTCTCAAGATGGCGGCCAATGTGGGATCGATGTTTCAATATTGGAAGCGCTTTGATTTACAGCAGCTGCAGGTCAGGCTCCCCCGCTCGCCGCACCGGCCGGGCCGCGCCGCCGGACCCCCCCCCTCCTTCCCTTCTCCGCCTTCCCTCGGGCCCGGCCTCCCCCTCCTCCTCCCGCTGCCGGCCCGCGCCGCCTAAAGGGAACCCCCCGCTCCGCCCGGCCGCGGCGCTCCGCTCCCTCCGCCCCCCCCCGCCATTGATCACCGGCCCCATCGGAAATTGATCCTCTTTGTTCAATTCATCGATCAGCCCAAGATGGCGCCGGAGCCGGCGCTGCCGGGGCCGCCGCCGCTTCGCCCGCTCCGTCCCGGGCTGCTCCCTTCCCCGCTTCCCGTTCCCCCCCGGCGGCCGGGGCCGCGCGGGGCGGCCGGGGCGGCGGGCGGCGGCGGGGCTGCCGGCGGCCGCTGCGCTCCCCGCCCGCCTGCCTCCCTCCCCCCGGCTTGCCGCTTCCCGCCGCCGCTTCCCCGCCGCCTTTTCTCCCCGGGAGCCGGGGAAAGTTTACCGAGTGCTGGGACTTTGTGTGGGGGCGCAGGGAGCCGGCCGGCCTCGGCGTGCAGGCGCGGAGCGGCGGGGGCTGGGGGCGCTGTGGTGCCGGCCAGGCGGGCGCTCCCCCGCCGCTGCCCGGCCGCCGCCGCCTCGCCTCGCCTCGCCTCGCCTCGCCGCGGGGTGCCGGCCCCCCGCCCCTCCGACGCCGGCGGGCAGGGGGCTCCGGCCCGCCGCGCCTCCGCCGCCCTGCGAGCGCCGCGGCCGGCTGGCAGCGCGCCGGGGCGGGGCGGGGGGGGGGGGAGCCGCCGGCGGCGGGGTCCCGCGGGGCGGGAAGGGGGCGAGCGCCCGGGGCGGGGGGGTGCGTGTCTGTGCGGGAGGGCAGCGGCAGCGCCGTCCGGGGGGGCTCCCCTCGGCCGCGGGGGGCCGGCAGGGCGCGGGGGCGTCCCGCCCGGCGGGGCACGGCCGGCGGCGGGGCATCTCCCCGCGGCGGCGGGAGGGCACGCTTACATAATTCACGGGCTCTCCAGCCTCTCCTGCTGTCCAGGATCTGACAGATGAGCGGAATATTGATGCTTTACTGTGCTGGCTCATAGCAGCCTAGAAGTCCTGTTTCCTCCGAGGGACAGTCCTCGCCAGCCAGCTTCCCTTCACCCCTTGGGTGCGTGCCCTGAGGAAACTGCAGATCCACTATTCAGCATCATTGCTGGGGGACAGATAAGGGCCGGGGGGGAAAGGTTGTCAAACGAGGAATTGGTGCTGCTCCCGCCGCTGAATGGGATTGCAACATGCCTGTTTCTCCCAGTTGATTGGTGCAGGAAGGCGCTGCCCTGCCTCTCCAGACCCTCCGGTGCCTCCCGTTTAAATAAATTGGCTCGAAAGCCGCCGGCTGCCCACCCTGGCCCCCTCCGAGGCGGGCTCGGCGGTGCCCGGCCGGAGCCCTGCGGCAGGCGGAGCGCGGTGCGTTGATGCTGGGCAGAGCCGCAGCCCCGCCGGAGGTGAGGGGATGCCGGGGGGGGGGCCGGGGAGCGCGGCCCGGCGGGGCCCGGGGCCCGCCGCCCTCCCCTCCCCTCCCCGCGGCGGGGCTTGCGGAGGGTGAGCTAGCGGGAGCGATGCTAAAAAAAAAAAGAGCCCAGCAACCCCCAAAACGGGAAGTGCTGCGCAGGATCCGTAGTAGGAGGCTGGTCCCTTCTGACTTTCAGGTGCATTAGGAGGTGGGGTAAAGTAGCGGTTTGGTTTAGGCTTTCCTTTCTTTTTTTTTCCTTCTTTTTGCTTTTCCTTTCGTGTTTTATTGTTTCTTTTAAAGGCTTTGGATTAAGGTAGACTTGGCTGAACTTTGCTAACTTGAAAGGGTTCTTAATAGTGACCCAGAATACCTACAGGAATACAGAAAATGAGATCCAGATGTAGAATTGTATAAAATAAAATGGATTAAATTAAGATGTAGTTAAACAAGGGCTGACATCTTTAATTGTGGACTTTTTGCTTTTGCCTCTGTTATGTGTGGTTGTACTTGCTTAGCATAGGAGAATAAACACTCCGAACGTCACTGCTGTGGCGTTACGTTTAGCAGTGAAGTCTAAGTATTTCCTCTAAAAATAAAGCCTTCAGAAATGCTTATTGATTAAAACGTATTACGCTAAAGTATCTATCATGTAAATTAAATTCTAAAATGTAATGAACGCAGCCAAATGGCATTTTGATAGATCGTTCTATTCTGTTTTTAGTAAAAAATAGCTCACTTTTATCATAATTTAATTTCTGTGCATACTGTAAAACCTGTTGTGGAGTATTACTGTACAAACCTTAATCTCGTTTTTGCAGACTAAATGTGACAGTCTGACTTGAACAGCTTGTAGGTTCTCCTTTGAAGCATTCTGGTAACGCTAGCTTAAAGTTGTTTGAACAATATTCATTACCTGCTTTTGAGGACTTGTGATTATTTATACACGTTGCGCATTGAGGCTGTTCACCCTTTGGCAGGTTCACCCGGCAATCCGTGTGCAGAGCAAAGTTTATTAACTTTGCACGCAGTCTGTCTTGGGGAGAGTCCCGGAGTGACCAGAGAGGTAGAGAGTACCTTCCTCCATATACAGAATAGTTAATTTGTTTCAAATTAGCTTTTTTTTTTTTTTAATCCACCCATCTGCATGAAGAGGTAGTGTAATATTTACTCCCACTTGCAGATGAAGCAATATGCTATAAAAACTATTGTTACTGAGTATGAACTTCAGTCTTACAGAACTGTCCATGCCTCCCTCCCCCATCATTCATTTGTACTAACCTATTTTGAGTGTGGAATTATAGAAAATAAAAATTCTTTCATCTGCACTTCCGTTACCCTATTCCGGGACAAAAACCTGAAAGATTTATGCTTAACGGTGTTCCACCTGTGCTCTGTAAACTCCAGCTCTTGCAGCTCTGGGTCTAGATGGCTTTGAGCCTATCGTTTTCCTGCGTGAGAAAGTTGTGAGGCGCTGAGACTGTGTAGTCCCGTATCGCTGGCAGCGGAGCGACATGCGCCCTGGCTGCTCGCAACTTCCTCTTCTACCTTCTGTTAGAAGAAGGCGTTTAACTGTTGATGAGCTTCGACCTGCCTTGTAATATTAAGCAGCAGGTTTCTCGAGATTGTATCAATATTAATTAAAAACAGAGCCAGGAACACTTTAGGGTCTGACTCTTTTAATTATTTATTTCCTTTCACTAAATAACCTCTTGTTTATAGGAAAAGAGATTTCGAGAGTTGGAGGCAGGATTAAATAATTCAGAACTTGGATTAAAGAACAAAAAGGTCTGTTCACAAATGGAATATGAGATGCAAAAATGGCAGTTTCCTACAGGTATCAAACGTGGCTTTTCGCTTGAGACTGTACCTGAAAGGCATCCAGCTGAACACTTAACCCTTTTCTCTAGTAAAGGTTAGTTATGTTTCCTGAGGAAACGGTGGAATTAGCATGGCATTTCTGCATCAGTTTGCCATGTGGTTGAAGATGGACCCATGTTTGATAACTGATGGCGAGGGAATTGCAGTGCGTAGAGAATAGATCCTTGCAAAAGGTGAATATTGTGGCAATAAATGCAAATTAAATCGCTGGAGAAATGCTGTTGCCCTCGAGTTAAAACTGCATCTCCTGTTTGGAAGCAATTGTGTGATCTGAATGAGGCTGACGTACAGCAGCGTGAAGGTTACCTGCTGTTGCCTGGTCCTGTCTGGCGTTTGTAGTTTTTGGTGTCGCCTTTGCCACAAGAACAAGCCTCTGCTGAAGAACAGGAAAAGGGGCGTCGTGTTTCCGTGGGTACGGCGTGCAGGCATCTTCAAGATTTTGCTTAGTATTTCTGAGTATGTGTGTGTATGTATCTATATCAGAGGAGGCAGTTGGTCCTGCCGTATCTTTCTGACCAGCAGTGTTGCGTGACTAAGCCTAGCTTGGCTCTCAGATCGAAGTTGAATCTGCAGGGTGAATGGGAGAAGTTAATACCAATTGGAAACTAAACGAACTATGTGTTGAAGTATTTTGACAATAAACACAAGTCTCGAAATGCCATCATAGCTTTTTAGGACGGCACGCATTCTGGTAAAAAGTACAGTTTCTTACTGCTTTTGAGCAGAACGGTATGACTTGTTACTATCGAGCTAGGGAATGAAAGTCTAAAGCCAAATCTTGCTCACACGTTTCTGGTTTTTAAAATCTCATCCTGGTATTGCATCGGATATGATTAAAGTAAGGATGGAGTATTAGTTCTATGCATGCTGTGACTAATTGTTTAAGGTAAACCATTGATCTTACAACATAATAAAATTTGTAACAAAATCTGGAAAACCTAAGTAATAACGAGTAGCTTTTAAATGCTGAAGTTCTTCTATTATTTAATTAGGAACAGGTGGAATTCTTGGCATCTTGTAGTGGGATCTGATTGTACCACAGCACAAGCCGATTTGCTTTAAGTGAAGGAGTTAACATGCTTCATCAGAAGTGGAATTAGCGATCACATCTGAGTGTTTAATTTTGTTTACCCGTGTAGGTCACTGTAGAACTTGTAGTTTCTGTCCTAAAAGTAGACAGTGCTTTACTATTTATAACGGTAGTTATATCAACTCCATTATATGGTGTGTCAAGAAAAGAGTCTCTAGCTACTGTAAATATGTTCCTGCTCCTCCCCACCTGGTCGGAGATGTGTAGTGAAAGCGGCTTGGTAGTTCTTCAAGAAGATGCAATACAGGGACCTGAGAGGGATGTAAAAGCCAGGGCACTGCTGCCAGTATACTCTGATAGCTGTCGTTGCTTCCCTGCAGCAGGAAGGCTTTGGCTTTTTGGGGTGGCCAGGGTGGTGTCCCTGGACATCTAACGTGCATGACATGTTAGAAGAAAGGCCCTTGGTGTACTTCTGGCTCGAGAACTTGGCTTTCATAGGATTCCTTGAGTCCTGTTCCTTGGAAAGAAATTTTTGAAAGCTTTCCTAGCCCTCTTGCCTATTCCTCAAATGAAATAATGCCCATCTGAAACATGTCAGAATTAGTGCGTGTTTCAGTCGCTCTGCTCTAATGCCAAGTTTGTCGTTAATTGGATGATGTATTGAGAAATGCAATAGTGAGGACTGGGAATATGGTAATGGTTGGGATTTTTTTGAAAAAAGATTGCACTACTTGGCTGTGTGTAACAATACCAAATAAGTAATGGGTGAAACATTTGCTACGGAGGAAATTACATGCAGTCTAAAATTCCAATGAACAATTATTCTTTATTTGCAAGCTGATTTGTAAGCATTTTTCTACATCCACTTTTTGCATAATCCAAAGTTTCAGTTTGATCACGCTGAGGCTGAAAATAAAGACAGTTTATTTATTGGCTAGAGAACAGATACATATATGGATGCTTAGTATTTTCTAAGACACCAAGCAGGCAGTAGTCCTTTTTACGTAAGCAGGGTAAAAGTTCCCATCTTGTACGTTCAGGTTTCTCTTGCATGTGTTCATTACATTTTATTCTTTGCTTATCTTTGTGCTTGGTTGTTTCCCAAATACTTTGTGGGCAAGGTGTTGAAAATACAGTGTTTTCTGGATTGAGAATACAGTGACAATGTTCCAGCATTACAGGAAGGAGTCGGGAGGAAGATGTGAAGCCGAGAGGGAGAAAGCTGAAATGGGGTACTTAGCAGAAGACAAGGAGTCTAGGGCGGAGATTTATACAAGAGTGCTCACACACGGGGTTGTAGGTGTGGTGTTGAACTTACCAGGAAAGATGAGAGAAACATAGCCCTCACGATCAGAATAGTTAATGTTCTTAAATTAGTAAAGATAAGATACTCATTTTATGACATACATGTTCTCAGCTTGTTTTTGTTGTCTCCGGTTTGACAAGGCAAATAAGTTGGTAATTTCTGCTTTTATTGTTAGTAACAATGAAGAAAATACAGTGTATTACATTGCTTGGGTTGCGAAGAACATGGAAATGCAGAAAGATAGCTGAATGTTAACAGTGGTAAGTTTTTATAAAAGATTAAACACAAAGTGTGCAGATGTTGGGTGTAGGTTGTTGGATGTTACAGTGGTCTTCCCTGTCGTCAAAGAGTACTTGCATTTCTGGAAAAGCAGTAGGCAGGAAAGAGTTTGTACTAGAACCACCGCGGTTCCCTGATCGTGCTCGTGTTTTGACTCTAGCAGGATACAGCAGTTCTTACTACACTTGGTCACTTCTGTGACTTAGCAGAGTTAAGTATTGAGCATGAATAAACGTATTTTCTCGGTTCGAAGGTGCTAAAGCCGGGAGATGGCCCGACGGCTCTGTGCGGATGTGTTACAGCAGACATAGGTTTGGAGTTGGAGCCTTTCAGACTAATGTTGTCTAATAGCTTTTTGCCTCGCTGGCAATTCGCTTGCTTCCTTGCCTTGCAGTAATTGAATGCCTTTGTCGACAGTTGGGGTAATAAGGAAGTTTCTGTGAGGGCTGGAGTTGCGCTGTTGTTTCACGGGTCGGAGGGAGGGGAGGCACTTGTCTGCCTCCCGGTCGGGTTCGTGGACCCCCAGTGATCTGCTCTGAGAAGACAGATTACCCTTCCTTTGAAAAAGCTCGAAAGCAGATGCACAAAAATATTTAAGCTGCCATATTTAGTTGCTTTAAACTCCCCCGTATCTTTGTGTTTCTGGCTGTGAGCTTTTTAAGGCATGTCAGGGTGTAGGCCAGGGCTGGCTCTGGGGCTTTTTCAGAGGAGTTCATGCAGCAGAGCTGAACAGATCCCGTTGTTCCTATCTTCGCTGTGTGGAAACGTACCTTAGTGAATAAGCAACCTTGGACATGGCAGCATCTGGAAGTGCCAGTGCAAGGTTTCTGTGAAGGGTGTGAAAATTTAGGCCAAATTATTGGTAAATGGCTGGACTAATTTTGCAGTGGAGGTAGACCCCTCATTTCATTGAATCCAGCGATCTTGCGTTTGGCTAATGGTCAGGTGAGCCCTGGCGTGCATTGCACAGGAGTATGCAGGTGAGACCAAACTGTGGTCTAATCCCTGCTGACCTTTTATAATATCCCTCGAGCTAGGGAGGTCCGGCGGTCCTGTGCTGCTGCATTACCGTGTCGCTGTGGGATTGCTCTTACAGGTTTGGGGTGCATGTATGTACAAGGAGCCTGAATCACTTCTGATGCTTGCATCGTAGAGGTCTTTCCTTGCTGAGAAATGTTGGCTTCAGTCCGTGGCTCACATGTGACAAGCTGAGGCCGGTAATGCTGCAGGGAAGTAAAAATAAAAACAAGTGGAGTGGGGGAAATGACACTGTTTAAAGGACTGGATGGGATAGAGGGAAGTGGTGAAGAAAGGAAGGAGTTAAGGAGTGAGCTTAAGCCTGGGACTTGGAAATGAAACTCATACTGCAGTGCAGTTGGGAGAAGAGAGCTTATTTTAGAATTTATATAAATATTGGGCAGTGCAGCTGGGGAGTATGGAGGGTCTCCCAACAAATGCCTGGCTGTAGTGTTGCAATCAAATCCAGCTCACCTGCACTTGCTGATCGTATAAAAGGATAGCCTGGGGTTTACCACCAAGCTGTTCTTGTGGAAACATCCTGGGAAGATTTGTGCATGAGATACCAGGGTGATGGTGTGACTTCAGAGTACACTGACAAATTTTTAATGTTGCCCTGTGACAAATAGGGCTTATGTCCCTGTTATTTAAATAGCTTTTTAACCACTTGGATGGTATTTTAAGGTATTACGAGTAGTAGAAGCATTCTCATTGTTCTTACTTACGAAAAAGAAAAAAAAAAAGTCAGAAGCTATTAAATTGCCTTTTTTCCTGGCATATTCCTATAGAAACTAAACTGCCAAGCTAAAAGGTAGTGCTGCAGATGATGAAATGCGTAGAAGTTTGATGGGTTAAGACTTACTCCTTCTGCTCTCTCTGGTACCTCTGCTAGGTATTTGAGGTTGCATGGTGTTGTTGATCCATTATTTTAAGGAAAACAGAAGATTTCTCTAACCAGAATGGTAAGCTTCAGCTGGTATGCATCAGCCCATCAGAAATCTATACACTGTGAATACTTACTTGGGGCAATAATGCTTAGGGGGACTGGTGCTTATGTACAAAGCCTTTAATTGGTTCGGATTCAGTTTGAGCGATAGTTACTAGGTAGTAGTGACTTTGAAATAAGTTGGGAGTTTCGGTCTTGCTGTTAGCAGTTAATGCGTGCCTGTTCTCGGCTCCGCTGTGGGTGTGCTCGAGCCTCTGAGCGTGTCACTCGGCCTCTCCTGGTTTACTTCTCCATCTGGAAAACATTGATAATGCTTCTGACCCCTCTTTGAGAGCACTTTGAGATACAAGATTGTGAGGTAGCACTTGCTGTTTCTTTTTGCTACTGCTTAATTCTGTGTTGTGGATAAGTAAGACTTAGTTGTTACATTTTCTGCACCTTTGTTAGCTTTCTTTTTAAATGGATTAAACAGAGGATATATTGCTGTTGATTTGTAGGTACTTTTCAGGCTTGTTGCTGGAAGCAGTGTCTGTAGAAATGAATGTGAAAAAAGAACTGAGTATTTGGGTGTCCTAAAAGAATATTGTTGATGATTGGTATCAAATCACTGGGAGAAAATGTTCCCTGCAAATGGTTGTAAAGTTATAATCTGGAGTTACTCATAGATACCTGCGCTCTTACTTTAAAACATCCCTCCATATTCTTTGGTATAGTGTTTGAAGGCAAGATAAGAAATTTATCAAGTTTCCCTTCAGATTTCTCTGTACATTAAAGGCCGCTTAAAATTTACATTATAGGCACCCAGTGATACAAATGTTGAATTTAATATTCAACAGTTTGTGGTTGCATCATTTAAAACTGCAGTCCTCAGCTAGCTGCAGCTGTAGGTTTGAAACAGCTCCCTGTTTCGGAAAGACAGGCCGGCCTCTGCCAGCCCAGGTGAAGGAGGATCGCCAGTTGCTAGCAGGGCTTTTATCCAAGCCACGCGCCGGTGGTTGTAAGGACTGTAAATGGCAGCCTGCGAGCCCCCCGGATGGCGAAAGAGGGGGATGTGTTCAGAGCAGTTTTTATGTAAGGTGTTAGGCTCGTATCTGAAGGCTGACATTCTTTATTCACCAAAGACATATGATGGGGTAGCTTGAAACTTTTTCTTACAGCAGCTTTTATCTTTTACCCAAATTGTTCAGGTTTTATAGTCTAGGTATCGATAGCCTGCTAAGACTGTCAGCGGGGTTAGAGGTTATGATTTAGATGTCTGCTTGTGCCATCAGAAATATTGATCGCCTACTCATTTCACATGCGTTTGCTTCCTGAATAGCTATGAGGCTGGAGAGGTGCTGTGCTCTGTTGCTGAGCTCCTGCTCACCGCCGCTGCGAGTAGGTCTCGTGTGCTCAGCTCAGTGAACTCTGCAAAGGTGAATAAGCTTTATCCCTATTCAGCACAACACAAAGGCCCTGACCCAGTAAGCATTATCGCATGTGCTTAATTTTTAACACACACGTAGTTGTAGTCTTCTGACTGAGCTTGGGTGGGAAGGAGCTGCCTTTTCTAACCTGGCCCATGGTTAAGTTGTGAATAGAGGTGAATCTCTCTGTACTAGTCCAGTGGCTTCTCAGTCTCTTCCTTTATCTCATGTTTCTAATTAACGTAGTTCTTGGTGTTTCATTGATGTGAAATACAAACGCTGTCAGAATAGCTCAATAAAATTTATACTTGTGTTTTGTCTGTAATGATTTTTCATTTTTATTGGGTATTTACACATTTCATTGCATGTGCATGTCTAAGTGGTAACACGATACAAATTTAAGATGTTTGCTTCATTTTCAGGCATAAATAAAATGTACCCTTTGTGATCTGAAATATGACAATGTTAATTTTGTCAGCAAACTACATATCTGTTTTTCAGTTGCAACTTTTGTGTGTGCGTGTTAATATTGATAGTACTCAACTTTGGTTTGGTATGTCTGGTATGAGCATAGTTGCTTTTCTAATATTAATTGTGGAGATGGGATAATATTAAACATTTAAAAACAAGGAGCCAGTGTTCTTGCAATTGATTTTCTGTGGAGAGACCTCTGTGCAGAGTTGCTTGCACAATTGTAACCTTAGTTTCTTTTATGTGAGTGCAAGAAATGTTTTGTATAGTTAAAAAAGAAAAAAGTTGTGAATACACTCGTTACTCCTCTCTTCCCTTCTTCCAGCTCTGTCCTGTCTCTTCCAGGAGCTCTGGTTTTCCTTTGCTTATAGGTTTCTGCACGTTTTCTTTGGCATGGAGTCTTGCTATCGAAATTCTTCGGATGTTGGAAAAGGGCAGCTTGCTAATATTGTGTCTTCAGCTCATCTCTCCACTGCTGTTCACAACACCCTGCCTGTTTTCTCAAGCAAACGTAATTTATGCTCATAATTACTGCTTGAACTCAGAATTATCTTTTTTTCATTCCTTTCAAAAGTGCATCGATACTTGCTGCTTTGTAGGGGTAAACTCAGGGGGCTGCTGTGCTCCTGCTTCGCAGGGTGCGAGGAGCATTAGGTGCGTGGTGAAGCAGACGGTGAGGAGGGAAGACTCGGTCTATGAGAATTTGCTTTGCGCACTTTCCTAACGAAGAAAGCTTTTGTAGTGGGAGTCTTGATCCTGTGAGACTGTGGGTGCCGTCTGTGTTACTGACGGTCCTTAACCCCTGCAGGACTGGGGATTATTTCCCTGCTTTAGATCAGGATTTGAATCACATTAAATTGTCTTACAAAGCCTCAGTTTTATGTACAAAACATCATTTGCTGTTTCCATGCTCGGAAGGAGGAGCTAGTTTCAGGCTTTCTATGTATGTGCAGGCAGAGCTTTGGTCAGTCCCATGATTGGGAAGTTGTACTGTAAAGCTGCTTTCTTCTGTGCATCTTCTGATACTCGTTTCTGTCTTTCCGAGTCCTTTGCTGTGCTCCACGCCATCAACTTGTGAAACCAGAACTGTGTGGTTTTTTTCTTGGGGTGCTATGTTAAATACATCACGAACGATTAAAACAGCACACACACTGTGCTGTGATCAGCTTGTTTTAGATAATAAATTAAAATCCATTAGCATCTGAGATGTCCTGGCGTATCGCGAGAACAGTGAGTTCTTTAATGTGCCAAGCTAAGTAAAACTTGATTAATGTCACTATCTGGGATTTTCTGTCCTGTAAATAGGACTTGAAGTCTAAAATTGGAACTGTGAAAACCTACTTTAACTAGGATTAGAAGAAGAATTTAGTAGTTCAGATTGTTTTCAGGATCTTGGAAAGTGGTCGCTATGCCCCAGAGTTGTTGTATGTGCTGTCTTTTTAAAAATTAACTTTACTGCAAAGGCTAAAAAGTTAGTTTGGGAGTGCAGCATGCTGTACTCGGTCATTCAGTGCAGTCTCTCCCAGTGTTGTAAAAGGTGCTTTCTGTGCTCGGCTGCTGCCTGCTCTGCCAAAGGGTGCTGTGTCTCCCATCTCACGGGTTTGCAACTCCTGATCCCCTTTAGGATCCTTGCTGGTGAAAGGTGATGGTAGGCAGGCATTCAGTGTTAGAGGCTTTCTTCTGGAGCACATAAGCAAATGTGGAAGGTCCTGATGTCAGGAAATGTTGGATATGTGTATTATTTTTCATTTTCTAAGTGAACTTTGGTTTTGTATAGATAGATAAAATGGAAGCTGGTAAGCCAGCAGGCATGCCTGGTTTGAAAAAACACACCTACCTCTATTGTTTTTGGGCATTCATTGCTCTTTTTGTTCGTTTCTAGATATGTCATGGCAAAATGCAGTCATATATCATAGTGTTTTTACACCCTATTTATTTGCTATAATAATTTTACCAACAAATTGTGAAGTTAATTTCAGCAGTAAGACATTTTCATTCTATAGCTAGGGGTTTTTTTAAAAAAGTTGATGGTTGGCAGCAGCCTCTTTGTACAGTTTCTTGATTGTCAGCTCTTCATTATAAATTTACTTTCTAAATGCTGACTTAAGGCCTGACACTTTGTTTGTTTAACTGTCAGTTACACTAGTTTGGAGATCTAATAAAAGCCTCTCAGATCTTCCTGTTGAATTAGGCCATCCTTTACCACCCCAGTGACTGAAGTAAAAGAACTGTAACAGTATCTTTCAGTATCTATCCCGTTTTTGCTGGAACCCTGCTTAGGGTGTCTTCTGACGCTTTATCCTCACGGTGACAGTAGTTAGTTCTCTGGTAAAAGGTCACTGTAATGTTTTAATCGGATTTTTCAGCTGCAAGGAATAGAAAAATATAAGTTTATTAATAGAGTAGCTTTGATCTTGAAGGATTCCAAAACATTTGCCGCATTGCACGTACAGGAATGTTTTACTGCTCATTTAGGGATAATCAATTTTGTTGTGGACCATGGAAGCTGGATGTTCTACCTAGAAGGTCAGGAGGAGTGAGGAGCACATCTGCATGAGAGGGGGGGAAATCTGGGAAGGCAGAACACTGTTCCCAAACTGGAATTTCCCCAGGATGCAGAATCGAACTGTGCTACTCTCGAAGGTGCCAAAGGATCTTTCACAAGTTGTTTTGGTTTTGTTTTCATCTGAAATCTTTGAAAAAGGTCATGGGCAATAGACAATTATAGAAACACTTAACTGACCTTGTTAGTGTATTTTTGAGGAATTATTGTGCTTTACAGTTATTGCTGCTTTACACAGATGGTTATTGCTGGTTTCCATCTGTTCGTTAAGCTAAAGTAAAGGCAGAAAACGGCAGCTTTAACTGGGTTTTTAAACAGAACTTCTAGGTTTTACTTCTTCTTTGACCATGTCAGGTTAATCTGTTGGGTACAGTGCCCTGTGGTTTCAAGGAAAAGAGATCAAAGTGGGAGCGTGTCTGCACAATGTGGGTCACGATAGCAGTTTCCTGTGTTTTGGGCACCCTTTTCTTTGAACAGTCCTCAGGTATGTAGTACGATATCACCCTCGCAGAGGCCAGGCCAAGGGCAAGGCTCTGACCAAGACTGACATTACGGAAACCATTTAAGCAAAGTGCTTCATGGCCAAAAAAGATCCTTCGGCTCATATTGCTGCTTATTCCCAGTTTAACCTTAGTGCTCTCAGTATGAATGACTTCACGGTGCCCCAGTGGAGTTTTCCCTGGTTTTGCTAAAATCTGCTCCCTTACGCTATCGCGATGGTTAAAACCTTTAGAATCTGCCAAGGCTTGCAGGTGTGGGAGCTGCCTGCTGGCACTGAGGTAGCTGAGCTGACATCAGTTTCAGTGCTCGTGGTGATCCTCCGTTTCTCAGTTTCTGAAGAATGGTGGGAGAAGGAGCCCCAGAGATGCGAGAGAGTGATCTGGGTTTTCACCCGATGAAGAACAAAGCAAAATGAAAAACTTCTTCAAAGTCCCGTCATCCTACTTGTGGCACTCGCAGAGTTTTTCTTCACCTGACTACTCTCTTTGAACTGGTGGGTGATTTGTTCTTGCAGGGTTGCTTCCAGTCGGCAGAAATTTCAGGTGGGATGGAAAAATGAGCCTGTCTGGTGGGAGAGCTATTTGCAGGGGTCCTAAGCAGGGGACAGAGCAGTCATTTTATTTCTCCGACTCCTTTGCCAGTTGCTCAACCAGATGTCCTCAGTAGTTTGTGCTATAAGATGTTAAGTAATTAGATCATTCAGATTCTAGTTAAACGTAATTAGAGCCCTGTGTAAACTGAGTGAAGCTGACAGGTTTTATAGGTTGGTCATAGCAAAAATATCAGATGATATAGCTCAGCATTAGTACAAAAAGATTTAAGCCTCCCTGCCCTCAAATAAAGAAGTGTTTAGTCTCCAAATTTAATCCTTAATTAGAACTACAATTTATGGAACTTAATAAAATTGTTTTCAGGACCTTGGAAGCCTCACTCAAAAGTGCTCTCATATAGTGTATGCTGGTTAAAGTTTATTCTCCTGTGCTTCTGAATTTGGAAGAGAGAATCTACCTAGCAGTTGCTATGTAAAGTTAAACAGAAAGCTAACAGAATTTTGCAATATTTTCTTGTAATTCAAATTAGTGGGTAAGCCAGTTGCAGTGGTGCTCTCCTTGACTTGAGAAGGGTTTGAACAAGTAGCACCATCTCTGCTTTGCGCTCCAGTTTCCTTCCCAGCTTGTAGCTGACTTGCCTTTTTGGATCGTCCAGCTGTAGCACAGCCTGTGTAAGATGCCTTGTTTTCTACCAGCTATCCGCTGCAAGCTGAGTTCATAACCATCGCATTTCTTTGGTTATCGTTAAATAGCAGAACTGGAGAGGATCTTCGTGTAATGTGACCGTGTGTGTAGGTATTGCAAAGTAACAAAAGTAAATGCAAGATTGCGAGCACAGGGCTGAAACATTAGCTATGTGTGCCAGCATTTGATTATTGTTATTTTATTACAGCACTCTGAAGCTAATCCTGATTATTTCTCTCCCTCATTTTACAGATATGACACATTATTTTGTTGTTTGTTTGCTGGCAGGCGAAACACATTTTCTGAAGGAAAGTGTTAACAGATACACTGATAAAATGTCTGTCTCCTAAAAACTGTCTGAAGACAAACTGAGTATTTGTCTACATGTGGTGTTCACACTGTTGTTGTGCTAGCTACCGAACAAATTAACAAGATGATTCTTGTCTTTTATAGGATGTAAACTTTCTTTTTAGATGTTGCAGGAGTCCTAAGTTGTGAACTAGACCCAGGGTGATCCTTGTTCTGCTGAATGCTCTGAAAGCTGATTGCTGTATTGCTTTGCAGTACCTAATAAAGAAAAATTAGGTACAGAACATTCACAGCAAAGCAAGAATACATCGGAAAATTCAGATTCAAGTAGTTACAGGGATTTTGCAGTTAGACTTAGTCAAAAAAGAAAAATCAGAAGGAAGAAAACTGCAGTTATTTCTTGGTAATCCCAAATGATTAAGTTGTCTTGCTCGGTACCGAAAACAGCTCCTTTGCATGCCCTACAGAGTTATTTCATGCAATAACTTCCCACGTCCCCTCCAGCCTCTCTCCACCATGCTTAGTTATGTCACTTGTGTGATGCTTCGAGCCTTGCTGTCCTGGCTGGAATCTCGAGACTGTTTCCAAGCTTGTATTTCTCACTTGGCAGCACATGATGCGGCTGGTGGGCAATCTGCCGTATCCCTTTTTTGTCAAACATCAGAGTTGGTGCCTGACACTGAATCTGGGAACAAGAACGGGGAGAGTGAAATGTACAGTGGAGCTGAAGATATCTGCTGGGTGTCGTTGTGCATTTTTCTGTAGCTATTGCTTATGATTGATACTCAGTTCTTGTGGTAGCAGAGTGACGGAGATTTTGCTTTTTCCCTTCATATTTTAAGTGAGTAGCATGACCTGGTAGGTGGAAAATTTTCAGCTGCTTTCTTGTATGAAGTGCTGTCTGCTTACAAGTGAAGAACTCAGTTTGAGGAAAATCCCCTGAAGTTCTGTAGAAACAAACCAATTTTATAAAGGTGTGTGTCTCTGTGTGTGTGTATGTTTGTGTAAACACACAAGCTCACACAAGCACAATCTCCTTTCTGGATCAGCTCCCACCATGCAAAATACAAACCTGAAAGTGCTATAATTGATTATGTGCAATAGGAGACAAACAACCAAGATTTTGGGAGAGGGCAGGGTGTGGTCCAGATCTGGCAAAACATTTAAGAACTGAACATTATTTTTTCAAAGGTAGGGAAACTTTAAAACATTGGTCCAAGAGTTAGGACTGGTTGGGAGAAGGAAAAGACTACAGTAAACTGAGACATCTTCTTTGTAGGGGGAGGTGTTGGGGGAGGAATTGGGAAGAAAGAACACGCAAGTTTAGGTTAGTACATGTTCATGTTCTTCTGGTTTTTTAACTTCATTTGTTTCCCTGGCAGATGTCCCATGGCTTTGAGGCCTTTGTCTGTGTGAGAGAGAACACGAAGGAGGGCTTGGCAGGACTCTTTTCGGGTTGTGTGGAATAGCTGGTAGTCATATTTATAGTTAGTGTTGTCTCTTGGCTTATGCAATTTTGATAACCGGCAATTGTTCTGTAAAGTTACGTATTATATTGGCAAGTCAGCTCTCCCTGAATTTCCTTCACCAATTCTGTGTTGTAGATAGGTTTCATGTACAAGTTTTTGTAAGGTCTGAATAGCACTTGTCATATCCACAGTACTTTACTTTCATAGAGTACTTTACTTTTCATAGACGACCCCCCCCCCCATATTAGACTCTCTCTTTTTAAAGATGTCTTCATACAATCTAAGATATTACATGCAACCCTGCTTAATTAAACTGAAAAGAAACAGTATTTTAAAACAGATCTAGCAATCCTTAATGATAATGTTTTTCTGAGCTTCGTAGCATGTATATATATATGCTGCATCCTCCTTTGAAGGCTCTTCAGCGATCATTAAAAAATGAATGTACCTCAGTGCTTAATACAGTATTCTTTTGACTTGCTGAAACTCACAGTGGAGCTGGTCCCGTAGCTGCTGTGGTCTACAGGGGAAGAGGACCAATATTCGGCTGCTGTGAGCGTTTGAACCTTCTGGTAGCCTTTTACTTTTTCCGTGTCTGTGACTCTAAATGGATTTATAACTCTGTAGCTTTATGCCTTTAAAACACCTGCTATAATTGCTTAGAAATGTACTCCATGTCAGCCTTTATTGCTTACTGTGATTACGCTTCTGGTAACCATCCTTTTTGGCAGACTCATAAAACAAGTTTCTCATAATAGGATTCCTAACAGAGTTAAACAATATCCATAGTTTAAAGTGTAAATATGTTTTACTGGGGAAAGGAGATTATTCTGCTGTTCTTCGATACCTTTAATTTGAGACTTCAGAAGGTGCTCTGCATTAATTGCATGCATAAGTTTAAAAGAAATTACGTTCTACCCATTTCATTGATGGGGGTATGTGGGGGCATTTTCTTTGTATGGCAGGTTTATAGTTGAGAAGAACATGCAGGCACATTCTTGAACTTTTAGACACTTTTTTATCAATTAGCATAGTTTGTATATAAATGTAGAAAAGGTTGAAAAAATACTGCTTAATGTTGCTGATTTAACACCCAAGTGCTGCGTGAATACGGAAAGAAAAAAAAAATACCTGGCATCAGAGGTTTGTACCTTCAACTTAGGGCTGACCTCGTACCTCCTAGTAAAGCGGAGGGTCCTGTGAAGCTGTCTGTAGGGTGTGATGGATGAGCTGTCAGTACTTTGGTTGTGGTAATATGTTACATTTGATAATTCTGCATGCAAGAAACATATCAAGGAGTTATGTATTCCTACAACAGTGAAGGTACAGAGGATAGAAGATAACAGAGACAGTTGAACTTTGTGTTGTACTACCTGGATCCTGATGTCTTCAGGTGGACATCAGAGGGTCAGGAAATCTTAGTTTTAACATTGCAAATCAACTTAGTATATTAATTCTTGTAAACTGTTTCTAGAGATTGCAGGATTGAGGAGGTGTTATTTATCATCACTTTTAGCTAAAGAGTTCCACCCATGCAAAATTCTTAGCGCTAAGAGAATTAGACTTTTTGGTAGGCGGGTTGTTCTCAAAATCTGAAGCAGAGGAAAAGGTGGTGAATAGTTATTTTTGGGCCCTTTTAAAATATGAAAATAAAATTGCTGGGGTTAGTCAATGTTCTTTAAATCAGCACCTTTATCCTCAAGGATATTTTGGTATTTTTGCTTTTGAAATTTAGGCTAGACTTCAAAGGATAGATGGAATTTCCTGGGAGAAACAGGGTGCTGCAGAATGGTGGAGGCTGGAGTTGGAGAAGACAAAGTAAATGAGTGTGGGTCGCATGGTACTGCTGGCCTGTTACGTGTCTCAGATGAAGGAAGCCAAGCCTTATCCCACAGGGAAGTGGGAGACCTTCCGAGGATGCACGCGTGCCTCAGGAAATGCTACCGAGGATTCAGTCTGTGGTGCAGTTGCCCGTGTCACCTCTCTGCTACAGGGTTTTGATGTGCTTGAATATGGCTGTGAACTTCTGCGTTAGCTGACGCGAGGCACCAGGCTTGGTGACACCACGTGCAGGTGCTTCGTGCTGTTGTACAAAACCTGTTTGAGTGGTTTTAGCCATTTCCCTGTGGGACAGGGATAGTGAGAATTTTAATTTCTTTTTTAGGCGTAGAGTGTATCATACAAGTATAAAATCAAATACTGTGGGATGGCAAATACTGTTTTTTAAACTAGTTGGCTTGTTGTAGCTGTGATAATCTGTGTTGATCAACCCTTTTGGTGTTTGCTACAAAATTTATTCTAAAAGGCATGGTAGCTCATTCTTGTTGGTGGCGGTCCAAATTGTCTCTGCTGCCAAACTTGGCACTGGTGCCAGTGGTTTGCTTTAGCTGATCTAAGAATATAATACAGATGGTTTGATACTCAGTACAGATCTATACAGATGGCTTGAAACTTTTGAATGTCTTTATTTCATTCCCTTGTTTCTTCTCGGTATATCAAGTATCTCTGTATATATAATTGCTATTCTTAAAACAATCTGAACTGTATTTGGTTCAACTTCTGCCTGTTGTTGCTGTAAGAATTTGTCAGGAAAAGGCTGCTGTTTCGTGCAAGTTCAAATGTTCTGCGTGTTGGTACAGGCATGCTTATTTATAATGCACAAGAATATTTCTGTCAAGCTGTTTGACCACCACACCTGTAGATATTCTTCAGTACAAAGCAGATCCCATGAACTGAGTTTGTAGATCTAAAAATCCGAAGGTTGAGGTCACCAACACTGGCCTTCCTTCAGATTGTTGCTGACACTGGTAATGACATCTTCGCAGTTGAAGCAACGTTTTAGCCTAGTGTAATAGTTGAAGGAGAGATCAGTGAGCTCTGGCTAAAGGCTGGATAGTTTGTTTTCAGTACTCGTTACAGCCTGTTGATCTCTTGCCAGCAGAAATTTCTAGGTTGTGAATTTGTTTCTGTTGTATACAGGCGTATGACATCAGTTGCCTGCTAGTAGGACAGGGCGTAAATAGAATCATGACAGTGTAACTTCAGTGCTCTCTGCGTTTCTCCATGCATACAAGATATTGATGTTACAGTAGCTGATGTTGACATAGCTCATTGCCTGGGCAAATGGCAAAAGTAGCCTCTGCTTTGAT
Source organism: Gavia stellata (assembly GCF_030936135.1). Classification (NCBI taxonomy): domain Eukaryota; kingdom Metazoa; phylum Chordata; class Aves; order Gaviiformes; family Gaviidae; genus Gavia; species Gavia stellata. The sequence continues at coordinate 5,088,826 of NC_082618.1, forward strand.
TTGCTTCTGATCTGATCATGTATGGGAGATCCTTGTTCTGCAGTTCGGGGATATCGACAGCTCTGTTCTGTACATAGAGATTTGGAGGTGGTTATATAGACTTACTTTTGAGCAGTGATTTACTTAGCTTCCTTCATAAGGTTGTTAAAGTGCTTAACAATGCAATTAATGTAATTTAAGGACAGTTAAAAGCACTAGTGGTTCTTTTCAACTTAATTTTAAATGCTGAGACAGATTAAGCAGTTTGAACAATGACAAGATTATGCTCTATAGCCATTGAGCATATAAATAAAATATGCCCTAGTACTTGGTATTTTGAATCCAAAACTTATGGACCACTGAAATGAATGATTATGGATATATTGCCTTGTTCTGGGATCATCAGACATCCGACAAGTTAAGCGTGATCAGTGCAAGTCAGTATTTAGATGTCAAACCTGGAATGAATATTTCACTGCTATAGGAAGTGCTGCTGGTAACTTCAATACATTGGATGTCTCTTGAGTTCATTTCAGTTCCACTGCAGATACCGACATAATAATTCCAGAGATAAGACATTAAATAGATTTATGCATCTCTGAATCCTTTCTCTTCCATTTGCACGGCGACATTAGCATTTTATCCAAATAGTCACTTAGGTTTTTGTGTGTGTAAATGGTTTATGTTTTGCAGGCTTTTTTCCCTGTAAGTTTCATGAATGCTTCAGTTAATATTCTTAACGCAATTCATATTGTTAATACAGAGAAGTTCAGATTTTACTAAACAGGAGGGAAAGTTTCATAAGAGTGCCCTTATGATGAAGCTGCTGTCCAGATCCATCACCACCAGCTCTGGAATGAGGCAGCAGAAGTCATTTTCCGTTGGGCATGAGAGGCCTGGCCCATTTGATGGTTGCTTTGGAGTAGTCTAGTTCCACCTTTGTCGATGAGGAGAGAGGTGTTGACTATCCAGGTTTGTAAACACACCAAGAGTAAAGTGGTACATAACTGTTCCTTGTTGGTCAAATAAAGGTATTAAGGGTAGGTGGGATGTTGTGGAAAGCAGTGGTTTACAGTGGCTGCAGTGGGATGCTCATGCCTTGAGAAGGAACTCACTGGAGTGGAGGTATGTGTTGATTAAAGGGAAACATGAATCTAAAATTGAGCGTGACTTTGTAAAAGCCTTAGTTGAAGGATCATTTGTAGTTTGAAACCAGTCACCTAAATCATACGTGGATGATGCAGCACTGTTAGCTGACTGTTTAGAGTCCAGTCCAACTCCAAATTAACGTTGATCCTGGTGGAGTCAGCTGAGGTGGTTTGACACTAAGAGTAGGCACGTCTTTTAACAGATTGGTTGGGAGCAATGTGGTTGGTAAAACTAGCCTTAGCTTATGGGCATTTAAAATATTTACGTTCGTTTTGAAAAGATAGCTTGTCTTTGAAAAAACAGGTGCTTGTGTGAGACGTGTATTCAAACAGTCCTTTTCTACCAGTTTCAAGAACTTCAGTTCTATTTCAGCCTTATTTAAGAAAAAATAGTTCTTAAATTTTATCTTCGTTCTTCCTTAGTAAGGCTAGAGCTTAACTGGGGTGTTCCCAGAGAGCTGGTTTAGGAGTGACTGACTGGTAATGATGAGTGACAGAATTAGCATAAATTCAGATTAATGGAGATATGGTTAGCTAGTGCCAACTGGCTACATGGGTATAAGAGTCGGCTCTCGGTAGCGATGACAGAGGCTGATTTTTATCCCTCCCCCCCACTGCCTTCCCACCCAGACTGCTGAGTATCCGACTGGATGTTAAATACTTGAAAATCAACCTACTTAGCAGCCTGGATCAGGCTCTAGGGACTAGATTTTTAAAAGGGAGGGCTTGTTTGGGGTGGTTTTGTACACGGGTACCTCGCCAGGGACTGCGACGGAGAAGCTGACTGCTGGTATGCTGCTGCTCAGCGTTTCAGGGGTGTCTGGCAGCCGGGGGATGCCGGTGGAGGCTCCGGAGGTGGTTGTCCGCGGTGCGGGGCTGGGATGTCTCTCCTCGGCACCCCGAGCTCTCCCGTGTCGTGCGATTCCCCGGCAAGCGTTGCTGTTCGTGGCGCTCAGCCAGCTTGTCATGTCAGTGTTGAAAACTCTCGTACACTTCTCCAAACACTTTGAACCTGTCTTGATCTGCCCGGTAACCTCGGTGTCTCCGCAAGCTCCACCACACACAGAGCAGGGCTTCTCAGCTGCCAGCCTCCTGACCACGTTTGACCGACTCTTGGTGGCTTGTTAGCAGTTGGGTCAGATCATCTGCGTGCAATGTGTTAGCAGCGTGGAAGCCCAGGGTGTGGTGGAGCAATGAGAAGGTGTTCCTGTGGTCACCCTGTGCTGTCCAGGTAGCAGCGTCTGGATCAGGCCAAGCAGGTCTCGGGGTTGTATCCCATACCGGGCAGGATGGTGGATCTCTACCTGCCTATTTCTGGCTTGGGAGTGCTCCCTGCTTTGCAGCCCTGGCCTGGGAGAAGTGGTGGTGTGGCCAGGGAGCTGGTATGGGGGTGGCATGAAGTGCCGGGAAGGGGCTCCCCTGGGGCTGGGGCTGCTTCTCGCAGAGCAGGAGGTGAGGGACCGCTTGTCCCCCGAGGTGAGGGCTCGCGGGTGCCTTCAGAATGCACTCCACCAGATCTTCTTGGTTATCTGTGTTTTTAAAAATAAAGAAGAGATCAAGTGCACCACTTCATTGTGCGAGATGTCGCCAGCGGAGTGGAGATTTGTCTATTTAGGAATTACCATTCCGTATTTTGCCGTCTCATTACTTTAGGTACCCACCGTGTTGGACTCCTCCCTGATGATACCGTGTGCACGCTGAAGCAGTGAGGGTGAAAGATGGTCAGCCGTCGCTTTGCATCAGTTGTGAATTGTCTGGATCTGGGCAGCGCTGGGTAGCGTGCTCAAAACGCACGCCTGCTAAATGCACACCCTGACAGACAGCGCTGCCTTTTTTCCCCACACGTGCTTAATCAACTAGCTAAATAGAGTGGCTGTTCAAACGGGGCTACTAAAAAGCACCTGCAAAATCAGTAGTCACTGCTGAAACCCTAGTCCCTGTATGCTGATTAGGCTCTTGTTTTTAAAAAACTTGTAGTGAATATGTTTAAATTCTGAAATGAAGATATTTTCCCCAATTATCTTCTTCTAAAATAGACTTTTAGAATTGTTTGCTCTGATGCAGAAGAGTACTTAATGCTTCTTCCCTTTTATTGGTGTAAATGCAATCCTGAAACATTGTCAGTGTTTTCTAATATTTCTAATATTTTTTCTGAGTCAACGTATTTTCTTTTCCTTTTTTTTTTTTCGGGGTGGGGGGGGAGCTTACTGATGAATTCTGTGACTACTTGTGGGAATAAAAGACTTGGTAGTATTCCTGTTAAATTTTTGAAAAAAAATTTTAGTTGCTTTAGTATCCTGCTTGTTTAGCATAACTGTATGGGGCTTTGAAGGTAGATTTGTCATGAGATTTCATGGGTATGACTTTGTTTGAATTTGCTGCTCCCTGCCACCACACACGTACACCTATCAGGTCAGCTCATGCAGTTTTCGTGCTGTATGTTACTGCTTTGGTTGTTTGGGTGAGATAAAAACTTGTTGAACTACTAAAGTGGACAGAGTTTAAAATTACAGACACATTACTTTCTTTTGCAGCCATAATATGTTTGTTTTGGCAGGCTGTCTCTTCGCTGTAACATGGAACGGTTCCTTTTTTTTTGCGATTATTCACTGTTTTCAGTCATACAGCCCCAAGTATTATTCATGGTGCTGGAAAAAGTTACTCTTTCACAAAACAAAAGCATAGGGAGCACTCTGAGCTACCTCGTCTTCGTAATTGGCAGGTATTAATGATACGTGGGTACACACTGCAGTAACAGTGTGTTTCCAGTTAACAAATGGCATGGGGCGTTTCTGGCTTCGGAGCCACAGGAGCCTTCTCCAGGTCCCGTGGTGGTGTGAAGGTCTCGGTGGTTCTGCTGTTGCGTGGCACCTGCCAGGACGACGCTTTGTGGATCCACCACGAGCGAAGGCTGCGTTCACCTGGGCCAGTGCTGAGCTTCTCCCACATGGTGGAGCTTTTACCCTCAACTTGACCACAAAAAGACATTTATAAAGTGCAGAGAGCCAGCTTAGGAAAGGAGGGCTCTGCTTGCCTCTTCCTTGATCCATAAAATTTTTGTATCTGCTATAATGATGTGTTTGAACTGCACAGACGTGGACACTGTCGCTGTACTAATGCCTGCCAGTCGATTAGCATTAGGTAGAAGAGAGGCTTCTTGGATACCTTCACAATCATATGGCAGTTTCTAAATGGCGTATAGCTGCAAATGCCATGCGGTGCTACAGCTGCTGAAAACCCGGCGTCTGTCTTTAAACTAAAAAGACTAATCAGATTTGCATCATGTTCAGCAGGTATCTAGCCTGTTCTCCCACCCAATTTTTCCATTTCCAGCTGCCTTATTTTGAAGCATCTTGCTGTTGCATTTCTCATAATACAGGAATAGTGTTAAGCATTAAGATTAATTCTTACAGCAGACCACTTTTGAAAGAAGCATTGAATGATCTGGGAGTTTGTGTGATTGGAACCATACCTAGGAGCTGGGGGAAAAAAAACCAGTGTGCTAGTGAGAACAACTGCCTATTTTGCAGAAATTAGCTTTTTCTTTCTCATTGCTTGTTTATAATATTCTGATACTGTGCAGTCTCTTAAAGGTATTCTTTGCTTATCCAGTCAAACTGTAATTCATGTTACTCTAGTGCTTATCTATTTTCTAATAATACTTACTTAGAACAAGAGGTGGCCTTTCCTTTTTTCCTCAGGGAAAAGGAAAAGAATAACTTCAGTGTCTGTCTTCCCCCCCCTCCAAGTAAGGAAAATACCGTTTCCTCCGGTGGAAATGAGTAATGGTGATGCAGGTCAATTTAGACTTTTATATTAGCCACTTGTTTACATGAAAGTCATCTGTTCTTCTAAAAATCTGTAATTTTCATGGGAACTGTGCATTAATTTTAAGCTCACCCTGTTCAGAGCACAGTAGCGTATTTTTCACCTAATATTCCTGTGGTTGGAAATCACAATTGTTTTTCCTGCTGTCCCAAAAATTGTTTTTGCTGCTGAGGTCCTTTAATGCCCATGTGTCGATGGCATTGCATGTTCTGCCACCTGGACTATTCTCCCTGCCAAACTTTATGCTTCTTTGGTCTTGCCCTTTGCTGTTTCTGAAGCAGATCCCTGAAACATTTTTTTCCAGTCTTCCTCTGCCTTGCTATTTGTTTTTTCTTTTATAAAAATAAATTGTGGAACTGATCTAACTGTTGCATATCTGCCCACTCCCCCATACCAGTGAATAAAATTGCTGACCCTCCATGCCTGTTATTACTGTTCATCCGTCTGCGTGCTTAGATTTTTTTATGATAGACCCCTTTTGTAGAAGATTTTAGGTGGTTTTACCCAGAGATGAGTGAGTTAAGTTCTGCGCTTTGTAATGCGGGAATAAATGTTTTCAAATGACAACACCTTGTAGTGAATAAAATGATGTTTTCAATCAATGGATGGTTCTTCTTTGACAGCAGCAGGCTTGGTTTTGTTAGTTGATATTTTCTAGGTGAGAGTAAGTAATGGCTTCTTCCCATAAACTTGGTAATCTTTTAATTTTGGTGATTGAGTCTTTAATATAAATACAGTGAAGTGACAGGCTTCATGCTCTTAATTTTTAGGGCTTTTAGTCATCCTTAGAATTAATTCGGGTTTCAGTAGAAGCATTTGTTATTAAAGAAAGCAGAGACTCAGATATTTAATTACTTGATTTTCTTTTTTTAACAGATTTTAAGAACATCTGTGGATCCTAATGAAGTCAGTGAGACTCTCAGCCCCTAAAAACTGCATAAATTTTTACAGTAACGTGGGAGAAGGGGAAGGATTAGGGTGGAGGGCAGGGTACTGTGAAGATGCCTGGCATGTATTTTCTGAAGACTTACTGTATTTTTAGCTAGTGGGTATGTTTAGAGTGTCATTCATTTTAGAGAGTAAGACCATCCATTTGTTCTAGACTGCTTGAATTTCTAGTTTTTCTGTGAAATACAGTAGAGTTTTCTTGTGGGGATGATTTAGAGTTGGATGATTCTCAGCTGCGAAAGAAATACTTAGGTTGATTAACTTTGCTTCACTGTTTTCTTTTGATTTCAAGAGGTTGTGCTTAACATTTCAGAATTAGTTAGAGGACTTCTTTCAAACTGCTAAATTATACCTACCAGCAGGCTGCAAAGGGCGGTGCGCATGCCTGCCTGAACTGTAGCTGCTCTTGACAGCACTGCAAATAAATTACATATGTAAGCAAATTATTTTGAAAGCAGTAGTCTTCAAATTGGGACGGTGCTTCTCTGTGTGTTCATACACCTTTTGCTGTAGCTGGTTAACAGGTGAATTGGAACAGGAATACCTTTTGCAAATTTGGTTTCAAATTTTCAGACAAGCACGATACACAAATTCTCCTTCTTTCTGTCCTCTACAAAGAGGAAGGAAGGAAAAAAACCCCAAATCTATTTCAGTACTTTCTCAGAAGTTTGTCCCTATAAATGTCTCTTTTTCTCTGAAACTATACTTTAAAATCAGCAAAATTCTTGAGGACTGCTAGAGTAATTTTGCTTTTTAATGAAACATAATGCCTAATGGGAAGAATCTGTCTGGACTTCCACAAAACATTATTTTTTAATAAAATATGTAGCAAATGGCTGCTCACCATTTTGAGTCATTTCAATATATTTTTTAATCAACATGGAATTATCAGATGCTTTTGCATGTTTATGCAGGGGACCATGTGTGCTGGTGGCATTTATGGCTCTATCAGTGAAGCTTTTGCTTTACATTCAGTTCTGCTCAAATGGCTGTACTGACCTAAGAGACAAACAGAAACCTTTGCTTCACACAGCGAATACAGACATTACTGGGTTTAAGAGTTTTGCCTTCTAGTCAGCTCTTTTGTTCTTTGTGGTCTTGTAATTACATTTTCTTAAATGCAGTTCTCTTCACTGTTGTGGTGCAGGGGAGTTTGAAGGAAGGGAACTGTGCATGTGCAGTAGTTCATGTATGGTCGGGCTGCGTAAGCTAAGAGGAGAAAAATGTCTCTTATCTTTTTCCGTTATCTCTGCTTACCTCACTCTTTTGGGGGTTGGTTTCCACCTTAAGAACGCACTACTGCAAAATGAATCTAATGAAAATCATAGAAATAGTGCTTGAGGCTTCATGCTGATTTGTTTCACTTGTAAATGAAAATATTTAGCTGTACTCTAAGGTCCTGTTTTGTTCCAAATACCAAGTTAACTTCATTGTTCTTAGAGTGCTCTTTATTATAGGTGTTCTGACTTGGGTGTGGTTTTACAGACTTTGCAGAATTTTGTTAAAATTAGGGATTATCTTTTGTGTATTTAAAATCAACAGAAGCGAGGGTTAACCTCTGTCGGTGCTCCGGGAGTGGGGGAGCTGCTGCTGCTTCTGTGTTCAGATACCCCGAGAGCGAGTCTAATAAACTGGGAAGAACCCTGCTAATGGGGCTTGCACTTTACTCTCCTGAAGGAGCAGCAAGGTGGCTGCCCTTAAGTCATCGCCTGAACGTTGTAATCTAATCTCAGTGGCACGCTGGAGGTTTTTGCAGTAGCATTCAAGGCAGCAGTGCAAACTGATGTGACTGATGGTATTTGTGGATTATATCAACACCAGTGGATTATCTGCAGGAGGAGGAGGAGTATTAGAAACAAGAAGCAATAATATACTAAACAACTAACTAAAAGTGGCTCATGAACAGCAAAGTAGCAGAATTCTAGACTGTAGGATTTACAGTTGTTTTATACTTGACATCCTTCTGGTAATTTCGGTGAGAAAGATTGGAAAAATCTAATGGAGGGGTGGCAGCAAATACTAGGCAATTTACTGAACAATAGGAATTGTCCTGAGCAGGGAGTTGAAATATTTGGTATGGTTGTTTCAAGTTAACAGAAGGTGAGTTGTGTTTGCCGTTGGGGGGGGGAACATTAGACACAGCTGTTCATATCTTGCAAATGGAGAATTTCCGAGCAACGTCATTTGTTTCAGCAAGAACTAGTTTGCTCAAGTATTTTACTGGGAGCCGAAGGGAGTGATTATTTAAGAAAATGGGGGGAGGGAATTTTATTCCTGTAATCAAAAGCCACCACTGTATTGAAAACCAGCCTGCTTCAAAGGTGGCATTACTGGATAGCATTTCAGTACCCTTGAGCCTTTGACTCAAAATAGGTATGGCAGCACTAAGTAAGAGCCTCATCTGTATTTTAAAGTATGTTTGTCTGCCAAGCATGGTATTTAATCGATGGTAGCATGTTTCTTTGTCATTTAGCCCTCTTGCAGAAGGCAGAAGAATCTAAACCAAAAATCAGAAGTCATTCTGATCCAGAAACTACCTATAGTAGCTAAATTGTTGGCTTGCTGTTCATATCTACTAGTATCCTTGGTGTCTAGAAATAAGAATCTAAATGACTTGAGTATTCTGAAAACATGTTTTTGACGACTTGGGTAGAAGGCATGATTCCAAGAGTAGTTTCTTTCTAAATAATAATAAAAAAAAATTGTAACTTTCATGTGTGCAGTGTTTCTAGCAGTGTTTATCATAGGTCTAAATTATTTAAACCATAAAGCAGCATCTTGCAAGAAATTCCTATTCCTGTGATCGTTTTTTTTAAACATATAAATATTTCAAGTCTATACAAAAGACGAACCTTGTATAAAAATACTATATCACCCATGAGTAAGAAAAGTTATTAAAGGTAGGCATAGACTGAGTAATGAAATGGGAACATGAGATTCCTTAGAATAGCCTGTTACTAAGAGATGCTGAATCCAAGATAAAAGAACTCCTGTTTCTTCTAATTTGTAAGACTTTTTTCAGACCTATTTAATTATGCCTTGAATATATCCAATCTGATGTTGATGGTGGTAGTTGCTTTGGATAATGATCAGCTGTTGCAGCAAAAGGATTCACTCAAATTTTTAATTTAGGAAGCAGAATGCTGATTTTTCATAAACTTGGCCAGCAAACGGCAAACTATTTCCTAAGAAGATGGTAGAGTCTTGGATGTTGCTTTAGTCTTCTGCTTTCTCAGGAATCAGCAATAGTACGTAGAAATTTAACTGTTTTTGTCAGCATTACCGTTTCAGCCTTTATATTTCCATAATCGTTCATAAACTTGCAAATACTGTTCTGCTCAGAGCTCAGCCAAAAATGAGTAATTTCCTTTTCTCTTCACAGTACTCCGGAACTAGTCTGTAAGATTCTCCCCAATGGAAGAATGAGACACATAATATAGTGGAACCAGAGCCCATAAGAGAACCAAATTTAAATTAAAATAATCCTAAGAATTTTTTTTTTTGCTTTACTGGGTACCTACATACACAAAGCAGTCCCTTCATCCTTCATCTGCCTGGCTGCCATTTTAATAAGCTCTTAGGTGTTTATTAGAAAGTGTGCTGTTAACTTGCATCTGTTCCGCTCCAGGAAATTGGCTGTTATCGTCTGTTTTCTTCCTAAAATACTCGCTACTCCCTGTATGAGACTTTACCCCCTTAAATATGGTATTAAATACGATATTGATGGTAGGCAAAGTCATCTTATGACTCTTCTGTTTTCCTGCTGTTGCTGCAAACAAGCGTTAAGAATCTTTCCAAAAAGAAAAATCCTCAAGGATCCTTCATTAGATGTACTCCTGGGAATTGGTAATAGATACTTGAATATCATTCATTTTAGGAGCAAGGTTTTGAGGCCTATTAAAATCAATGTGCATGCTAAATATTTACTCTGTTTGTTTTGAAATGTGTATTCCTTTTAAAACAGCTTCTTTTGCATCTGCACTGTAAATGCACAGCTCACCGCTGCGCTGAGAGCGAGTGGTTCACGGGCTCCCAGGGATATCAGTGGTTTCACTGGACGGGACCTTAATTTCCCAATTCCTGATAGATGCCGGGCAGGCCTTTGGCTGGCCTTGTGCGGGAGCAGATGGCATAGCAAGAAGAGCCTGCAAGTTTTGCAGGCCAAGGTTTATAGCAAGCAGAAAAAAAAAAAGGAAATATAATACAGAAACTTGAAAAATCCCCTGGTAAAGAGGAGGGAGAAATGCCAACGGGAAGAAACAACAGTGTTGCTCTAAAAGCGGTATTCTAAGCCCAAACATAAAACTAAAACTATCCTGATCGCATCAGTGCAAGGTCTGTAAAATCCAATTACCCTGATATCTGGAATTTAAATAAGTAGAAACTTTGTGTCTAGTCTTGTCTTGCTTTTAGCTTTCTTTTCAGTGGGAAAAACTGTCCAAGTCAGTGATAAGGAACCATTTTATTTGGGGAGGAGTTTTAAACACCACCCAAGGATGATGTCATTCCTGACACTGTTCATATCCTGATTCTAAATCTGTGATGGTGAAAGAAAGAAGTATTTATTAGGAATGCTGTATCATTACAAACCTATTAGGCATTGTTTTAGATGTTTTAAAACAAGTCTTGGCATATAGGGCAGCTTACTGGGTTTATAGAAGACTGATCTACTTTTTAACTGCAAAAAAAAAAAATCATTACTCAGACAGCATCTGATAAAGTGACGGTGCATAGATTTTTAGGCTACAGTACTTTTTTTTTATGTGTTTAAAATGGAAAAGGTACTAAGGTTCTTGCAGGTAACATATTACACCTTACTTTTAAAACATTAAAGGAGAAAAGACTTGGAAGCAGCTGAAAAGGAAGTGGATTGTTAAAGTTGCTTGAGAATTTCTTTTGCTGTCTGTTTAGGTAATCATAATTAAAAAATGCCTGAATGATCTTAATAACACATGATTCAACTGACAAGCACTAATTGCTCTCTATCAGGCCAAGAGAAGATGAATGTTGTCAAGAAAACCACAAGTCAGACAAGCTGATTCTCTTCTAGTCTGACACCATGTTCCCATGTACAAACCAGTTTTTACTGGAGTCTTTCCAACATCAAAAGAAAATCCTTGCCTTCCCATTAATTTTCGTTGCTGGCAGGCTTGAGCTGTTTGTGACGAGTTACTTTCGTTACTATTGCTGGCCTGCTAATGCACAAGATTGTGCAAAGACAAAAATGTAAACAGGTTTCCCAACTTCTCTTTATCTTTTGTAGCTTAAACTGAATACATTCTTACACTGGAATACGAAGCACTAGGTATAAAAAAAAAAAACCCACCTTTTTTTTTTTAATTGTCATAGCAATCCTTTTCTTTTTTTCTTTGCCCTGGAATGTGCAGTGCACTGGGCCAGGTAGAGGAACATTATTTTTCTTCGAAGATTCTCTTTTTATTTATTTATTTTAAGACAACCTATGCAAATTATGTCATTGCAGTGAAAAATCCCAGTTTTATATAGCAGATGCTATCTGGCAGGATTTCCTGCAAGGTGATGTGTATCTAGTGCTGTATTTTTTTGCTTTCCTTTGTTCTAAAGACACTTTTTTTTTTGGCTGTGCTCCTTCTATTCAAATTAAAAACCTGTCCTTTGCTACTTGACTTTACTGTATTCCTTGATTCAGGTACAAGTAGTAGAAGATACTGTGTTTCATACTTTCCATTTATATTTGGGCATCGGTTACTAAGCAGTATTGGAGGGGTATGGGTCACTCGGGCAACCATATACCAAGATAAATCTGATGACATCTTTCTTGTAAACAGTGTTGAAAAAATAGTGCCTGCTTTGTACTAAGTCAATTCTAACTTAGTCACTCCGATGTTAATTATGAAGGGAGATCATATTATGTTTTAATGTGGGTTTGATACTCTTGGAAATAAAAAAAAAAAAAAAAGATAGGTAACAGAAACCCTGGGATATTCCTGTAAACAAAGTACCTCCTTTAACCAGGTATTTTAAGTGGGATTATTAAAGCTCTCCCCAGAGTTTAGCAGTGCCAATTTGTCTTTTAATTAGTTTTTCTGAGGAAGAGGAATATTGACTTGGTTGTGAATGCACCCTTACACTCTGGAAGGACTTTAACTCGGTCAGCATTACGTTCTTGCGGAGAAGACTGAGATTAGCATCTTAAAACTTTACCATAATTCTCAAACTTTAATTCTGAAACATGATGTCAGTTATCAACCTTGATAATATTTCCCTGCCAAGTTTGATTACTGTTTTAACTCTTTGATGCTCACCTTTAGCATGTCTGGAGATGTGATATCTTTAAAGAGACTGATTACTTTGTGCAAAATTAAACTTTGAATTCTCCCCCAAATTTGGCATCTGAAACTAGTCCCGTGTCAACATCTCGGTGTGCTAAACCTGGTATAGAAACAGAGTAGTAAAGAACACGTTTTCCTTACCAGTTTTTTCTGCTGGCAACAAAAAACCCCTTGATAATGGGTGATGTTGAAGTGCAGAGGGAAGGATGGGCGGAGAACATGTGAAGAGAGCATTCCTGGCTTGCTTTCCAGCAAGATGCCAGTCCCTCCGATGTACTGGGTCACCCTTACAGGTATTGCTCCCAGTTTTTGGCTTACTGACAGTGGAAATAAGTAAACAAATCAGAGTAGATAGGCAAGACCGTGAGCTGACAGTGGGTTGATTTGTCTTTTCAAATCTCCCCAAAACAAAAAAGTACCTGTGTTTTTATGTCAAAGCTATTATCAAATCTATCTGAACTTATAATAATCTGTGACAGTTTAACGACATCACAGGTTATAAAAAGCCTAGTGATAAGTTCCTTTTCTTAATTTTTGCATGTGATGGGGGAACAACAAATTCCCTCTCTTCTCAAACGGTGCCCTGCGATGCTGTTTATTGCGCTGCTGACGGACACCCAGAAATACGGGGGGACTTGTTAAAACTGGAGGGCAGAGCACTGCGCTGTCAGCTGGAGTCCAGATCCTTTTGGGCCGGCAACAGGAGAGGGTTCGTTTGTTCCTACTCCAGAGTTTTCTGTAGAAAATAATGAGAACCCTAGAGTCTGTCCTGAAATCGTAAATCCTTTGCTTCTGTAGAAAAGTGAACAACTATTAAAAAAAACCAAACAAACAACAAAGTGAGAGGGGTGGGGGCTGCATGTTTAACACGGACACTGACTTTGTTACCTGAAAGGCACCAGCCAGTCATGGCTTATTCTGAAAATAATATTCTGAAAATGATCAAATCTTGTTTAATTCTTTGTCGGTGATTTAGATATGTAATTCTAGCTTGTATTTGAGGAAAAATACTGAAAAATAAGACCCAGCACCTTCTGTACAGAACAGAGCAGTGTTTGGGGTATCTCTAATATCATACGTTTCTGGTTGGTGGGGGGGTTTTTTTGTGCTAGTATTCTTTTTCAGTGAATTATTTAAGAAAATAGTTTGGGAGTTTATTCATGGGCTGTGTAGAGCAAGTCATTCCCATTGATATTTGTGTCTAAACGCAGTTACCAACCTGCTCTTCAGGAGCAGATCTCTATGCTCAGATCTGGTGGGCTGAAGAATGGTTGTTCCCTGCTCACACCCTTACTCACGTAGAAGGTGCTGGCAGCATTGGGACGTGTAAATGAGACTGTGTCCCTGAAAGGGGGGCTGCTGCGCTGCCCTTCTGCCCGAGATGGTTGTAGAGGGGCACTGCAGCCTTGTAGGTCCTCTATTCTCGTGCGGTGTGGCTGAGGTTTCAACATATACCTTCAAATGTATAATCTGTGATATAATGAGTACATTCGTTGGCATGGTTCCTATAGCCGAGTGAGGAACATGCCAATGAGTGATAAGCAGTGCCATCTAGGGTTGAGCCTGGCCTAGGATTTTCATCCTAAGAGCCCTCTCTAAGCAGTCAGCCGCAGCCCAGAGGTGGAAGGTTTCCGAGGGCAGAGTATATTGCTAATCTTACAGAAATACAGTTTTCTTTAGAGGATAATATGTATTTTAAAAGTACCGAACAGTACGCCCTGAATCTTACCAAGAACTTTTAATCCTGATGTTATATCAAAAATACATACCTGTGCCAGGAAGATTTACAGGATATTTTTGCTGGGTCTGTGATGTTATGTGAAGTCTGGGAAGTTCCTGGTGTGTAGGTGATGAAGCATTTGGATTGTTCTTCAGAACCAGAGGACATTACCTTCTAGCTGATGCATGCAGGAGAACATCTGCTTGAGGAGAAGTTGTTGCATACATTTGAAGGGGAATAATGTAGTCTGATCATACCATTGAGCAAACGTACTGAAGCCAGACAAGTTGCCCAGAAGTAACCGGGTATCCTGTCTGGATCTTGGTGTCACTGCAAACTTTTTTTTTTTTTTTGGGGGGGGGGGGCATTTCATCTTTCATCTTTTCTGTGGGGCAACATGTTTGAAGTTCTGAGTAGCAGAGTCCTCTGACAACGCATTCGTATATATGCCATATATCTCCATTTCTTCTACTTTGTAGCTGAGGCATCCCGTAGGGGCAAAGCCTGAAGAAGTCAATTAGCTCTAGAACTGACCTATACCCAGAAGGAAAACATTCTGTTTTACAGTTTTATCTGAGGTTTGTGTGTAGCTTTGGGGGAACTCATTAAACTTGACAGCAGATGCTACGATCTTGTTAGTACCATCCAGAAAGGCCTTGTGGTTTAGGCTTTGGATTACAGTTTTCCACAAAGAACCACATTATTTTAGGGTAAGTAATTGAAGAAGGTGCCAACATTAAAGTTCTGTCATACCCTTCTGTGCCCATATTGCCCAGTCTGGGGCCCACGCTCCAGTGATGGTAGTTGCTGGGGACACTGAAAGGTAGGCTTTGCACAAAACCGTGTGGAGCAAACGCAGTCCAAGCCCTGCTCCCTCTAACCCCACCCGTCCATCCCCGTGCACTTGGCACACGCATAGTGCAGCCTGTCTTTGGGCAAACTCAGGAGCCAACTCCCAACTACTGGTTGGTGCCTGTGGGCAGACGTAGGTTTGCATTATTTTTCAGTAATACTTAAGTTCAAATGACTATAACTTATAATAGCAAAACCATAATTTAGTAAACAGAAACAGTTTATTTCCCAAAGTGCTGAGAACTCTATGCCTTCCTCTGTCACCAAATTAGAGCAGGATGTACAATGGTCTGTGGATTTTATTTCTTTTTCCTGAATTAGATGGTTTTCCTAGGCGGGTTCGCTGTGTTGAAGGAACAGAGCGTGGGTTTACGTGAGGAGAGGGGCTGGTGGAATGGAGTCATGACCGTCAAGTGCAGCTTGTGCTCAGTGATTCTTCTGAGCTCTGTGGACTTGAAGGGCCCCTTTTGACCCACGTACCAAACCTTTCTTCAACTTTCATTTCATCTTTAAAATAATTCATTTTTCCAAGGGATTTACTTACCTTTTGGTTGACTGCATTAGGCCAGGGGGGGTTGACTGTACGCTCAAACTACTTAAAAGGTAGTTATTTTGAAGATGCCCTCCACCCCACCCCAAAGCAGCAAGTGTGGTTTGCCTTGGCATTTCAGGTCCCTGCTTCTTCCTGTTGGAATTTCTCTATTTGCGAGCTTCAGGGTTGCTGTTTTCCTTCTTTCTTTTTTTTTTTTTCTTTTTAAACCCTTGCTTTTTTCCCTGAAAAGTACTGGTGAAAACTTCTTCAGCGAGTTCTTTCTTGGCTCTCCTGAACAAATGACTAAAGGCTGGAGTGGGAAGAATGTCTGGCCTTCAAGTCTGTGATCTGCTGATTCGTAGATAAATATCCTATAAAATGCATAGTTGGGCTGCTCTGAATTTAGGGCTGAATATTCTTTCACGATCTGTTTGGGAAAACAGCCACAACTTGACTCAAACTTTCCAGTTCAGTATGTCTCTGTTCCAGTACTATGAAGTTATTCAGCCTGACTTAAAGGGAAGTCCCAGCTCTTGCTCCCGTGCCTTGAACTCATCCGTGTGCTCTTACACCGTATGGAGAGCCAGGTGAGCCAGTCTGGATATCCCCCTTGCAAAGCTGCGTCATCGTGGGTGTCAAGCAGCAATATATGGGATCTTGGAGCATTTGAAACTCACCTTTGCAGGGGCCCAATTCATTAAAAATAAACCTAGGTTCAAAGTACTGAGAAGAAAAGTCCCAGACAGCTCTTGCCTGCCAAACTGCTTAAGACTGTGGGCAGAGAAAAGCCCAAAAGCTTTCCCCACCACCTTTTTTTTTATCCCCAA
This sequence comes from Gavia stellata, assembly GCF_030936135.1. Lineage (NCBI taxonomy): Eukaryota > Metazoa > Chordata > Aves > Gaviiformes > Gaviidae > Gavia > Gavia stellata. Next base: position 5,104,971 of record NC_082618.1, read on the forward strand.
AAAGGAAAGTTCAGAGAGGGGATGGTCTATGAAAGTGCGTAGTTTTCTGGGGTGAAGCAAGTAAATGTTTTTGTAAAATTTGCGCAGTATGACTTGTGGGGAAAGACGGAGAAGAGAAGAATGAAGATGAGCGCTGGACCGCAGTGATATGTAGTCCCTACTTGGTTTTATGTGGGGGAAAAAAAAAATGATGTGGCAAAACAAATTATGTATAGTCTGAGAAGCACTTGTTTTCTTTCTTGATCTTTTTAAAGAATTTCTTAACACAATGGCTTTTTTCTCAAGTATTAGCATTAATTACTGAAAATGTTAATAGGTTTTGCGGATTGAACAAGTGGGAAGACTAGCAACAACCTGGTATTTCAAAAGAAAATAATATTCCATCCTCTAGATTCAAAGATAATTCAGGAAAGTAATAAAAGCTTGTGAAATCATATGGAAGAAAGCTTTATGTCAGTTCACTCCTTCATCAGATAGAAAGCAAATACCTCATTTCATTGGCCAAAACTCTGTGTCTTGGAAATGACCCTGTAATTTTTTTCTTTTGCGAGTCACTGAGTTTCATGTATTTCAATGGACTTTTCCCTCCCTGCCTCGAACAGTCATCTTAAACCCTCCAACGTCTTGGGGCGTTCTGGCAATCCAGCTTGCTGCGTATGCTTCCTGTAGTCAGCGTGCACAAATGATCACTCTTTAAATCATACAGTGCAAGATTTCATTAAAAATTTGGAAAACCATCTTATGACTAGGTTGATGATCTCATTTTATCCATACATGGTACTTATTAAGTAAATACCTTTGAAGCATAGGAAGCAGTCTGGGAACCGACTTGTGTTTCTTCCTCTGCTGTGTTATCTTAATTTGTTGGGTAGTACAGAAGTCCTGAAAATATTTTCTAAGGGAAATATACATTGGAAATAAGGCAGTGCTATTCTTAGGTCTTTTTGCAAACTTCCCACTTTTTTTTTTTTCTTGGGACTTTGCTGTTCTTCAGGTGCTTTAACTTTGTATTTACTCTCATTTCCCTCAAGGGGAGGATTCGGTGAAGTACAGAGCACGTTTCAGACCTGACTCCAAGGCAACAGGAGGTTTTCCAAGAACTAATTCTGGCCTTTTCTATGAGAATCCTTGTCAGCACATTTTCGCTGTAATGAAATGGTGAATAAACCAAAGTATTTTTGGTAACAGTGATATACCACACCTCTACGGTGCCTATCCTTTGAGGATGTGTGCGCTTCGGAGACTCGGGAATTACACATCTTGTGCATATTTCTGCTTTAGTTATGAGGAAGTATTTATGCCGACAGGCCGGGACAGAAGCTCTCAGGAGTGATTGCTTCTTGTTTTACCGTGGATAATAATTGGCCTCTCACCTTCAGCGGTTATTAACTGTTTAGTTGGAAGTCGGAGCCTTTTAGAAATCTGACTGAGGGTGTCATATTGCTATAATCGGCCTCCTTTGGAGGCATCCAAAGGACAGATCATAGCATGGTGGAAACACTGGATGAAAAGGACCTCCAGCATGTCTCTAGACTGATGTCCTGCTTGAAAAAGGACTGGCACCCGTCCTAGGACAGCTCTGCTGTGGCTTTGTCCTAGCACAGCATTGGAAATCTCCACGGATGGAGATTCCCCTGTCGTGACTTCTCAGGGCTGTACCACCTTTACAATGAAAATGTCCCTTCTGAGCATCCATCCCAAAGAACAATTTTGGCTGTTACTCCTCAATTCAAAGGCTCCCAACTGAGACTGTTGTTACTCTTTGCTTTAGAGGACTGTTGCTCACAGCATGAAATGAGCTCCTCTTAGTTGTCAGGGCTAGTAGCAAGGCTTCTGTCTTAGAAAAGCCAACAAATTCCTTTGAAAGAGGATGTAGCTATTCATCTGAGCCTTAATTTTTATCTGTTAGTGTTGTTACCTCTGCAAAGCGAACTTCTGTATTTGATAGAGTGAGCAGCAGTCAGAAATATCTTGATAAAAAGAAGGAGGAACCACCCCGCATTTAGCCTGGCATTTCTGTGCATTGTGTTCTGGACTTTCCAAATTGGATTGAATGTTGTGATTGAAAAGATTGTCAGCACTATGCAAATGAGAAGGAGAAGTGAAAGTGCATCTCATGCAAGTAATTTCTATGTAGATAATTTGCCATAAAATTTTATATTGCAGTCCTTAAAACCTTCAGAGATTTATTCTGTCTAGGGAAAGGTGATTTATATGGTATTAAAACACTTTTTATGTTCCAGTCCTTTAGATTTAATGTTTATTGCCTATAAAAATGAAATCTTCCTGTGGATATTTAAAAGTTTTGGTACTGTGTGAAATATATATTCAGCTTAGAATCTGAAATGCTTTAGAGATGCAGTAAATAAGTGATGGAGTGTTACCTCAGGTTCACCAGCCTCGGCAGTCCAGACTTAACTGCAGGGCTGAATCCATTATGTAGGTAGCATTCTGCTTACCTTAGACATATGGTAAAGGAGAGCGTATAATGACGAAAGTAATGTGTAATTTTGGCATTCTTTTTTTGGCTGAATATTTAGGGCACTTTGTATAAAGGTTTTTGAAGCTGAACTCGGACTGATGTGTATAGTCAGTATTAAAATGCAGAAGTCGGTTTATTCCTTACCCACAAAGGGCCAGATTAAAGCACAGGATTAGGGTACACTGCGGGAGTATCAAAAGAAGAAAAGGCATTCTGCATCGTTTCTCTAGGTAGCTTCTCCATGTGGTAGGGAAGGGAACAGGGCAAGGCAGTGCAGGACTGCTGCAGTCCCCACGAATAGATGGGCAAGGAGGAGTCTGCCTGCTGGGTTTATTTCTAGTTTAATTATTGGTTATTTTTGCTATCCCTATTATTGTTTGGGCAGAAGCACAGAAGAAACTGTACTTCTTTCAAAGCCTAATTCTTAACCTCGTAGTGTAGGTCCCGCTCCCTTTCTTTCCCAGACAATTTTCTAGAGCATAATCTATCTGTTTAGAAATGTATAAAATACAAAGCGTGAAAAATACAGAAACAAATCAAGTGAGTTTTTACACAAAAATAAGACAGTGTGTGTAGGTGGTTGTTTTGCCTTGTAACTTCTTTAATGGTGGTGCCCTGAAAAAGCAAATGATGTAACATGCATTGCTTTTTCCTAAACGTTTCTCATCGGTTTAGAGTTCAACCCACAGCAAACCTGTGCAAGTTAAACTCTCAAGCATGTGCCCCACTGAGTACCGACAGAGATCGAGGAAAGGTTGGCAATCCTTTTGAGATTTTTTTTTTTTGTCTGCAACTGCGGAATCCTGTATATTACTGCACATGAAGCACGAAAATTAAAGATTGATTTATAGTCTTCTAACTAATATAACCAGAGACATTGTGGGAAATAATTCTGGAGGCTTACAGATAATGCTTAATTTGCAGTGGTACATCAAATAGCGTCTAGCAATCCCTTTCCAAATTATTCTCTCCTAATAGGAATCTAATGTTACTGTGAGTGCCTGGACTGATTGCACTGGAGCCTGAAGTCCTGCCTCCGGCCGCGGCAGGCGTGCAGCATCGCAGCGGTGCGGGCTTTCTCACACGGCTGTGCGGCTCTGCCTCGTCCCCGTGTGGGAAAAGACGCAACTCGGATGTTGCAACATCAGGCAGCCAAGTGAGTGGCACCAGTTCAAGGAGGAACTTCAGGGAGACTTCCCAGGGTTGTAACTGTCTGTGCCCTGGCACATGAAAGCCGAGGAAGCGTCCGAGTGTTGTAGCAATAATAGTCAAGCCCGCCTTAGTAAATGTAGCATTTGATGCGGCATGTTTAGCAGAGGTGGTTTGTATGGTGTCTAAACGGCGTAGCCAACCAGTTGTCCTCAAGACTGGGTGGGTAAGGCAGCTTGCAGAATGGGACGGACAAGAAAAAATCCCGAAGCAATGGCAGGATAAAACTTTTTCTTTAAAAAACAAAAAACACCCCTCAACAAACAACAAAACCAAACAGCCCCCCCCCCCCCTCCTTTTTTTTATTCTGTCCTGCAGAAGAAATTTGGAAAGCCAGGATCATATTCTAAATGTCTTTTTCCTGGTGATGTGAACCAAGTGGAGAGGCAGGAAAGCAGAACAAACCTGTGGTGGGTTTAAGCAGAGTTTGACCTTTACTTATAGGATTGTAGAAATACGACTTAACTAAAGTTAAGTGAAAGGCAATAGCTGCAAAAATAATGAGGCTTCAGCTGAACGGTTGTTGATCTTGGTTCCCTTTTTGTTCAGGTTAACAGCTCTGATGTGAGATGACCGCTGCATTTCAAACTTTCTCTCCCCCAGTGCTGTTTCTGCAGATCCAGAGAATTTTCTGCAAGGCGTCTTCAGTGATCTGCTTTGGATGACTGTCTTTGTCATGCAAAAATTAAACTCTCATATGTTTTTGTATACTGAAACACTGAACTCTGAAAAGCATTAAGAGGTTTTAGGCTCTCTGTGATGCTGCTGTTGAAGCAGATGTCTATAGATGTCTTTGTATAGAAGAATTATTGTTTTATTTAGATTATCCTTTGTACTTATCAGCCAGATACACTGCCAAAAACCAGCTCTGGTGGTCTGATAGTTCCATGGTTTTGTGGGGCTTCGTATTTGTCCACTTGCTTCTTCTGCAGTGAGCTTAGAAGTAACATATTCAGTTCATACCAGAAATGTGTTTTCTTTTAAATACACAGATGCTCTTTAACTAGAACTCTTCTTTTTTCCTTCTTTTTTCCTAATCATGAAGGATCTGAACTGAGAGAGAAAGAAAACCAGTCTCAAAGTGAAACTTTTATTGTTTGATCTAATGTGTAGCATGTTGTGTCATCTCCAAAAGAGGCATTTTTGGATCAAACTTTCATATTGTCAGGCCTAGGGCTTTATAGTATTTCACCGGTTTTCTCAACAGAAGTGCTTTCTGGCATTTGGATGAGGGTGTCCAACACTCTTGTCTGCGTATATGAAAGCTAAAATTTTGCTTTTCTTCAAGAGTGTCTAGCTAAGGGATGGCGATACTAGAGGCAGTGAATCTGAGAGTGAGCAGCTCAGAGGTAATCCAGCTATTTATTTGTGGTTTGTCTGAAAAGCGCATGGGGATGGAGAATGGCGATAGCAGCTTCGAACTGTTCACTAAAAACCTTTAGCTTGCTACTATAGGTCACAAATTCGAATGCTATTTTTGGTTCAAAAATGTGATACTGATTTAAATACATAATATAGATAGGAAATTATTTATGAGGACCTGCCTTTTGTTCCTAAAGGGATAACTCTGGACTTGGTTTCAGCCACAGCAAAAAAGAGGGGAGCTAGTCCCACCGTATCGGGAAGTGTTGCTCTTTATTTTGATTTTCATATAGGGGAGAGATACGTATGTGTGTATATATATGGACTGAAAATCCCTGTATGACAGAATGCCTTGAAAAGACACAAACATAAATGATTTCTTGGTAAAGAGATCACTTACGTCCCTAGTACATCATCTACCTCCCCAAATTGCCGGGAAGCAAAAATTACTGTATTGTAGATAACTGTATTGGTGGAGTTTCTTTCTGCGTGTGGGGAGGGAATGAAGTAATCTATTCCATCAGCTTGTAAAACTGAACTAATTAACAGACAATCAGCATTGATTGAGACAGCTGCATTCTTTACTGAGGGATTGTAAACACGGAGTCTTCACAGAATTGTTTTTACTGCTCTGAAGTGCAAGAAATTGAAATTATATTTGATAGCCAAAATTAAGGACTTTTTAGTGACAGTGTATCATAGCAAGGTTGACAGTGCCACTGCAGCTAAATCTGTTGTTTTCATTTTAGTGTGATTTGTCACAGTGAATAGTGGGGGAATTCTGTAAATTATCACCAAAGAAGTTTTTTCCGGTTAAAAAAGTATTTTAGCTGTACTGTCTACCTTAGCTGTGTTCATGGAGCAAGCAGACATTGGCAGTTTGGTGCTCATCCTGGTAGGCATTCCTCTTATTGATTCTAAATTTGCCACATTTGCAGTATTTAAAAAATATGTTCTGTATGCCTTTGTTAATGCATGATTTCTAGAAGGCCATTGTAACAATTCCTGATACATGGTTTAGAGTATGTTACTAGAAATGTTGATTTTGAAAAATGGACAGTCCATGTTGAAAATACTGTACCGAGAATAGTACTTCTGGTTCTAAACTAGCTTGCAACATTACTAACATTGAGCATGTTATTTTTTGATTTATATGCTGTTCTGCATGCTGTCACCTCCAAGCCAGCCTCCTTGTGACTGTACATCAGCTAATTTTACTTCATGAGTCAATTCTGCTATTTTCCTTTTCATGTCACAGCAAATGAGCTTAACGAATTACTGCAATATGTTGTTGGGAAACACCTAGCTAGAAACGGCATTCTGCATTCCACTGCCCCTGCCTCTTGATTTCAGTTCAGTGTAAAGTGTGATGCTTATGCTGGACTGTAATTGTCCAGATAAAACGTTAAAAACGATAAAAATTTTCTGAAAGGCTTCAAGATCTGGCATTCTGTTTAATGGTCCGGAATATGTAATGCTTGCTATCAGTACTAAATGCCAGCCATGCTTTTTACCGTTGCGTTGTCGTGCCAAGCTGAGTCATTCTTTGGGATTTAGATCTGAAGGAATACTAAGACGCCTAAATAAGACTTTAGTAGTAGCAAAAACCTAAATAAAGAAAATGTTGCTTTCTTCTTTCCTATTTATATCTGTAATTTTTTTTAGAAAACATCCACCAATTGCATTTATAGGCAGCTTCCCAAAAAAGCTATATTTTTCCCATCATGGGAAAATGCATAAACCTTACAGCATGCCCAGAAAGTCAACAAACTCAGAGCAAGGGAGGAAGCATGTTAGTCAGGAGTCAAGGACCGTTCTCTGAAAGCACTCTGCCAAATGCTCTTCCTGCTTAAATTGTTTATCAAACAACAATTTCATTTGCCAGTAAGTTTCTTCTGATCTTGTTTTTGTTACTACTTATTTCTTAATCCAAGTTCCCCATCCAGCTTCCTCTGCGAACCGCCGCGGTCCCTGTCCTCTGCCTGGTGCCGCTCCGGCTGTGCAGCTGCACCACGGAGCAGGTACACACCTCTTCTGCGGGGGAAGCACGACCGTCCGTGAAGGAGCAGATCCGTACTGAAACGTGTCCTTGGATCAGCAGCAAAAGGGGCAGGTGACATTAAGCCAGTTAGAGGGAGGGTCAATCGACAACGTTTTCAAGATGTGTTTTGTAGGTTTTCCCTAGTGCACGCGCCTCTTGTTAAGGATTCTAAACTAATAACGGCAAGAAATTCCAAGTTAAGACGAGCCCTGTCTTTCCAAACCATATTTGCCATGGTAAGATAGTTTATTCATCTATTATGCCACTTCTGCAATGCCCAAAAACATGAGAAGGGAGTGAAACATGAGGTGTTGTGTTAGTTCAAGTCCATGGTAATTTTTTCTCATCCCTCAAGGAATTACTTTGTTGGAATGTGGTTTTAAAAGTATTTTTAGGTTGCTTTTTCAGTGTGTATTTATGTTTTTGTTGGTAAATATTTTATGTCCGAATGTTAGGAAGCAGCTTAAGTAGCTTCACATTGGTAATTGCATTTGGAGACTGAAAGATTATTGAGTGGTGATTGTGATGGACTTCAGGGCGGACGGTTGGTGCGTCTGTGATGGTTAACCATGTTAAAAAAATCTAAAAATAAAATGAATAACCCCTATTGTCAAAGGAAAAACAATTGTGAATTTTTGTTCTAAATGACACTTAAGTGTAGTTAGGATTTGGGTGAAGTTAAATAAAATGTCAGCAACGAGTTTGTTTTCATTTAGAATGAAAACAAAACAAAAAAGCTTGTTTATTTTTTTTAAACAGCACGTTCCCAGAACTCACACCGAAACAAGGCTGTGTGTGTATATGTATTATTGATTTATTGGTGGCAACCTGTGTAGCAAGTTATAAATCCCGGTCTGCGTTACAGTATGTGTCTTGCTTAAAGCATGGTCATGCTTCATTTACTAGCAAAGCTTAGGCTGAAACAGGGAGTAACTAAATACTTTAAATGATGTAACAGAGCTTAGTTAAAGGGTTGAACTTTTTGTTATTTAAACCACTCTTTCAAGACTACACTTTGCTTTGATCTGTGGTCAAAAGAATTATTTAATGTAACTCGTGAATCTGATCTTACTTGGAAGTAAGACATTAGCTGAAGTTAGGGAGGGTGTTTTGTTACAAAATGGCAGCGTAATCCCTTCCCACCTGAACACAGCGGCTGCTGCCTTAGTGGCTTGAAACAAATGATAAGAATAATGCATTAAGTAGTTTGTAATTACTCATCAGTTAATGGCGCTTCTTGTTTTTGAAGGGCCAAAGCTCTCTTAAAAATTGTCTACAAAAAATGTGGTTTATGGGGCACGGTTGCTGTGCTCCTAGCTAAAACCTGACGGTTTGCCGGTGTCAGACACGTGATTAGACGGTTGTTTTTTCCCCGCTGCCCTTCCCACGTGCAGCTCTTCCAGCCCCCGGCGCTGGCACGTGTGCAGGGGGGCTGAGAAGGGGACCGGGGCGGACTCCTCCTGCCCCGACCTCCTGCGCTCCTAACGGCGGTGGCAAAGCGGCGGGGAGCGGGAAGGGCAGCCTGGCCCCAGTGGGACCCAGTGTGCTGCGATCTTGATCGGGTGGTTATTGCGTTCTCTGTGGCCACGTAAAAGAAGGGGTAATTTGCCTGCCGTAGTGCGGTGAGAACTATGGTGAGTATGGCTGCTGGCGGTGCATCTTGGTCAGCTTTTGATCGGCTAACGAGATAGAAGGTCAAGCAGATGTATTTTTACTTTGCGTCTTGCCTAGGCGAAGTCTTTGCAAGCAACAGTGGGTTTCCTTTGGTTTCCCGTAATTTATTTCATTTGGCAGAAGAAGACGTAGTTTGATTCCCCACCACCCTGTAGCTGCTATGAAAGTCACAAATATTAAGCTGAGGCATTTTTTTGTTTCTTTCAAAGTAATTAACCAGCAGGTATGTGATTAGCTAACTTAATTTTATCATGTAGAAAGCCATCAGCTGCATAGGGCAGGGAAGCAGGAGTTTACACAGTTGTAACGCGGCTTACTGCGTGGCTGGGAGACGATGGGTGAGCAGATAGCTCCGAATCGGAGCAGCGCTTGCTGCTTCACACTGTACGCTTGCTATCTGTCTGAACGCCTGCCTTCTGGGGAGCCTCGCTGCAGCGACATTTAAATCAATTCATTACTTTTTGGCCTTTTCTGTTGTAGCTATTGAAGCAACTAGTTTGAACTTTTACTTTTAAGTGGAAGAGTGTGAAAATTAACGTGTGGGAAGTGAATGAAGTTGGAAGCAGTACCCTACTGGGATGGGAGCTGCAGCCGGCTGGCGGTGGATGTGCTGCGTTTTCAAAAATAAGGGAGCCCTCTCCCCAGCAAAGACTTGCATTTACTTTTTAGGAAACTTACGTCCTTTGAAAGTGTAATGAGCTGAAATGCTAAACCTAGCAGAGTGTTAAGTAACTGATGGAGTAGGTCTGCTGAAAGGTTTGGGTTTTGTTTTTTTTTTTTTTTTTTTTTTTTTTTTTGCCAGGTATTGAAACCAAACTGCAAGGTCTTTGGGTGAGGTAATGGAAGGTGGTGGTTTTGTAATGCTGTAGGGACTGTGGCGCGGGTACTAGAGCATCTGCATGACAGCGCCTTTTAAAAAGGTTTGGGGAGGAGCAGGAGAGGTGCAGAGATTAGTGGGTGCTGCTGGGGTCTGGGTGATACCTTCCAACTGGTTCTCAGCTTGCCCAACGCTTGAGGCGAGTGCTTACTGCTGTGCGGTAGTGATGAGGTGAAAGTAGACGTGGTGGGAATGAAGACAGAGATGACTAACAGTCTGGTGTAGAAGCTGAGGAACATGAGGAGGAGGAGAGAAGCTTTGGGGTTAGGGTTGAGGGCTCCAAGTGAAACCTGAACCTCGTTTGCGGAGAGAAGTCAGAGCGCATCACGAGCAGTGCCACTGTCACCGGCGCTGGAGACCCAGCCCGGGTGCTCCTCGTCGGACCTGGGGCTTGTGAAGGCATTCTTCAGCCCTGAATGCACATGGTTTTGAGGAGGGTGGAAAGAGGGAATATAAAAGCCAGAAGGTGAAAACTACCTTTTGGAACAAATAGGCAATGTTTCATTATTTTCCTGAGTGAGAGGAAAAGCTTGTTAAATAGGTCCTACAGACCTTTGGCATTAAGGTCTTTATAGCTCTGGAGAGTCTGACATTCTTTGTGTTTTCCAAAAAGTTTTGAATTCAAGGTGTAGAAGAAAAGACAGGCGTAATATTGTGTTGGCTGTGGCACTGGCTGTCTTTTCCCCTAGTAGTGCATTTGTTGCTGGCGTAGATATTTACGCGGCTGGTTTATGCTGATAGTAGCTCCTTTTGAAAAGCCAGTACTAGCATTGTCCTCTTGCAAGGTTTTTTTGATAGGCTTCCCTACGTTTATGGTAGTGGCTGGTGTTACTGTGAACAGACAAAGCCACAACACACTTTTTTGTTTTCCTTTTGTTTTTTGGTTTTTTTAAGAGGCTGTTAGTTAGGCTATCTTATTGATAGCCACATTGGCACCTCCATTTTTTGTTCTCTTAGCTTTACGCGGTGGCCACCACACACATTGACTCACTGTCCAAAAGCATTGCATAGAGCACAAAACTTGTTCCAGTTAAAGCTTGTTTAAAAACCTACTTGGAGTCAAATTACTTGAGTACATGGAAATAAAATGTGTTTATTGAAATTTCCTAACTAATTCTGTGTGTGAAAGGTAGTTGCATCAGTTTGCCAAATGGCAAAATGCTTCTTAAGAAACATGTTTTGTTTAATGCTTATGGGTTTTTGTTGTTGTTTTCTTTTTTTTTTTTCTCCAGGGGTGTAAAAAGGAGGTATTCTGGTCTTTGCTTTGTTACTTGTTCATCGTTCACTGCTGATTTGTAAGGCAGGGGAACGGTGGTTCTTGGCGTTGCGCTCTCGTTGAACTCCCTGATCTTTCCTTCAGCTTGTGTTAAAAAGGGGCTTTACGGCGAGGCAGACATGAACTCATTTTACAGAAAAGAAACTTCTTCCATTGTTGCATTCTTACAACGCATTTTACCTTTCTGAGTGCTTTCAGATTGGAATTGGTGCTTGCTTCTTGCAGTCAAAATAGACATTAACAAAACTTCCCAATGTCAGCTCTGTGCTTACTTCTTGGTCATAATCTAGGGCTTTATCAAGTGAACATGCCTGTTTGTTTTTCCAGAGAAACACATCAAGCTCGCAAATAGTTTATCATTTCTGAAATGTTTCTGAAATACTTACGTAATCAGTACGGAGGCTGTTGAACAGGTGAAAACGATGGGGTTTTTAAGATTGAAGGGTAGAGTACCTAATATATCAGTTAGGGAGACGTAAAATTTCCCCAAGACAAGTAGGCTGTGCATTTGCAGAGTTGTGCCAGACATTTCTACATTGGTGTCATCGTGGCAGCGAGAAGATTTCCTTTAATAGGAAATTAAAAATTGCAAAAAGCTACATTGAGAGCTCTGATAGATCTGACAAATGCAATCCTGAGGGAGGATGAAAACAAAAATGAGACTACTGAAAACTCCTTTCAGTAGCAGATTATCATGTAGAGTGGGTAACTGATTGAAAAGATGATAAAGGGAAATACCTTAAATACACAGAAACAAGATTTCAGGGGAAATGGTTACTACTACATTTACTGGTAGAAAATTCCTAATCTACATGCAGTTGTGATTTGTGTCTATCCTTGTAATAAGTAAAATGAGGTTTATAGTGAAAATGTGCTGTTAACATCTGCAGCCACGCTTAAGGCTTTTGAAGGCATAGCCTAGGCATTGCGTCCCTGACTAGAAGTCTACCAGAAAATACCAGTCGGTCTTAAAGTTGTAATATGTGTTTCTTGCTTGGGTGGAAGAGCTTTGTGGTAAACGCAGCAGGGATTAAGCATTTTAAAATGGAAGAATAACAAAATCTTGGGATACAGTTACATTGCAGTACTTGTGGATGATTATTACAGCTTTTTATGACTTGTTCCATGTGAAACAGAAATACTGGTTCTAAGCAGAGACTGAATGCTAGTTATGATAGGTTACGTTAGAGCACCTTTTGGGGGGATTGGCATGCTGAAGTGAGTTGGTTTCTTGGGTCCTGAAATACCCGTGCTGGGCAGTGGCCGTAGCTGGTAGAAATGGGTGTCTGAGATGGGTGATCAGCCACGGTGAGTGTTAGGGCAGAGAAGGGTATCGGTGAGAGCTGGATGTATAAACAGAGTCAGCCAGAGCATAGAGAAACACTGGTTTGTATTACTTGTTCCACTCACTCTACTTCAAATGAAAAGGAAGCTTGGCGATGGAGAAATGGAGTGAGTGTCCGTCCTCAGCTCCCCCGTGTTCAGGCAGCTTCGCTCGGGGCCCGTCTCCTGCCACCGGGAGGGTATGGGGACCTGCACAGACTCTGCCTCGGTCGTACCTCTTCAGACCAGGAGTGATCGGTGTAGTTTTGCTGTTGCCTCTCTTCCCTCCTGGTGATGGAGCTGCATCGCAGAGTCACATACACCTTTCCCACCATCGCCGTGCCAAATTCACATTTCCTGTGTAGCCTTTCTGCGTATCCCCTGTTTCTGTCCACAGTGTCCATAAAGCGGAGGCTGCCGCTCTTGCCCCTGGCTTTGCTTTTCACACAAATTAAGCTTTTTAGTCCAGTTTCACTCGCATAAGCAGAGCAGGGCAGGAGTGAGCAGCCATGGCACCAAGGGGTTCTCTCTGCTTATATAGTCTCATTTTCTTCCACCTTTTGGATGGGGGAACAGAGGCTTCATAAATATCCAAGAAAGGCCAACTTCTTTCTAGAATTGTTGCCCCAAGTTGCACCAGGGGAGGTGTAGACTGGATATTAGGAAAAAATTCTTTACTGAGAGAGTGGTCAAGCATTGGAAGAGGCTGCTCAGGGAGGTGGTGGAGTCACCATCACTGGAGGTGTTCAAAAAAATGTGTAGACGTGGCACTGCGGGACATGGTTTAGTGGACATGGTGGGGTTGGGTTGATGGTTGGACTTGATGGTCTTAAAGGTCTTTTCCAACCTTAATGATTCTGTGATTGTTTTCCCAAGTGAGTAGGTTTTGGAGAGCCCATGGGACTCAACTTTTAGAGAAGCAAGCCAGCCGCTTGCAGGGCTCGGGCGGCAGAAGGGCTGCTTGGAAGCTTCCTATTATAAAAAGGGGAGGAGGACTTTGGTGTGCTAAACAGGTCAGTTGTCAGAGTGTTGCAGACCTGCTGGCTAGGTGTTTATCAAGGTATGCATCTTGTAGGGAAAGACATGCCAGCCATAAAAGAAAACAACCTTGAAACCTGTCTGCAGTGGGGCTGGAGTTTCATAATTACTCGGGGTCAACCTAACTGTGGGTTGGTGCTGAAAGAGGGGGTTCCACCCGCCCCCCTCCCTCCAGCTGTGGTTTCCCACCTCCCTTGTGTAATGGTACAACACTTTGTAGCTGCACCGGGGGCCTGAACAGGGAACTGATTCAATGCAACAACAGTTAGGAGGGGAAAGGTGGGATATTGGTTTTCGGCAGGCTTGCTTTCCTGTTGCGGCTCCCTGCGCAGTCATGTCATCATGGTCAGTGCATGGGGGTGACGGAGGCAGAATGAAGATGGACGGCTCCTGGGGAGCCTAAAAGAGGCTGGACATACTTGCATTAAAGGAAGACGATGACGTGACTGGATGGATAGATGAGGGGAGGGCAGGAGATGTTGTCTACCTTGACTTCAGCAACACTTTCAATGCTGTCTCCCACATCATCTTCACAGGCAAGCTTAGAAAGTGTGGGTTAGATGAAGGGATAGTGGGGTGGATTGAAAACTGGCTGATAGATAGACCTCAGAGGGTTGTCATTAGTGGCACAGAGTCTAGTTGGAGGTCTGTAACAAGTGGTGTTCCCCAGGGGTCAGGACTGGGTCCAGTCCTGTTCAATATATTCATCAATGACCTGGATGAAGGGATGGAGTGTGCCCTCAGCAAGTTTGCTGATGACACACAACTGGGAGGAGTGGCGGACACAGCGGAAGGCTGCGCTGCCATTCAGCGTGACCTGGACAGGCTGGAGAGCTGGGCAGAGAGGAACCTGATGAAATTCAACCAAGGCAAGTGTAGGGTACTGCACCTGGGGCGGAATAACCCCATGCATCAGTACAGGTGAGGGGCTGACCTGCTGGAGAGCAGCTCTGTGGAAAGGGACCTGTGAGTCCTGGGGGACAACAGGATGGCCATGAGCCAGCAAGGTGCCCTTGGGGCCAAGAAGGCCGATGGCATCCTGGGGTGCATCAAGGAGAGTGCGGCTAGCAGGGCGAGGGAGGTTATCCTCCCCCTCTACTCTGCCCTGCTGAGGCTGCGTCTGGAATACGACATCCAGTTCTGGGCTCTCCGGTTCAAGAAGGGCAGGGAGCTGCTGGAGAGGGTACAGCAAAGGGCTGCGAAGGTGGTTAGGGGACTGGGACATCTTTCTTATGAGGAAAGGCTGAGGGACTTGGGTCTTTTTAGTCTGGAGAATAGAAGACTGGGGGGGGGAATCTTATTAATGCTTGTAAATACTGAAGGGGTGGGTGCCAGGAGGATGGGGCCAGTCTTGTTTCAGTGGTGCCCAGTGACAGGACGAGAGGTAACAGGCACAAACTTGGTCATGGGAAGTTCCACCTAAACATGAGGAGGAACTTCTTTACTTTGAGGGTGGCAGAGCACTGGAACAAGCTGCCCAGGGAGGTTGTAGAGTCTCCTTCTCTGGAGATATTCAAAACTTGCCTGGATGCATTCCTGTGCAATCTGCTCTGGGTGACCCTGCTCTGGCGGGGGCTTGGACTACATGATCTCCAGAGGTCCCTTCCAACCCCTGTCATTCTGTGAAGACAAATTCACTTCAAGTTGATTGTTGTTACAGTGGATGGCAGACTGACCCTCCTAGTTTCAGATTTTTTTTTTTTCTTCATACTGCATGAAAGAAACCTTTTAATACTTGTTTTCTGAGGATTGCTTTTAATGACTCCTGCACTTAAGAGGATAAGACTTTGTCTTCTCTCTTCCCACTGCCTCCCTCCCACCCCTGGTAAATTTGTTGAAATGGGTCAAAGTAGAAACCCTGGAGAGAGTTCTTCAGTTATCTATGGTTTAAGCAGTGCGAACTGTCTGCCCTGAATCGATGGGACTTTGGGGCAAGGGGAAAGATAATGGTCTTGCTTGTTCTCTCTCAAAATGTACTCCAAGTAGCAACTCTCTTTTTGCAGGGGCGATTGAACGGTGGCTATTTTTGGCCAGAAAGTTTATTAGCCAGTGTTGAATCAGTGGAATTAAAGCTTCCAGGCTTTGAATCCTTTCTGTAGTCAGGTCACCACTGCGACACCTTTGAGCCCTGGTTTCTGTTTGCTTTTCATCGGAACCTTTTTGATTTCAAAGGTGTGGAGATTGATACTGAGACAAGGTCTGCTATTTTTGTTATGCTCTAAAGGACACTCCAGTATGCTTCTGTCTGTATGGTATTACATCTCCTTTTACTTAATATCTACTTAAAGAGTGGTTGCAAGGCTTGGGAAGCATGTATACCTTTGAGCGTTATGCAGTACTCAGGTTCGAAATCTCAAAGTTAATACTACTTACCCCTTAATACGTGCTTGCTTGCAGAAATAAGGCATTGGCCACGTAAAATTTATACAAAAATTGGGGTATCTCATGCGATCAGGTCACAGAAGTATGAAAAATCTTTTGTTCATGTTTGTGGGTTGTAATCCTGTATCTATTAGTATGTTTAAATAAATGAAACTTGTAGTGTACATGGTTGAGATCAAGTAAGGAAGTAAAAAATAGTGTTTTTTCCAAATAGTTTTGATTTGGGGCTTGTTAACTATGACATAGCTTGAAGATTTGATATCTCGTTTTATCTAGCTCTGTATACAAGAGCTGATATATCTACTGTTTCTCCTCTGGAATTGCATCGTACTGTACCTGTTTGTAAATGCTAGGCAAGATCTTGAGCTTTTTGGGCTTCAGCCCACAGTGTCGAATGGTTCAGTGTAGTTGCATGATGGCATTTGTCCTTGGCAATGTCTGTACCTGAGATGTTGCATAAGGAAATGTTTTGTGGTGAGAAATTATCATACCTGTCCCAGAAGGAATTCTGAAAGTAATGGGAAGGTGCCCATAGCAAGTGCATTGGGGCACTGGTATCAATCAAGCAGTGAGGGCGAGAAGGTTATTCTTCCCTTGCCACCTGACTCTTCTCTTCATAATAGCACAGAATATGATCTATGATTTATTTTTTAATCGGTTCTTTTTCTTTCTTGTCTGTAAAATGGAAGTATAGGTCTTTAAAAGTCTACTTTCCCATTTGTAAAGTTGCTTGCTAGCACTCTGTATTATAAAACAAAGCATTTAATTCTTTGGTCTACTGAAATTCCCTCTTACTTCATGATTTGTGTTTTCTTTGCTTTGCTTTAAATGTGTGCTTCCTTTTTAAATATAGTTTTCCAAGTTGCTGGCTGTACCAGATTGTTTATATTTTTTAAAAGCCTTCTGCTTAGCCGTTATATTGCTCTTTATAGTACTGCTTAACCACATTGGTTTCTGTTGCTCTTTTTTCTTGCATAAACTTAGCTGGGATGAATTTCAAATGTGGTTTATCCAACTGTTAAGTATTTCCCACTTTTCTGCAATAGATTTCACATATGTTACAGAATTCCAAACCAAGATCTGGTGGACATATTGCCCTGTTTTTTTCCTCCGAGTCAGAAATAGAGGGTTTTTTAAGCATTACAGCGACAATATTTAGGTCACTGGCTCCAGCATGCTGCCTAGCTTCAAATCCATTTGTCATATTTAGCTTATTTCCATGGATTAAGATAACTGTGGTCCATATATTTATTAGAAAAAAAAGTTTGCCTGTCTCTTAATTTTGTGGTAGTAAAGGGAGAAAAAAGTATTGATCCTTTTGAGTTGGAAACTGCAGAAGGCTTTTTTCCCGTTCAGAGGTCAAACTGTGCAGTCACGTAAAACACACGTACATCCATCCAGTCATTCAAAGTTAGAGGATTTACCCATACAAAAGTGTAACTAAGAATTTGGAATTAGGCCTTTTCACAGAGTATCTAAAAAAAATAATTCAGGGGCTGAACTACCTTTTGCTTTTTATCTGCTAGTCCTGTATGTTCTTTTTTTAAACTTGAAGAACAGAGGTTTTAGCGGGTGTCCCATAGATACCTGCTGTCTGTTGCGATTTCTAACACCTCTGCAAAAATATAGGAAGAGGCAAATCTTCCGTTTTCCCATTTTGTTTCCCCATGCTGGGTACCCAGTTCCACTGGGAAGCATGTATGATCCAACGCATAGTAAAGTTACCTGCTAACCATGTAGTAGTAACCAAATCTGCTTTACTCCCACTGTGGTTGCTGTGTGTGGTGGTGTCAAGAGATGACCTGGTCAGTGACTTGACCAGCTCCTGGGGATCTGAGATCCGACAGAAGGTCCCAGGCTTGGTTTTTCGGTCTGGTCCGTTGCAGGTTGTTGAGTTACGAACAAACGCCAGTGGCGCGGCAGGTTTTCTGGTGGACGATATTGGGGGTTTTTGCATGCCAGTCGGAAGCGTGTTGGCAGAGCGACGCGATGAATATAGCTGCAGAGGAGACCTGCTTTATGTCTTGCTCTAGCGCGTTGTTCTCACTTTTCCTGAACTTCTTTCTCAGAGCCAGGTTGTTCCCCTTTCGAATTTATAAGGGGGGAAAACAGTGCCAAATTCCTCTTATGAATCCTTGGTTATAACTCCAAGTGGGAATGATGTACATAGCTGAGCGGAGGGTTTAGCCTTTATTTTTTTCATGTTACGTGGAAATACTGCAGAAGAGGAGTAAACTGACACGGAAGATTGAGTGTTGTTGGTTTATGCGCTGATAAGTGACCCATTCAGTCTATTATGGTGACATTTGGAAGCACAGCACTGAGTAAAGAAACTGGGATGGGGATAACGCACTCGGACAAAGCTGGGCAATGGTCTGTAGGCTGAGCCTGTACTTCAGCCCAGTAGAAGCTGTTGGAAGACGATCTGGCATTCATCAGATGATTAAAAAAAGATGTGTTTTGGGGAGGAAACGGGGATATCTGCTAATAATTTTAGAGGAATAAATTCCAATAGCAGGAAAATATAATATTGTATTCAAATAAGGAAAGACTTAAATGGAAAAAGAGCATTGCAGTGGCAGTATAGAGTTTTATACAGTATGTCATTTGAAATTAAGAGTGACTGAAGCGTAACCAGTCTAGGCTGAAGTATAAGGTTAACCAATATTTGAGCTAATCATAACTTTTTTTGATAGAGTAACTAAAAAAAAGGGAAAATCCAGTCTCTTTAAAAAGCAGGCAGGTGAAAATAAACCTGGCTTGAACACGTCCAAGATCTGTGGTCTTGACTGTGTTTGGGAAATGATTAGGAGGTGTGTATTGCATGCTACTGCTGCTATCCTGGGTGATGCTGTGCTAAAACCATGAATGCTTTTGAGAAAAATGGTGATATTTTGGTTGCAAGATGGAATCAAAAAGGTGTAGAACTTTGATATTATTTAGGAGGTCCAATTTCTGGAAGCTTGGTGCTTTGTTCTGTACTGTTCTGTAGTCCAGCTGTCTCGATATTCCAAATTGCATGATGTACATATGAGCTTTTGTTTTTATCTCTGTGAGAAACCGAGCTCTAACCATAATTCCTTTTTTGTTTTGTTTTTCTTGACAGAGAGAGCTCGATGCCACAGCAACAATATTGGCTAACCGGCAAGATGAAAGTGAGCAGTCTAGGAAAAAACTTATTGAGCAAAGTCGCGAGTTCAAGAAAAACACTCCAGAGGTAAGGAGAAAAGCTATTCCAGTCTGAGTTTCTTGCAGTAGTATATGGTATTGGGTCTACTTAAGTGTTTTTTTTTTTCCCTCTTAATAGTTTGTTTCCGTGATTTTCTCATATGTATTGCTAAGCCCACCATCTTAACTAAGACTGCTTATCTTTGATGGCTTTCTCCTCAGACAGTTTTTGCGTTCTGTAAATAATGAAATATGAATTGATGTTTTTAGAGGAAGTATGAACATTAGCTTTCAAACAGGCTTGCTCTAAATTTTGTAATAATGTAAAACCTGGAGAATTGCAAAAAAACGCCACTCTTCTTCACTAATCCAAACTCTCTTAGCACTTGTATGTAGAAAGTGACATTTCGCTGCCTAAATAAATCTATATCAAGGGCATAACTTCAAAGATGCTCATTTTTCCATCAAAAATGAAATTAAGTTTTGCTGTTGATTTCACTGGAAATGCAACAAGGTCAGTGCTGAGCCCTTTAGAAAACCGCACTCGGAGGATGCGCATGGCACGGGGCAGGTGGTGTGTAAAAGGTGTCAGGACCGATGCTCGGCAGACCCCGGAAAGGTGAACACTGCGTGCAGGAAGCTGGGAGTACTTCAACTCTTCCGTGCTCACATCCAGTGTGCGTGTCTGTGTATATGTATACATAGTTATATCGAAAATACATATAAACTCATTTTGTTAACTAATGAATGCATAGCAATGTGTAGGGCTGGCTTGTTTGTTTGTTTTGTGGGTTTTTTTCCCCGGTGATTGCCAGCAATCTGTTCATCCAGGAGCGTTCTAGGGTTTCAAAGCCCATTCCAGATAACCGATACACAAGTATTGGTTCCTTCCAAGTATCTTCCTGGGAGAGAAGCAGCAGGCAGCTTTTCTAACCTTTATTGCTGCTTCTCAAGTAGCAGATGCTGCTTTGCTTCATGTTGGTACAGAGGGAGAGGTGCTGGAGGGTCTGACCCCCAGAGGGGAGAGGGAATGTCGGAGCAGGAGTGACTTACAGGGAAGGGGGAGAGTTCAGCTGATGCCCTGAGAAGGCTTTGTGGGGCAGAAAACGGTTCTCTTTGTTTGAAAAAGAGAAAATTTGGGGACTGCAGCTTTGAAGGGACAGAACCTTTTTAAAAGGAGCAAAAGAATATGGAGAGTGAATGCAGTAGCTCCAAGAGGGTGAGGAATGACTTGAATCCCCTTTGCAGGAGAGAGGCAAACTATTGGGAAGAAGAGGAGGAAGGAGAGAAGTGAAAGAATACGGAAGGTATAGGAAATTGTACAAAATCCAGAAAATAAACAGGCTTCTGGGGACGCGTTTTCAAATTGTTTGCTAGAAGCTTAAGTTCATTCTACAAGACCTAACTTGAGTTTCCTGCTGCCTTCCTTTTTTTTTTTCCCCTATAAGGAGAATGACAGATTCTTCAGAATGTGGCTATAGCTGCCAGCTCCTAGCTGATCGCATGTTTGCAGATGTGTTTCAGGATGGTTTCTTTCGGTCAATTTTATTTTTATGGAGCAAAAGGTTACTGTGAGGAGGAAAAAAAAACAACCCACAAATCCCAACCAACACTGCACTTAAGTGCATTGTGAGAGGGCCTTGGTAACTCAGTGGGAGTAGGATGTGCAGAGGAAAATTATATACTCTGTATAGCTACTTCAAGAGATATAGTGGGAAAACGATATGCAATTAGTTCTTTGCAGTGAGCAAGATAGGGAAGTTAAATCATTTGATGGTATGGTTTTAAATATAATTTTACAAAATGTAAGTCTGTAGCCGCTATTATTTTCCAAAATATTATATGGAAGGTTGCCTTATTGATTCAGGGACTAGGTTCAAAACAATGGCTCTGAACATCCCCAGTGTTTGGGGAGATTTGGATCTCTGCTAGATTTCTTCATCCTCATCTTTCGTCCTGGGACTCCTATGAAACCACGTTCCTTTTATAAGCTTGTGTGGATTTTTTTTATATTCTTTCTTTCTCTGTCTTCTCTGCTGTGATGCTCTTTCTGCAGCTTTGTTTCTGAACAGCAACACAGTCTAACTCCTCTTCTACTTTCTTTGGCAGAATTAAAAAATGAAAACGGGATCAAAGAATTAGAAGAAAGTGTCCGACCTGTAATGATAGCCAGCTGTAACAGACTGGATATGCAGTTATGGCTCCCAGGGGCATGGGGGAAGTAGCTGAGATGTCCAAGGTCTGATAGGGCCACCCTCTCCTCTCCTGCCCGAGGTCTTGGTGGGGTAGATGTGGGTGTGTAAGAGGCAAAATGGGAGTGAGGCAGTGTCCAGCTGTCCTTGCTGGAAAACCTCACTGGTATTGCTCTTTACACAAAAGCTTAAGCTTGTGCACTGCCATGTTCATCTTCAGCTGTTTTCTGCACTCCCCAAAAAGAAGGGAAGTCTGTGAATACTTCCAAAACTGTCGAAGCTTTGAGAAGACAGCTGAAAATGAGAAGGCAGGATTATTAACTACTCGACCTGATTTTTTCCAAAACTGCAACTTTGTCTGGAAACCTACCCAGTATGGTGAGAACATCCTTGAGGTGGACAGGAAACACACAGTTTCCAAACTGATACATTTATGTTACTAAAACATCAAACATACTCTTTTAATAACAAAAAAGAGTTCCGTAGTAGAAGACCAGCTTGCATGCAGAACCGTTCTTCAGATAAATAACCTAGTGTACAGCTTAATGTAAATTTCCACAATGAAGTAACATCTTTCTTGGTATAAAAAAAAACCCCAAAACCACAAAGATGGAATTGTAAAATGTAACAATTTGTTTCAGAATTCTGCTTTCCGTTTTCTTTTTCATTCTGCATGCATCCCTGTCAGTGCAGCAGTGGTTTAGTCTATTCCAGCATCTCTTTTCCTCTGCTGTAGCCAGTCAGACCATAAATCAGGAGACAAGTGTCGATTGCCTTGACTTTCCTATCCATTGCTGTCTGGGATGTCCTCTAGACTTTCCATAATGTCTGCTGCAAGCAATCTCCTGTGTAGCAGAAAAGGATTCAAAAAAATTACTAATGAAGTTAAGGATATTTATACTTGTGTTTCTTTTTACTTTGAAATGTGTGACACATCTATTTGGGTCATTTCTGCCTTCCTTGCGAATTATCAAATTGCTGCAAAAGAAATACAATATTTTCACGTTTATAGGAATGACTATAGGGCTTTTGGTATTTAAAAATTTTAAAATACTACTTCTGACTTGGCATACTGGGAAATGACTCTGGGAAGAAGTATCTCATGTTTGGGAACCTTATGAGAACAGAAAATTCGGTGGTGATTGTTACATACAGAAACTTTTGGAAAGGGTTCTTAATTCCTGTTATTCCAAAAATACTTTTTACCTCCTCGCACCTTTTAAGAGGTCGTATCAGATGTGCTGCTCATAGATGTTTTGGGGTATTTTCAGTCTCAATTTATTTCCCCCTGAGCAGCTACTGCAGAAGGCTGTGACTGGTCAGGAGATTGCTTCAAACATCAATTTTATGTGACTGTTACTTGGAAGACATCTCAAAATACATCATGTGAATTGCCACCCTGCATCAGATGATTATTTTCTTATGGTGATAATTCCTGAACTATTGTGACTAACTGTGATACTTCTTGGCTATTTTAACCTCTGTGAAATTCTTGGTCTAATTCATCATGTCTTCATATGGTGATTCTGGTGTGAATAAGCAAATGTTTGAATGACCATCTTTGAGAATTTTTTTTTGTCTTTAAATAATTTTTAGTCTCTAAATAATTTCAGTTGCACAGGTTAATAATTTTTGGTGCAAAGTGAAGATACTTCCTAATATTGATAACTTTACCTTCGTTTCTACCCAGATTCCTAGTTGAGTAACGACTTTTACTTACCTGTTTCTGTTTTAAACATTGAAAAGCTTAGCTGGTATGTCCAGTGGTGCATACTTTTAAGCTAGTCAACAACAATAGTGACAGAATATCAGAAAACAAGTAACTGAGTAAGCCTAGACTTTGTAAATAAGTAATATGTAATTGTTAAGTACTCGTGGAGAGGGAAGACAATAATACTTAAGACTGTTTAACCTATAACTCTCCATTGCTTTCCTTTATGATTTAGCCATGTAAACTGGATAATGCTGAGCTATGTTGGTTATTACCAGGCTCCCCTGAAACACGGGTCATTAAACTGAGCACAAGACAAAAAACCAGCCTGAGCGGCCTGGGCCAGCAGCTCTTGGGACGTAAAATAAGGTACTAGTTTTCTAATGTGAGAGCATGAGCTCTAAAAAACCGGGCAGATATGACATGCCTACGTAAAGCATATATTGGGATACAGGAGCTTAGCCTGCGAGCTTGTTACTTTGGTCGCTGGTTTTTTGGCTGATGGTAAGTTGAACTGATAATTCCTCACTGTTGTTGCTCTTTTAGTGTTTCTGGGTTGCAGATGTACTCTATCGGTGAGATTTAGAAAGTCAAGATTACCTTTAAATGCTCAAATTGACACCTGTATTTTGTAAAGCAGATTAAATTTTGGGTCAGCCGAGTTATGGAAGGACATGGGAGAACCTATAGACCTAGACAGCATAAGTATGTTCTCAAATAAATAGCTTTAGAATGCCCTGGAAAATGCAATATTGGAAGGTGCCAGAAAACAAAATAAATGAGCATATGAAAAGCATCTCTTAACACTGACTGAATGGACGTGGCTGCCTGCTGGCCCCAAGCACTTTCATGGATAAATGCTAAGTTCTGCAGTGTGACAGCGATGTTGCCACTGAGGACCAGCCAGTGCCGCGCTGTTGTGCGTATTCCCATCAGCTCGTGTGCGTGTGTTAATAGAAGTTGGTGCAGCCACTTTCAATGTATTTATGCTGTATGTGTCATTTGAC
Organism: Gavia stellata; assembly: GCF_030936135.1. Lineage (NCBI taxonomy): Eukaryota > Metazoa > Chordata > Aves > Gaviiformes > Gaviidae > Gavia > Gavia stellata. Next base: position 5,128,713 of record NC_082618.1, read on the forward strand.
ATGACCAATTCTGCGCTGCCGTGGTTGATCTCTAGTCAGTGATGTTACCTGGCTTTCACTGTTGGCCTTGTTACCTGAACTGCTGCCACCGTCCCCGTCCTGCTCGGTTATGTTTCTGCAGTGCCACTGCTGCAAAAGAGAAAGAAAGATGAGGCTGTAGAATTTTTTTGTTACAAAAGTAATAGTTTTATTTGTGACATTACATATTAGGGTGATGCGCATTTTTAAGATGTGTGGGGTTTTTTAGAGAAAAAACCCAAACAACCCCACATTATAATTGCCAGTCACAACTAACTAAATGAACACAGTTATTATGCAAGGGCTCAATTTTTTAAAATTTTTAAAATCCGTAAATTCTTAGTCTCCAGTCCAGTGTTTCTGGATCATTCTATCAAATTACCCAGTCTCTACAGCAAGAGGTAATCAAATCAAGCTTAAAAAAAAAAGAATATTAAATCTGCTGGTTGAATTAGTTCTTGAAATGAGAGGAGTATTTTTCTAATTGTTGGTAGTGAATTGTGTTGATTCCTAACAACTTTGCACGGTCAACTTTGGTCTGGCCTGTGTAACAAAGTGGAAAATAATAACATGCCTAGAAAAACTACTGAGAATACATAGTCTGTTTGGAAATAGTTGATGCTCTCGGTGTCCGTGTGCATAGGGGTGAATATTGATTTGCTGCCATCTAGAGCTGGGTTGTTCTACTCCCTGGGTTTTTTTAAATTTTTTTTTAATTCACTTTCCTGGTGTGCCTGACAGTACATCGCGTGTGGATGTTCCTTCCTCCCCTTCACCAGGAGCCATATGGGAATCCTGTTAATTTTGGGTCCTGACATACGTGACAGATTTATGTAAAATCTAGCTAACATAATACATCTAAATGCAGTTAGTACAATTTGTAAATAGTAAATGCCGCAGTGCACGGTAGGGAATAAAAAAATAACCACCTTTCTATGTATTTCCTGACTTACTACTTAAAAATTATTTCACAAAAAAGATGAGGAAGAGAAATGCTGCTGAAGTTCTCCCTTCCTTCTCTCTTCCCATGACTCTGAAAAGGAGATTTTTAAGAGGTTTTCGTTAAGAAGAAACAAATTTGCAGTTAAGCAGTCTGTTCAGAAAGAATCTTTTCTATTAATTTGTATGACTCAAATGCAATTATCAATGTTCGTGTGATACTATTATAAAATTGTTTTGTATCTTTAAGAATCTTCATATATTTAAAACCTTCGCAGAATGCTAAATACACAGGATACTCTTCTTACTGAGTTAAAACATCACCGTTTCCTTCCATTAAAAACAAAATTACAAGAACAGAGACGTATAACTTACCTTGCAGGTTTGGAACAAGATGAATACCTTTCCTTTTAGGATAATGATATTTAGGTGCCATGTCCTCCCTTTCAATGTTTTTATTGAATATTAGCATTTTCGGAAGAGGTTCTGTTCGCAAGGTAAATTATGTTTATGGTAATTTGTACTACATGGGCTTGTTATTTCAAAAGCTAAATGAAGTAGATTATTATTATTATTATTATTATTGACTTTTTACAGAAAAAATAACATAGCTCCATGTCTTCAAATGTAATCTAAAAACTAGTCTTGTGGAGTCAGTTAGGTTCAATCAGTTCAAAGCTTATCTGGAGGTCCCTTATTCATGAGTTCTCAAGAATTTCATTGTCATTATTTAATACATATTTGACTTTAGCATATTCTAATTGTTAATAGGAAAAACATCAGTGTTTCTGACATGCTTTTCTATATTATGATCTCTTGCTGCCTTTTCACTTCATTGGAAGTGAGGGAACAATAAAAGAATTGTAATTCACGGCTGTATTTTTCTAGGACTCTCATAAAACTGACCTCCATTTTTCTGGCACGTTGACCATTCTCACCACTACAATTACTAGACGTTATTAATTTTTTTTTTTTAAAAAAATGATCTTTATCACTCAGAAAAAGCTAAGCCAGAGTCTCTGGCAGATGGCATCTCCCCTGCTATTTGCTGTGCACACATCACTTGATGCTCGCAGTGATTCTTGCTAGAGCTCAGCGCATTGAGGAACAGCAAATCCAAGCCAGGAACAAACCTCTTTAACACGTCTTTATCTGGCGTACCTGCCTAATTTCCTCTTGCAGTGTAGTTGTGAACACTCCCCCCACCTCCCCTGAGCCCTGGGTCAGTTGGCTGATTGAACTGGCGTCCTCGGTTCGGTAGAATTGCGCTTCTGGGTTGTTTTCCAGAAGCAAACGATTTTGCTTTTCTGAGCGGGGAGACGCGGGCGGCAGAGGCTGGGGGCGGGCGGCAGACTGCGGCCTTGCAGACCTCTAGAATTTAGCGTGAGGTAACCGGACTTGAAGGTCCTTTTACAAAATGAGGCCGTATTGGGGGATTATGGGTTTGTAGCATTTCACGGGGAACTGTGTAGCTGTACAACAGCATTTGTAAAGGTCTGAAATCTGGGAAAATAATTCCCTTGACCTGCAGAAGCAATGGTCGTGCGTTATGTGCTACTAGGCTGAGAAGTTTAATTTGAAGCGTTTTTATGAAACCACGTGCTCTAGGACACTTTGAGTTACTGTCTCTCTCTCCGTTTTCTTTAAAAATATCCTCAAATAAATTTTCTACAACGCGTTTACCTCAAAAGTCTTTTTATAAAGCTGAAAATATATGGATGATTACTTTATTCAAGAGTTCCAAAAATATTCAGGAGGGAGACACATCTGATTCAGCTGAACATGTTAGAGTAGTTGAAGAAATTAATTACTCTGAAGTCACTCGCTCTCAGTAATTTAGATTTATTTCATTTAAGCATTTTTCTGGTTAAACATGCTTGACAGTTGAAGAATGCATTTTTCTTCTAGCGCTATCAGTTGCAGGTATTAGATTTCAGTCATGGCAAGGGTGCCGTACTCGCCATTGCAGAAAAGGAGAAGGGGATATTTTGGGTATTACCGCGGTTTACAGAGGGACATACTTGTAAGCAAATATTTACAGATTAATCTCTCTTGTTAAACACTCAGTGCTACTGTGAATATCTCCTGTCACTAAGAATGAAACAATGCAAAGCAAATAGTTTGTTTTTCTCAGGTTGTACTTGCCTTTGCTTGAACTTTTCGGCGTTGACCCATTTGGAAGCTGGCCAGAGCGAGCGACCGCCGTGGGGGAAGGTTGGGGAGCGGAGGGCTGAGAGGAGAACTTTTTCCAGGTCAGAACTTGAAGGAAAAAACTTGACCTCACAGGGCATTTGTTGTCCTTCCTCCCAAAGAACGGTTGTAGTTAAATAAGTGTGCATTGAGACTAATAACATGATTTACTGAATGCATCATTGACTGGTTTTTAGGGGAAAGTGTTTCCATTTATTTAGCTGAAATAGCTGAGATTTTTCTCACTCTGGTACCGACAATTAACAGCCATTCTTACGTTCTGTGTTATGATACCTATAAAGGTAAGTGTAAAACTGGGCATTTACTTATAGAACACACAAAGCAAGTCTGAAGTTCAGTTCCTAAATTTGCTTTGAGACATTTGAACAATAGTTTGACTTATTTTCAAGATGTAACTTATAAAAATAACAGGCAAGCAAGAGACCTGCTCTTCCTTCCGATGTGTATTTACCAAAAGAAGCAATAATTAAACATCTTCAATTAGTACTTTTCCTTCTTACTTTGTGAACAAATACGCTGTAAACCTCCTTCAGTTCATCCGCTGGACCACCTCAAAGTCATTCAGGTGTAATTAAAGGAACATGTTGTTCTCATTAAAATTATTATGTTGTCATGAATAACTCTTTTAATAATAGTTGCCAGTTAAGAGAGATTCTTTTCATTGCTCTGACAGTGGATAAGTGAAAAGTTGGATCTGCTTGAAACAAGAGCAGAAACAATGAATATGTTGAGTGAAAACGCTCACAAACAGAATGACTAGGTTACAGATTATCATTGTAAACTTTTCTATTAAAAAAAAAAAACAACAAAATCAATCCAACAATAAACCCCAAAAACCCAAATACCCCAACTTTCTGCAGGGCTGCTCTTCTATGGTCAATTGTGGATGAAGTCTTCAGGTAATTTTTTAGGGGGAGAAATGTTTATAAAATGCTCTTAAAACCTACTTTCTTCCAGAAATTTTTAATGTTTTGCTTGCTTAAAACAAAAACAAAAAAAGCTTCCTGGTAACCATTTTTAAGTAAATTAAATGACATATGAGAATTAGAGCAGTTGAGAGTCATTTTTATTTTAGAATTCTTTTTGCATTAACACATCTGCAGTGTTGATGAATATATGGAAAAATGAAATTGTGCTTCTATCCTGCCGTGTCTCCAATGTGACAATAAATCAACTTTTTTTCCTTTTAAAATGTCTGGCCTTGTAATTTATGTTTGCATAACCCATTACTAAATTCATAGTAGGTGTTTTAGTTGGCAGGCACAATTCCAGGGATTCAGTGGACCTGTTTTAATAGTGAGCTTTTGTTACTGTTCGTAATTATGTGTAGAAATATATGTATTTTCTTAATTATAAAAACTAGCTTGCCTTCAGCTTTGGATCTCCTCTTACTTCCTCAACACAAATTGTGCTTTAAAGCTTTGAAAGAATTAGTGCTTTTTAGACTTGAAAAAAGAAATGTGTTTACCAGGTTGTTTTTTCCATTTTTTGGGGGGGGGGGGGGGGGAACAACCAAAAAAACAAAAACCACCAAAAAAGTGATAAAGTACAAAAAGTAAAGTTGTGATGCATCCCGGGTACTATTTATAATTTTTGACGATTCTTTTATTTTGTAGTCAAGTTGTAAATATTTAGGCCAGCATCAAGACAGTATGCAAATAAAAGAAGTTTTATTAATAACTATTATTTGGACCCTGGTAATAAATATGTATGACTCACATAGGAATAAACCCACCCAATAAATATAAAAGCCATACGAAACCATTAACAATTTTTAATGGACTTGCAGATGGAATAGTTTAATGCAACTGTAGTTACTCAGGTTCCAGCTCCTGTAACTATTTCTCATCTGCTTGAAAGCTTTCATCTGAAATACATTGCTACCATTCATGATTCCACCTTGTCTCTGTTTAAAACCATAAAATTGTGGTTTCACGATTTTTGAAGCACTAATGCTTATTTATGGCTATATTTCTGCATGGGGTTTTTTTGACTGGCTTTTTAAAAAGAAAGTTTTTCTTGGAAGCGGCAGCACTAGAGCAGTGTTCAGCGGTGAAGCTGGGGCTGACTGGTGCGGCAGGTTGGGAATGAGCTTTGCGCAGGTGCTTTGCTGATCTTAGATGCTCACCGTAACACAGGAGTTACAGCCGTCCCAGTTTCTACGCCAGGTTATACAGACCCGTATACTCAGTGGATCAGGTCGCTGACTATTACCCTTAAAGATTAAAGCTGTTAAGGACCGGCATAAGCACACAGCCACCTGCCTAAAAAATGGTTTTGCATCTTTTCTTGTGATTCTCTGAAATACAGCAAGCAATGAAAAAAACCACCTGCTTCAGTTCATAGATGGAAGCGCTCCGGTTTGTTGAATTGGCTCATGTAGATACAGCGTCATCACATCTTGTAACAACTTCTACTGTGGTTTTCTAAATGTTTTGTTTCCTACTGGGTAAATAACCGTGCTTTAAAGTGTTACGGAGTGTGTGTCAGGTTGGTCAGTTGGGTTGTCGGGGCGGGGTTGTCGGGGCCCTTTTAATGGGTGGGATATCACAGAAGAAATTCTTGTGTATAGCCTGAACGCTGATAAATGAGCTGTTCCGTGAGAAAAGGGGCTTGTAAACATTCTAGTGTTTTAAAAGCTCATTTTAAACCAAAGCTTTCATTTAGTGCAAGATAGTGCTGGTAGTGCTTTTTAAAAATGCCCAAATGTGTTAAGACTCCTCAGTCCTGATTGTCAGAAGTGATTTGAGCACTGAAGAGCTCTTAGGCACTTTCCGTGCACTTCAGGGCATGTCTACACCTGCAGCGCAGCTTTGCTAAGTCTGCTCGTATGACCATGGGTTTCAAATGCGGCTTAATGTGTTCCCTGGCTGCTACCCTTGGCTGTCAGAAGCGTGTGGCTTCCTTTCAAGCTAGCAGGCTGAGCACGGCTTCGGGGACCGTATCGCAAGTTTGGAATGCCAGATCTCTGAAGGCTTCATCGGACAAATTAACCTGTTGCTGATTATCCCCTTTGCCTCTAACTCCTGCTGACGAGCAGCTGAAGAACTGGAGCGGGCAAATAAGAAGCACTAGGTTTGCGGTGAGAAGAAGAAGCCAGAGGTGGGCTTGGGGCTGCAGCCACCTGCACCACCTTGGCAGGAGCCAGGGTACCCTACATGGCTGCGGTGCCCATCAGAATACCGAAATCACTTGACTATCTTGAAACCCTAGCCGTTGCTCCCTGTGCAAGCTTTGCAGAGCTTTCCTGGGCTAGGCAGTGCTCAGCTGGAGGAACTCGGATCAGATTTGCACATCCCTTTGGCACTTCGTAGCAATCCACTCTTGCTTTCTAGCCAAAATCAGCTGAGCGGTTGGTTCTGGTGAGTGGACAAAGGTCTCGATGACAGGCAGCGTGTGTGGGCAGATCTTACACCGCGTCTATGAGAAGGGAAGGAAGAAAAACGCTCAGATTCTTGAAATGCATTTCTCTTCCATATTAGACAAAACACATTTCTAGCTTAAAAGGAAGAACCGACAACAGTAAAAATTAATTCTGTTTTGGCAGGATTTCTCTCCTTGCTCTTCCGCTCCTCTCGTCGTGCTGTGCCCTCTGTGGGGACATCTCACAGCACAGAGCAGCTGGTGTCCGGCGCGAGCAGGGTCCGCCACCAGCCTGACCGCAGGCTTGACGGGAGGGGATGCTGATGAGATCAGTAATATCAATCATGTGAGTGCTGAAACTCGGCTTAAAGTCAAGAGTTGAATGTGGACAACAGCGCACTGCAGCCGTGCGGCACTCCCTGAGCATGTTACGCCTTTAAACCATGCCATCTTACCTCCAACAACACATTGCCGACAGGGCGCTTGGTTCATCCATGCAGTTAAAACAAGGGCAGCAGTAAAGAAATGAAGCGGTGCTTTCTTAGGAAAAGGAAGACATTTTTAGTCCAAAAAACCCAGGTAACTGGTTGAAGTAGTTCTGCAATTAATGCTTGATAAAGCAATAAGCCAGTTTAAAATGTACTTTCAGTTACAGGAGAAGGCATATATTAAGCTCACCTGTTGAGAGGATTATCTCTGCTGAACACACTCATTTTACATGAGACCAAAATAGTCCTTCAAAAATTAATACTGAAATAGGTTTACAGCCGATAGAGAGATTTCCTTCAGACCTGTTTTGTGGTATGCTCATCTGCTTTTTCAGGAATTCTAAGCATTGAAGGAATGAAGTCAAAGCTGCTGCTTGTCTTTGAAATGGATGCCTCTTTGATAAGCCTCTGATCTCTGTACCCGGAGTTGTAGCAGCAGATTCAAACACTGATTGTAAAATTGGGAGACTAAAATGTAGCCACGACAGCTTCAAACGCTCTGTCTCTCTGTCAGATTCAATGCACAGGACATTGCCAGGAGTTAAAACGATGCAAAATTAAAGTAGCCTACTAAATTTACCTGCCATGGAGAATCCACAAAAGAGCTGCCACTTCTAATCCTCAAATTCGTTTCAAATTATTATTTTTTCAAATTGGACTCCCTGATCTCTTCAGCTCAAGCTGTTGTACAGATTTGAAAAGCTGTCTCTTCTTGTCAGATCACTGGTTTAATAATAATAATATCTTACGTTTATACAGTCCTTTTCATCCCGCAGCTTCCTAAAGCGCTTTACAACCTTTATATATACAAAATCGTGCAACCACCTCTTGGGTGGCTGGTGCTAGTCAGCTGGAGAAGTGGCTGGCAGCTTGTTACCCTCGCCTTTCTCGTTCACTTAAAAGCATCGGGGAAAAGTAAAAGACATGAGATGATCCCGGTTCATCCCAAGGAGATGGCACCTTCATCTGCTGCAGCTGGGAGCTAGGACCAGTGCAGGGATGATCTCTCTGCCCCAAAACTGGGGCACGGTAAAGAAGAACCATCACTGCGGTCTTGCAACCCCAGTGCTAGTTTTGTTTTGTGATTATTTCTTTCTTCGGTGTACTCTTAATCTGAAAAATACCTCAATCTCTGGAGTTTGGGGGAGCAAGAGGAGTAACTTTGCATGACTCCTTTCAAAAACGGACATGTGAAAAATGCAGATACCTTGAATATAAAGCAGTTATTTAAAAAAAAAAAATTGAACCTCTAGCTGAATATTCTTACTCATCTGGTGTTGGTGGAGACTGCTTGGACACCTGGTTCTCACCTGTCAGTAAATGTGTTGCAATGGTTTCTTTAAACCTCCAGAAGCTGGGGATGATAGCATGGAATAGATTTTTGTCAAATTAGTTCTAACTCTTGAAGTAATCATTTCTGGAAGAAGAGAGGTATTGAAGTGGGATGTGCACTGCTCATTAGTGGAAGAGGCACAAATGAGTTGAGCCACTCCACACTGGTTTCTGAAGGAAGAAAGGGCGAGTACACGTTGATGGAGGTTTAGTCACCATTATCTGTCGGAGACCAGTTTTCTGTAATGATTGATCTAGCTTATTTTTTTCTTCTGTTAGTACTTCATGTTACGTTTTTGTTTGGCTTCAAGTTTGCTGATGCTGAAAGGCAACTATATTTATTAAAAAAAAAAAAAAATCAGGCTCCTTTGTTCCTAAACTTAAGAGCGACTGACGCATCTGGAGAACATCCAGCTCTGATGTGTTCTTCTGCACTTTGGATCATATCCGACCTCATAACTTTTTAAAATTATCCTGAGTTTTGTGTTCTAGGTAACATTAGAGACCATTTACTGTGTCCAGATTCTCATCAAATAATCTTGCCCTCTTCCTTACCTACCATTTGGGGGTGTAGGGGATGCGAAGAGGAAGGCTCCTCTTCGGCGGGTTGGGAAGGGGTTTTACTTCAATGGCTCTTGAGAGCCAGGAAGAGGGAAAGACAGAGACCCAGACGTGGTCTCAGAGGCCTTAAAAATGTGGAAAAAAGAAAGTGTACGTCCATAGACACTAATGCTAATGGACACTTATCCTGTCTCTGGCTGTAAATTATTGAGATCCTGCTTCTATCTGGTAATGCAACTTAATCAGAATGGGTTTTACTGCTTTGACCCCATAGAGAACCTTCTAATTTCATGTTTTTACATTTTGTCTAGTCACTGTACTGGGAATCTTCATATCCAGCCTCCTGGTGGCATTTTGAAGAGGCATGCTGTTATATTTACCTAAAAAACTAGTATCAGAAGGCTACAATTGTGCCGTAGCTTTTTCCTGCAGTTCTTCAGTTGATGGTCAGCTGAGAGGATACAACTTGCACGGCAGTTTGCAGTCCTGTACTCTGTTCAGGACCTGGAGTGATTGAAAACATCCCTATGCCATGAATTCCCAAGTAAATGCCCCAAGGCAGACTACTGCTGAGGGGGGGCCCTGTGCAGAGGACCTCTTCCTATGACTCCTGCACCTTGCAGCCTTTTCAGGTTACAGCTTTTGTTTTTATATCTCGCTAAATGAGATGCCTGTGACGTTGCACATTGCCTCCTCGCAGCCTTAGCACTTGGCGGTTTTCTTTTTTCAGTCGCCCCATGGGCCACAACAGCTTTGTAGGCAGGAAGAAACCTGGAAATCAGCTCTACCAGTTGCTTTACGTACATGCATGTAAGTTGAAGGTCAGTTATCGGGACTGTCCAAACGTACGACTGTGGCACAGCATTTTATAGCTCCTGGTGGAGGTTTTTTACGAGGCTGTGCAATATGGCATAGCACAAGTTCTCACCTTACCTATCCGAATGCTGCCTCTGCCAAGGGGAGGTGCACACTCGAGCCATCTTCTGTTATTCCATTAAGGATGGTCGCTAATTTTATACTACACCAGCTCTAAGAGAACTTACACTTGACGTAGTACAGATGACAAGGGGAGGTGTTTCTACATGGGATAGAGGCTGAAGGGTTGATGCTGCTGCAGGTCACCATCCTTTCTGCTATTGAACTAAAAGTCACAAAGTCTGTGTGTAGTTTCCAAAGAGATTATTCCACTGTTATGTTTAAATTCAGTGTTGGAAGGGGCCGGTGTGCAGCAACATGTTAATTGTGATACCTGAGAAGATCGGCACTATGGTGTATCCTTTACCCGTGCTGACGGTGGGGTGAACAGGGCTCATATATCTTTCACTTCAGTAACTACCGTATCTTTATTCTCTTAGCCTAGTCTGCAGGTTTCTTAAAGGGATTACACTCCTGAGCTTGGGACTTAAAGCTAGTTTTAATGAGTTTGATGAGCCTGTGTAGCAGACTTTCATAGAAGCCTGTCTGTCTAAATAGCATTTTTAATAGCAATTCCCTCTGCTCAGGAGATTAGCAAGCTTAATGCTTTGAGGGCTTCTTCCCCACTGGATGGTGGGACATAAAGACAAGCTCTACTGAACCGTAATAGTCTTTGCCAAAAAATGAGTATCTTTAGACTTAAAGTTGCAGCTCACTAGTCTTAGAGCTTTGTTCTTTGTCAGCATTGAGGTGTGAAGAGTCGAGTGTGTAAGCTAAGTGCTGTTGGATGCTCAGCTGCATCTCTATAGGCTTTTACCCTAAAGTTGCTCACCACTGTCTTTTGTGGAGGATAGTATTTGCTGATCTCCCATAAGTGGTAATTTGCTCAAAAAACCCCCCAGCCTTCAAGATTACTTATTAAAGAATGTAATCTGTGAATTCATATTGTTTACTTAAATTTCTGTTGAAATTCGTTAACTGTGAGCTAGCGAAAAGGTACTCAGATGCTCTACGTATGTGCGTATATTTGTGTATATATATTTATGTATATGTATAAAAGTAGTTTTTACAGATGAAACTGGTAGTGGTGTCTTAGAGCAAGTGTGCTAGAGTGTCTCTCCAACGGACATGCTTTTTCCAGTAAATTCTGTGTCTCAACAATAGTGTTAGCACATTTTTAGATGTGTGAAAACATGTAAGATAAGTCTTAGAAAATAGCATCTGATAAGGAATTTTTTACATAAGCAATAACTGGGTAAAATAGCTAAGTGTAGATGGTATGTTTTATAGGGTATTTGACTCTTAAAACCTGTTGCTGGTCCAAAATTAAATATTGCTGTTCTGTTTTCCAAATCAGTGTAATGTTGGAGCAAGGAAAAAAGATGTCTGCATTCCTTTTTTTTTTTTTTGATAAAAGACAAAAGAGACGCAACATGTTTTTGCGTGTGAGCTTTTGAAATATTAGAAGTATTTTGGGGAGATAGATTAGTTGGCAAAGTGCATGTTGTTGAACTGCTGCTCCGAAACAAAAGCAGCTTTTGGTGGGTACGAGTGTTTTGTTATCTTTTGTTAAATCTGATCATACATTCATTTTTGTTACCTTAAAAAAGGGATTGTCTTGTCGCAGACCTGGGATGAAAAACTTTGATAACTCTTCCAAAAGTCCCTGCTGCTGCGATGATGATGATCACATACTAAGTTCTTAGACACATTCAGTTTCTTTTTTATTTTTAAATACCTGCATGTTTCAGAATACAGTTAAGAGAGGAAGGTGGTATTTTGGGGGATTCAGGGGCATCATTGTCTGTTTTCTGCACTTACTCCTTTAAATTACACAATCTTTTTAGAACGTAGCTTTTTTAAATGTACCACTACTTTTTGTCTGTACATATGATCCTATACAATGTGGAGGGGAGAGAAACTTGGAAAAATTTAAGATAAAATTTTAACACTTACAAGTTGTTTCTTCTCAGTAATAGTTCTTCTGTTGTTTGTATTATTTTCACGTTTATAAAAGAGGGTGAAAAAGTGTTGGTTTTTTTCCCCTGTCAATACAAGTAAATGCTAAATGCTTAGATATGGAATCATCTGCAGCATTTAAGGATAAACGGATACTTAAGTGGTAATAGCATCTCTAGGTTTCTTTCTTCCTTTAGCATGATGATTTGAAGGAAGAGAAAATGGCTCACAAGTCCTGACTTGTTGCTGCCAAATAGGAAAGTCTATAATTGAAACTTTGGCATTAGTTGCATGTCCCTTTCATAAGTATTTGCTTTTTACCTTGCAGGATTAAAAAAATTGGAAGTGAAATACAATCAGGTGTAAATGATGTTATATAAAATCTTATTGCCAAATCTGTGCTGTTAAGAAATAAAGTATTGTTATTGAAACAAATAATTTAATTTTACCAATGTACTGACTTATTCTTGCTCTCAGAGTAGGAAAATTGGCAATTAGTATGCCAATAACCCACTCTTAGGGACAGTTTTATCTGTGGTCAGATACATTATAATTTATATATTACATAAACCTAGTGTGTTCCATGCTTTGATATTCTTCAATCTGATCTTTTAAAATTTGTGCCAGGAACCAGAATTTAATGTTGGAATTAATTAAAGTCCAGAACATTCAGCAGCTATATTTGTTGACTATAGAAGGTAATAAAGGGATAACTAGTAAATATGTTGTGCTTGAAATATCCTAGGTTTAATTCAGTTATTTAAGACCCTTGGACACAATAGTGTTGAAGTGTCTATTAGTACACTTGCACGTTTTCTCTTGTGTTGACAGCTTCTAAAAGCTAAAAGATTGGCTTCTGAATGTCAGTGAAAGATGGTTTCCAAATGGCAAGTAGATATATTCGTGGCTACTGTGCTGGTGCTCCCCCTTCCCCCCCTTTCTTATTTAGGAACGAATCCTGTGTTTGCAGTGTGGATTTTATACAGCGATATACAATCAGAAGTGGTGCCAACAGCAGAATGGTATTTGTTTAATAAAAGATTGAGTAAAACGAACCTTGGTGTTTGGTCTTCAGTACATTCACTTTATAAGCATAACATTCTGGAGCCAAAAGAGAAAGGTATTTAAATCTATGCGAAAGAGCTATTTCTGAGAATTGTAGTGACTTTTATTAGCTGAAAAGGAAATATTAACCTTAATATCAGTGGGTGGATAAGAAAAAGAAACTTAGTGGATAAAAATCATGACATTTATCTTTTTAAAAACAGGGTCTTGCAGGTTGGGATCTTTGGCTGGAGGCTTTCCAAAGCTGGATGACTAAGTAAGAAAAGACAACTCCCAAAGCTGCTGGGTGGAGTTCCTAGACTGGTACCAGCAAATTCCCAGAAAGGAGAACAATTGTTCCTTAATTGGAATTCTTCAATCCAAAGATTATTCACTTATCAATACTCTAAAAATATCTTAAACAGTTTCCCGGAATTCTTAAGTATAGTAGTTGTTTTAATCGGGATAGGTATGTTCTGCTTGTACAGCAATGGTAGATGTGCCGTAGGATGCTTTTAAGTATTTCTTTAGTATTTAAGAGCAGAAAGGGAGTTGAGAGGTGAAAGAAATGGGAAATTAAACGAGGTGCAGTATAGCACTGACTCTTGACCTATAAGGAGAGACTGGGAAAGGTCAAAGTGGGATCTAAAAATTTCCCTTATTTTTCAGGGGAAAGTGTGTATTTTTCTAATATTTCCCTTTTTGTATTGCTGGACTGTGTAAAATTGCATTTTTGTGAAGTATTCAGATAACAAACCCACACATTTTTCAGTATAAGTAACTTGACTTTTCTCGACAGCTCTTGAAGAGCGTTCTGTATTCTGCTGAAGCTGTGGGTGGATGCCAGGTTTTTAGAGACAATGCGACATAGTAAGTCTGTGTGAAGGAGAAGTAGCAGTATGTATTGCTTTAATGTTTGTAAAATGCTTTGTGGGTAAACACTTTTCGGATAGAACAGATTGGCGGAAATCTGTGTCCTTGCATCAGTAGATCTTCATGCTTTTAAAATTTCAGCTGCACCTTTCTGTTGTATTTCTCAGGCATGAGCTAATGAGGAGGTAGTTCACGGTAAGTTGATGAGAACATTAAAAATCAGAGATTGTTCTCCACACAAAATCAGTTGCTTTCTTCAAAACAAATTTCCAGGGATTGATAACTTATAGAATTTGGAATTTTACTAAAAATATTAGGTGTAGAAGTCCTTTTGATTGTGAAGAGCATCTTGATTACTTTGAAGAAACTTCCTAGTTGTAGAAATTTGGTCTTTTGTTGCCCAAAATTGGCTGGTTTGTTGTTCGCTTTGTATTCACTGTTAAGTTTCTCCATTAAAACCGGATGTTAGATTCTTAGGCGCTTACCTTGATTTGTTTCAAATCTATTCTTGGTGGTGAAAGTAAAATGCTTTCTACTACATCCTTTGGCACCTTCTTTTGGAGGAAGAAATCACTGCATCTGTGTCATGAAAGCCTTGTTTGGACTTCCAGGACAGATTCTTCTCCTGGGACTACTTAACACTTTGAGAACACGACGTGTTTATTCTGGCCCTTAGGTTGGACCTGCCAATATAGGAAGCCAAGCCAGAGGCTGCAGGAATTCCCAGAAAAAACTTCCCCCTCAGCTGTGGAAGAGAAATGTTTACCAGGAGCTGAAGCTTCGCAGTGTGATTATTGAGCAGGGAGAATGAGATGGCAGCGTGATCAATAGTGAACGTGCTGAGCAGAAGTGTTCGCATCCAGGACAGGGGAGATGGCTACAAGAATTGGCAGCAAAACAGTTTTGCTTTATTTTGAAAGTATTTTCTGTGTTTACTGTAGTATCAGAATTATCATAAACTAAAATGTCCCATGTTTAGATCTGGCATCTGGCACTTTGAAAAACAGGTAGTAGCTCTTAATCCAACTGGTGTTCGTATCCCTTTTGTTTTGCTCTTTTTTTTGTTGCTTAGGAGCAGGAAGTGTCAAACCGAACTTTCTAAGTACCTGTCTACGAGGAGCACTGTAATTGAAAATACATACTGTAAATGCCTGTAGGATAAAAGTTTCATTTTTATTTGCTGACCATCAAGATATCTCTTAGTGGTAATTAACCCTTAACCTGAAAAAGATTGGAGCTAGGTACATTATCGATCAAGTCATAGTGTTGAATGCTATATAAACCAGCGAGATTTTAAACGGCAAAGATTTCACGTACAAGGACATGTAATTTTCCGTAGCTTGCAGGACAAGA
The DNA here is from genome assembly GCF_030936135.1 of Gavia stellata. Lineage (NCBI taxonomy): Eukaryota > Metazoa > Chordata > Aves > Gaviiformes > Gaviidae > Gavia > Gavia stellata. Next base: position 5,143,769 of record NC_082618.1, read on the forward strand.
TAATACCTTCTCTCTTCGGAATCGTGAGTGAGATTGAGGAGTGCTCTGAGTACCAAATGGACACAAATGATCGGTTTTTCAGGCAAGTGGAGCTCTTCCTCCTGGCCTGCATGCACTGCATCCACATCTCTCCTCATTTTGCCATCTCCTTCCTCAACCTGCATCTTTTGGTATCGTGATTATGACTGAGCAGACTAGTGTCGTCATGAGTCTCTCATGGGTTCATCTGTTCATTCTTACCGGAGATTTAACAGCTCAGGCTTTTTTTTTTTTCTTGGCAAGATTGATGGTGGTGGTTTCTTTCCATGGAGATGGTAAAAGTTTTAGTATTGCTTTTGTCAGGTTGGTAGTCAGAGTAATTTTGGTGGCTTATTTATACAAGAAGTTAGTTTATATACTCCAGCTTGTACTTAGTCTGGCTGGTTCTCTTAAATCCATGTAAAATAGCAAAGTAGAAATGCCCAGTAGAGGAAGAACTGGAAAAACAAACCTCTGGGTAGAATCTCTGTGCTGGTTTAAGCAGATCCAACTGCAGTGCTGCTAAAGGAGATGGTGCATCATCCTGCACTGCCCACGTATTCTTATCCTTCTGCTTGTGGAGAGTTTTTACATTGATCCAATTTTATTTCTCTTTGTGCCTAAAAGTTAGTTAGTTATTTAAAGACTGGCAAACCGATCAGTAATCCTTATGTGGGATTATTTGCATGTGCTTGTGTAACACGTTTCTCAAGACTCAGATCTTGCAGGATAAAACTCCCTATAAAAATCTAACAAAAGTAAGTAGAGTTCCTGTGCAGTAATGATTTCTCCCCTTGCAGCAAGGGCATAGTCACTGTCTTCCGTTCAGTCTTTTTTTCATCTGAGGAGACGGATTCTTTGGATTGCATTGAAAAAATCAGACAACCTCACAGCTTCTCCTTTCCCCTAATTTGACCCCAACTAAAGAAAGTTGCCTGAAGTTCTTGCTTTTCTCATTGACTGAAGTGAGCAGGTCCAAACAGGACTCTTAAATTTCACCAACTGCCTTATTCTGGGTTAGCTCCATCTTATCGTGTGTAAGCCTGTTATTGGCCTCAAAGCTGGAAGTGCAATATTCCCCAAGTAGAGGTATTTGGGAATGTTTCTCATAAAAGAATTGTCTTGAAGTGCCAGTTGATCAAATTAGACTTTTCCTGGGAAGATGTTTTGATAAAGTTTTAGCTGGGAAAGGTTGCTCCCAGACAACTCATCCAATGGTGAAGGAAATGATCTGAGGTGAGGTCTGGGTCGATAACCTGAACGCTTGCCTGTAACAGGGGGGGTTCAGGGCAGGGTCCCTTTGCTTATGTGATACTGTGGAATTAAACAAGAGTCGTCCATGCCCTGCACGAATGATTTAACACTGACAGACTGAACTAGTTTCTGTTGTGAAAGCTTTTCCACGTGCAGTGCAAAGAGATTATGGCTTTAAGGTGAACGGCTTGTTCTCGTGAATTATGTTTTATGTTGTGAAAACTTTTTTGGAAGGGCATTCTAATCCTGAAAACACAAGGATTTGTGATTAAGGCAGTCCATTCTAATCCTGAAAACACAAGGATTTGTGATTAAGGCAGTCAGTTTGTGACAGTGACAAAGCAGGCACTTGAATAGTAGCTTCCACCTCTCCTTCCTTGTACTTTACCCAATTTTGGATGGCTGGGGAGAGGGTTGGTTGGTTCCTTTGTTCTGTTTTTACTTTCTACTGCTGAAGGGTTTTGTGGGAAGGGAGAACTGCCACATATCTCTGCCTCACTGAATGCAGTAATGCTTTGCAACAAGCGTGGGATAGGTAACAGTGGTACCTAATGGTTTCCCATCGCCATCTGTCTCGGATAAAGACCACAACCCGACGTGCTTGAAGAAGTCCTAGCCCCCACACCTTCGTCGAGACTCATGGAGCAGATACCCTGCACACAGAATCTTTGAATCAAAGAACAGGAACAAAGATGAAGAAATTCCAGAGCAATTAACTTGTTGTGCAATATTTAAATTATTTTTAATCATAGTTTTACCTTAAATTATAATTTAAGATATATCATGTAATCACTAGTAATACAAAATGAAAATGGAAAGGGCATGTTCTTTCTTCTGAACATTCTCCATATAATAATCAGCTAATAACTCTGCTTTAATGCAGAAGTTCCACTTGCTCAGTTTTTAAGTTGGCAGGCTGCTTTTTAATTCTCCTGTTCTAATTTGTTGTAACATGTATGAAATACATGTGTTAATTTGAGTAAATACAGTAAAGTTAATCAAAGGAAATGATTACAGAAGGAACCCAAGAGGGTAACTAGTTATTGCTCAGGAAGGAGTTATGTAGTTCTGCCAAATTAATTAAATACTACTGGTTAAAATCAAAGGTTAGTGATAAGAATCTTCTTGAATTTTGGATACAGGTGACTTGTTTTAATGGATGAAACGATGACCCTTTGATTGAACAGATTCTTTTTTGCTTCCTTGTAAAAGCCTAACAGGTTATTTATTCTTGACCGTCCTATTGCACTTTTAACTCTGAATTCCCATATGGATTTCCCTTAATGGGCTGAGCAGTAAAGTTCTTTTGCCTCTCTCACATACTGCTTCAAGGTTGCTTCACTGGAGGCCTGTGTGCTCGTCGTATCTCTGCGTCACTGCTAAGTGTCCCCACTCTGTTAAGAGAGCTATAATTAACTTGCAAGGCGCTAGTCAGAGGATTCGGCAAAGTGCCAAGAAATCAACCCCAATTACTATATTCACGTTGTCAGTAATGCCCACTTCACAGTTTCTACTAATTTGAAATGGCAAGTCCCAACTTCCCATAGCAAAATTACCATTTTTGCACTGTTCTTCTATTTTCCGCTTCTTATTCTGTTGACTCCATTAAATGGCTGTTGTAAAGAGAGTTACAAATCATCTCAGAAAATTCTCATCAGGTAATTGCAGTGATACCATATAAATATAGTAGATCCAGAGTTATACAGCTTGTTTTTAACACAGTTGAACAGAGACCAAAGGAAAAAAAAAAAGGTGTATTACTTAGCTTAACAAAAGATGGTATTTAAGATTGATCAAAACCGTGTCTGCACTTAGAAAAACATTCTTATGGGGGAGTTAAATCAGTACTGCAATTGAAAATACAGTCAGAAACTTGGCTTTGTCTTCTTTTTCATCACTTTGCATAAAGGTTTTATACGCTACCTTTCAGATCGCTGCATTCTCTGTCCTGTTGATAACAAGTTTCTTATTTAAATCATTCTTTTCTTTTTTTGGCTTCTCTTGAATGGGTTTCCTCAAACATTCCGTAATCAAAATCAAATGCTGCAGGGAGTTGGGACAACAAATTATTAACTTAATCTACATGACAGAATCGTGCTTTTCCAAGTATTTTTCTGATTTCAGTGCTTGTAGTGCGGGTGGCAGAGGCATAACCTTCTGTAACCTCTGGCATTTTTCTCATCTGGAGGACGGAGTCTGTGGTTGTTAGATGTGCTCTGAAACACCTCGAGTGGGATGGTGGCTCTAACAGAGGAGTTATTTCTGTGGTCTGTGCTTCCAAGATCCTGCCAGGCCGATCTGGTCCAGCTTTTATCCTTCAGTATTCAACAAATGTGATTATCTCTTTGTAGACTTCTTTCACTCCCATAATGAGTTCCTGGTTTGTCACCTATTAATAATCTGATATGGAGAACTGAATTAATATGTTCCCCTGTATTTCTCTAAACATTAGCTTAAGGGCTAGATCATTGGGTAGGAAGTATTTTAATTCAGTGGCTTCATGTTCCTTAGTAGATAGTGGTTTTGACAAGAAGATTGGTTATGTGGTAGTTCATTGAAACACGTTCACTGATGTTTTCTTACGGTTGTAGCTTGCTTTGAATTCTTAGGTAACATCCTTAGGAGTAATACTTGGACTTAATTCCAACAGTAAAAATAAGTTTTGTATTTTGATTATAAGTTCCATTAACTACCATTAATGAAACTACCATAACTACTGTAACTACGGTGTTTTTCACTCTGTCGTTAGCCAGAGTTGGTGAATTGAGTGGGCACGAAATGCAAAACTGTCACCTGCAAAACGTTACAAAATTGAATGTTTTTGCTTTTCTTGATTGGCACAATAGCAATACCTTATAAAGAAATACAGTTATATATATGTGTGTGTATTTATATATGTATACACACACACATATATATATGTATAAAACCCCAACAAAACCCCACACCCCCTTCAGACCTTCTCATCCTTGCCTTTGGCCCATGCCCACATGGCCCGTAGCGTGGCAGCCAGGATGGTTTTTTGGTCTGGGGCATTCTGCAGTTCAGGTTTTTGCCTTGCTTGACTCCGAGCACAGACAGAATCACAGAATCATTAAGGTTGGAAAAGACCTGTAAGATCATCGAGTCTAACCATCTTGCAAGCAAATTTAGACCAGTGCTGTTAAAGATCTGTTTTTAAAAAAGATTGTGGTTGATCAGCTTCAATAAAGGTAACTTGTTCACCCAAACTGGCCATGGCCACTGGTACTTTTACTGGCATTTTCCTTGTTAGCGAAGTATTTTTTGGAGTACATCACTAAAAATGTTGTAGAGATGACCAGGAAAGTGTATCTGCAGTAAGTATTCTGAAGTAATATTTCCACATTCTTCTGTTCTTTTTAGTGCAGTAAGTAACCGTATTTTGTCCAGCAGTCTTTCTCTTTTGCTACTAACACAATTTACCAATACCTTCATAATTTTGTCCTTCTTGACCAGATTAATCTTTCTCACTGATAACTGGCATTTTAAGACAAGGAATATGAAGAATATTATCAAACTTCCAGAATAGGTATGTATTTTTAGAGATACATTTTAGCCTTTTGAGCTTCCTGAATCTAGAAGGTCCTGAGATGACCTGTTGAGACGATTCTTCCCAACTGCAACGCTGCCCGGCCAGCTGCCCTTAGGGAAGCCATTTGCTTATTTGGTTTGAAAGCTTCGAACACCAGTGATTGAACTCCTGCAGCGGAGTATCGCTGCTCCCCCGCTGTGCGATGTCCTGAGAACAGCAAAGAATGTCACACGCTTTGTAAAATAGAGTAGCAGTATTTCATACTGACTGGCTGCTGAAGGATCGTGATTGAAAACGCGAAATAACTTTCAAAGTGCTGGTTCTTTCTAGTGTTTTCTTTTTGACCTCGTTTTAATGATGTTTGAGAATGGATGGCTTTTATTCGAAAGGAAAATTTTCAGCAGAAATACAGCATATTGTAGAAACAATGGGAAGTATACATAAAATACAGAGATGTTTTTAAAACAGAAGAAGGAGGTATCTCAGATATGAATGAGTGCTGTAGATAAATAACATTTGAGTGGGGGCGGGAATAATTTTTCTTCAATTTTAGTGTCTCTCGAATCATTTTTGCACACTGATGATTATATTCAGTACTTCACACTACCTTCCCTCTAAATCCTTTTGAACTCCATCATGGCTGTATTCAGTTGGAAAAAAAATTATGTGCAAGTTAAAAGATCTGCCTGAGGTCATGGCAGTAGCTTGGTGACAATTCAGATCAGGACTGTTTTCCTTCCTATTTTTAACTTGATGTTTTAAACAGTCAAAGCCACAGTTAGATCCGAGGGACGTGGCGTGGGGGCTGGATGATTGCAAGGTGTGAAGCAGTTCCTCCTCGAACTGTTAAAACAAAGCAGCATTTGTAGGTTGGACAAGGTGACTTGTTTCCCTGTCCCGTGCCCTGGTTTAAGCAGCCTGATGCTCCAGCTGAGGAGCAGTACTGAGGCTGAATAGCTGCAGAAAAGTCATGCAAGGGCAAAAACTGCCAGCGAGTCAGCAGGAGATGGAGCCCAGGGGTGTTTTCAGAGCGCCGATAAGCTGTGAGCAAGCAGAACTTAGAAATATGGGATTAATATCAACCCCGATGCATAGATCCACTGCTTTGTAGGTGTGCTGTGTCTGTATGCAAGGACAGCTTGATTTAATCTTCTTATTTTGGAAGTAAAGAGCATGATAGTCAGGTCTCCATGAGGACCGTGGCTCCGCGTGGCAGTTTCTGGAGTGAGGACTCAATATTGGGGCCAGCGTTAGGATTAGATACTGGTGTGTCAACTGTATCCCAGCTCCTTTAGTCTGGAGTTTGAATGATTGTCGTCATCACCGATTGTAGACTTCTTTGAGCAAGGAAGAGATGAACAGATTTTCACTGGTTTTGACCATGGTACATAAAATGAACCTTAAATAAGTGCCGTGGATTTTTATCCGCTTGGCTGGGGCTCTGGTATTGCTTTGAAGAGGGCTGGGTGAAGGCTGCGGCCGAAAGCGGTGGTCCCTCTTGGAGGGACTCTCCTTCTCCCTGCCTGGCCTCATGCTGCTGCTCTGCTGAGAAGGATTTCACATCCAGCTAACGAAAAAAATCATATGGAAGAGATACTTGTTTATGGAGAAATTGCGATAGTGTGCACACAACAGCAATGAAGTGTTGCTCTTTTCTCTGAAACTGTATAAAGAGGGTGGAGTTTGTTGCAGTTAATTTTATTGTTTTTTTACAAGGTCATACTTTTTTTTTTCCCCCTTCCCTGTTTGTTCTTACTTGATTTTTGGGAGGATTCAGTTTTTGCTATTTAATTAGTAGGGAAAATACCCTCCTTTTTAGTCTTGCATCATATATTAGATCCCTGTTCTGACATGGTGGAGCTTGTGGACCCTTTTAAGTATAGCTTCATTATTTATAAGGCATTAATCAGATTAATTTCGTAATAGTTTCCTGCTAATCCTGCCATTGTTCCTTAACTCAGAACTAACGAAAGCACAATTTTAATACCCTTTTAGTTGCTACAACATCCTTCTATTATCAGTTATATTTTTATTAGAGAGTACTTTCAAACAGTTGTTTAAAATCTTAAAATAATCGAGCAGCACCTTAAAATTATAGCACTAGCTATTTTCCTACTGATAAAAGGACATTTATCAAGCAAATCCCTTTTTATTAAAATAATGTTTCTCTGTCAGTTAAAATTTGTAGGAGTTTTCCTGTTTCTGTATAATCCCAGTCCTTGTGCCAACTAAATTTTTTCAAGCAGTGATAGTGAGGCTTACTTACAAACGTGTTTCATTTCTGGAAAACTGTCCTTTTGGTGATCCTGAAATCATTTACAATTGAACTGCTTCAAATACTGACATGCAGCAATAAACACTAAAATCTTAATTACTTGAATATTATTTTGTTTTTATTGAAGAAACCTGTGTTTGAACATCACTTCCTTAGCTTCAGTTTGCAAGAGGCCTCATTTGTAAGATCTTTTAATGAGATTAATTACTTTTCTGGTATTTTTTTCAGTTCTGTTAAGTACTTTTCTGTTATCTGATGTTGAAATACGCCATCCAGGAAATTTTGTGACATTACATAGTTTAGAACAGAAACTTTATCTAGTGGTAGTGTTAAAAAAAAAAACAAACCACCAAACCCTGAAAGTTAAAAAAAGAAGAAAAAAAAAAAAGTGAAGTCTGACTGCCTGCATAGACAACCGTATTGATTTCATTCTTTCTTAACTGCTGTTCATCTCATCTTCAATAGTGTTTTAAATACTCCAATAAAAATGTATATATAATTACAAAAAGGCTATTATAATCAAAATCTAAAGGTTGTCAAGCAGATTTCTGAATTGATGTACCTTAAAAAGTACCTTATTTTCAGTGATGATGAAAACTTACTCTTTCTGTACCAAAAAGGATGATGGGGAGCTGCTTGCATGCAGCCAGAGAACAGACTTTTGCTCAATAGCTTATCGTGGTAGGGTCGTTGAGATGTCAATTACATATTTTATATTTATAGAGCACTTTTGTTCATGGAAGATTCCTAAGTGTCTCCCAGGTGCTACCACGTGCATATGAGAAGATGAATGTATTATTTTTCATTTTGAAATTGGAGTGGTTCAGAAATAGTAGGTAGGCTCTTCCGTTAAATGAATACTATTTTCATAAAAAGACTGACTGAGATAGAGGGGGTTGTAGGAGTTGCCTGGAGTTGTCACGTGAGGTTTTTCTCTGGACTGCGTATACTGCAATAATTTTCTTTCTGGGTAGGGGCTTCCCTGGAGCAGTAACCATGCTTCTGATTTAACTTATTCTTGTAACTGATTAATGGGAGAATGAAAGTTTAAAAAACACTCACAACTCATTTCATTAATAGCTTATCTCTTTTTAGAAATTGCATCTGTATTCTACTTTTGAAGCACCAAATGAAACATCATTTTACAATCCCATCATGTGTGGCTCCTGAACTAGGGTAGGTTTAATTGCTTTGAAGGAGCTCCACAAAAATGTATGCAATTCAAAAGAAGCATTTTTTTCTGATTTTGACTCATTATGTCAGCAGTAGTTACTGATCTATTCGAGTTTGGTTTATGTGAAAGACCTACAATAGAAGTGCCGCTCTCTTGTAGTCTTGCAAGTTTTCAGTGCGTTCTGTGAATAGCAGTTGAATAGATGATGCTAGGGTTGGATAAGATCTAGAGCTGCTAGAAGAGTTACCGTATTGCACGTAGTTTGTTGTGGGGTTATTTTTTTAGTCTCTGCCTTCTAGAGTCTTGCTTTGAATCTTCCAAGTGAATGAGTCTTCACTGTCTCTCCTTGGCGACTAATGCGTTGCCTAAAAGAGTTTTTGCATGTTGCATTTTACATGGTCCAAAACCGTTTGAGTTGCTATGTGCAGTTAAGCGTGTTCTTGTTAAAGTGTGGTTGTGTTATACGGGCAAGTAAAGCGTTTCTCTACACACGTGGAAAATGAATATATTAATATTTTGTAAAACAGTTTTTGTTCTTGAGGATCAAAGCCAGTATGTTAGCAAAAACTTCAAATTCATGTCTTTTAACCTGCTGGTTAGTTTGTAGGTATGTATTCTTTCCTGCCTAATAGCAACGAGCTACGTATATCTCTCATGCTCATTTGAAGATCACAAAGCAGTTGTTGATATTTTGGCATTTAAAAGCATCTTGAATGCCTTTTTCTTAGAAGGAAAAAGCTGGTAAATTAGTTTTCTCCACAGCAGCCTTAGCAGTACTGCTGGAGGTGCTACACAGGGTCCTGGAAATGCAGAAAACCCAATTAGCAAGAGGTCTTGAGAGAAAGGAGGGAAAGCAGGTAGTTCTGGGAGACCGTAATTAGGGCAGATTTTATAAATATTTTTGTGTTCCTAAAAATGCCATCATGTATTATCTCAGTCAGTCCTGACAATAACCAGCAGCAGGGGAGAGAGGAAGGGGAAGTGGAGACAATTAATATACAGACTAGTAATGTGGCCATTCCTCTTCTTAAAAAGAGATGCTACACGATGGGCAGCTTAACAAAAGCAGTAATAAATACCACAGCCTCTGTTTCTTTTTCCTACAAGTGAGACGTTAGTAGGAAATTACAGCTTCACGTATGAAGCCTCCAAAAGGCATGATGTCCTCAGATTTTCATGTTAAATCATGCTCAGAATTTTATAGTTTGGAGCAAGTCCTGTGCCAGAATCCTAGATGCTTCGTTGTGAAAGCAGCTTTTCAAAGTGAAAAAGAAACACGGTCCCAGATTCATTATGAGACTGTTGCAAGGAACTGCATTGTTTTTATGGCTTCGTATGCTTTGGCTCAAAACGTAGAAATCAAACAAGAGATTCTGCTTCTTATTATACAGGTGCATGAGTCAGATTCTTGTTTAGTTTTTCAAAGCCTTTTCAATTGTGCAATAAAATCATGTTGAAATGCATTTTAGTACTAAACGTGTTGTTTCTCTAAAAGCTTTGCTTCAGTTGTCTCTAGAATTATTCAATTTTCCATCCACATGATGACAATTATCTACAGCAGGAGTTTATAGCTTGGCACCCAGCTTGGCACGACACAAGGTAAATTCTGACTATCCAGCTTAAGGTCAGATTGTGCTAATGAAAACAAAAGCCACCAAAGGAGACCTTTGTGCAAATATTGTTGTTCCTAGTGCTGGTCCCAGGAGATATGAACATTACTGGAAAGGTCTAGGTTAGAAGCAAAGGAAAATGAGACTCTTGCTGTAGGATGTCCACAAACTCTACGAGGAAATACATTACCCACGCTGGAGCAGAAAACCATGTTTTATGTAGTGTATAAGCATTGATTTTTTTTTTTTTTCTTCCTTCTTCTATTTTACAAAAAAACCTTTAAAATAGACCTTGTGTTTTTAAAAAACACAACTTTCTTTTTACCCTGGATGGAATATTCTAGAAGGCATGTCTGTTTATACCTTACACTGTATTAGTCTTGATTTTCTTCTTGTATGACTGAAGCAATTGTTTCAACTTTAATTCAGGTTTATTAAATGTAGAAGGTACAAAGTATCAAAGAAGGGTGAAGCTTCCCACTCCATAATGGTCTTGCTTCCTGCCAAAAGTGCATATTCTTGAACTGCGTCTTCCCTGTACGTGACTGCACGTTCAAGTTCAAATTATCTGTTGCTTAGCTGAGAGCAAATAGGTTCAGGGAGTTTTTCCTGCCAGATTCAAAACATTAATGCTTTCAAAACAAATAAATCCATTTTTCTTCCAATTAAAGAAAGAACTCATTCCTGTTTGAGCAAGGCATGAGGAATTGCAACCCTATCATCATGGTGATGAATTTTAGGAGATAGAGCCTTCCTCCAAGCACTGTGAAATGCTTTAAAAAGGAGCATTTGGGAGAAAATAAATGAGCTTCATAGTGCACTTGAGGAATTAACTTTCATTTTAGTGGTGGAAACTGGAAACACCAATATAGTGAGTCAGTAGTAATCAAGTAGAGAAAACAGGACATGGCTCCATACTTCTAGTTATTTAAGCATTACAGTTTCTGTGGAAAGAGGAAAGTTAGTTTTATACTTCTGTTGGACTTCTCTGCAAAGCTTTTTAGCAAAGTGCATAAACATTGTCTCTTCTTTACAAGTTTTGGGCTGCTTGTTTTAGTGTTAATATACTATGGTTTGCTTAGGGATGTTAAGTGTATACAGAACACGTGGCTCTGGTATGGAGCAGAGGGGGAATCAGCACTTTGAATTAACCATCTGTGTTAAATGGAGTCTTATCTAGTGCTTTATTCTGTAAAGAAAAGCTGGGCTGGACAGAAGCCGGGGAGGTTATCTGGTCCATCGGCTGCCCCAGCTCAAGCTGGGCTATACCTGACAGCTGTTTGTTTAACCTCTTCTCAGTTCCCTGTGTTGACGGAGGGTCACGGACAGTTGTTTCCGGTGCTTTTAGGTCTCTTCCATCACTGAGTAGCCCTGATGTTTAGCCCTAATGATGCTGTACTTTTGGGTCCATGTCTCCATATTCCGCCCGCAACACGGAGCACAGGTTACCTTCTGCCTCTTTGTAGCAATGTTTTACATTTTGAAATACCATCTTCCCTGTCATCTCCTCTTTCCTAACCCGGGGGTGCTTTTATTTTAAGCTTCAAGCATTATCTTGAAGCACCCCATGCTTCATTTTTCAGTTCCTTTTCATCGCAGAACTGCCGCTGTCACTTCCCCGCCTGGCTTGTGCGTATGCCTTAGCAGGGACACTGGTTTCATTAGAGAAATGATTCCTGAACGGGCTCAACCGCCCTCATGTCTTGTTTTTCCCACAGATGATGTTTCCTGGGCCTCTGATAATTTCCGCTGCTTTGGACATTCTCAATTGAGCAATATAACTTTTGAAATGCAGTACCCAAAGCCACCAAGGCCTCAGCTAGAATACTTTGTCCAACGCTCACCAGAGCAGAATTACTATTTCACATCTTACTGGCGACACGTATGGGTTTGCTCTTCTCAGTATGGCATCTTCCTCCTTTGAAACAGAAGGACACCATTGAGTCATGTTCAACTTGTGATCCAGTGTTATCCCTAGGGTTTTTGTGGGTGTTTTTTTCTTTTTTTCCCTAGAACTGCTGAGCACCCAATTGTTCCTGCTCAAGTGTGTCTTTTACATGAAACACATTTCTGTTGAATCTTGGGGGTTGGGGTTTTTTCCCCAGTTATTTTTTTTCAGTTTGTAAAGTTCACTTTGAATTCTAACCCTATCATCTGTCACTATTTCTGTTCACGCCAGGTTCCTGTTCTTCGCAGATTAAATAAATTTATCCTCTGTCTGTCACAAGGTTATTGGTCGCAGTTGAGTAGGACCAGACCCAGGTCAGACACTGGAGGAACCTCTCTCTAAACACCATCGGGTTTAATAAACAGCTGCTGAGAACGCCTCTGTGGATGCTACTTTGTGGATGGAGCTACCCAGCCCATCTGATGTCTAACCTAGATGGGGGGATCTAGACCAGGTTTCCGTAGCTTAAGAGTGTGCTAAGCGAGACTTTGTTTAAAGCCTTCCTCAGTTCAAACTGTAGCGTTTCCTGCTTTTTCCTCAGTCCTTTAAGCTCCTTCTCAAAGAAGGAAATCAGGTTGCTTTAACAAGGCTTTTTTGTGACAGTTTAGAGCTAGCTATCAGTCTTCCGGGTGCTTACAAGCAGGTAGTTACTTGTTTTAGTTTTTCTTGATTGCTGATAAGGTGTCCAGCCTCCCTGTCTTCTGCTCCTTTTTCTGCCACTTCAAAAATGTGCTGTATATTTGGCCTTTTTAGGTCCTTTTTAAGGTAACAGCTAATGTCTTGGAGTATTTGTCAGTTTTTCAGCATGCATAACAAAGTTTATGAAGCCAAGCCAGTTTGAAAATACCTAAACCCTTTAACTGACATCTTTGTAATCGGTTCCAGATAAAGTTTTAAAACCTCCCCTCTTTTCTCCTCCTTTTTACATTTGTAAAAAGACATCCCTTCTGCTCTTGTTGATGTCCTTTCTTTACCATATGGTAAGCCAGCAGTCCCTTCAGTTGTCATTCTACTGTTCCTTTATTTATAAAATGTACTTCTTGCTGCTTATTGGATTTCTTGCTAGTTTTCTCCTTTTCTGTGCTGGAACATTTCTGATTTTATTTCTAAATGTTTATGCTGTACGTTTATACTTGTCTTTGGCAGTCTCACCCAAATCTTTCATCCCTCAGGCTTTCTTCTTTCATTTGAGGTCAGTGAAGAGCTTGTGCTTTAGGCACTGGGCCCTTTTCACACTCCTCCTCTTCTTCGGGGGGATTTGGACCTGTGTCCCTAAGTGCAGTTATTTAAGATTCTGCCAAGCTCTTCTTAACTTCTTTTCCCCTTAGGTTTGTGTCCTCTCTCCCTTAATCTACCAATTACGTGAATTTGTTGCTCTGTTGTCTCGAATTGTGCGTGTCTCCCAACACCCTCGCCTGTACCTCATTGTCCTCATTTGGAGTTGAGAATAGACTCCCACTAGAAAAGCTCCTATATTTGTTTTCTGCTTTTGGTCGCGACCCGAGGCTTTTGGCCAATTTGTCTCCTACAGGTATCTGAATCTTGGAGTAAATATATTGAATCCGCAATGTTTGAAACAATCCTTCCCTTTTTTTGGCCCTTTTCTCCCTGGCTCCCTCTCATTCTGCATTTTGCAGAAGGCATCCTCCTCTTTGAGCAGAATCCCAGGGCGCGCTCCATTCAGCATTACGCTCAAGTCCATGCTCTGAAACCTGAAAGCAGCAGTAACAAGGTGTGACAGAAGTTGATTGCCCTGATTTTTACTCCTTAAAAATGTGCAGAGTCAAGTCTGTGGTGGTTCTACTGACACTGTGATTGAATTTACCGAATTCGCTGATGTAAATACATCCTGACTGTAGGTATTGGAGTCCTAGTTGGAGTATGCATGTATATGCATTTATTCAGAAGCTCCTTGATCGTAATTGATGAAGACAAGGGGTGGGAGGGCAGAATTGATAACTTTCTGGGGGAGGCTAGCAATAGATACTGTAAGGAAATTAGGTATCTTATTAAACTTGGTTAACTAGACATGCTGACAATTCCCGAAATAATCATTTGCTGCTCAGTGCTTACAGTAAAGGTGCCGTTAGGAGGCACCTTCGTAAGAAATTGGATAAACGGTATCAAGTATCTCAAAGCTAGGAGTAGTTACCTGGAGGAAAATCCCAGCAGTGCAAGCTGTCCTTTCTCCCTGTGACACTACCACAGCAATTTCTTGGATGGTAATACTCGGTTTTAACCCTATGGCTGATGCACATGCTTAACATTGATTCATGAGCCTGAGCGTAATTGTTACTTTCCCTCAGTAGCCCAATTTCTGACCGTTTGGGAATGTGGTAGGGAACGTAGGTGCACAGGCTGTCTTCGGCACTGGTGCTGCGCCGTTGTGTTGGAAGGCAGGTGGTGTTGAGGCTGATGGAAAAAGCAAGCTGTAAGAGCGCGTCTGGCCATCCCCCGCAAAACAGAGTGCTGCTGGAAATCCATCCCCACCAGAACTCAGCCTGCTATGGCTGGCTTGGGAGCAGTGAAGACGAGAGGCAGGTATTTGGAAGGCAGCTTTCCACATGTAAGGAAGGCGTAGCTCCTGCTTACTGGTGCCCGGGCACAGTAAATGGGGAGAGACTTCAGGGCGGGGAGTTAGAAATAGAAGAGGGGAGTTAACACTGAAAGCAGGAGGCGGTGGCAGCCGTTTGCCAAGAGGCAGAGAAGGGATGAGATCAGATGGTAACTTAGGGTTGGTAGAAATCGCTGAAGACAACAATATATGCTGAAGTTGGTATCCGACATGAATCTGGGCCTTTATCAGGAGACATGAAAACTGTATATAACTTTCATTTGTTACGCTCCAGTTTTGACTTTTCACTCCTGGTTCCATCTTCATAAACCAGCCTTACAAGAAGGAGAAGGATGTTTTTATGTTAACCACAATGGCAATTGTATTTTAATCATGCTGTTTTTTTCTTAATGTTGGCATGATGGTTTTTATTGTATGTGGAGCCCTAAGAAATTGTAGGGAAATGTTGCATTAAGTAGATGAGCAGCCCTATAGAGTCTGTGGATTCACTGCTAACGCTTGCATAATTGTCCATTACTACTTCTTAAGAACAGCTCTCCTGCTCTTAGAATTGCCAGCATGGGGTCCTTAAGAACACCATTTTGGGTGGAAGGAAACACAGTTGTAATCAAAACAATGATTACCATCACGTTCATTTAAATGCAGAAGGAGAAACTAATGTGTGCTCCAAAGGAATGTAAAAAATTTACAAGTAATTCCTGGTTTTGAGGTTAGGTTTCTGATGTCCATGGGGAAAAAGTTAATTTCTTACCTTTCACTTTCAAGTGAATATTTTTGTATTCATTTCTCACTCTGCATTTAAATGAATGTGATAGTAATCATTGTTTTGATTACAGTTGTGCTTCCTTTCCCCTGTAATGGTGTTCTTGAGTACCCCATGCTGGTAGTACTAAGAGCAGGGGAGCTATTCTTAAGGAGGAATAATGGACAATTATGTGAACATTAATAGTGAATCTGTGGTCTTCTTAGGACTTCGCAGCATATTTCTTTTCTCTCTTCCTCAAAGATGTGGGGAAGCTCCCGAATAGTCTCATCTAATCATACAAAGTTACGTTGTGCAGTTCTCAATCAAGCCCTTGCTAACAGCAAAGGGAGATCTGCCTTGATTTGCCACACAAAGAATTACAAACAGATCTCTGCATCCGCTCTCCCAGTCAGTTGGACTTCAGTATTTTTGTGTGTAATTCCTAAATACCAAACTGCAGAAATACTCTATAACTGTCAACATAAATGCAGGCTTTTTTGCCATTAGTAATGGGTGATGACATGCTGTATGAAGAACACATTCCCCGTCTCCGCTATTCTTCCTTTCTCCCGCTCTCCATCCACCCACTCCTTTAATACTATTACTGTTGTTGTTATTTTTTTGTAGCAGGCATCATATCTGGGATCAGGGGATTAAAAGAATGATTCCATTTGGCAACAGGCAAGCAGCATCAGTGCTGGAATCCTTTCTGTCCTTTAGTAATATTAATGTTGGTGGAATATTATCAGGAGGTAGTTGGTTGACTAGAAACTTGCATATAAAGAGAGGGGGGTTTATTGGTTAGTACTGTTTCTTAGAACATTTAACTATACAGGAGCAGTGACACTGCAAAACTATTCGATACGTATGTTTTTAAATGCCTCTAATCCTGATTTTTATTTTAAACCCAAAAGATACTAGAAATATAATGCATTTTATTTAGAATTATGGTGCGAGTTGGGGTGGCTGTCAGTACAAAGGCTAATGCTATTTATTAAGGTCCTGGTTTTATTTAATAGCCAGATGAATGGAACAGTTAATAAAAGAAATATTGCTTTATTCCCTGACATTTATGTCCTTGGTTTCCAATAAAGAATTGAAATTATGAATAGTTGATGGTTTAAATTGATGTTTTATGTTGAACGCTAGCTATAATTTCCCCTCTGAGGATTGTAATACCAAGAAACAGATGGTTTTTCACAGTAACAAATTGCTGTGTGTATACTGTATATAGAGCTGGCTTTCAGATCCTTTCACCTTCAGCGCCGCGCAGTCAGTGCGTCAGACCGAAGCGAAAGGCAGCAAGCGCGAAGGAGCGCCTCTGCAAAAGGGCTCCCTGACTCTTCTCGAGACAAAGCAAATGCCGTAGGAAACACGACCTATTTTTTCAGGTGCGATAGAGATAGGAAAGCTGCCGCTGAAATGGCTCTATTGAAACTTGGTATGAACAGCTAAGTAGTATAAACACAGAAGTTCTTGGCTATTCACCGGGTCGAAAATGCGTGCTGAGTCTCATGGGCTCCGTGTGCTCTGGCAGGCTGGGCTTCCTTTTGTGACGCTGTTGGGGATGGAAGGTTTGGAAAACTGAAGAGTGGTAGCGGTGGAGAAAGGAATTAGTAAGCTTGAAGTTAAACAGGCAACTTGAGTCCAGGCCCAGCGGTTTCTTCGTGGTAGCTTCATAGGGAATTTCTGAATGCATCCAGTTCGCGGTATCTTGAGGTTTTATTGACATTTGGTCTAAAGTAAATGAGCACTAAATGCTCTTGTTTATGCATTTTCAAACTGTTCTTCAATAATTGTTACTGTGGGGAAGTGGTGTGAGATGATTAGCGGAGAGTTTGGCAATCCACATTAAAAATACACTTTTTATAAGCTAATTATCATGGGGAATGGTTAGTAATTATCACTTGTAAATCTTAGTAGAGAACATTTAAATGTAATATTTGGATTAAGAGTCACTTTAAGCTCCATTTAAAAGCAGAAAGAAGAAAAAAATAGGGGGGGAGAAGGTACAAGCAAAGGGAGGGATCGCGACCGGGTCTGTGCTTCGCCACAACTTGTGGGTGCGATGCTGTTGTTGGACTCCAAAGTGGTGCTGTGGACTGCTGCTGCTGCTGTCAGAACGGGTATTTTGCTTTTCAGATACTTCTATGATAAATCATGTTATCGACATGCATTTAAAATGCACAGGCTTCAACTTGAAAACAGCAGCTATTGCATAAGAGACATTAATTGTTCAACGCTGAATTGCGTAGGTCATATAATTAAATTTTTAGTCCCAGTTTTCAAAAGAACTTATGCTAAGAACTGATGAAACTGCTTTCAAAATCCTTTTCTGCTTGTGAGCCTGAGAGATCACTGCTTGCTAAACATCGGTGTCCTAAGACTTTTTATATCTCCTACAAGATTTGGACCTGAACATGGTTATTGTCATACCTTGATTGTAAACTGTAATTTTTATAAAGCAATGAAGTTGCTGGAATGAAATACCATGTTAATAATCAGAGTTGGTTAACTAAATGTTACTTACACTAATTTTTTGGTTGTTCTGCTAATGGCTTGTGTTCAAAATAGTGAAGAACTGCATCAAGAATCCTGCCCTTTACAGTTTTCCCCTTTTGGCGTAATGTCGGGAAATGGCACATTACAGCAATTTGTCTGGCTCTGCACTATTGCTAACAGAGATAAAGCACTAAGAACAGCCGGAGTCCAGCGCTGGAACTAGGTATGGCCGTTGACAAGGACAGCAAAGGTCAGAAAAGGTTAAGATGGTTGGGAAAGCCATTGCACATATATCAACTGTGGTGTTTAATAAGTTACCTGGAACTGGCTTCTAGCAGTTTGGAAAACAGAGCTCAGGCAGGAAAATTCAACAGAAATCCTATCTCAAGTAACCGTAGTGTGGGCTGTAATTTAAAAGAGAGCTTGCTGGGACCAGCTTTATAAAGCTTGTCTAATGAGAAAGTTACAGTCAGAATAATTTAGAAGTGGTCTTTTTGTCAGTAGTTTCTAAGTATCACTTGATTAAAAAATAGAAGACATGATTGTCATTAACTTTCTAGTACAAAAGAATGGTTAGGTGAAGTTTTTTACGTAAGCAGCCACCAAAGTGGGACGAGCCCGCAAGTGAATAAGAGCCCGTAGCGTTTTGAAATCGGTGCTGAGGGACATTAATAAACTTTATTTACTAGCTCTTGCCCTGAGGAATATTGCGCTAACGCAGCTAGGTTGAACTTCCAGATGAGGGAAAAATGGGAGAGAAGGTAGAGGGAGGATCAGGAGATCTGTACCTGCTGACAAAACAAAAGTAATTTGCACTTGTTTGTGTATTGTCTTTAACGACAGCTTTGGTTCCCTGAAATTCACATAAATTATATGAAAAATTGAAGAGATATTTTCAGTAATGTGAAGTGCTAAAATAAGCCTGGTACTCTCCAACCATGCTCTCTCAATTCCCCCCCCCTTCTTTCTTCCTCCTTTTGGCCTGGAAACTTTGTCCAGGCAGAATTTGAGAAGGTTGGCTCCCTGCCCGGGGTTTCTGCCTGTCTGGTGCCCTGGTCTGAACAGGAAATCCCAGGCAAAGCCCAACCGCGCAGGCGCAGATCAACGCGATAGCGCGTGCACCGTGAGCCTAAAATGTTTTGTCCCTGACGGAAGTCTTGCGTATGCGTTGCGACGTAGTTTTAGCGTGAACAGGAGTCTCGGTTGGGCTCTTTAAGGCGCGAGGCTCCCTGCACGCTCCCAAACTGCCTGTGCAGCACATGTGCAGTGGGGTCCGGCTTCGCTCCTGGCAGCTGCCCCGAGCAGTGCGTGTGAATAGAAAATTGCAAGCAGAAATACAATGTTCCTGGTAATGTTTATTTTCTTTAATTCACATAGTTGTTTTGTAGGTCTCTGGATGAACAGTAACATTTTAAGTTAGTGCTTCCTTGTGGCTTGAACAGCGATGGGTCTATCACCTCTTAAGAACTGGTTGAATGGAGAATATTGATAAGAGATTTCTTAATCCTCTGTCTTTTGGTTCAAAACCACTCCATATCTCTTTAAAGATTAAGTTTGGTCACTTTGATAAGTCATTTGTGGCATGTGTTGGACAGCAGTAACCAGTTATTTTTATTTCAGAAACAAGAGAGTTTATGCCAATAAATCAGCACTCCCTTTTTTCCTAATAGTTACATCTGTTGATGATTTATTTACTTAGGAAAAAGCACAACTAGTAACAAGTGAACATGTCTTTGATTTGCAGGTTCTCCTTCCCCCAGAAGTCTGAGGTCTGGGGGCCTTCAGCTTTTGCTGGAGAAACTGCTGTTGGCAGAGCTCTCGTACAGGGGAGGCTGAACAGAACATGCTAAGCCGCACGTTTGTGCATAGTAAATTGGAGGTACTGTGCAGCCGCACGTTGTAAGGAAGGAGCACCCTGATTTTCCATCTCCTAATCCACTTGTCTTTTTAGTACATGTATGCACAAAACATTATTACAGCACTTTTTAATAAATGGAATAATAGTAGACTTAGTGTTACATGTAGCAGATGATCATCTTCAGCGATTGTGTGTGCACAGCTTGTGTGATCAGAAGATTAAATGAATCTTAAGGAGATTCTGCTTCACAGTGAGATTCGATTTTCCTCTGCAAGAACGCTTCTTAAATTATTGAGCCATTGCACTTACACTGCAAACAGCGTTTGGCAGCACGAAAGCCGAGCGGAGGAAAGTTTTGAACCAGCTTACCTGTCTTGTCAAATCGCTCACCTTGACTGAGTAGAAGGGGCCCTATCGCTTTTAACATATGGGATGAATTATGGGCAGATTAAACGCTTCCTCCTTGACTTAATGCAGTGGAGCGCTGCGTATAGAGCGAACTGCAGGCTTGGTGACGGTATCAGCGGTGTACGCCTCGCCGGCGTTGCAGCGGCTGCAGATGACACAACCTCAGCCTCTTGTAAGAAGTGCTGCTCAAAGCTGCTCCCTGTTTATTCATCTATTTTAGAAACCTTGGCACAAGGGACCATGAAAACTATCACCTTACGTAAATCCTCATAAGCTATTCATGTTACTAGACAACTTTGCTCATGCTATTTGATTCACAATCCTCTGCTCCTTTAGTTCTTTCACATATTAACGAGTTTGATCACTGCTCCATATAAATGAGGCATAATCTGAAGCTGTCAGACCTAAACTGTGTCTTGAACATACACTAAGTGAATATATTCAAATTTCTCTTTAAAGCTAGGAATATTTATAATAAAACTTGTCAGAGCTTCAGTTAACAGTTTACATTGGAAGTATTTTTGGTTGTGAAATACAAAAACAAGTCCAAAAAGGACTTTGTGAGCGGATATTATTATATTTGCCTTGCATATGGAAAACTCATGTTGTGATTTCAACAACAAATGAGAAAATTGTCGAAATTCTATGAAAATTAATTAAGCTCAAACTTCTATGAAAATTAATTAATCTCAAACTCCTATGAAAATTAATTAAGCTCAAATGAAAATGCGTTAAAACACTTCACAGATTTATACTAATGTGACTTGTAACAATCCCAATAAAAGAGCAACAGTCTCTGTTAGGAATGCTTTTAATTTTGGTTGTGCTGCCTCTTCTGTCATAGACTGAAAATTAGATATATATTGAAGTGCAAACAGTGGACTCATTTTTTTTTAATTTATTTTTTTTAATCCTGTGATGTTCCTAGTGAAGTATGCTGCTTAAAAATGTCTCCTGGCTCTTCCAAGCAGCAGACTTTTCTATTTTCTCTTTGAATGAATGCTGTTTGGTTAGTACCTCTCCCTCAGACTCCGTTTGTCTGTTCTCTTATAGCCTGTCTGATACAAGACCGCAGCCTCGCTGGGGCAGAGGCCAGCGGGGAGGGAGCTGGAGTCTTGGCTGCATTTTTGTTTGTGTTACTGTAATGCAAGTGTATAAAATTTAGCAATATGCTTTATACCTTTGAGTGAAAGAAGTACACAAACAAACAATATATAAAGATTGTTGTATGACTTAAAAAACTGAATTCCTAACTTCAAAGATGCAAGAAAGGCTGGCTGTAATAAGGAACCATCAAAAGGAACAATAGGAGCAAATTATGTCTTTTTTTAGCTACTAGGATAATATTTTGGAACTGAATGAAGGCTATAGCTTATGAATCTCATTTCCCTCCGTAGCTATATCAAATGCAGAAGATGGGTGTATCTCACAAGCGTGTGTTGCCACGGTAAGAAAATTTAAAGCAAAATGAGGTGCTGTGGAACTCATATGAGGAGTTTCTGTAGCGTCTAAGTCCTCGGTTGAAAGGGAGAGGTCTGATTGTACGCAGCTTGGCCAGACTGCCTTGAGCATCCTTGAATTTTGGCCTGTAGTCTAATGGCAAAACTGATACAGTTTAGCCCCTGAATTCAAAGCATTATCTTACCCAGTCGAAAACATTATCTTTGTCTAGTCCTGTGTCCAAGGCTAAGCAGACACTTTAAACATAAGTTGAATCAAATGTGTGGAAGATTTCCTTCGCGGTCTTGATGCGAACAGGAAATTGATCCTCCAGCGCAACCGTCCGGAGTGCCAGAAGCTCATTCTTCAGAAAGATAATCAGGGACAACATGTTGCAAGTTAATCAGTTCAGTTTCAGTTTAGTATTTACATTCAGTTCAGCTTTAAATAAGCATTTAATTAGTTCTTAAAGTGTATTTGAAAGCCTTCGTCTTGGACCTTGTAGATAATGAGTGATGCCTGTGTGTTTTGTTTTGTTATTGAAAAGTGAAACCAGATGCAGATTTGCCATCCAAGTTCAGATTCTGGCTGGCTGAAAGCCGTGGAAGATAGACGTTTTTATCATTTTTGGAAGTATTTTGGGTGCTGCACAGAAACTGGCTGTTGCGTTGTGGAAGGACATTGATTCCACACAATATTTAAGTTGCTGGAAGAAAATGCAAACGCTTAAAGCGGCAGAATGGGATTCCTCTGTTCAAAAACAGGGGAAAAAAGGGATTAGTTTGTGGTTAATGTAGTAACTCCCAAAGTTGCCATTGCAATATACCTGTATTCATTTCCTCATTAATTACACGGTTGTGCTGTTTAAGCCTCCCTTCTGTCCTTTGGGACCAAATTCTTGTCCTGGGTGAGAAACCAAGCTCCCTTTCGTGTTGGGAATCATCGTGATTGAGGCGAGGATTATGCCCCAGCCGTTCCCGAGTCATTAAACGGTGTTCGCCAGTGAATCGTCTTCAGACTCCACGGGTTCCCTGCAGGGCCCCTGGGCTTGACCCGGTCTTGCCGCTGCTCCTGGCTGCTGCAACTTAGGTTTTTTTTTTCACTTGCTCAAGGTTTGTGTGGTGTTGAAAAACTACTGGAAGCCCTATCTTCTGTGATGGCTGTATGAGAAATACCCATTTTAGATTTACTTGTTCCAGTAGCCCTATCTGCTGTCTTACTGCTTTTACCTCTTGGGACAGTCTGTTAAGGATCCTCCCTGAGGGGATGCAGAGGGAAAATCCTGCTATGTTTGTGATGCATTGAATCCACAGCCTGTCTATACGCTGAAATAAATAGAGCATTCACCTTTCTGTTTGTGGATTCCTTTCAAATACAGTTACAGCATCACCTGTGGCATCCCGATTCATCAAGATCTGTACTAAGCACTTCTGAATCTTATTGACCACTTGTTTTAGAGGATGATAAATCCCTGTTCTCCCAGAGCAAATAGATTTAATAGAGCAGATTTTTTTTTCTTTGATTTATGTTTGCCATGACCGGAAAGCAGGATTTTGGCATCCAGCAGGCAGTGCTCCCCAATTACAGAATCTGAGGCAGGCAGTGTCTCTTTTGCTGCTGTATGACAAATTGCGTAAGAAGACAGTGACAGTTTATGGTATGTTCATATAGGACCAGAGCGCTTGTTGCAATTGTTGCTTCAAGATGAAACTTCCTTGAAACCTAGCTTTGAATTTAGAGGATGCTTCTGTATAGACGTGAGCTCAGTAACTTACTGGTTAGAGAATGAAAAGAAGCAGGAAGAGCCCTGTGTGTTAGACTTGAAAACAAAGATGAAATGTTCTTAATCTATGTAGTCTTTAAATAAAACGTGAAAGTAGTGTGTATTGCACTGGGTTCGGAAGATTACTGTGGACATTTGAAAATTATTTTTATCCCTCATTCTGTAACGTCATAAGGGCATAAAAAGCAATCCTAATTGCATTTTAACAAGCCACAGTGTTAGTGCGCAACAGCTGAAGAAATTAAAGAATGACATGCTAAATTGTGACTGTCTGGTAAAATTAGGTAAACAGACTAGAATAACCAAAATCAGATTTTGGTTGATGGAATGGGTATGTGGTGACAACCCTGTGTTTGTATATTGTCACAATAAATGATCATCTGAGTTGCAAGTATTAGTGATGATGAGTGCCTCTATACTTCATTGATCACAAGATTAAGTGGCTTGTGCAAGGCGCTATCTCCAGCTGCTGCTTACTCTTGACATCGTGTGCTATCGGTTTGTACGCCTTGGAAGGGGTGCCATACACAGTGATATTCACGGGGTATCTGGGCCTATCACTTCTCTAACCATGTCATCATTTCTAGTTAGAGCCGTGGGATATAGTCCAGAAATAGTTGTGTGTACTTATTGTCGTCATTACATTAGAATGGAACTTGTCTAAATAATGAAATCCCGAAAGAGCAACATCTCATTTGGAAACCGTCTGTCAATAGGGCTTTAAAATTGCTTGAACATGAAGAGGATGTTACACAAAAAAGATGAATTCTGCCAACCTAAGGATAGGAATTGACATTTTTCAGAACAGATGTCATTGATAATTTATAGATGGCTTTAAAAATTAAACTCTATATAGAAGCCGGCTTAAAAATGAAGTGTTGTCCGTGTTCTAAGTGCATCGGGTACATTAAGCAAAAATGTACGCTTTGCGCAATGGTATTTAAATACTTCAGAAGTCAGGAGCAACCATGTCATTTCAAAGTCGGGTCATGTTCAATATTAAAGGCTTGTATGAATCTACTGGATTCCAAATAATGTAGTTGTGCTCCTAGCAAGTGTTTTGAAAATAGTAATTATTGATTTTATTTCTTACACTTCTGATTGAAACGTGAAAGTGAAGTGCCTGATTCCTGGAGAAAAAGACGCTTTTACATCTAAAGATTTTGACTTAGCTTTCTGTTTCAGTAAGCTGTAAAAACTTCATATTGATGCCCTCCTCATTTTAAAAACAGCTTGACGGTCCACTCGGAAAGCAGAAGGCATCTGCTCTCTGTGCACTGGACAGGAACACAGGGCGGGGAAAATCACTGGAAGTCTTTCTGGCGCTTTTGTGGAATCAGGATTTCCTTTTTTTTTTTTAAATACACTTTTAGTTAAACTGATCCGTCTAGAACGAAGTAGGGGTCAATACGCACTTTGCTAAGTAAGAAAAATAACAAAAAAATAACCCCCAAAACAACCCCGAGGCTCAGCCCAGGAAGATGGGAATTCTGAGATAATATTCAGTGTGCCCAAAAGGACAATGCTGTCTCTTGTTGTCACTCTCTATATTTAGCTACCAGGCTCATACGCAACTTAAAATACCTAGAATAGCAAGAATGATTTTTTTTTTCCCCTTCATTTGAAGTGGTACAGTGTAGGGTTGTTAATTTTGGCTTATCACAGCCGCCACTTGAGTAGGGGGAAAAAAAATAGTGGTTTGAAGCTTTAACTCTCTCCACATGTGCCCCTTGCAAGGAGCCCTCTTGACTCCTGTGAAACTTTCTTGACTGTCTTAAATTATATGCCCCCCATTTAGGAGAAGTTCACAGGTCACTTAGTTGATTTAAAATCCCATTGTTGTTTGTGCAGCTGATGAGGAGCAAAAAAGCTATTAGTTAACAGGCTTAGTTCAGAAAAAATGGTTAATAATTCTAGCTTCCTACTTGCATCAACTGAAATTCTCCTGATTAGTTGATGTGAACAGTATGTTTATGTTTTAATACTCCAGTTTACATGAGAATGAGCAATAATTTTCACGCTTTCAGGAGTGTTTCATGCTGTTGCAACGTAAGTTTTTGTATTTTACCCAGTTACGGAAAAGATAATGAAGTATTTCTGTATGACAATCTGGCAAATATTTATGTTTTATGAACATATTACACACTTCAGCGTGCTGCTTTTTAATGGGTAACGCTCCAGAGTGTCAGTTAGAGCTGTGAAAAAAAACTGAGCAGAAAAATGGAAGAGAGCAAAGTCCTTGAGGAAATACTGGACAAGTTGTTTATGGGGGAATAACCCTGGCTGCTTTGGATCACGCTAATGGCTTACTTATCCAAAAAGTGAACTTGTGGTCAAAAGGAGGGTACTTAACACGAGATGATTTGGGGGACGGGGAACAGAAAGGTTGCGGTGAGTTGCCAAGCGTGCCTGAGAAATCCCAGCTCCGGCTGGGAGGCTGGCAGGGAGCGCGTCGGGAGGCGAGCCGGCGGCGAGCGGTGCCTGCTGCACAGCGCTGGGAGTTTGTCGGGCAGAAGGGAGGGAAGAAGAGCTGTAAAAATTAGGGGTCTAGGTCTGACACGGTCGGAAAAAAGCAGATCGCAGTCCAGAGACCCAGTCCATAGAGGCGGCTCACTCGCCTCCGCTGCGTCTAGAACTTGACCAATGGGGAGTTTTTGTCATGCAGTCCTTTCCCTATGTTCTGCACTATTAAAAAAGCCACATGGAATATAACTTAATGATACCTTCTCTCTTCCAATAGGAGCTAACAGTTGTCTATGCTTCCACTATCCGATAATGGCAATGAAACCCTTCCTCGTTCTTATAACAACTTCGAGAGCAGCATCAAAAATAATGCATCAGACACCCTTGTCTGCTGTGATGAATGTGTGGCATGAGTGAATTATCTCAGTTCTCAGATTCGACGGACCGTTCCAGCGCTGCACGAGCTGTTCCAGCCGCTGCGGTGGTAACTTCACCCCGGCATTGTCAAGCAGAAAAGCTTCTCGAGGTGGCCGGTGCTCAGGGGGTTCTGAGGAGGGGTGAGAGGTCTGGGTGGGCGGAGGAGGCAGCCGGTCTTTCAGAAGATCACAAAAGCCGGAGGCTGGTTTACACTCGAAAGTTGCCTGGAAATAAGTGTCGGTTAGCGGTGGGAGGGGATGTGGGTTTTTGGTTGTTTACCAGTTTACAATACACAAGACTGTGGGTGCAGTTACAACAGCGTAAAGATGTTTATTTCTTTTCCCAGATGGGACTCAGTCTTCTAACTTGCAGTTACATCCAGAGTGATGAAATTTCACTGTCTTAATAGTATTAGAATAAAATAGCACCGTTTTCTAATTTGAAAGTTAGCTGACTGTTTCTTGCCATCTGCTTACATGTGATGTGGTGACGGCGTTTTATACACGTCTGTTACGAAGAAGGCGTCGGAGCAGGGCCGGCGCCAAGCTCCTGCTTACGCGAGGTGAGGTAACGGCGCGGGACGGCACGGGGACTGGAGAGCGATCCCGTGTCGCTGCTGCGCGCTCGACAGAAATATCAAAGATGGTTATTCCGACTTACACAAAGGTGTAAGAGCCTGAGAGATGCCCGGCGATAGAGTGGCCCCGGGAGCTCCCAAAGCGAGCTGGGCGGTCGTCGCCGTGAACAGCGTGGGGAGGGCCGGGCCGTGAGCTCGCAGCGGCTCTGACTGAGCCGAGAGCTGTGCGGCGGGAAGGAGAGCCGCAGCAGGGCTGGCCGCCTTCACTGCCAGAGCTCCCGTTCCCGGCATCTCCTCACCAGTTACCTTCCTCTCATCTAAATCTAACGTGGAGTCAATTTAATTCTCCCGACTTTTCATGCGCAGGTGGTTTACGAAAGGCTTGGTCACCCCCAGCCCCTTCTGTAGGTCGTCCAGTGTCTGTCTGCGTTTTCTAGTAGGAGGAGTGTCCTCTCTGGAGGAGTAGGTAACCCACAAAACCACGGCTCTGTTAGGTTATTGGAAGCCTTCTTTTAAAATGAGAGAAAATATACGAAAACATGCATTTTTCTTGAGTCTTAATAAGGTGAAAATTCAAAATCAGTTTAAATAATGAACTATTACATCTTCTTAGAAGTATAGGTGATCAGGATCGGATAAGCAGAAGTTGTAAAGTCAAGGAAGTTGCTTAATTGATAGTGATTCTGAGAGTCCCTGATGTCACTTGCCCAATTTGCCGCCTTTTTTCTTTTTTTTTTCCCTAAGGATGGTCTTCAGTGTTTGTCCTGCCCTAGCTAAGAGAGAGATCAGTCGCTCAGGAATGTCAGAGTTCGTAAGTCTGGAATCAGTTGGGAAAACTTGATATGCTTTGGGACTTCAGAGTGCTTATTCAGATATTGCATTTCCAAATGCAGTGTTCCTTTGGAAATGTAAAGTAACATGTTTTAACTGCACGGTGTTAATAAGCAGCTGGGTAAGATACAATCTCCTCTGGACAGTAGCTTTTTCTTTAACTTCTGTTATCTCTGCATTTCCTAAGACCATTTCACAGGACGAAGTGTGACTGCTCACGTTTTGCGCCCGCAGCTCTCGGTCCTCTGTGCGTCTGGCCGACGGTTTTTAGCGATCGGGTGGTGGCTGTGCTACAGTTCGTCATCTGCTGAGGTTTCGAAGCGGCTCACGGTCGTTAGGGCAATTAACTGCTGTACGCATCTTGCACAGGAAGAGGCTGGCTGTGGATCTTCGCTTCGAATAATGTTTAAAAGCAAGCCTGTGTGGTATTTTGGAAGGGGGCTATGCATCAGGATTATTTCTTACCGATATTTTTCAGACAGTTGTGAGCCAGCCAGAGGAGAAGTAGGAGAATTTCAGAACTTTCCGCAAAATTAGTAAGGTACTGAAAATGTGTAAGAAACATCACAGAGTTTAACAGCTCAGTAGGAGTCTTTTAACTTTTCTTTGGAAGCCCTGTGGGCAGTCTTCACTCAGGTGTTGTCAGCGGCCCCACAGATGCCACTAAAACCCCAAAGTCAGGGCTTTGTTGGTGGTTTAGGGGGTTTTTTTGCATCACTGTGGCATTCCTATGACTCTGAACATGAAGGTTAGGGACTCAGTGGATTACTAGGCAGTGTAAAATGACACGGTAATAGCATCTTGAGTCTCTGAGAGAGGAGGATGCCGTCTCCGCACTCAGGACCAGATCTTTCCCTGAGAAACACTTTCTGGGTTTTAAATGCTGTATAATCTTAGCTTTTATACACACACACACACACACACACACACAGAGAGGAATTGAAGCAAGTATGGTAAATTACAACTGTGCCTATAAGCTAAGCTGTCGTTTGTGATATTACTTCCTTATGCAAGTCCTGGGAGAGCAGGGAGCTGCAGATGCCAGCGCCGTGCTGTTGTGGACACGTCCCCAAACTGGCAGGGCTTTTTCTTCGGTTTCTCACCGAGTACTACGCTGTTGCACTTTGACAGTGTTGTCTATTGGTTTGCTTTTTTGGAGGTTAGTGGTGATTTTTTTTTTTTCCTGAAAATATTTTTGTCCATGTGTATTTTCTTTATAACAGACTTCAAAGACAATTGTTTAGTAAAGGTGTTTCTAAATATATGTTCCGTCACGGGGCTCCTCACTCGAGCTTTCCTAGAGGGTACCGTCTCCTCTGTCTGTCATGCTCTCCTACTATTCCCTTGTGCATACAAAACTCAATATTTACTTTCGGTCTTTCACATTTGTTTACCCAGGTTTCACTCCAGGCTTTGAGGAGCTGTAATCTTCTCCATTTTGAGCCCTCAGTGGCACTTGATGTCCATTTTGAGGTGTGTTAGGAATATTTAGCTTAAAGAAGCCGCCTGAACTCGGTGCACCCTTGCTTTGGATGCATAGAGAAGTGTTTGGATCGAGCTAAAAGAAGCCTTCAATATTGTATCACATACCATTGCTTAAGCACCTTGTAAAAATTACCATATGTATAAAAGATGGTGATTGCAAGAAGTTAAAATAGAGTATTTTTCTGGATTAAAGGGTGTTGCAGGCATTGTTGGAATTCCTTTATAAGCCCCTGAGTACATCAGTCAGTGAGTTTTGACCTCCCTTCCTTTTTTTTGAGTGCCGATTTCACTTCTTTTACCAGTTTGTGCTAGACTTGTCATGACACTTGGTGTTAATTGATTATTCCAGGTAAGCAGTAATGGAAGACATCTGCTGCCTGGCGAGGTGTGTCTTCCGTAATAGCAGAATAGTGTAAATGAAAAGGTGAGCTTCCCAGCACCTCGTTCTGGTTCGCTCACCTATAGAAATGTATTTCTGAGAAGCAGAAGTTGTTAACAAAAGCTCGTTTTTACTCAAGTATATCTTAATTCAAGTATTTTTGCTGTCTTGCAGAGAGTGGGAAAATGCTTTTGAGAAAAGTAGTTGGCAGTTTATGTCTAATTTAGTGGTATTGCAGATCAAGGAAGTTTGCCACAAAGATAGGAATAAGGTAAAAAGTTTGAAGGTTAGGTTAAAATGATTGTAGATAACTTGATCTGTAGTTGCCATATATAGTCACACAAGAAAAAGTCTGCACAAATCCTCCAGACGTTTATGGACTTCTCCGATTCATCTGTCAGAGCCAAACAGCTCCAGCCAAGAGATAGGGAATTTGTTAAACTGCATTAAGTTCCTAAATTGCTGTAGCCCAAAGGAGCAATTCTGCCTTTTTAAGGGGGAAGAGTAGGAGGGAGTAGGCAGGGAGGATAGTGCATTATGAAGTCTCCACTTTTGGTAAGAGTTTCAAGAAGATGAGTAACATTCTAGAGCTCTTTAGAAAAAACAAACCCCCCCCACACAAAAACTTGAATTAATTTCCGTTGCTATCATCAAAAGCTGGCTTTCTAAATTTAGCCGTTTCCTATAGACGCTCAGCTTATGCTAGCAACAGTAAAACTACTTTTCCTTAAGTGCAATTTGTCACCTCCCCTTTCCAAGTTAGTAGAAGATAAGCTTGTATTAATTCTGTTGCTGTAGTATTATACAAGTATGCCTCGTTTTAATCTGCTGTTGAGTTCGCTGGGATTCAGTGCTACTCTCGCATGCCTTTAACGACGGGGAAAAAAGCGCGCAGGAAGGACAGACTCCTTTGGTCTTTCTCCTTTTTTACTCTTCAGTCCTCTGGGTTTCTCTGCCTGGGCTTTTTCTCTCTTTCTCTCCCCTCCGCCCCCAAATACTGGGACGTTCACAGTTCAGCACGCCAATTTGGGAGTTAGTCCCGGCTGAGCCTAGGTATTACACTTGTGAGAAGATGCTGCTGCTCGAAAGCGCTCTATGTGGGGTTTTTATGCCTTAAGTTCAACTAACAAACAGTAAATGTATTGGATTTTGCTTTCTTTCATCTTGATGATTCACTTGTATCTACTGTGTGCTACCAAAGCATACGCAGCATAGGCCTGAGCGTGTTTCGGTAGGAATTTTGCCAGGAAGCGTAAAGGCAGCAAAAGTTTGTTTTCTCTGAATTGCTTCACTTTGTGAAGCAACATGAAAAGATCTGTGCTGTATTTTCTTATTTAGGTCAGGAGGATGACAGTTATATTAATTTTGAGGTGTTTTTACCAGGTATGCTAAATTAGATGTAGTAAACCCTTTAGGTCTATATCCTGATGTTTTTGAGGTTGTCAGGTTTTTTTTTTTTCTTCGAACTTCTCATCTTTGTAGGAATCTGAAGTTATCACTTCAGCTGCACTCAAAGGGCGATGCCTACTAAAGGCATGGTAACCCGCGAGCCACAGCGGGCGACGAGCCAGGGACTCCCTGCGTAGAAGAGGTCGCGAAGAACATGACTATAGCAATGATGACGGTCGCGAGAGTTTTACCAAATGTAGGACGTGGATTTGCAGGACAGCAGGCTTTTCGCTCTGACCCTCGTGAAACAACTTGTTTTCTGTAGGAGCAACTGGCTTTTGAATAAAACTGAACGGTCGGGATCAAGATTAAGCAAGCAAATCTTATAAAAAGATTATTAGAGGATTGCTTAGTATTGGATTTTCTTGCATCGGAATCATAGGAAAAGGCTGACCATAATGATATAAATCAGTAAATACACCTGTGTTCTTACCTGCAGGTATGTCAGAGTATGATTAATGCAGGTCTGTTCACAGCTATATTTTTAACCTGTATTTAAAAGATAAGTAGGGAAAACAATTTTGCAATATCTGATGTCTCGGCAATGCACAGACTCCCCCGCCGTTTCCATATAGCCTGTAAGGATCTCTGAGGATGAAGCCTGGTTCCTTATTCTAATATTTAACACCGGATGATTATTCTTGGAAACTTAACCTGACTTTAAAGCAAGATGCTTGTATTTTGGAAATCTTTCCACTTGACCAGTAACAGGTTTTAAAATGTGAATGTTTTTTAGTACTCTCACTTTTCCTAAACAAAACTGTACATTGAAATTAAGGATTTCTGAATGGTCCTACCCATCCTTTCCTTGGAGAAATCCAAGTCTCCGGAGCGCAGTGCTGCCAGACAGCACCCAGGTTTCTGATTTCATCACCCAAGAAGGCGAGACCAAGTGCTGAAGTAGGGTGCGCACTGATTCAGACACAGCTCTGCTTGTGGTGGCGGGAATATGGAAAATTACAGGCGCAATTATGGTTTCACATTAAATATTCTTCTTTTTAAAGCCACCATGTGAAGCATTAGTCTGTGTTTGAACTGGTGTTGTTAATTGGACCACAGTACTTAGATGCATTTTCTGCAGAGTCATGGCCCATGTCATTAGCTTCTCATTAGACGCGTTAATTTTTTAAGACTCATAATAATCACCTTTTTTCAGAAGTTCCCCATTTTACACTGAAGAGAAACCTCTGTTCTGCAGGCTGTAATTCCGAATAATCAGGAAAGCATTGTGAACTCCTCTGTAGACTTTCAAAGTGGAAAATGAGAGCGCTGTAGTGGATGGAGATGTGATTTGGGAGGAGTGTTAAGGACCTTTTTCACTGGAAACCTCAGCTGCAGGGGCAGAGAGCCTGGGGAACGCCGTGGAGATTTTGGAGGGACAGAGCGGTTCTGGTTAAAATTTGACAAATGCAGGTGAGGCTGTTTAATGAGATGCGCAACTAAGTAGTCGGTTTGCTTTCAGTTTTATTGGACAGATGTCCTCATCTAATAAAATCCGCGGGTACTTAATGGAGCTCGGGA